>NC_084794.1:191073669-191721419 GCF_963169125.1 Humulus lupulus | reverse complement strand
AAGTTGCTCGAAGACGCCTCAGATCGCACTGAAATGTCTGAAGTTCTTGGAGATTTTTTCTGAGTGTTCTTGAAGAGAGAGAATAATCGTGTAAAAATGAAATAAAGGAAGGAGATGGGTATTTATATCAGTCAGGGGTATTTGACGAGTAATGATGAGGTTTGTGGGTTTTTGCATGAGAAATAACAATAACCGTCGAATTGTTTCTGGGAAATTGAAAAGGTCATGATTACTCACCTATTCGAGGGAGTACGTACAATCAGATGTGACAGGTCAGTGGGAATGCTGGTCAAATAAGTTTATTAAATGTTGATCGCATTAAAATAAACTTGAGGGTGGGGGCAAATGTTTCCCAAAATATTTGCATGATGACGTGGCATGTTTAAGAGATACATGAACAACATGCGACTGGTTATTAATGAGGCCTGGTTGACCAACGACTAGAGTATCAAGATGAAATTAAAGCTGCTTGATAGGCTTAATGAATAAGTTGAGCAGCAGGAAAAGAAGAGGTGCATATGCATACGACCAGAGTTGCTCGTTGAACCTAGCCAAGTTAAGGACGACCCATAGGCCCATATGTACATCCTTGAGCTTATAAATAGGACTCATGGGATTCATTTATTTTGGCGCTATATTTGGTATCCAGAGAGAAATATTGCTTTTATACATAGTAATTGTATCAAGGTTTGAGACTTGTGAAACTCAGTGAACCCTTGTTCGCTGATCGCAGGTTGCGTAATTCTTTTACATTAATAAAACACTAAGTTGACGTAGGTCATTACTAATCCTTGGGGCCGAACCACTATAAAATCCGTGTGTCATTTATATTATTGCATTTAGTTCTTTAATTGATATCGTTTTATGTGACTCAGTGTCGTTGACTAAAACAAAGGTCAACACTTTTCATAACACAATAGCTTACTACAACTCATACTTTGCATAATACATTAGATTACCATAGCTCATACTTTTCATAACACAATGGCTTACCATAGCTCATACTTGTCATAACACAATAGCTTACCACAACTCATACTTTTCATAACACTACAGCTCTTGCAACATAATAGTTCATACTTTTCATAACATAATTCATAGAAAATCCATACCTCAAGCCCAAGAAAAAATAAAGTGCGGGGTACTTCTCAACGAGCCTAGAATCACAATCAAACGCTCGTCTTAAAATCATGTAAGATTACACATGCCCAACACACATACCCCACGTGTGCATGGGCCATGCACACGTGGCACATGTTGCACCACACTATAACATTCAACAATTTCACATAAAAGATAAAAGAAAAATCTCAAGTCTACTAGTGAATTCTTAATGTTTGCAAAATCAGAATCATGCACTTAATCAAATGGCGTATATTTGGATGTAAAACTTAGCTTGCATGTAACATGCATACGTGAGATAGTTCTTAAAACTTGCTTTGAAGTTGGTAATATTTATTCCTTTATTTTCTTGTCAATTTCACAAAAATTCAGCAAACATAAAATAATTTGCCAGTTTAATTATTACTACACCATTCCTTTAAATCATACATTTTCCATTCATAAATTTTTTTACAAAATAAAATTTACTAAAATAATTCCTTAGCTTTAATTTGTATAAAATAATAATCTCATTTATTATCAAATGACAATTAAAAGAATGTGATAAAATTTTGTAGTTTCTTATAATTATTAGATAAATTTTTTGATCATCTTAAAAAAAATATTAATACTTAATTATTTTGTAAATAAAAGATGCTTAAATATAAAATAAAAAAAATACATATTTAAGGTGTGGAAAAATCACTTTTATCATATATAAAAAAGGTTTTTTTTAGCTCCACTCCCCATTCTTTACACTTTGTAACACTTAGGTCCAAAAAGTTGATTTTGTATCAGTAAAGTCCCCAATCTTTTCAAATCATATCATTTAGGTCCCTAAATGTTATTTTTTATTTCTTTTTTCTTTCAAAATACATAAATAAAATATAAAAAATGGTGACTCAATCTTAAAATTTTTTTGACCACTTAGATTATGACAGGACCAAACATGACATTGAAAAAAATATTTTCATTATACTTTAAAAAATATTTAATATTTTTATAAATGAAATTAATTTTTCATTAAAAAAATTATCTACAAATTTTTAATATTAATAACTGAACTATCACGAGATTATCAAAATTTATAATGTACATGTAATGCCCCGACTAATTCTAGACCTCGGGCCATTAAAAACTACTAAATGTAACTACTATTTTGGAATACATACATACATAAATATTATAAATTTATTAAAAATACAAAATACGGTACGAAATACAAAATAAGGTATGGGTACCCATTGTTTAGTACATAAAATATAAAAACATAAACTTTAATCAATTGTTTAAATACTAACTGCGAAAATACATAAAACATAAATTAAAAGACATTAAAACAGCGTCATTCTCGATCTTCCAGTAGTCCATTCAATCCATCCATCCCCAATACAAATGCCAAGCTGCCACGAATCTGTCCCGCCTTCCAAGTTCATTTTCCTACACCTTCTAAAATAAAAGGAATGAGCCTAATGCCCAGCAAGGAAAATCTCCTAAAAACATATATCATAAATCATAAGACTATATCATAAAACATATACTATAAAACATATGACGTAAAAACATATATCGTATAGGACTACAATATTAATGGCCATTAACTCATTATCGTGGCATGTGATAAAACCATCTAGGTCATCAGTCTACTAATCAAGGTAGGTTAGATCAAAAGGTAGTATATGATAACCCATCTAGGTCCTCAGTCTAATAATCGAGGTAGGGTAAATCATAACTCTAAACCACGATAATGATAAAAATCTTGGGGTTTGCTATCTAAGAAACTATAAGCCCCAAGCGACTAAAATCATATTCATACATATATACATAGCACATATCATAGCATATAAACATATCATAACACATCATATGAACACATATAATATAACCTATTTTCCTTATGAAAAACTGGGATAATGGAGGCAAGAACGGGATTGGAACACTCCTAAAACCAACAGTAAAAACCACGAGTTTCTAAAGAAAAGGAGATGAAAAAGAGAACTAAACCATCAAAGTAGAAACTTACCGAAAGCCTTAAGTCTCAAGAAACTTAAATACCTAACCAAGAAGTCATAAAAATTAAGTTAGGATCTGAAAGAAAATGGAAGAAAATAAAAGAACTATGATGGACTAAATCTGAGGATAAGAATACCTTGAATGGACTATAACTCTGATCTACACCTCGATACCGAAATAACACTCTACCTTACTTCCCAAGTGTTTATAAAGCTTAGATTGACAAGCTTTTAATTCCCAAAACCCAAGTGTTTTCTCTCTTAGAATAACTTAGCAGCTTGGAGGCTCTGAAGAATGCTTGAATGATGAGTGAAACGGCTGAGTATTAGGTCATATTTACAGAGTTCAAGGAGTGAAACTAACCCCTTTCAAAATTGAATAAATCAATGAATATAAATTGAAAATATTTGAATTTTCGTTTCAACAGATGCCCAGAACTCGGTAAAAAATGTTCAAGAGCAAGTCCAAGTGGTTGAGGGCTGTTTCTAACTCGGATTCCACAAAGTTTCAAAAACTGACCCAAGGGCTGATATATCGCCTACGCCTATGCCCCGAGTCTTCATGGTTTTGTTCGTGCGAAGCCGACGTGTTTTCCATATCTCCCGTAGGTGACATATCGACCCCTATAGTTGCGATACATCGGCATACGCTGATATTTTAAACACATTTTTGTACATTTTTAGCATATTTTGAATTGTTTAAACAACTTTGACTGAGTAAAACGTGATCTTAACAGCTGCTGGAAGGTTCTAGAGCTTCTAGATTCATCCATCATTAATTTATTCATCTAAAATTCTTAAATAAACATGCTTGTGACAAGTGTCTGCTCTTAATAATTCTATCTAAACCTTAGGTTATAATAAATAATATTTATAGGGCCAGCTATATTAATCAAACCTTATGTTATAATTAATATTTCTAAACTATAGGTTAAACTTATAAAATCTATAATTTTTGCTATGAGTTTCCAACTAAATCCCGACTTGAACCAATATCCACGAAAACTAAAATACTACAAGCTACTGCTAGCTATTACTACTACTACTATTTAGCTAAGTAAAATTATGCGACACTACAGTACATATTTATTTTTTATTTTGTAAATTTTTTCTATAATGCAACTTATAACTAATCATGTATATATATATGCACATAAATAACTTTATATACACTATTATTAAGTTTAAAAAAAATTATGAAATAAAAAAGCATAAACATAATAAAAATTGATAATATCGAGATAATTTAGATAATATAGTTATTAATATTAATTATAAAACAACAATGTAGGTAAATTCAAAACAAAGAGATTGAGCCCAAGTTCATTTGTGGGATCCCAAAGCTTTTATCTTTTTGTTTATTATTTTAATTAATTTAAATTTAAATAAAGCCCATTAAGTTGCCTATATAAGGAATATGATATCTAGGGTTTTCATAAGAAAGTCAGTTTCAGTTGATTTATTGGGTAAGTGAAAACCTAGACAGTCTAACCTTTCGTGGCCACCCTCCTTATTCTCTTCAAGATCTCTATCTCATGTGTTGAGAACTAGCCCACACTAGTTCTAGGTTGATCAAAGGCTTGGTGAGGAAGACTGTGTTGTTGATCTAGTTCAATCTCTTGATAATACTCTGCTACAGAAAGGAATCAAGGGTTAGAGAGATTGAAGGAAGGAGTTGTTCCAGCTCCACTGCGTAACGTAAGATTTTACTTTACTCTGTATTTATATCAATTTCATAAGAGCATGTTCTAGGAATTTGCATGTTTGTTTGATAATATGTAAATTGCATAAAAATAAATAAAGTTCCTGCAATAAGTATTTCCTACAGATCAACCTTTTGGCACCTATGATATTCGAACACCACAGAGAAAAGAAAGAAAACAAACATTTAGAATTCAGGAGAAGGACTAGACTTAAGAATCGAAGTCAAAACCAATTCAAGAAATACCTAGCAATTTCGAACCCTAGCCTTCCTCAACTCCTTCTTTCTTTATTTCTTTCTCTCATTCTTTCTCTAGCTCACGTATTCCCTCTCTCTCTCTTCCTTTCTTGCACGGCAGCCAGCCCCTTCCAAATAGCCTCTCCAACCTTCTCTTTTTCTTATAAAACCCTAAGATATATCACTAATAAAAGGAAGGAAAGAAAAAGGTAATTACTTCCATTTTAACTCCTCAATCATTTGCATTGATAGCCAAGGATAGACTTGACAACTAAGACAACCTAAAATGGAAACTTCAAGCTCTAACTCTCTCCCTTTCACACGCACACACCTCCCACTCTCTCTCTTTCTTTGGACGGCATACACACTCACACACACTCTCACATTTTACCCAAATTAACTTACCAAAAATAGCTAGAAGAGCCATAATTCAAATATTTCTACATTAAATAAAGAAAATAATGAGAGAAAAATCCTTATCCATCTCCCTCTCAATCCTTACGCCTACTCTCTCTCTCTCTCTCTCTCTTTCTACTATAGTTTTCCATTTTTATTATGCATAAATCTCTTCTAAAATATTCCTTCCTCACATCTCTTATTATTAATTTTTCTTAATTAATAAAATAAAAATAAATGGAGAATAAATTACTATGCATGGAAACTAATGCATGCTCACCATGCATACCATGCACATGCACACACACAAGTGCTAGGGTACATTTCTACTAACCATGCACCTTGGTGCACACAATCAAATCTCATAACAATTTCACAAAATAAAAGAATTAAATAATACAATTAAATTTCAATTCACATAATTACTACCAAACAATTCAAATAATTTAAAATAAAATTCTAACACTTAACAATTAACAACAATTAAAATAAAATTAAAAAAAATTGGTGTGCTACATGCAACCAGAACCCAAGTAAGTGTAATACTTGAATCTTTCACCAAAGTTGGTCCGCACCATTTACTTCCAACTATGTTATGAACAATTTGGAGTACAATACGACTCAATTGCTGAATGAGTTATAGACTTTTGAATCTTTAAACAAGAGTTCCATCAAGGCTGGAAAGGCAAGTGTTACTTAGTCCAAATCTACCTCTTCAAGTGGTAAGTTTAAGAAGAGGAAAAGTGGCAAAGGAAAGGACAAGGATAAGGAAAAACAAACTTTGAAACCTAGCAAGTCTTCAAACAAGAAGAACAAGGCTGCTAAGGACTCCAAAAAGAATGCACCGAAAGGAACATGCTTTCATTGTGGAGTGGATGGTCATTGGAAAAGGAATTGTTCCAAATACCTTGCTGAGCTGAAAGGGAAAAAGATGGGTAAATTGTTCCAAATACCTTGTTTTAGAAGCTTGTTTAGTGGAAGATGATTCGTCATCATGGATAGTTGATTCCGGAGCCACTAATCATGTTTGTTTTTCTTTGTAGATTCTTAGGTCTACTAGGGAGCTAGCTCATGGAAAGGTGACCATGAGAGTTGGGAGTAGCTAGATGATCTCAGCGGTAGCGGTTGGGAAAGCTCTCCTTGATTTTGATAATAATAAATTTCTTATTTTGGACAATGTTTATTATATTTCTGGTTTTCTAGAAATTTGATTTCAGTTTCTTTGTTACATGAACAAGGTTTTAATGTTTCTTTTTATAATAATTCGATTGTTATTTCGAAATATGGTTTTAATATATGTTATGCAAAGTATGATGAAGGGCTTTACAAGTTAAAGTCCAAATATGAGAAAGTTTATAATTCTGAGTTATTTAAAACTGCAAATCCTAGATCCATTAAAAGATAAAAGACTGATTCTGATAGTGATACATATCTGTGGCACTTGAGATTGGGTCATATTTGTCTAGACATAATTAACAGACTAGTAAAGGAAGGTCCTTTACAAGAACTATCTATTGGTTCTTTCCCTGTCTGTGAATCCTGCCTAGAAGGCAAGATGACCAAAAGACCTTTCTCAGCTATAGGCTCAAGGGCTGCAAAACCACTTCAACTTGTGCATACAGATGTTTGTGGTCCTTTAAATGTTCAAGAAATAGGAGGTTATGAATACTTCATCACTTTCATTGATGATTATTTAATATATGCTTACCTATATTTAATGCAAAGGAAATCTGAGACTTTTGAAAAGTTTAAGAATTCCAAGCAGAAACTGAAATACAATTAGGTAAATCACTGAAAGTGCTTCAATCAGATCGAGGTGGAGAGTACTTGGATTTTGAATTCGAGGACCATTTGTGAGGACGATATTCAATCAAAACTCACTTCACCTGGAACGCCATAGCAAAATGGTGTTTCAGAAAGACGGAATATAACCTTATTAGATATGGTTAGATTGATGATGATCTTCTCATCATTACCATTGCCATTACGGGGTTATGAAATTCAATGTGCTCTGTACATACTTAATGTTGTTTCATCTAAGTCAATCCAGAAGACACCATTGGAATTATGGAATGAGACTAAACCTAGTTTACACCATTTCCGTATATGGGGTTTTCCAGCACACGTGCTTAAAGGAAAGACTGGGAAGTTGGAATCACACTCTAAAGTGTGCATATTTGTAAGATATTCCAAAGAGACAAGAGGTGGAATATATTATAGTCCTAAAGATAACAAAACATTTGTATCTATGAATGCTACTTTTTTGGAGCATGACAATATGAATGACCACCAACCTCAAAGAAAAGTTGTACTAGAGGAAATGATCTCAAGTCAAGTAGACAATTCACAAGTAATAAACAATGAAAAACGACCAGAGGATGCCGCCTGTTCTAGTCACAATGATAAAGAGCCTCGTCGTAGTGGTAAGGTTGTTAGACAACCAGTTTGCTGTGAACACAAAGTTCAGATGCTTGTGTCTGACACAAACAAAGATGATCCATTGACATATAGAGATGCAATGGAGGATTCTGACAAAGAAGAATGGCAGAATGCCATGAACCTAGAAATGTAATCAATGTATTCCAATTCTTTCTAGACTCTTAAAGATCCACTTGAAACTGTTAAACCTATTAGTTGCAAATGGATATTCAATAAGAAGAGAGGAGCAGATGGGAAAGTAGAGACTTTCAAAGCAAGGCTAGTAGCCAAAGGCTACACACAAAATGAAGGAGTTGATTATGAAGAAACTTTTTCACCTGTGGCCATGCTTAAATCTATCCGTATACTCTTATCCATTGCTTCTTGCATGGATGATGAGATTTTGCAAATGGATGTAAAAACAACTTTTCTGAATGGCTATCTTTACAAAACCATTTACATGTCTCAACCAGAAGGGTTCGAAGTTAAAGGTCAGGAGCAAAAGGTTTGCAAGCTTCTTAGGTCCATCTATGGACTCAAACAAGCTTCTAGAACTTGGAATATTAGATTTGATGAAACAATAGAAATGTTTGGTTTTGAACAAAACATTGATGAACCTTGTGTCTATAAACAAATCAAAGATAACAAAGTGGTATTCCTCGTTCTTTACGTTGATGATATTATACTCATTGAGAATGATGTAGAAACATTATCTAAAGTAAATAATTGGTTAGTTGAATAATTCCAAATGAAAGATTTGGGATAAGCCAAATTTGTTATGGGCATTCAGATCCTTATGTAATGACTCAGATTTTCAAGACTCGATAAAGTGGAAATATAAATGTTTTCATTTAACAAAATGTCTAAAAAACCCATATAAAAAAAACTTTTTAAAAAGTCGTATGGCCATACTTAACATTTATTTACAAACATATTTTATAATGAGTAGAGTGAGCCTAGTTTAGGAAAATTACACAGCATTTCCAAAAATAAAATGACTTCCCAAAAGGTCGGTCCACATGTACATTTGCAAGGTAGACTCTAGCGCTCACTGCTCTGCTTTGCCCTTGCTCTTACCTAAAACATGAAACAACTAGGTAAGCGAAAACGCTTAGTAAGTTCAACCTTAAAACAAAGCATGCAGAGAATTAGAGTTCCAGATCCATCCGGACCCTACACAATCAATTTAAAGAACGCAAAAGCATCCTGGAAAACTTACGGTCATGCCTGATAACCAATGATAAATTATTTCCTATAAACAGATAAAACCTTGCACGCAGAAAATCCCAGAACAAGCAAATATATTATATCGCAACTGTTTCTTATTAACAAATATATCCATGCACTCAGAAAATCCCAGAGAAAGTAGATATATTATTTCACAACTATATCTTATCAACAAATATATCCCTGCACTCAGAAAAATCCCAGAGCAAGCAGATATATCATATCACAATATAATTCGAGACCAACGTTCGTCAACTTCCAAAAATTCGAGCATAACACGCCCACCAACATAAATGCTAATCTGTAAGAGAAAACCGACTCTCAACACTAAGATCTGGCCAATAAATATCCCCATCAAGGGTAACTATTGTGTTACCTAGGGCATCGCTACTTATCCAATGGTAAATCGAATTTTCCCCTAGGGTGTTCAGCCTCACTCAATCTTGGCAACCCCTAGTATCTCTAGTGTAATGCCCCGAATTTCCAAATAAGGGTTAGGACCTTGATTAGGAGGCTGGGAGGGCCATAATTGAGTTATGATGCTATTTAATGATCATATGCATGTTTATGTGAATTATATTATCATATGATAATAAATGCATGCATATGGGTGTATTTATGATTATAAGGGTATTTCGATAATTTGGCCACTGTGGGCATAATTGTGTATTTTGGGTGCATGTTTGTGATTAATTATAATTAATGAGATAGGCGGGAAAGGACGGTTTTACCCTTGGGAAGGCTTTAGAAAATTTTAATGACCTAGGGGCATTTAGGTCATTTGGTTTGGATTTATATTGACTTTCAAGGCTGTAGAAATTCAGAACAAAAACAGAGCATCATCCTCATCTCCTTCTTTCTCTCCTGTACATGTTCTTCCCTTCACTCTTCCTTTGAATTTTGAGAACCCAAACCGAGGCAAAAAGCTAGGAGATCAAAGGTGGGAGCTTAGGAACTTAGTTCAACCATTGAAGAGGGTTTAATCCCAAGTTTGAGGTAAGTTTCAGCCATGGAATCTCTGGTTTTACTCTGTTTTTGATTTAAGTTTTAGTTTGTGATTTCTTGATGGAATGTTTGGATTAATGGAAGCTAGGTTGGTGTTTACCTTGGGTTTTGATGAGGGTGAGTTGTAGATGATGTTTAGTGGTTGAATTGGGTGTTAGGTTGAGGTTTGGAACTGGTTTGAAGGATTGGTTTCAAAGAAAAACGCAAAGGAAACAAGCTGGTGGCTTGCTAGTTTGCGTAAAGGGCCGCGGCCTAGCTATGGTGAGTCGCAGCCTGAGTGGATTTCTGGGGAGGCTTTGCCTCTGTCTGAGGGGCGAGCCGCGGCGCAGCTAGGGAGGGCTGTTGTAACGACCCAAATTTGCTAATAAGGCTTAAGGGCCTTGATTAGTGTGCCTGGAGGTCATAATGGGAATTATGTGTGACTCTAATGATTAAGATGCATGATTATGATTTAAAGCATGTTATATGACTATTTGAATATTTGAGATGCATGACTATGTGTATTAGTATGCATGTAGGCCCTGATTAAGTTAGAAGGGCATAATCGTAATTTTGGCCATTATGGGCATAACTGTATTGATATATGTGATAATTTTCGAGACCACATTATTATGTGGATATATCTGTGATCTGTGACTCGAGACGATCCTAGTGAGCAAAGTAGCAAAAAAGTCATGGCATGGATTTATACCCGGCTCGGGGTGAGCTCAGGGGTATAAATGGGAATTTAGTAAATATATTGGAGTCTCTCTTGACATTGAGGAATATTATTGGTGATTAATTAGGTATTGAGAGTTAAGCGAGAAATATTAGAGACACTCGAGGAGTTAGCGGGAATTGGGTAAAATGACTAGAATGCCCTTAAGTGGACCAAAGGATTAGAAATAAAGGGGAGGGCATTAAGGTCATTTGGCATGTAAGGGATAGATATGCTGAGGCTTTATGTTAGTGGGAATTGTAGAAAGTTATAGAATTCTGAAAGAGAGAATAGAAGGAAAAAGAAAGAAAAGAGAAAAGGAAGGGAAAAACAGAGTTGCACTCTCTTGGGTCGGTTTGTGGTTCTCTCACCACTTTTCTGGGATTTTCTTGGAGCAAAGCTCAGAGGAGAGCTGGGATAGACTGAGCATCAAGGATCCTAAGCTAGGTTTGAGGAATTGACAGAGGTTTAGCAAGAATTCATCAACACTTGAGGTAAATTCTGTAAGTTCCTTCAGTTCTGGTTTTGGTATTTTGCAAAGATATCTAAGCTGTGTTGATGGGGAATTCTAGGGAAGTTGGAGCCAAGGGTTGAGGAGAAGCAAGCCAAGGAAGTCTAGAGGCACCTTGAGGTCGAAATTCCACCAAAGGTATAAATTCTAAGCTTCTAACTTTGTTGTTCAACTGGTTTCTGCTGAGTTTTAGTGTTCAGGCGTGGCTATGGTGAATTCTGAGTTTGGGGATGCATGTGCTTGAGTTCTAGGTATTTGGGGTGCTTGGGATGAGTGGAGTATGTTCATAAGGTTGTTTTTGAGTTTGGGAAATATTTGGAGGAATTTTGGTTGAGGTTGGTTCGAGGAAATCGTAGGAGGGAAAAACTGGTGTTAGCCTGCCTGTGACTAGCGCTACAATGCTAGCCTTTGGGCGCTGTAGCGCTAGGCCAAGCTTGCTGAGGGGATTTTGCTTCTATTTGTAGTGCTGTAGCGCCTTCCCACGAGCGATGTAGCGCTACCCTGCCTTCTGAAGAGGATTTTAGGGTTATTTGCAAGGGTTTTTGACCAAGGGTTTGGGGTTTGTTTCCACCACCTTGTTTGGTGGAACTAGGACTTCCCGTGGGCTCGGGATTAGCCCCGAGGCTAGGTTTTGGACTTGAGGATTGATGATGACTCTGGCCTATGGTTGTGTTTAGGTAAGTGCTAAGGCTCGATGGGGATCGTGCTCAAGGAGTCTAATGATCAAAGCTAGCGTATCGAAAGGTAAGAAAACTGCACCCGGTTATATGTTTGTGATGGGACTAAGTGCTCCCGATATTTGTATCGTGTCAATGATGGTATTATGCCATGGGACATGTAAAAGCGGCCTAAGGGTGCCGTACATTATATTTGCGCACAGGGCGCGGCTCGGCCACTGGTAGCCGAGGACATCTTAATATTCACTAAGCTCGGTTTAAGCAGGCTGGAGTCAGTGGGATAACGGAGGGAGCGGCCTGAGGGCGCTAGCCCTAGTTATCATTTGTGAACAGTAAAAGATATGAGTTGATATGTTTAGTATGTGGAATACTTGATTATACTGAATGGTTATATGGTCGAGATTATGTGATGCAATATGAGATATTGATTTGTTTGTTGATTGCTTATGCTCTATTGTTGCATTTCCTTGTTGGGCCATGGCTCATGGGTGCTACGTGGTGCAGGTAAAGGTAAGGGCAAGCTAGACCAATCCTGAGTTGGAGGGCTGCGGGGTTGAATGTACATAGCCAGCTGCTCGATCACCACAGTCGAGGAGTGGATCAGGACATGGGTTGCCTAACTGTTTGTTTTGCCTTAATATGGCTTGTTATTGTATCCAAACTTTATGACTTTTGTATACAGTCTTTAAATTTGATATTTTTGGGGATCCCATGTAAACAAGAGATGCTACTTAATGAAAATGTGACTTTTGAGACCAAAACATTTTAACCCTAGTTCCTTTATTGTTTCATAACACATTTTTAATTAAATGACTTGATTAGCAAGTCTGGCACTTTATAAACACACAGTGTAACGGTTTTGGCTATCCAGGGCGTTACAGCCGCGGCCAATAGAGGTAGTTTTGGCCAGAAATGGGTTTTTGACTTGGGGATGCTAGCTTTAGGCCTCGGGGTCGATCCTACTACCCGGTTAAGTGTGGATAGATGTCTCGGAGGCTAGATATTGGTTTGGGAACCTATGTTGATCATTTTTATTGATGGTATCCTATATTTGGTTGTGACTAGGTGACCGCTAAAGGACTAAAAGTTGATCGTTCTCAAGGGTCGCTCTTTTAATCATTCTAGCTCGAATCTGAGGTAAGAAAACTGCACCCTGTGTATATGCGTGACATGCATGGATATTATTGGTGCATGTTGGATTGTTAAATATAATGCATATGATACATGAGAAATATGTGATTAGGACATGCTTTATATACTGAGTATGATATCGTTCAGAGCTTGAGCCTCTGTATTCGTGCATAGTCCTAATTGTACTAGTACTTGTTAGGTAAGCATGTTGAATACCTTGTTATGGATATTGGATATGTGATATATGTTTGGTGGCATGGCTTACTTGTGTGTGGCACTAACTTACTAGTCAGAATCGGCAATGGTGTTAGATCCATCTATGAAGCTGTGATTTACTAATCAAGTTCACAATGGGTTGAACACTGGTCGTGTTTTACTGACCTAAGAGTCAGAAATGGCATAGCGTTGTGAACGAGCGAGAATGACTCATATGGGGTATTAACGCTGGACCGACCATAAGGTCGACGAAATTATAAGCGCTTGGCTAGTTTGAGACTAGTTATTCAGAGCCAGGGCATATGGCTCGGTGACTGTTTGTCACATGGCTAGGGAACGCTGTTCCATATTTATGACTCTAGAGTCAGGAGGAAGGTTATGTTGGTGATTAATCACCATGCACCTATCCTACTAAATCTAGTGAGATGCTCACTTATCTGTTAAGCCCTGGTGATCCTATCATCACATGGCTAAAAGGGTGTTGTCCCCATATTTGTGACTTTTGTGATAGTCAACTATTTGTTTGGACTGTTGGTCCTGAATAATTAATGCAATCACTGTTGATATTATATCATGTTATATTGTGTTTTCTTGCTGGGCTTCGGCTCACAGGTGCTATGTGGTGCAGGTAAAGGCAAAATAAAGCTGGACCATCCTTGAGTTGGAGAGCTTAGGTGATGACGTGTACATATGCAGCTGCTCGTCCGCCACGGCCGAGGTTTAAAGAGGAACTAGGGTTAAACCCTGTTTTGCCGCATAGAACGGCCTGTTGTAAATATTTTCTTGTAGTAGACTCTGAAATTATAATTTTGGGATCCCAATATATATATTAAACGTTCTAATGAAACGTTACATCTTGTCCAAAGTTTTTAATCCCTAAACCGCTAATCATACTTAGTTACACGATTTTGGCCAAATGACTTGATTAGCGAGTTTAGCACTGTTTACACGGCACACCGTAACGGTCCCTGGAGTTGGGGCGTTACATCTAGACACTCTCACTGAATGGCCAATATTCACGGCTGCTATCTGGGCATAACCTATCAGAGCACTTGCTCGGGTTCTAACCGTTCACTGATTAAATAAGCATGAGGGCCCCTAGGTCCCATTCATTTTGGTGCCCCTAGGTTTAACCAGCAATCCTCACCTCTTGTCCACTCGTCGCGGTAATGAGCCAGACATAATAAAATCAAGCAGTGTGACAGGGATTAGCTGTCTAGGCGATGACGGATATCTACCGATCATATTTTCTAAATCATCACTCACTAGACTAATGTCTCTAAGTAAACTTTCTACGACAATGTATATATGCGCATGTATCCCTATACTAACATACAATACAATAGTCGTTTCATGTTGCAGCCAGACAATATAAGTTGACTTACTTGGAGTCCTTAGCTCTCAGCAGGATTTCACCCTTCCAGTTATGCTTTAGCAAATACAGTAATTATCCATACATTATACTCAGATTAATTATGGCACTTCATAATTCATTATTATTATTTTGGGCAGTTTGGTCATTTTAAAAATTATTTGTAAGGATTAATGATCCTTATTTGATTTTAAACACATTAAGGAAATTCATACAAAAATATTTGAGACTAAACCCTAAGTCTCAGGGAGACCTATCCTATGGTCTCGATACCTAGGCTCGGGTATCACAATAGTATTTTCCCACAATCCGTTAAAAATCTTATTCTTTAAAGGTAATGATATTAACCCGTACTTTCAACAAGTCAGTTAAATATATAGAAGATTTTAGCAGGTATTATATCCAGAAAATACTAATTAAATTCCTTAATTATTTTTTTCAAGAACATAACTCTTAATTTTCCTTTTATTTTTCTTAACGTTTTAATCTCTAAAAACTGTTTTAAGAAAATAGCTTAATTTATCTTAATTAGGAAAACTGTTAAAAATTTCCCATCTTGACTAGTTAATTTTTTGAATTCAATTAATCAAGTTTACTTACTAGAAGAATAACTTACTTAATTATTTTCTCAAAATATAGGGTTTTAAACCCACTTTTAATTTATTAACTTGTTAATAAATTAACTCTTTTATTTTTAAAAATAATAAAAAAGTTCTTTAATAAAAATAATTCACACTAAACTCAAAGTGGTATTTTAGGTCAAAATATATTTTCAAGACTTACCAAGCTTTTATCTTGCAATAAGCAAATTTCATTTTTTACCTTAAGTTCCAAAATCTAATTTTTTACACTAAGTGTGAAATCCCTATTTTTTTACATTTTTAACAACATACTTTGTTAGTTCATAACTTGAAATTTACTTATCCAATTGTTACCAAAATTTCCCAATTCTATTTTTGGTATGCCATTTAGGTCTTTGTAAAAGGAGAATTTTTTATTGGTGAAATTATTTTCCAACAATGAGGTAAAAATGACCTTATTTTCAAGTCCTTATTTTTTCCAAACTTTGACACTTAATAACTTTCAAACCGTTCAGTATTTTCTTACCAAATTTTACAGTGGAATACTAGGTTATGTCAATAATATGTTCACCAAAGTTTAGAAAAAAATGGGTTCATTTGCCCTATACAGTGGCTGTCCAAACTTTGTTCCGAAATTAAGAATACGAAAAAACTGTTTTTTTTTTACCTAAACTTTGAAATAGCATAACTTACTCATTTTTAAATATTTTTGAGTGTTTAGAAAGTTCAATGTTATGTACTCAATCTCAAAAACATAACAGTATAATTAAATTTTACAAAATCAATATAAAGTGGATTCTTTACCCCTTGGAAGTCACAGCTCAAAACATGTATTTTGTTTTAGGGTTTCCAACAAAACCCTTGGGGGTTTTGGTCCTTATTTAAAAAATCATCACACAAGCATCATAAAAATTATAAAAAAACTACCATAACCTTATTACAACGCCAATAAGAAAATTTAAGCATTAAATATATAAAATAATGCTTAAAAATAAAAACCATACAATAACAACCATAAAAAGTAAACTTTTTACCTCTTGTTGTTCTTGCTTAAGGTTTGGATCTTCCAATTAGCTTTGGCTCCTTCAAAACCCTTTTAAAACCTTAACCAACTCCCCCCAACAACATAGATAATTAGATAATGAACAATCTATGGTTAAAACTTTACAAAAGTATAGTTTATTGAAACTTTACCTTAGGGAAAAACCCTTCCTAGACCAAAGCTTAATGCTTCCAAGCCTCCTTAGTGTTCTTGAGGTTGAAGATGGAGAGAAAACTTGAGAGAGTTTTTTTAAAAAAAATATGAGAGTGAATGAGAGAGAGTGGGGGTCGGTTTTGGGGAGGGTTAGAAGAGTTTCTACAACTCTTTAATTAACTTAAAAACACTTAAGTGTTTTACCCACTTGCCTTTATCCCTAACATTTAAATAAATGGTAATTAAAAGTTAATCAATTTGGTCCACACCATTTCAAAACTTCACATGGCCGGCCACCCATTGCATTTCATTTATGTTTTATATATATATATATATATTTTATAAAGGTGAATCAATATTTCCTAAGAAGAAAAGCCCAAATTGACTTTCTATACCTTTTTCACTCTTATTAAGTTTTAATCACAAAACTTAACATTAAACAATTCAATTAAATGTCTCTCACATTTAATTTAATTAATCACACTATAAAATTTAACCTAAGGTCCATTCATGGAATAAAATTCCCCATTCCGGTAAAATTAAGCATTTAACACAAAATGTCCTAACTTTCCATTTTCCCTTAAGTTTATTATTTTTGACCAAACTTTAATTTTTATGAATGTATTTTATTCCCAAAATATATTTTCCATAGTTTTTCATTTTATTTTCCGAGATTTTTACCCGATTAGGGTTTTTGTGTTGGTCCAAACCGAAAGTTTTATCTTGACTTTTAAAAAAAAAATTCATAATTTGGCTAGAAATAACTCATGGAAATAAATTCCAAACAAATATAATATTATTTAAAATAATATTCTTAACTCGGGATAAACAATCCCGACCCGAGTCGTTTCAAGGTACCCGAAACGCAAGACGTTACACCTTAGAGATCGAAAGAACAAAGTTTTGGCACTGTCTCAAGCAACTTATATAGAAAAGGTGCTCAAACGTTTTGGTATGCAAAACTCCAAGAAAGGCACTATGCCTACCTGGTCAAGAGTTGCATTATCAAAAGACCAATGTCCACAAACACCTCAGGAAGAGGAGGACATGAGACAATATCCCTATGCTTCTGATGTAGGCAGTCTAATGTATGCAATGTTATGTACTAGACCTGACATTTGTTATGCAGTAAGGATAGTCAGCCGTTATCAATCCAACCTTGGATTGCGTCATTGGATAGTTGTAAAGAATATTCTCAAGTATCTTAGACATACTAGAGATTACATGCTTGTGTATTCAGGTGGATACCTAAACCCCACTGGATATACTGATTTTGATTTTAAATCAGAGAAAGATAGTTGAAAGTCATCATCTAGATCAATTTTCACACTTGGAGGAGGTGTTGTAGTCTGGAGAAGCATTAAACAATCCAGCATTGCATATTCCACCATGGAAGCGGAATATATAATAGCTTGTGAAGCAGCTAAAGAGGTTGTGTTGCTCAGGAATTTCTATATTGATTTGGAAGTAGTTCCAGACATGGAATAGCCACTGGTTCTATACTGTGATAATAATGGGGTATTAGCTAATTAAAAGGAACCTAGAAGTCACAAGAGGGGAAAGCACATTGAGAGGAAGTATCACTTGATCCGAGAGATAGTCAACCGTGGAGATGTGACGGTTTTGAAGATAGCCTCTGAGCATAATCTTGCAGACCCTTTTACAAAGACTTTATCTATTAAATCTTTTCAAGGTCATGTAAGAAACATGGAAATGAGAGAAATGCCTTATCTGCTTTAGGGCAACTGGGAGACTGTTGGGAATAGTGTCCTAAAAGCATTCTTATTGGACAATTATTTTAATTGAAATAAATAAATGGATTGAATTGTCATGTATATATTTTATGTCCTATATTATTCTTGATAATATTACGTAAATATCAGAAAATTCCCAAGTTCGTCGATGTGGTCTCAATCTCATTTTGGTATGGGAGGATCGTGATTGAGATAACGAACATAAAATAGCTTGCAGTAAAATAAAGTTATAAAATCTTTAGATTAAATACTGCTAGTACAGTTCACTAGTATTATGAGTACATGTGACCTAGATCTGGGTCACTAGTGTAGTAGGACACCTTAGTGGAGGTACTTTATATATTGAGAATATATAGAACTGGACAAGATGTATTAATTAGTACTTAATTAAATATTATTTCATAGTATTAATTAAACACATCAATCGATGATCATATACAAGCTGAACTTAATCCTGAGGTTGCTATGAACTCTTATATATGTCATTTAATCATTTGATTCATGCGTTAGGGTTTGTCAAATAATTAGGCTAAAAACTATTGTTTTGGGGATTTTTGGGGTTTGTCAATATGGCTGGGGACATAGTGAACATATATGGAATCTATACCTTCTTATAAATTGAATAATGGTTCCCTATTGGGTTGACTTTTGGAACTAAAAAGTTAATGACGTCAAATTCATAAACATGTTATGAACTAACCTTCACTAGTAATGGTACTCTGGGAAACAAGAAATAATTAAAAGCTTAAAACGGTAATTTTATTCTCACTTAATTATGAACCATTAATAGAGGATTGATTCGTATGTAATTATTATATCAATGGACACTTTTTGATCACAATAAAATAATCAATAAATATATGTCTATAATTGCAAGAGTGCAATCTCATATTTTTGGTGGAATAATCATGAGATTAATAAAATATGATTATTGGATTAAAGAGATTTGATCAATAATCTAAATTTATTGGAGCTTGGAATAATAGGTCCATAGGTCCCCAAGACGGCTCTATCAACACTATTCAAGGGAAGAGTTGATACAAGGATGAAAATGAAAAATACTATTTGAGAGAAAATTTGTTCTTCGAGACAAATATACAATTATATGATAATTGAGGTTAAATAATTAATTAAGAATTAATTAGTGTAATTTTGAATAATTAAGTAAAATTAATAAAATTAATTTTTGAAATTAATTTATAGACTAAATTTTGAAATATGTGGTAAATAAATATGGAATTGGTTTTTGAGATCAATTATTTTATTTAGTGAGAGTATATAAATATGGCAAGACAAAAGAATTTTGAATTATTATATTTATTTAATAAATAATGATGTGATAATAATGAATTCAAATTTGAATTTTAGTTGTCATCTTCTTTTCCTTAAAAAGATGATATCTTAGTTATTTGAATTTAATTTATTTAATTAAATAAAAGTTGAAAAATCAAATCCCACAAATTAGGGGAGTGCTACATGCATGGAGCATTCTTAGGATTGCACCATGTGTGTACCACTACTGACTTAGTAAGTTTTTGGATTTTTAATTTTATTTATTTTAATAAATTAATAAATCAATTATATAAGGAAAGTTTGACTTTGTCTTAATTGGTTTTCACCACCACCACCACCACCACCACCATTATTATTATTATTATGTGATAAAAATATACAACTATTCTATATAAGAATAGTAGTGTATTCCTGGTAAACGGTTAATGAATTCATTTTTCTCATCACACTCTCAAATCAAAAGAAAGAAAAATAAGCTTTTCTTTCTAGCCTAAAATCCAAGATCTCATGAGTTGAGAACATCTTGTGATTCAGAAAATCAATCCTTGTTTCTCTATGTGCCCACACGCATCTTAAGGTGTAGAGAATGTCTCGGAAGATCGTGGTTTGAGTATTCAAAGCAAGGATAGGAAGATCGTTGATTTTACGAAAAGATTCAAGGACACTTGATAGGCTACAAGTGGTAGGTCCTTTAATCTTGGTATTATACATATATTTATATATATATATTATTAACACATTGCATATTGATGGATCCGCATATAAAAGAGTTTATATGGAATTTTTTGTTATATACTTGTGTCACCATTCCGCAATTTCTGGTGCCCATTAGGTACTGTTTCTTACAGTTTATTCATATATTGTATTTTAACACTTATCCATTGTATTTAACAAATCATAACACTATGGACCTATAATTTCAAGCTTCAATGAATTTAGATTATCAATTAAAACTCTTTAATATAATAACATTAATTTATTAATCTCAATATTATTCCACTAAAAATATGAGACGTTACTCTTTCAATTATAGATATTTATTTATTGAGTACTTTTTACATATAAAAAGTGTCCATCGATTTAATCATTACATACAATTCAATCCTCTATTAATGGTTCATAAAGTAGGGGTAAGATACAATTTTACCTCTTTAATTACTTATTGTTTCCTTAAGTACCATTAACTTTACTAGTGAAGGTTAATTCATTAATTGTTTTATGAATTTGAGCTTAATAACCTTTCAGTTCCAAAAGCTAACTCTTAAGAGAATAATTATTCAATTCATCTTAGAAAGGTATAGATTCCATATCTGTATATTATGTCCCCAACCATTTACATCAATGAGTTCCCAAAACAAAAGTTTCCAACTTGATCATTTTGACAAACCATAACGAGTAAATTCGAGAACTCAAATGACATAAACAGGAGTTCATAATAACTTCATGATTAAGATCAATTTATATATGATCATCTTATTGATATATTTAATTAATACTTATAAAACAAACTGTTTTTAGTTAAGTATTAATAACATATCGAATCCAGTTCATGTATAACCACATTATACAAAGTACATCCACTAAGATGTCCTACTACATTAGTAATTCAGATCTAGATTACATGTATTCATAATACTAGTGAACCGTACTTATAGTGTTTAATCCAAAGATTCCATATAACTTTGTTTTACTGTGAACTATTTAAATTCGTTCCATACAATCTTAATCCTCTCATACCAATACATGATTGTAGTCACAATAACGAATTTGAGAATTTTCTGATTTTCATATAATATTATTCAAATAATAATAATAAACAATTAATATATGAAAAAAAAATCATCTTAATTATTTATTTTATAAAACATTGTCCAGCACATTTGCTTTCAAGGGCACAATTCTTAACATCAACAACCCAATACTGACCACCGCTGACAACCTCAACTGCCATTGTCGAGAAAGAAGAATTCCTGCTACCTGAGGCCGCTCAAACCTGCACATAGAGAAGCTCCACTGTAAGAGAACAAGCATTAGCCCAAGAACCCTTTACACCAGACCGTTGGATCCCACTCCACCAAACCCATGCCCTAAGCAAGAACTAAGTTAGAAGAACACATGCACTAGTAGACTCCACTCTAACATGCACTCAAATAAGCTCTCTTAGCTAGAGCATGATCGACAAACACAAGAGCAAGTCGGCAGCTCCAGCCAAGATAAGAACACAGAGAAGAAAGCCCTTAACTAGGGTCGATATAGATGAGCAAAGAGAAAAATGACATTTTCTCGATTTAATTTTCTAAAGAAAAACTTTATAATTTAGTACTCTATTGTTTGTCTTGCATGTCAGGGTTTGGTTCCCTAAAAATCAGCATGATGACGTGGCATAAAAATGGGACACGTGGTAGGCGCATGACAACTCACTAATGAAGAACTGGTCGACCTACAACTAGATAAAATAATGTAACTTATTATTCTAAACGAGTTCAGAAGCTAGGTGGGGAAGTTGGTAAAGTAAGCTGGCCACAGGTCACGACTAGAGATGCTTGATTGAACGCGGCAAAAGCTCAAAATTAGTTAAAGGCGAGATATTTATGTGATAATAGATTATTTTGTATTATTTTATTCATGTTTGTTACGTAAATTTTGTATGGCCCATGGCCCATCTATGTACATTCTTGAGCCTATAAATAGAGGACTCAATGAATCATTAGTTTCTACATTGTAATTCTTTACTTCAGAGAGTTCATAGATTCAAGTGTTGTTATACACGTTTCTTGTATTCTTTCTCTTACTTGCGGAACTCAATTGATTTTGTTCATCTTATCATAGGTTTTGGGAACTTTACATTAATAATATTACTAAGTGGATGTAGGTTATTATCGACCATTAGGGTCGAACTACTATAAAATTTGTGTCTCGTTTATTATTAGCAAGTTCAATTCTTATTTCATATCGTTTATTTGACTCAGTGTCGTTAACCAATTCATGGGTCAACATTTTGGTGCTTTCATTGAGAGCTGAACTCAAGGAGATCAAAAGTTGAGAAGACATAGCCAAGTCCACCAGGAGAACCCAGGGTCAGGCATCCAAGAACCCCCGGAATCCACCTCCTCCACCAAGAGTAACTGATGAAGAGCCTTAAGTGGAGCTAGAGGAAAACAGTGAGGAGTTGGATGCTGAAACCTTGTGAGTAGCTATGGGGGTGTTGCAGGATGAGTTATCCACTCTAAAGGCTAACCAAGAAAATGTTGTTGAGACTATGATCATGCAAAAAATGGAGATTGATAGATAGAGGTGAGAATTAAATGATAGACAAGCTGAGATGGATCGTCATAAAAAAGATGCAACTGTTTCCCTAGAAGCTGCTATACAGTTAGCACGAGGGTTTCGACTTGCATCAAACCCACAGCAACCTGAGCAGCCTCATAATCCATCACCTCCTCAAAACCCACCTCAGCTAGAACAACCTTAAGCTACCCAGCCAAAAAGACAGCCCCAGAATTCTTGTACACCTAATGAGCAGCGTCAGCCTCCTCGGTCTTCTCGGGTAAGCGAGTAGCAACCTCGACAGAACAAGGACAAGAAACTTCCTAGGAACCAAGACGCCTTGTAACAGACGAACAAGTCCTGCCTGGGAGAGGACCAAAAAAATGTCCCCTTAGGAAACAAAAGGCAACCGGACATTGGCTCTGCGGTCAGGGGTCCCCCACAACATAATAATGCCCCGGGACCTAACGACCAATCCTCCTGTTTCTCGAGATGGTTTTGGACAGAGGGAAGGTGACAGTTTGTATAGAAAATCGCGTACTCATAGGTGACAATTTAGAGATGGGCATGATTATAATGAAGGAGATTCTTAGTACTATAGGAATCAAAGGAGAAACGCTAGTCGACCAAATGAACAAAGGCCAAGGCAGCAAGAACCCCCACCTATGAATAATCGACCAACTAGCCAGAACACAGGGGGTAGCCAAGGCAGCCCAATGTTTTTGATCGACTAGGAGGATCAGAACAAAGACAGAGAGAAGAAGATTTAAGGGATATACTGAACGATCAAAGGGAAAGACATGATGAACATATCCCTACTACCCTTGCTATACCAACTGTTGTTCAGGCCCAAATAGATGCACGAAACTAGGCAGTCCAATAGGTGGTCATAAATAACACTTCCCATATAGAATATGACCAAAGAAAGGGCACTCCTTTCATTAACAAGATTGCACTAGTCAAAGTCCCCAGTAAGTTTAAGATGCATGTATTACCCAACGGTATTGGAAAGGAAGAACCAATGTCTCATGTAAAAATATTTGAGATACAAATGGATATCTAGAAAGAATCTGAAGATGCCCGATGCTAGATCTTCTCGGCAACATTGTTTGATACAGCTCAGGAATGGTATTTCAAGTTTCAACTGACCAGCATAACCTCTTGGGAGATGTTTGTTAAAGAGTTATACAAACAATTTTATGTTGGTCGTATTCATCCTACAGAGGCTACCCAGCTAGTAGATATGAGGTAAAAAGAAGGAAAACCTTTAAATGAGTACATTCAAGGTATATGTGTTAGGAACGAGTTTCCTAATACGCAGCGAAATGGTGGTGGGGTTGGCCCAGTGTACACCAAAATTTTGTAACATATTTAAACTACCTTTAAATATGCGGATCCATTAATATACATACATTAATCATAAGCAAGTTAAGGATAGAATTCATACCTCTTGAAGTCTATCAAGTGTCCTTGTTATCTTTTCGTATTTAGAACAATCTTCCTATCCAAGCCGCTCCCAAGTACTCACACCAAGATCTTCCAAAGCGTTCTCTACACCTCAAGAAGTGTGTGGGCACTTAGAGAATGAAGGATAGTTTATTTGTGATTCTACTTGGTGTACTCAACACATGAGATCAAGAGAATAGGCCTGAGAATTGGTTCTTTATTTTTCAGGGAGAGAAAATTATTGTTCTATTTTTCACAGAGCGAATCTTCTCAGTTTTCTGAGATTGGTTGGTTATTCAATTATCTTCTGATAAGTCATACTTAAAAGAAAAAATTCAAATTTAAAATAAATCTGTAACCAACTTACAATGTACTTTTTAATTAATTAATTATTTTATTAATGAAAATATCCAAAAACAAATTTTTTGAATTATCCATGAATTAATTAATTAAATAAATAAAAATGAAAATCCTATCCTTGAAAAATAACCCTACACGCCACACACAGTCTGTGTGTGCATGTGTAGCATCCCTATTTTTAGGGGTGTTGGTTTTTTCAATTTTTATTTAATTATTTATTCAAACTACTTTGTCAGATAAGATCTAACAACTTGATAACTAATTCAAATTTGAATTCAAATTTAAATTAATTATCTTTTTAATTAATTATAAAATATAATTAATTATTTGAATAAATATTAATCTTTTAAATTCAGATCCAATTTGAATTTATCAGATTATTATCTCCCACTCAAATAAAGATATTTAATTAATTCTACCAATTAATTAAATCCAATATTTTCTAAAATAAATATTTAATTTATTATAATTTCAAAAATTATAATTAATTAATCACTATTATCATATAATTGCATAGTTGGCCTGATGAACAAATTTATTCTCAAATATATATTTAAACTATTTTTTCCTTCATATCAACTCTTACCTTGAATAGTGTTGATAGAGCCGCTATGGGGACCTATGGACCTATAATTCCAAGCTCCAATAAATTTGAGATTATTAATTAAAATCATTAATTAAATAATCTTAATTTATTAATCTCATGATTATTCCACTATAAATATGAGACTCCACTCTTGTAATTATAGACATTTCATTTACTGAGTACTTTATAATTATAAAGCGTCCATTGATATAATCATTGCATAAAAATTGACCCTCTAATAATGGTTCATAATTAATCGGGAATAAAATTACCGTTTTACCCTTTTAATTATCTCTTGTTTCCTTAAGTACCATTGACTTTACTAGTGAAGGTTCATTCATAACTAAATTATGAATTTGAGCTCGATAACCTTTCAGTCCCAAAAGTCAACCCTTAAGAGAACCATCATTCAATCTCTTGCGAGAAGGCATAGATTCCATATCTGTATACTATGTCCCTAGCCATCTACATTAATGAGTTCCCAAAACAAAAGTTTCTAGCCTGATCATTCTGACAGACCCTAATGAGTGAATCAAAGAACTCATATAACATAAACAAGAGTTCATAGTAACTTCAGAATTAAGATCTATTTGTATATGATCATCAGTTGATATATTTAATTAATACTTCGAAACAGTATTTAACTAAGTATTAATAAACATATTTGGTCCAGTTCTATATATTCTCTAATATATAAAGCACCTCCACTAAAGTGTCCTACCACACTAGTGATCCATATCTAGATCACATGTATTCATAATACTAGTGGACCATACTTGCAGTAATTAATCTAAAGATTCGATAACTTTATTTTACTGCGAACTATTCAAGTTCATTTATCTCAAACACAATCCTCTCGTACCAATACGTGTTTGAGATCACATATATGAACTTATGAATTTTTCTGATATTTACATAATATTATCACAGAATAATATAATCCATAAAATATATGCATAACAAATTCAATTCATTTATTTATTTCATAAAAAAATGTCTACTACATATGCTTTCAGGGCACAATTTCCAACATTATGAGAGAAGTTGCTTGTGCCAAAACCGTGGGGGATGAAGGAAAGATGATGGCCATAACAGCTGGGGTGCAACACCAATCCCCACTATGAAGCAGTTTATGAAAGAATGGAGTTAAAACTACCCAATTTTTTTTGGACCTAGCACATAAGTGTATTAAGCTAAAGGAGGCCATTGCTAATGAAGGGAAGGCTCCAAACACGGAGCAAGGTAAAAAAAGAAGAGCCACCTAAAGTTTTTAGTGGCTCTAAGAAGCCCAATAACAATGGTGGTAAGAGAAACAAAAAAAATGATGGGAAATGGGCGAGCAATGATTCAGCTGCATCTGATAACAAGCTCCTGAAGCAAAATAAATATGAGCCTAGGTTCACCAATTATATCGCACTGGTCGACAATTGAGCAGAGGTGTATCATGCCAATCACACGACCGTACCTTTCAAGCAACCAGCCCCCATCAGGAATGACATCTCTAAGAGGGACACCACAAAGTGTTGTTGCTTCCATAATGACTATGTCCATGATATGAATGAATGCAACCAGCTGAATGATGATAATGAATTTCTGATCCGAAAAGGACATCTGAGGAGATATATATGAGCAGTGGTTGATCCCCAATAAGCAGCTAATGGAAACAAGGAGTAGGCTCGAGGATGCCAATGCTCACCTCCCTTGTAGCCTGCCCCGGTCGCGGGCACTCTGCTCACTATTTGTGGTGAACCATACATAGCAGGTGACAGTGGTAAGGCGAGGGAAAGATAGGCCAGAACCCTACGTCACAAACAATATATTGAAATGATAACCGTTGAGGAGCGAACTCCCAAAAAATCTTGAGTAGGGGAAGGCTGTATAACTTTCTCTAAGTTGGACGCACAACATGTTCGGTTCCCCCACACTGATCCTCTGGTTGTAGATGTCAAAAATTTACTTAGCTAGATAGTAGTAGTAGTAGTAGTAGTAGTAGTAGGTTCGATTAATATAGCTGGTCCTAAAAATATTATTTATTATAACCTAATGTTTGGATAGAATAATTAAGAGCGTGACATTTGTCACATGTATGTTTATTTAAGGATTTAAGGATTTTAGATGAATAAATTAATAAAAGATAGATCTAGAAGCTCTAGCAGAAGGTTTGATTAATATAGCTGGTCCTAAAAATATTATTTATTATAACCTAAGGTTTGGATAGAATAATTAAGAGCGTGACATTTGTCACATGTATGTTTATTTAAGGATTTGAGGATTTTAGATGAATAAATTAATAAAAGATAGATCTAGAACTCTAGAATCTTCCAACAGCTGTTAGGATCACGTTTTACTCAATCAAGGTTGTTTTAACAAACTTCTAGTGTGCTGAAAGTGTGCAAAAACGTGTTAAAAATATCAGTGTATGTTGATATATCGCAGCTATAAAGGCCAATATGTCGCCTAAGGTTGATACGGAAAACACGTCGACTTTGCACCAATGAAACCATGAAGGCTCGGGGTATAGGGGTAGGCGATATGTCGCTATGGGGGGGGGGGGGGGGGGGAATATATCGACCCTTGGTGGCATGTTTTGAAACTTCATGGAATCCGAGCTTAAAACAGCCCTCAACAACTTGGACTTGCTCTTGAACGTTTTGACCGAGTTCTGGGCATCTGTTGAACGAAAATTCAAATTTTATTCAATTGATATTCATTTATTTATTCTTTTTAAAATGGGTTAGTTTCACTCCTTGATCTCTATAAATAGGACCTAGTACTAAGCCATTTCATTCATTATTCAAGCACTCTTCAGAGGCGCCAAGCTGCTAAGTTTATTCTAGAGAGAAAACACTAAGGTTTTGGGTTTAAAAGATTTCCAATTTAAGCTTTTCTAAACACTTGGGTAGTAAGATTGAGTGGCATTTCTATATTGAGGTGTAGATCAAAGTTCTAGTCTATCCAAGGTACTCTTATCCTCAGGTTTAGTTCATTATAATTCTTTTATTTCTTTCATTTTCCTTTAGATCCTAACTTGATTTTATGGCTTTTGGTTAGGTGTTTAAGTTTATGGAAACTTAAGGTTTTTTGGTAAGTTTCTATCTTGATGGTTTAGATCTCCTTTTCATCTCCATTTCTTTAGAAACACATGATTCTTACTGTTGGTTTTAGGAGTTTTCCAATCCCGTTCTTGTCTCCAATATCCTGGTTTTTGGTAAGGAAAATAGGTTAAATTATATGTGTTATGCTATGTTTATATGATATGATATGTTATAGTGCTATGTTATATATGATTATGAATATGTTTTATGTTTTAGTCACTTGGATATTATAGTTGCTTAGATAGCAAATCAAATCCCAAGATTTTTATCATTATTGTGGATTAGAGTTATGATTAAACCTACTCGATTAGTAGATTGAGGACCTAGATGGTTTATCATATAATATTTTGTGATCTAACCGTATTAGTCCCAATACCAAATGGTAAATGGAGAACTTGCATGGATTTTACAAACCTTAATAAAGCCTGCTTGAAGGACTGTTTTCCGCTGCCAAGGATCGACCAGCTGGTCAATGCTACATTAGGGCATAAGATACTACCTTTTATGGATGCATATTTTGGACACAACCAGATAAGTATGTACCCACCAGACGAGGAGCATACCAGCTTTCGAACATACATTGGGCTATAGTGCTACAAAGTAATGTCATTCAGTTTGAAAAACATTGGTCCGACTTACCAACGACTAGTTAATCACATGTTTGAAGACCAGATCGGTAATAACATGGAAGCTTATGTCGACAACATGTTGGTTAAGTAAAAAAAAGTTGGTGAACATGTGAGAGACTTACAGGAATGCTTCAACATCTTAAAAAATACCAGATGAAGCTTAGTCCTCTCAAGTGTTCTTTTGGGGTAGGATCAGGGAAGTTTCTTGGGTTCATAGAAGCTAACCCTGAAAAAAAATTCAAGCCTTAATTGACATGAAATCACTCACTAGAATCAAAGATGTACAATGTCTAACAGAAAGAATTGTTGCCCTTAGTAGGTTTTCTCAAAATCTATGGACAAATGTGTTCCATTTTTTAATCTGCTCAAGGGAAACAAGAAGTTTGAATGGACAGAAGAGTGCGAGCAGACTTTTCAAACTCTTAAACAACATATGGATTAACTTGCTATTTTGTCCAAACCAATCGAATGAGAAACCTTGTACATCTACTTAGAAATTACAAAAATATGTTACTATCGTCGTTATAATCATAGAAGAAGATAATGTCCAAAAAGCAGTGTATTGTATAAGTAAATGACTAGTAGGAGCAGAGTCACGATATCTAGCCATTGAAAAGTTAGATTACTGCTTGGTTTTGGTGTCACAAAAGCTGTAACCCTATTTTAGGCTCACCCAATGATGGTACTTACCAACCAACCATTATGACAAGTCTTGCAAAAACCAGAAGCCATTGGTCGACTACTGAAGTGGGCCATGGAATTAGGACAATTCGACATTTCCTATTTACCACGAGCAACAATAAAAGGCCAAGCATTGGTAGACTTCATGGCAGAATTTACCAGCCTTCAGGTAAACAAGTAGGCACCAGAAGCTCAAGCGCAAGAAGAAATCCCAACCTGAAAGTTGTTCGTTGATGGTTCTTGTAACGAACACAACTCAAGGGTTAATTCTTATTACACCAGAAGGGAATCAGTTTCACTGTACATTTTGATTTGGCTTTACTGCATCCAACAATGAAGCTAAATACGAAGCACTGGTCGTAGGATTAAGACTGACCAAGGATGTAAGTGTAAAATCACTAGAGATATACAATGATTTACAGCTGGTCGTTAATCAGATCCTAGGAGAATATCAGGCCAGAGGGTTGAAAATGGTCGAATATCTTAACAAAGCAAAATACTTGTTAGAACAGTTCGAGAAGTATACTTTGCAACAAGTACCTCACGACCAGAACTCCAATGCAGATGCATTAGCAAGTTTTCCAGCGCCAAAGATGCTGATACACTAAATATAGTACCAGTTGAGAATTTGGCAACTCCTAGTATACAAGTTAACTCCACCATGGTCATACACATGACAGACACTTGGATGACTCCCATCATTAAGTACCTCGATAAGGGATTATTTTCGGTTGAGAGAAATGAATTGAAGAAACTACAAATGCAGTTTGCTCGGTTTATACTGGTCGATGGAATTTTGTATCGGCAAGGATATTATTTGCCATTATTATGATGTGTCCCTAGAGAAAAAGCTAAAAAATAGTTACATGAGGTACATGAAGGATTTTCTGGGGACCATGCTAGGGGCAAAGCTTATCGAAGAAGATTCTACGACAAGGGTACTTTTGGCCCACTATGAACGAGGATGCTATGGAATTTGTGCAAAAATGTGATAAGTGCCGACAATTCTCCAAGATACCTCGAGCAGCTCCAAATGAGTTAAAATAGATGCAAAATCTTGACCTTTCGCAGTCTGGTGAATAGACCTGTTCAGATCTTTATTAGCAGGAAAAAGGGGTGTAAAATATGTAGTAGTAGTTGTCGACTACTTTACTAAATGGGTTGAAGTTGAACCGCTCACAACAATTATGACCAAGAAAGTTCTAGATTTTGTCATAAAAACATAGTATGCCGTTATGGACTGCCAAAATAGATAGTGTCAGATAATGGCACACAATTCAAGGGTGACCTATTTATTAATTTATGCGAGCGGCGTCGCATTACCAAGTGTCTCATCTGTAGCCCATCCACAAGAAAAAGGAAAAGTCGAAGTTGTGAATAAGATGATAAAATACACCCTATAGAAAAGACTCGAGCAGGTGAAAGGAGCTTGGCCAGAAGAACTATCCGAGGTCCTCTGGTCATATAGAATAACATATCGAACAATAACTGGCCATACCCCATTCTCACTTGCTTATGGGTACGAAGCCATGCTTCTAGTTAAGTTAGACCCACCTTCATACAAATGGCTAACATATGACTAGAATACCAATCACCAGTTATTGATGGAGTCATTAGACTTGATAGAGGAACGATGAGAAAATGCCAACTATGAGTAGCAGCCCATCAACAAAAGGTCGCTCGGCATTTCAACTCTAAAGTACGCGAAAGGAAGTTTGTTGTAGGTGACTTATTACTTAGAAGGGTTTTTCTCAATACTTGCGGCCAAGCTGCTGGAGTCCTTGGGCCAAATTGGGAAGTTCCATATCAAGTTCAAGAAATTCTCCAACCAGGAACGTATAAACTTCCTTGTTTAAACAGAAACCTCATTCCTCGTTATTGGAATAGAGGACACCTACGCAAGTATTATCAATAAAACATTTCTTTTTAAAGAAATGGCTTGTATTTATGTGATTATTTTTACAAGTTTTGAACAAGGGCTGGCTATTTTTGGCTGGTTACTTATAAGTGTAAGATCATTTGATCACTCATACATACACGAATTTTTGTCCATTTTTTTTTTATGAGAAATAAAAGGAACTGTGCGCAATCCATTATTCTTGCCAATTATTGTATTTTTTGTACAAGTATTTGCTCATTACGTGTGTTGTTTTGCTATATTCATAAATATTTATAAGATATGCAAGAAGTTATGTTTAAACATGTATTGGTCTATGGCAAGTGGCGGAGCACCTTAAGCCCCTCGATCACTTGGGGGCATATAAGAAACTAAGTTATGCAAAGCATATGAAATTATGTAAACATGTGAGCAAAATAAGGGAAAGCATGCAACGACACTTAGAATATTTTTTCAAATTTTTTTTTTGTAAAGAATTATAAAGTGTTATGCTAAGTTCGGTTATGTGATAAGGTGTTATAATGACAATTATAATACTAAAATGATTTGTCTTTACACCGCGAGTAGCACTGCTAGGATGTAATAGAAAAGACCACGAACATGTTGACCGGGTGTTGTATTTACATAATAAACATTAAAAATATAAAATCACTAAGTAGGAGGATCCTTTTGCAGCTGCTGGTCGACGGTAGCCCAGGCTTCTTCCTCCCCATCTATCCTAGTCGCCAAGGAGATCTCAAGAGACGTAGGGGTTATTTTCCTCTACTAAGAGAGCAGCGCACCTAACAATCTCCACTTCTTTTATCTGTTTGGAAGATAATCAAAATTTTCATTTTGATTATTTTTCAAGAACATATAAAAGCAATTAAAGGTTGCGATCTAGAACCTCTCAAGGTTGCTCACATTTATCTCCTCAAGATGTTTCCCCTTCTCCTCTAGCTCATTGGTCTCCTTCTGACTAGCGACCAGGTCATCCTGCAACTTGACCGCCTCAGCATGGTTGGTATTGGACGCAAATTTGTGTTTTTCCTTTGACTTAAGGGCTTTGTCCAGGTCTCTCTTTGCTATATTGAGCTCTTCAGTCAAGGACTTAATGGTGTTCTTTGCAATCAGTTGCTCGGCGGTCCACTTCTTTCTCTCCTCGACCCAACTTTTTTGCTCCTTAACAAATTTGGAGTTTTCCTCTTCAACACATCTCCACTTGTTGTTAAGGATTAGGATGGACTGCGATCAACATAAAAATTTGAAAGCTATGTTAGTATGATAAAAAGGTAATAAGTATCGAGCAGTGAAAATAAAAGTAAGAGAGAACTTACGTCGAGAAGCTCATTAAAACTCAGACGAATCACCTGGTTGTATTTTAAAGCGGGGAGAGAATCAAACACCTGTTTTCTTAGCCTATGCTTTTCCAACTTCTACAGCTTGTCGATGGTGGAGTTGGAGGCATTTCTTAGCATCTCATTTACTGAGGGTCCTCCCATTTGCTCGGTGCAGGACTCTGGCTGAGGAGAGGGTGGAGGAGTTGTTGTCATGGAAGGAAGGAGAGTCATCTCCTTGGTCGGGGGAGTCTCTACTAGTCAAGAATTTTTGCTCGGAGGGCCCCTGCTTTGACCTCTAGCTACCTTTCTACACGACTTTGAGCCAGCAGCTACACCACCCAAGGCATAGAGATCGAAGGCATTAGAAACCTGCATGACTGTAAAAGAACCGAACAGTTAGTCAAATATTCACAATAATAAGGCAAAATAAACAAGGAAAAATTCTATGTTATATACCCGAGCTATGATTACTGGTCGCTACATTTTCTGAACTACTATTGCTACAAACACTATATGCCTAAAAAAATGTTGAATTAAAGCTACTGGTCGAAGAAATAAAGTTTCCATCCCTATCAAATAGACTTTTTGGGATGAGAAACATATTTAGAAGAATCGAAAAGTTCATACCGTTTTCATCCTCAGAAGAGTCGTCTACCCAGCCAGGGTGCTCGAGAAACTTTTGTTTTCCTTTCCCGTGGGAAGGGGGAATTGGTGCTAGAAACCCCGATTGCTCGACGCTTGGGGGCTATGAGATGTCTTAGGCTGCTCGGAGGGTATTTACTCCCTAGTGCCTTTGCCAGTGGCACTCCTAACAATGGACTTCCACACATCCTAGTGAGGTTCCAAAAGGCTGACCAACCTTAAATTGTTCTTTGTGACCAACTTCTTGATACTCTTCTCGATTGGTGTCATGTTGGCCAAAGTGGAGGCTCTCTCCACCATTGCCTAGGTAGGCTCTGGTCGGTACCATGGGCCTAAACTGAAAGAATATACTAAGACACAAACAAAAAGAAGGGGCTAGTAAATGGGAAAGGATCATTGTGAGAAGCATTAGCTCCCCAAGTAAATGACAAGTTGTCTGCGACCAGGTCGATCATAAGAAGATACTCTTGGAAGTATTTTCCTATGTTAGATTTGTAGGTTATGTCTGTAAGGAAGGTGCGGGCAGATTCTTGGTGGATGCACCCTCGTATTATTTTGGTTGGGGTTGCACTTAAGGTGAAAAAGATAATTGATCTCATGGGGAGTAGGTGCAGGCCACCGTTTGTGGTGGTAAAGGATATAGAGTTCATATAACACTCTATAACCGTTCGGGGTTATTTGGAAAGGGGCGATGTCAAAGTAGTTTGCCACCCCCTGAAATAATCGTGTAGGGGTAAGATCTCTCCTGCTTCAATGTGGTACCTCGGCTAGGCGCTATAAGTTCCGCCAAGAACGTTTGTCCTTTGGTCGGGTGTAGGCTTGTCAAAAGTAATCCTAAGAAGGCCATACTTCTTGGCATACTTAGCCACCATCCTGCTTGATATAATGCTAGGAGGGGCAATGTACTAGGGTACATTCTTTTTGTTAAATCCCTCTTTGACAAGGGCATGGATAAGGAGTAGCTCAGGGGGTTGCTCGATGGTTTCTTGCTGGGGGTTGGTCGATGGTGTTGTGAAAACTTATACAGGATCTTGTTTATTTCCAAGTAAAACTTATATTAAACAAATTAATATAAGAAAACCTAAAACATGTTTCTAAAATTGAATTCATATAGAGATAATGATAAGAACACTTACATCACTGTGCGGCGTAATGATTGAGTCCTTCCTTCAGTTTCTCTAACCCTTGAATCCTTTCTACCATAGGGTATCACCAAGAAACTGAACCGTACTTTAATTTTCTTCACAGCCTTCCAAAGTATCCTTAGAATCACCTAGAGTAGAGTGGGCAATTCTAAACACATGAAATAGATACAGAGAGAAGAAGAATAGAAGAGAAAAATTGAGGCTTAGAAAATGACTTATGCTATAGAGAGTATCTAAAACCTAGAGCATCAAGAAAAGAGCTTCTGATTTTCTGTCAGATAGTCTTTCTGTAATCTCCAACATCTGTTTTCAACTCTCACTTAGCATTCCTTTTATAAAATCAATTAGGTCACTTATTTTAATTAAAAAATCAATAAAATAATAGTCAATTATTAGTCCTAGGTCGAAATTCCCATGGGCTTTAGGCCTGTGAAATTTCCCATTTAATTATAAGCCCATTGGACTTAAAATCAAGGCCTAAATTATTTTCTATTGATTAATTAATTAAATGACTATTTAAATCCTTTATCAAATTAATTATTTATAATTTTAACCTTAATTTAAAATTATTTATTAATTTAGATACCAATTTATCTTAATTAATAAATCTGACCTAATTTCTCTTTTCTTCTCTAAATTACATAACTCTATGAAACTATCTAAAATTGACCTCGTCAAAATTGATAATTAAATCAATTAATTGAGACTATCTAGATTATTTTATCCAAGGTACACTGGGGACCATGGGCCTATGAAATCAAGATCCAATAAGTTATCATAAATTTACTATCTTATTAATTCCTCGTGACTCACTAAAAACTCAGAATTGTACACTTGAATTCATAGAACGCCCTACAAGCAATATATATACGTTATTAGTTATCCATTTTTACAACCATAATTGTCACTCAATCCTCTATAGAAGGTCTACAATGAGATGGGACTAAAATACTATTTTACCCCTCATTGTATTTTATCCTTAAAACATTTAGTTCATTGTAAATGATATTTCAGTAAACTAATATTAATTAGTGAAATGAGATCTCTATCATTTAGCTCCTTGAACCAAACTAAAAGGAAACCATTGTTTCACTTCTTCATCGGAAGCTATAGATGTTCATATCTATGATTAACACTCCCACTCAATTATACTACCGAGTTCCCAAGATGTAAGTATGGGCTACTCCGTAGGGTAAAGCTGGTAACGAACAAGTCAAAGAACTCAAATAATACAACCAGTTAGAATACTAACCAGTTAGAATACTAACCACTCAGAATTGAGATTGAATTAACATATGGTCACATATATGATTTTACTAGAATAGATAATAATGGTATGTTCACTTATCCTATCTACTGTCAATATCAGTCCAATCCGATGTAACAAATACGTCTGATCTTATCTACTTTTCTAATGTTCTGGAAAGAACATAACAATGCGATGTGTAAGTAGATCATACCGTAGATTGGCAAGTCAATGTAAATTATGTGCACTAACTAATCTTAGGACTAACTTATTTTGAACATATAATCATATTTATATTCCACTGTGATTACAACTATAAATATGATTAGCTATATGCTCGGGATTTAATAGAAGTGTATATTAAACAAATAATCATGAAAATAAAACATGTGAGCAAAGTGATTGACCAAGTCAAAAATTGATTTCTATTCTTTTATTGAGAATAAAAAGAGATTACAAAGAAATTGGATTTTAATTATGGCATAAAACCCCAACAAACTCGCACTTGCACTAATTGAAACTAATGCCTTAATTCTACTAATCCCATTTCCTTGATATGCTTATCAAATGTAGCTTCTGGTAGTGTCTTTATAAACGGATCTGCAATATTGTCTTCAGATGCAATCTTCATTATCTTCACATCTCCCCTTGCCACATATTCTCGAATTATGTGATACTTCCTTTCTATATGCTTACTCCTCTTGTGACTTCAAGGTTCTTTCAAGTTGGCTATCGCTCCTGTGTTGTCACAAAACAACACAAGCAATTTATCCATATCTGGAATAACACCAAGATCGAATAGAACTTCTTTAGCCAGACTATTTCCTTAGCTGCTTCTGACGCGGCTACGTACTAAGCCTCCATGGTGGAATCTGAGATCGCATACTGCTTTACGCTGCTCCATATCACGGCTCCACCCCCAAGAGTAAACACCATTTCAGAAGTAGACTTCCTGTCATCGACATCAGTCTGAAAATCTGAATCGGTGTTGCCTATAGGGTTCAGAAAACCACCTTGTAGACTAACATATAATCCCTATTTCGCCATAAATACTTTAGAATATGCTTATCTACTATCCAATGTTCCAACCTGGGTTTGACTGATACCTGCTCACTACTCCTACTACATAGCAGATATCTGGTCTAGTTCACAACATAGGATACATCAGACTTCCAACTGCAGATGCGTAAGGAACTTTTCTCATTGCATCTTCCTCTTCAGGAGTCTGGGGAGACTACTTCTTTGAAAGGTGAATTCCATGGCGAGACGGTAGACGTCCTTTCTTGGAATTTTTCATTGAGAAACGTTCAAGCACTTTATCGATGTAAGGTGCCTTAGATATAACTAAGAGTATGTTCTTTCTATCCTTAATGATCTGGATGCCTAGAACATAACTTGCTTCATCCAAATCCTTCATCTGGAATTGAGTGCTCAGCCAATTCTTCACATTTGACAATTTCTTAACATTGTTTCCAATGAGTAAGATATCATCTACATAAAGAACAAGGAATACCACTATTTTATTTACCTTAGGTTGGTAAACACAAGGCTCATCAATATTTTTTTCAAAGCCATATGTTTTGATTATTTCATCAAACCTATGGTTCCAGGAGCGAGAAGCTTGCTTAAGTCTATAAATGGACCTATTGAACTTGCAAACTTTTCCTTCTTGTCCAGCTACTTTAAATCCATCTGGCTGATCCATATAAATGACATCGTCAAGCTTCTCGTTGAGAAAAGTTTTCTTGACGTCCATGTTCCAGATCTCATAGTCGAGAGCGGCTGCTTTGGATAGGAGGATGCGAATGGACTTGAGCATGGCTACCGGACTAAAAGTTTCCGCATAGTCCATGCCTTCTCTTTGGGTATAACCCTTTGCCACTAATCGAGCTTTATAAGTTTTGATATTTCCATCAACCCCTCATTTCTTCTCGTAGATCCATTTGCACCCAATGATCCTAAAGTCATTATGTGCTTCCACTAGATCCCAGACGGAATTTGAGTACATGAACTCCATTTCCTGTTTCATGGCTTCGAGCCATAGTTCCTTTTCAGGGCTAGCCATTGCCTGTTTGAAAGACAATGGATCATCGACACTAGTGTCACCAATAACCATAATGGTTTCACCATCCAAACCATAGCAAAACTGGGTTCCTAGAAACCCTCACATTACGATGAGGCTCTGTGACAGTTTGCTCAAGAACAGTGGTACTTTCTTCATTTAAATCGACTTGCGTCGTTTTGACATAAAGAGTGGGAATTTCCTCATCAACTCGCATTGATGACAATGGAACATTGGTTGGATTCAATTCTTCAACCGTCTCCTATAAAACTACTTTGTTGAGCGGTTTTAAGTTTAGGACATAGTCATTTTCCAGAAAAATAGCATTCGTAGATGTAAACACTTTCTTTTCTGAATGACTATAGAATATTCCACCCTGAGTGCCATTAGGATAGCCAACAAACATGCAAATTTCAGTTCGCGGTTCTAGCTTTCCTTCCATTTTCCTCAGGATGTGGGCGGGACACCCCCAGATTCTATAATGGCATAAACTAGGTTCACGACCATTCCAGCATTCGAAAGGTGTTTTGGGGATTGATTTTGACGACACGACATTGAGAATATCGTTCGCGGTTTCAATTGCATGTCCCTAGAACAAAGTTGGTAGAGTTGAGTAATGAAGCATGCATCTAACCATTTCCAATAAAGTTCTATTCCGGCGTTCCGCTACACCATTTTGTTGCGGAGTATCTAGGGAAGTAAGTTGTGATAAAATCCCAAGTTCAGTTAAATGATCTTGGAACTGCATAACCAAATATTCTCCACCCCTATCAGATCGCAAGATCTTTAACGTTTTACCTAATTGGTTTTGAGCCATAGCTAAGAATTCCTGAACTTTTAAAAATGTTTTTGATTTTCTATGCATTAGGTAAAAACATGAGTATCTAGAGTAATCGTCAATGAAAGTGACAAAATACTCAAAACCACCCCTGGCTTTTACATTCAAAGGTCCACAAACATCTAAATGAACAAGTACAAGTGGTTCCTTGGCCCTATCACCCTTTGCAGAGAATGGTCGCTTGGTCAGTTGTCCTTTTAGACAAGATTCAATGACAGGTAATTTACCTAAGGTGAGCTCCCTCAAAGGCTTGTCCTTTGTAAGTCTTTGAATTCTATCATAGTCAATGTGACCTAGTCTCAAATGCCATAAATATGTCATGTTATCGTTATCAACCTTTTGATGTTTATTGGTCCTAGGGTTAGCTACTTTGAATAAATCATAGCGAGGAGTTCGTTAGATCACAGAATATAAAGCCCGTTTTCCAAACACGCAATACATAATTGTGATCCACTAAAAGAAATCGATATATTAGAACTTATGAAAGTCATAACAAATTGTTCTAATTACAACATGGAAACCGAAATTAAATTTCTTCTAAAATCCAGAATAAAAAATACATTATTCAAAATTAAAAATTTGTTTCCGAACTTCAAGTGAGCTTTTCCTCTAGCTTGGACTGCAACGAACACTCCGTTCCCAACTCTAAGCTTTAATCCGCCTTCATCCACTTCCTCCCACGATTCAAGAGGCTGTAAAAAGTTACAAACATGGTTAGTAGATCCAGAATCAATAATCCAAATGGATTTATCATTCTATAAAACACATTTTTCTAAGATAAATGAACTATAATCATTACCTTTGTTTTTTGCTGCTAAAAACTTTGGGCAATCTTGTTTCCAATGCCCTTTCTCTTTGCAGTGAAAACACTTACCTTTACCTTTCTTGTTTTTCTTGTTCTTACCCTTAGGCGTCTATGAATTTAGTTGTGCACTCGTCTTTGCAGCCTTTGAAGGCTTGGGGTTGTTGTTTTGTCTATCTTTCCTCTTGTTTCCAGCTTTCAAAGATGAAGCCTTGTTAGCTTCAGCCTTAGCTGGATCTGCTGCAGTAGTAGTAGTTGTCTTCTTTTCTCCTCCCTTACTTGATCCACCCATGATAAGCTCATTCATGAGCTACGTCAGACCATAGTTGAGTATATTCAACACATAGTTCGTGGTGAATGGCAAGAAATTTGGAGAGAGAATGTTGAGGATTAAGCCAACTTGAGTTTCCTCATCTATTGTTGCTCTATGTAGTTCAGCTTCCTGAAAGTAGTTGGTCATCTTGATCAGGTGATCACTAACATGGTGAGACAGTGCCATCCGAGCATTGGCATATTTCTTGGTGGCCTCAAAATGAGTCTGCGCTGACTTGGTACCAAACATGTCTTAGAGCTGATCCATGATTTCGTAGGCCGTCTCGACCTTCTCCATCTTTGTCTTGAGAGTGTCGACCATACTGGTCAACATGTAGTATCGCGCCTTGTTGTTAGCCGCCTGCCAACTCTCGTACTTATCCTTCACATACTTGGTAGCTCCTTCAGCTGGAACTTCCGGGGATTCCTCAGTCATGACGAACTTGAAGTTTTCACCAACCAAAATATCCTTAGAATTACCTAGACTAGAGTGGGCAATTCTCAACACATGAGATAGATACAAAGAGAAGTGTTGACTGCGTTTTTAGCCAACGACGTGAGAACGTCAAATACGACAAGCCTTCAAGAGAAATAAAAACGACACAGACGATTTAAACAAGAAAAGTAAATAGCACAGGAGATTTTTATAGTGGTTCAGCCCCGATTGTCGGTAATAGCCTAATCCACTTAGAGTTGTGATTTATAGATCTGTACTCAAGACCAGATGGACTGAGCCAACTGAGTTTCTTCAGTACAGATTGCAAAAATACAAGAATTCTCTCTCTAGAATACTCAGACCCAACTTTCTCTCTCTAGGATACACAGTCCTAATTTTCTCTCTCTAGAAAGAAGAAGCAGCAGAAGCCCCTCTCTCATCCCATAAGCTCTTTATTTATAGGCCTAGGATCCTCAAATGATATCCCCTTACGATAGGGATATTTTATTATTCATCTTATATTTATATTACATTTAAATTACAAAGAAACATTCAAAATTCGAAATGCAACAAACCCCCCATTTGTGGGAAGAATGAGAGATTCCCGCGTATGTTGTTGAAGCTGTCTCTGGGAATCTTGACTTAGTCTCCTCTAGCTAGTTGATCCACCTCCTACTGACCACTCATGCAAGTGTTGGTCGGACGTGCATGGTGGTAGGACATGCATGGTGGTAGGATATGTTTTTGTGGGTTGAACGTGCATGGTGGCAGGACATGCACTTCTCTCCTCTAACATGGCACTCTTCTCTAGAATGCCATGTTCCTCCTTGAACCAATCTCCTTGGCTTCTCCTCGGACCAAGGTGGTCCGAGGCAACCTCCTTGGCACCTTACCTTGGACAAGTTCAAAGCATTCTCCTTTAGCATCTCCCAAGCATGTCCGATCGGACATTGTGTAGGCTCTCCTTGGCAAAATCTAAGTCCCCATTCTTGACTTGCATGGGACTCCTCCTCCTTAGCTATTTACCTTGGACACGCTCGAGCCAACACTTAGGAAATCTTGGGAGGCTTACCTCAAACACACCCTTGGGGTCTACCACATCCTCCTTGGGGTCTCCTAGGACCACTTTCTCCTTGGGGTCTCCTAAGACCACTTTCTCCTTGGGGTCTCCTAGGACCACATCCTCCTTGGGGTCTCCTAGGACCACTTTCTCCTTGGGGTCTCCTAAGACCACTTTCTCCTTGGGGTCTCCTAGGACCACATCCTCCTTGGGGTCTCCTAGGACCACTTCCCTTAGTTCTCCTAGAATGCATTCTCCTTAGCCTCCTAGGATGCATTCTCCAATCTTTGGGTATAACAAGAAGAAGAATAGAAGAGAAAAATTGAGGCTTAGAAAAAGACTTATGTTGTAAAGAGTATCTAAACCCTAGAGCATCAAGAAAAGAGCTTCTGATTTCCTGTCAGATAGTCTTTCTATAATCTCCAAAACCTGTTTTCAACTCCCACTTAGCATTCTTTTTATAGACTCAATTAGGTCACTTATTTTAATTAAAAAAGCAATAAAATAATGGCCAATTATCAGTCCTAGGTCGAAATTCCCATGGGCTTTAGACCCGTGAAATTTCTCATTTAATTATAAGCCCATTGGACTTAAAATCAAGGCCTAAATTATTTTCTATTGATTAATTAATTAAATGACTATTTAAATCCTTTATCAAATTAATTATTTATAATTTGAACCTTGATTTAAAATTATTTATTAATTTAGATACCAATTTACCTTAATTAATAAATCTACTCTAATTTCTCTTTTCTTCTCTAAATTACATAACTATGTGAAACTATCTAAAATTGACCATGTCAAAATTGATAATTAAATCAATTAATTGAGACTATCTAGATTATTTTATCCAAGGTACATTGGAGACCATGGGCCTATGAAATCAAGATCCAATAAGTTATCATAAATTTAACAAATAAATTTACTAACTTATTAATTCCTCGTGACTCCACTATAGTATCAGAATTACACTCTTGAATTCATAGAACGCTCTATAAGCAATATAGATACGTTATTAGTTATCCATTATTACAACCATACTTGTCACTCAATCCTCTATAGACGGTCTACAATGAGATAGGACTAAAATATCGTTTTACCCTTCATTGTATTTTATCCTTAAAACACGTAGTTCCTTGTAAATGATATTTCAGTAAACTAATATTAATTACTGAAATGAGATCTCTATTATTTAGCACCTTGAACCAAACTAAAAGGAAACAATCATTTTACTTCTTCATCAGAAGCTATAGATATTCATATCTATGATTAACACTCCCACTCAATTATACTACAGAGTTCCCAAGATGTAAGTATGGGCTAGTTTGTAGGGTAAGCTGGTAACGAACAAGTCGAAGAACTCAAATAATACAATCAGTTAAAATACTAACCACTCAGAATTGAGATTGAATTAACCTATGGTCAACTATATGATATGACTAGAATAGATAACAATGGTATGTTTACTTATCCTATCTACTGTCAATATCGGTCCAGACTGATGTAACAATTATATCTGATCTTATCTACTTTGCTAATGTTCTAGAAAGAAAATAATGTTGCAATGTGTAAGTAGATCATATCGTAGATTGGCAAGTCAGTGTAAATCCTGTGCACTGACTAATCTTAGGACTAACTTATTTTGAACACATAATCATATTTATATTCCACTGTGATTACATCACTATAAATATGATTTGCTATATGTTCGAGATTTAATAGAAGTTTATATTAAACAAATAATCATGAAAATAAAATATGTGAGCAAAGTGATTGACCAAGTTAAAAATTGATTTCTATTCTTTTATTATAATAAAATAAGAATACAAAGAAATTGGGTTTTAATTAGCGCATAAAACCCCAATAGATGGGCCCTTAGCATTTGCCGCATGCTGACCAATGTGAGGATCAGGGGTCTTTTTCTATCGCTGGGCTACCTATTTAATCTCGCCATGGATGGTTTGGATCTTTGGGGCCTACATCTTGGTCAACTAGAAAAAGGGTTTGGTCTAGAAGAACTAGTCGGTGGATTTGATTTGGAAAACTATTCGATGGATTTAGTTGTGGTGGAAATTGGGAAATAGGCAAGATGGGTTGCTTGATGTCTTCGATCAACAAGGCTAGAATATCTTCATCTATTGGCCTCCTCACTTCCCCAGTAATCGTGCATGAATATCTGAGAAGAAAAATGGGGAAGTAAGAATCTACAACCAACAGAATAAGTAAGACTAAGAATTAGGGGTGGCAATTTGGGTCACGGCACGAAAATAAATGGGTTTGAGTGACACATTTAATAATCGTATTCGTGTTTGATTTTTTGACACGTTTAATAATCATGCCGTGTTCGTGTTTACCTTAATCGTGTCATGTCATAATCGTGTTGACCCGTTTAATAATCGTGTCGTGTCATAATCATGTCAACACGATAACACGAAAAATTATCATAGGTTTTATGATCTTTTCATATAGTTATGATTAATTGTTTCAATTTCATGTTGTGTCATGACACATTAATCGTGTTATTGTGTCGTGTCGTGTTGACCCATTTAATAATCGTGTCATGTTCGTGTTAATATTTTTTACACGTTTAATAATCGTGTCGTGTTCATGTTTACCTTAATTGTGTCGTGTCATAATTGTGTCGACACGAATATGTTATGTTTACACGAATAACCAGCCCTACTAAGAATAAAATTAATACTGCTCGTGGATAATAACTAAGCTTTTATCCGACCAGCAGTATTTAAAGACAAACATATTGAAATCTACGAGCAAAGGAGGAAAAATATCAAAAAGTTAAAATAAATTTTTTTTCAAATCATAACCGGCGGGAAAAACCCAGATTTTTTTGAAATCCCAAAATTGAAATTTACTACGATTTTAGGCTCAAAATCAGTCATAAGATCCTAATATATTATTCCCAATGCCTTTACATTCCTAAACACTACCTAAACTACCCTTTTAAACCCAAAATCATACATACTTTTTTACCAAAAAAGTCGGGTTTCTCAAGAACACAAACTAGAACTTCAAAACGGCAATTACAAAGATGAGGAATCATGGCAATAACATGAAAGAATTGTCAAAAACCAGAAGAAAGTTGATCGAAAACTTACTTGGTGTGAATAGTGTTGAATAAATCGAGTGGAAATTGCTTAAAAATCCTGGAATTCATCTCAGATTACTTTGAAATAGCTTGAAAAAGTTTGGATGTTCTTGAGAAAAAATAAGACAAGGTAAAAAGTGAGAAGAAAAATGAAAGGTTATTTATATAGAGTAGGGAAGGTGAAAATTCATGATTAAATAAGAAGGTTTTGGAAGCGTTGGGAAGTACAAAGCTGTCAGTTTTTCCTTGGAAATCGTAAAATAATGATTACTTCCCTTTTGAAAAAATAAAAGTACAACATATTTGATAGGTCAGGGATTGCTGGTCGAGTAAGTTTATTTAATGCTGGTCGCATCATAATAAACTTGGGGGGCAAAGTTTCCCTAAAAATTAGCATGATGACGTGACATAAAAATGGGACACGTGGAAAGCACATGGCAACTCATTAATGAAGGACTGGTCGACCCACAACTAGATAAAATAATGTGACTTATTATTGTAAACGAGTTCAGAAGCTAGGTGGAGCAGCTAGTAAAGTAAGCAGGTCGCAGGTCACGACCAGAGCTGCTCGATGGAATGCAACAAAAGCTCAAAATCAGTTAAAGCCGAGATATTTATGTGATAGTAGATTATTTTTTATTATTTTATTCATGTTTGTTACCTAAATTATGCAAGGCCCATGGCCCATTTGTAACGTCTTGCGTTTTCAGGTACCTTTAAACGACTCGGGTTGAGATTTTTTTCCTCGAGTTAAGAATATTATTTTAAATAATATTATATTTGATTGGAAATTATTCCAAGAGTTATTGCTAGCCAAATTATGAATTTTGTGATTTAAAATTCAAGATAAGACTTTCGGTCTTGGACCGACACGAAAACCCTGATTTGGTAACAATCTCGAAAAAAAAATGAAAAATTATGGAAAATATATTTTGGGCATAAAATACTTTCATAAAAATTAAAGTTTGGTCAAAAATAATAAACCTAAGGGAAAATTGAAATTTTAGGGAAATTTGTGTTAAATGCTTAATTTTACAGAAATGGGGAATTTTATTTCATGAATGGACCTTAGGTTAAATTTTATTGTGTAATTAATTAAATTAAATGTGAGAGATATTTAATTTAATTATTATGTGTTAAGTTTTGTGTTTAAAACTTAATAAGAGTGAAAAAGGTTATAGGAAGTCAAATCGGATTTTTTTTCTTAGGAAATATTAATTAACCTTTATATAAAAAAATATATGATCACATATATAATATATGTGGTGGCTGGCCATGTGAAGGATTTAATGGAGTTGACCAAATAATTTTTTTAGTTTAATCCCAATTTAAACATAAGGGTTAAGGCATCAAGTGGATGGTAAAAAAAAACACTCAAGTGCTTAGATATTTTCTTAAGTTGATATGCTCTTTTAACCTTCCCCAACCGACCCCACTCTCTCTCACTTTCACTATCATCTTTTTGAAAACTGTCGCAAGTTTTCTCTCCATCTTCAACCTCAAGAACACTAAGGAGGCTTGGAAGCATTTAAGCTTTGGTCTAGGATGGGTTTTCCCTCATTGTTGGAAAATAAGGTCATTTTTACCTCATTGTTGGAAAATAATTTCACCAATAAAAAATGCTCCTTTTCACCTAAGATTTTACAAAGACCTAAATGGCATACCAAAAATGGAATTAGGAAATTTTGGTAACAATCGAGTAAGTAAATTTCAAGTTATGACCTAACAAAGTATGTAGTTAAAAATGTGAAAAATAGGGTTTTCACACTTAGTGTAAAAATGAGATTTTGGAACTTAAGGTAAAAAGTAAAATTTTGCTTATTGCAAGATAAAAACTTGGCAAGTCTTGAAAAAATATTTTTACCTAAAATACTACTTTGAATTTAGTGGAAATTATTTTTATTAAAGAACTTTTATTCTTTCTAAAAATAAAAGAATTTACTTATTAATAAGTTAATAAATAAAAAGAGGGTTTAAAACCCTATAATTTGATAAAATAATTGAGTGAATTATTTTTCTAGTAAGTAAACTTGATTAATTGACTTCGGAAAGATTAACTAGTCAAGATGGGAAATTTTTAATTGTTTTCCTAATTAAGATAAAATTAGGCTATTTTCTTAAAACAATTTTTAGAGATTAAAACATTAAGAAAAATAAAAGGAAAATTAAGAGTTTATTTTCTTGAAAAATAATTAAGGAATTTAATTAGTATTTTTGGGATATAGTACTGGCTAAAATCTTCTATATATTTAACTAACTTGTTGAAAGTACGGGTTAATATCGATACCTTGAAAGAATAAGATTTTTAGCGGATTGTGGGAAAATACTATTGTGATACCCGAGCCTAAGTATCGAGACCATAGGATAGGTCTCCCCGAGACTTAGGGTTTAGTCTCAAATTTTTGAGTATGACTTTCTTGAATGGGTTTGAAACCAAATAAGGATCTTTAATCCTTACAAATGATTTTAAATATGACCAAACTGCCCAAAATAATAATAATGAATTATGAGTGCCATAATTAATCCGAGTATAATGTATGGATAATTACAGTATTGGCTAAGAATTACTGGACTATACATTGGAGGGTGAAATCCTGCTGCGAGCTAAGGACTCCAAGTAAGTTAACTTCTATTGTGTGGCTGCAACATGAAACGACTATTGTATTGTATGTTAGTATAGAGACACATGCACATGTATACACTGTCGTAGAAAGTTTGCTTAGAGACGTTAGTCTAGTTGGTGCTGATTTAGAATATATGACTGGTAGATATTCGTCATATTCTAGATGGTTGATCCCCATCACACTGCTTGATTTTATTTATGTCTGGTACCGCGACGAGTGGCCAAGAGGTGAGGATTGCTGGTTAAACCTAGGGGCGCCAAAATGAATGGGACCTAGGGGCCCTCATGCTTACTTAATCAGTGAACAGTTAGAACCCGAGCAAGTGCTCTGATAAGTTATTCCCAGATAGTAGCCGTGAATATTGGCAATTCAGTGAGAGTGCCTAGAGATACTAGGGGTTGCCAAGTTTGAGTGAGGCTGAACAACCTAGGGGCAACTACTCACCAGCCCCACTGATTAACATAGAAGTCTCTGTAAAACCTTGTAACTTCTATTACACTCTTGGGTAAGTAGTGATGCCCTAGGTAACTTGATGGTTACCGTTGTGAGAGATTTACTCTTGGATAAGTAGCGATGCTCTAGGTAACATGATAGTTACCCTTGATGGGTATATTTATTGGTTAGATCTTAGTGTTGAGACTTGGTTTTCTCTTACAGATTAGCATTTATGCTGGAGGGCGTGTTATGCCTGAATTGTTGGAAGTTGTCGAGCGCTGGTCTCGAATTATATTGTGATATATTATATCGGCTTGCTCTGGGATTTTCTGAGTGCATGGATTTATTGGTTGATAAGAAATAGTTGTGATATAATATATATACTTGTTCTGGGATTTTCTTAGTGTAGGAATTTATCTGTTTATATGAAAAAATTTGTCATTGGTTATCAGGCATGACCATAATTTTCCAGGACACTTTTACGTTCTTGAAATTGATTGTGTTGGGTCCGGATGGATCTGGAACCCTAATTGTAATGACCCAAAATCCCTAAGGACGTTTAATGGTTGGATTAGTAGGCCAGGAGGGCCATAATAGATTTATTATGCCATTAAATGATTATGTGCATGTTTATGTGAATTATATTATAATATGATGTTAAATGCATGCATGTGGGTCCACATTTCATGATATGGGCTTTTTGGTAATTTGGCCCGTTGAGGATGTAATTGTATATTTGTATGCATGTTGGTGAATTATTGTTGAGTTCCACCCAAATCTCGAGAGAGTTAGTTGATGAGATGACTAGGGCAAGGATAGAATGGGTGGTGGGCCAGTTAGCTAATATTACCTTGCAGTCGACCCTGCTAGAGAGGATTAAGGAGGGACAATTGGTGGATGCACAGCTGCAAGATGTTAGGCAGCATGTCCTAGCTGGGACAACTAAGGATTATTCTACTTCTAAGACTGGTATACTTCGATATCAGGGACAGATTTGTGTTCCGGCAGATGGGGGGATCAGACGAGAGATACTGGATGAGTCTCACACTACGCCATACTCACTTCATCCGGGTACCACAAAGATGTATCGGGATTTACGGACATTATATTGGTGGCCTGGGATGAAGAAGGATGTGGTAGAGTATGTGTCTAGGTGTTTAACATGTCAGCAGGTAAAGGCTGAGCATCAGCGGCCAGCGGGATTGCTTCAGCCTTTGGGTATCCCAGGGTGGAAGTGGGAGGACATCACGATGGATTTTGTGGGAGGACTACCCAGGACAGTGGGACTTTGTGACTCGGTGTGGGTGATAGTAGACAGATACACCAAGTAAGCTCACTTTTTGCAGGTGAAGTCGGCCTATACAGTGGAACAGTATGCAGAGTTGTATGTGAGGGAGATAGTTCGTCTCCATGGGGTTCCAAAGTCTATTGTATTTGATCGAGATCCTATCTTGACCTCCAAGTTTTGGGGAGCTCTATAGAGAGCTATGGGGACCCAGTTGAAGTTTAGCATAACTTTTCATCCTCAGACTGATGGGCAGTCTGAGAGAACGATTCAGGTGTTAGAGGACATGCTTAGGGCGTTGATTAGTGTGTCAGGAGGGCATAATTGGTTTATGTGTGAATTTATTGAATTAATGCGTGATTGTATGATAAGAATTCTTGTGTGATTATATGAATGTAAGTGTGGTTAAATGTGATATCTGTGAGAACCACATTATTATGTGGGTAAATCCGCAGCTTGCGACTTGAGGCGATCCTAGGGAGCTAGATAGCGGGAAAGTCACAACGGGGTTTAATATTTTACTTGGGGCAAGTCAAGGGGTAATTCGGGTATTAGATGATTATCCAGGTTGTCGGGTTATGGAAATAAATATATGGAGATATATTTGAGGTTAGGAAGCTTAAGCGGAAATATTGGGGAATTTTACCGTTTTGCCCTCGGGGATGTTTTCGGTACCCCGAGCCTCGGGATTGACTTAATTAGCCTAAACAAAATAGAAATCGGTAGAATAAAACACAAACCGACCTATTTTTCTCTTCTCTCCCTTCTCTTCTCTCTCTCAAGGAAAAACCACTGAAATTTAAGAGAAACCAGCTGGGAATTCAGTTGTTTGGGCTGGAAACTTGAAGGTTAAATCTAGTGCTCCAATAAGGGAACTCAACCAAGATTAAGGTAAGGGCTGAATCATATTTTTTTTAGCATTAGAATTCTGAGTTTTGGCTGAGTAATAAGGGTGTTTATGGTTTTGATGTTTAAGGGTTGAATTAAGCTGATAAGCTTTGATTTTAGCTCAGGAGTCTGTTAAGGAAGTGGTTCAACAAAGAAGGTAAGCTTCAATTCATAATTTAGAGGTTAAAATATGAGTTTGCATGACTGGTTTTTGGTGTTTCGAGCTACTAGGTTTCAGGGATTAAGCTGGATTTTTGTTGGGTTATGCTGTTAGAATCATGGTAAAAGTCTTGTGATTAATAGGTTTCGGATTTAGGGTGCTTTGGGGTGGTTTTTTAAAGGTTAGGATGTTAGAAATGGTGGATTTTCTGGGCATGAAGGGTTGGGTTGCGGCTCTGTTGTAGAGCGCTGCGACCCTACGAAGCAAATAAGTCAGGGAGGCTCGGCCAAAAGGGAGCTCCGCGGCGCCACAGGGCAGGGCCGCGGTGCGTGTCTGCCTACTGAGGGGCTTGGGTTCTGTTTTAGGGGCGGGCCGCGGCTAGGTTTCAAGGGCCGCAGCCCTTAGGTGCATTCTTGATCTTTTGGGGATTTTAAGTGCGGGAATCTAACTTAGGGTGCTCGGGATCGATTCCACCACCGTGCTTGGCGGAATTCGATGTCTCAGATGCTAGAACTATACCTGGAAACCTTTATTAGAATATTAATGGAATGTATTACCTTGGTTGTGACTAGGTGTTAAGCTAGGTCTCGGGAAACAGATCGTGCTCGAGGGACGTCGCTCGTAGTCAGTGAACGTGGAAATTAAAGGTAAGAAAACTGCACCCGGTTGTGTAATTGTAAAGGGACTAAGGAATCCCTAATATGTATGCTTTGAAATGATGGTATTAAGCCATGTAAACAATAAACCAACGACCTAAGAGCACCAAGGTTACACTAGCGCACAGGGCGCGGCCCGGCCACTGGTAGCCGAGGATAGCTTATTATGCACTGAGCTCGGTTTAAGCGAGCCAGAGTCAGTCGGGTAAACAGAGGGTGCGGCCTAAGTTGTCGGCCCTAATAATCATGTAGCTTGATTATTATTAACGTTTAATTGCATCTTTGATTCTGAGTGCATGTTATGTGGTTAATATGAGTGTTAAGTGTTTGAGCATGCCTAAAGGGATAATTATCTGTTATTGTTGTTTGTGATGCATATTATGTTTTCTTGCTGAGCCTTGGCTCACGGGTGCTACGTGGTGCAGGTAAAGGCAAGGGCAAACTTGATCAGCCCTGACTTGGAGAGCTATGTGAGCTGATTGTACATGACCAGCCACTTAGCCGCCACGGTTGAGGGGAAGGCAGGAATAGGAGAACCAGAAATGTCTGTTTTTCCTTAGAATGGCTGATGGTTGTCCGTATTTTGGAAATTCTATAAACCGACTTTTAAACACTGTTTCTTTTTGGGATCCCATGTGTAAAACTGTTTAATGATATAAAATGTATATTTTGAGACCAAAACCCTTTTTAACCCTAGCACATTCATGGTTAGTGACACGTTTTAACTACATGACTTGATTAGCAAGTCATGCTCCTTTATAAATACACAGTGTAGCGGTCTTGGATATCCAGGGCGTTACATTAGTATTTGAGAATTTTGAGAATAACGAGAATTGGAGGGTGTTAATTATGATTAACAAAATAGGCGGGAAAGGATGGGTTTACCCTTGGGAGCCTTTAGAAAACTTTAAATGACCTAGGGGCAAAAAGGTCTTTTCACCTTAAGTTATATTTAAGCCATTGAAGGCTATAGAAGCTGGCCAAAAATAGAGCATAGAACTTCTCTCCCGTCCCTCTTTTTTCCTTCTTTTTTTCCTTTTGATTTTTGAGCTTCTTTTGAGGATTCAAGCTAGGGAAGTGGATCTTGAGGGCTTAGGATTGTGTTCCACCATTGAAGAGGGTTCTAAACTAAGCTTGAGGTAAGCTTCTATCCATTAAAACTCTAGCTTTGCTTTGTTTTTGTTTTGGATTTCAGTTTCGTTTTCTAGGTTGGATAATGGGAATTGATGGGAGTTTTTGGCTAGGGTTACTTGGGTTATGATGCCTAGGACATGTGTGAATGATTTTGGGGTTCATTTGGGACTTAAAATGAGGTTTTGGAAGCTTGTTATTAAGGCTGGGAATGGTGGTGTCGAAGGAGGAAAAACTAGGGCAGAAAATGACTGATCCTAGCGCTATAGCGCCCAAGGGAGGGCGCTACAGTGTTGTCCCAAGGCAATTTCTCCCTACTTGTAGCGTTGGGGTGCTAGGGGGGCAGTGCTATAGCGCTACCCTGCTTTTCGAAATTCCTGTTTTGGACATTTTTAAGGGTTTTTTGCTCGGGGTTTCAATTCCTAAGTTTTGGGATCGAATCTACTCACCGTTTGGGTACAATTCGGGGTCCCAAGAGTGAGGTTTAGTTCAAGACTCTTTTATTGTTGATTTTGATTAATGGAGGCTATAATTGGTTATGACTAGGTAACAGCTAAGGAATCAAAAGGTTGATCATTCTCAAGGGTCGTTCTTTTACTATTTCTCACTCGAACTAGAGGTAAGAAAATTGCACCCCATATGTGACATACATGGTTATTCATGAGGCATGTTGAATGTTTAAGTGTGCACATTGATTATATATCAAATCCTTAGAAAATCTTGCTTACTTGTGAATGGGACTGACTTATTAGTCAGAATCGGCAATGGTATCAGAACTGACTGTGAAGCTATGACTTACTAGTCAAGTTCGACAGTAGTACTGAGCACTGGTCATATGTTATTGACCTACGAGTCAAGAGCGGCATAAGCGTCATGAACGTAGAGCCGAAAAGATTAGATCTAGTCGACATCAGCATTGAATGACTCATCATGAGCATTAATGTCAGACCGACCCAAAGTTCGATGAAACCTAAAAGTGCTTATCTAGTTCCATGACTAGCACTCAGAGCCATGGCCAGAAGGCCTAGGTGACTACATCTGCACATGGCTAAGGGTACGAAACCCACACTAGTGACTCTATGGTCACTCATTTGGTTTACATTAGTGACTCGCTCATCAGTCACTCATCTGGTTTAAGCTAGTGACTCGGTCACTCATTTGTGAAGGGTGCGGAACCCACATTAGTGACTTACACATCTGTCACTCATCTGTTTGGGGCTATAAGTGTTGTATGATTATCATGATCATCATTTGATATTATATACATGCCGTAATGAGTTTTCTTACTGAGGCTTGGCTCACGGGTGCTATGTGGTGTAGGCAAAGGGAAAGAAAAGCTCACCCAGCCTTGAAAGGAGAGCTTATGTGGCTATGTGTACATATGCGGCTGCTTGACCACCACAGCCAAGGAGTTTCTCGGAGGAACTAGGGGGTTAACCCTATTTTTCCTGCTTAGGTCGGCGGGTTGTAAATTTTACATCGCAATGACCATTTTGTATTGTGAATAACTTATAAACGTTTTTATGGGCCCATGAATAGTTTTATGTTTTAAATATAATATATCATTTCCTTTTTTATCGGTTTTCACCTTAGCCTCTTAATAATACCTAGATGCACATTTATTACAAAAGAACTTGATTAGCGATTTAAGCACGGTTCAAAGTTCACAGTAACGGTCTTGGAGTAACCAGGGCATTACAACTTGGTATCAGAGCGTGTCAAGGTTTAGGGTTCCTGTAGACTGGCTGGGCATGTACACTCACCACTAAAGACAAGCTCGACTCATGGTTTGGTAATTATTTATGGGGTTATATAATTAACTACTTAAATATAGTATAAATGCTTTACTTGTCTACATGAGATACCTTGATAAGGTTGTGCCTTGACTACTGCATCATTAGCAAGAACGTGCTAATTAGTACTGATATTGTTTGAACATACTCATTAGTGTTCGTTGTGAATTATTATTTGATACATGTGAAAGGCTAAATGCTATAATCATGTATCCATCTGTATATCTGTATAATTGTGGAATAAGTGATTATCTGCTTGTTCTTGGGTCGTGAGGCGGCAAGGGGTTTTGTTATTACTACTTAACTGGCCACATTGATTGTTTCAGCAAGGTTTAAGTTGATAAGAATGATTCCAAGACAGACAGATTCATCAGCTGGCCAGGATGATCAAGGCTAGAATAATAATCAGGGTCAAGAGAATGACCAGAATCAGATTCCACAGCCAGCTCCTGAGAACTGGCAGCAATTATTTAATGACCTGCGGGCCACAGTATTGAGGAAAATAGCAGGTTCGTGCAGTTGCCAGTGTACCTGAGGCACCTCCTGTATCGGTGCTAGCAGTTGAGCAGCTGCCAGAGGTTGGAAACAAATGGGAGAGTCTCTATGAAAGGTTTAGGAAGCAGCAACCTCCAGATTTTTAGGGTAGTGCCGATCCTGCTAAAGCTAAGCAGTGGATGAGCATGATTACCACCATCCTTGTAATGCCCCGAATTCTCCGGTATGGTTTTATGGCGGGATTAGTAGGCCGAGAGGGCCATACTTGTTTCATTATGCCATTAAATGATATTATGCATGTATATGTGAATTATATTATAATATGATGTTTAATGCATGCATGTGGGTCCACATTTTAATTACAGGGGTGTGATTGTATAATTATATGCATGTCGATGAAATGTGTTGAGACCACATTATAATGTGGGTTTGTTCGAGCTATTCGGCATGAGACGATCTTGGAATATTGATTAGCGATTTAGTCACAACAGGTTTAAGTGCGAGGCTCGGGTTGAGTCTTGGGGTGATTTTAATGATTAGAGTGTTACCGGGAATTAAAGGGTAACGAGATGTGAATTATTGGTGTTTGAGATTATTGAGAATAGCGGGAATTGGAGAGCGTTAATTATGATTAACGAGATAGGAGGAAAATACCAAATATGCCCTTGGGAGCCTTTAGAAACTATTAATTGACCTAGGGGTAAAATGGATATTTCACCCCTAGGATAGATATAACTAGTGTTGGTTGAAAGAAGGAAGTAAAAACAGAGCAAGATTTTGAGTTCTCCCGTACCTTCTTCTCTTCACTTTTCTTTGTGATTTTTGAACCAATCTTGAGGATTCAAGCTTGGGAAGAAAGCCTTGGGAGTTTAGGAGTGTGTTCCTCCATTGAAGAGCATCATAAGCTGAGTTTTGGGTAAGTTTCTAACCATAGAATTCTCTGGTTTGCCCTGTTTTGGTTTTGTTTTGTAGCTGAGATTTCTAGGGTGAATACTTGGTTTTGTTGGGAGTTTTGGCTAGGGTTCCTATGCTTGTGATGTTTGAGATGTGTTAGGATGGTTTTTGGGTTCATTTGGCATTAAGAATGGGATTTGGAAGCTTGGGAATCATGTTGGAATCGAAGGAGTTGAAGAAGGTCGGTTTAGGGGAGTTTTGGTCTGGAGGTAGCGCTATAGTGCCCACCCTAGGGCGCTACAACGCTCCTCAGGAGGCTTTTTGGCATGTGGGTGGTTCTGAGTATAGCGTTGGGGTGCTAGGGGTTGAGCGCTGTAGCGCTACCCTGTTCCTCCAAAGTCTCGTTTTGAGTATTTTTAAGGGTTTTTGACTTGGGGTTTCAATCCTTAAGGCCCGGGATCGAATCTACTCACCGTGTGGGCATGTTTCGAGGTCCCGAGAGTGGTGCTTAGGTTAAGACCCTATTATTGTGGATTCTCATTAATGGAGGTTATAATTGGTTGTGATTAGGTAACCGCTAAGGAACTAAAAGATCGATCGTTCTCAGGGGTCATCCTTATTATACTTCTCGCTCGAACCTGAGGTAAGAAAACTGCACCCTGTGTATATATGACATGCGTGTTGGTTATTGAGGCATGTTGATTGATAAATGTGGACATGGATTGCATATTAAATGCTAGTGAATGTTGATTACTTGTATATGTACTGACTAGTCAGGGACACTGACCTAATGAGTTAGAAATGGCATAGTGTCAAGAACGCCGAGCCACCTGAAGATTAGATCTAATCGATATCAGTGTTGAATGGCTCTAAGGCATTAACACTAGACCGACCCTAAGGTTGATGAACTTATAAGCGCTTGGCTAGTCTGAGACTAGTTATTTAGAGCTAGGGCATATGGCCCCGGTGACTGTTTGTCACATGGCTAGGGAACGCTGTTCCAGGGTTATAACTCTAAGGTCATGGGGAAAGGTTATGTTGGTGACTATTCACCATGCACCTATCCTGGTCAAACTTATGAAAGGCTCACTTATCAGTTAAGCCCGACTGACCCTAATGTCACATGGCTAAAGGGGGCAGTACCCACATTTGTGACTTTTGCGACTGTCACCTATTTGGTTGGACTGTTGGTCCTGAATGATTATTATGATCATTGTTGATATTATATCATGTTTTATTATGCTTTCTTGCTGGGCCTTGGCTCATGGGTGCTATGTGGTGCAGGTAAAGGGAAAGAAAAGCTCACCCAACCTTGAGTGGAGAGCTTAGGTGGTGATGTGTACATATGTGGCCGCTTGACCACCACGGCCAAGGCGTTCTCAGAGGAACTAGGCGGTTTACCCTATTTTTGCCGCTTAGGTCGGCGAAATTGTAAATTTGAACAGTAATGACCATTTTGTACTGAGAATGACTTGTAAATGTTTTTGATTTGCTCTGCAGAGCAGTTTGTAATGAAAAATATCCATTCCTTTTTATTAATTTTCCACCTTAACCTGTTAATCATACTTAGAGCACGTTTTTAACCAAAGGACTCGGGTAGCGGGTCAAATTTCCAGTTCATCGTACCTGTTATGTGGTAACCAGGGCGTTACAATCCTTGACTTTATGACAGTGACTGGTAATGAGAGGGTGGCCTGTACCACGTATATGTTTCGGGAGGATGCCCAATTTTGGTGGGAGGTTATATCCCAGACCAGGAACATCAATGCCCTGAGTTGGGAAGAGTTTTAGACTCTGTTCAACGAGAAGTACTACAATGATGCCATCAGGGTGGCAAAAGCTGAGGAATTTATCAGGTTACTTCAGGGAAGTTTATCAGTGACTGAGTATGCCCTGAAGTTTGATTGATTGGCAAATTTTGCCATGGAGCTGGTACCCACTGATGGGACCAGAAGGGAGAGGTTTCTCCAGGGGCTACAACCTAGGTTAGCCTAGGACGTTCGTATTACCACTGTGGATGGGGTTACTACCTATGCGCAGGTGGTTGAGAAGGCACTCACAACTGAGAGTGTAGAGAACAAGATTTGGCGAGACAATACAGCTAAAAAGGAGTTCAGAAGGATAGGTTCTCCATTAGTGGGTTCTAGTAGGGGTGGAGGCTCTAGTGATCAGAAGAGGAAGGTTCCTGATACCTTCCCAGCACCAAGTCTTGATAAACGACCCTGTGGTATTTCAATGGGCTGCCAGAGTGGTAGTGAGGCCTAGAAGACTTATCCTGAATGCCCTAGGTGCAAGAGGCGTCATTTGGGAGAATGTAGGGCAAGGGCCTACTTTTTAAGTGGAGCAGTAGGTCATCTCAAGAAAGATTTCCCTAAGGCAAGAAAGGAAGAACCCAGAAAAGTGGACAGCTCGGCCCCAGCTCGAGTGTTTGCATTGACACAAGCAGAAGCTGAGGCTTCACCCTCAGTAGTTACAGGTCAACTTCTTAGTGTTGGAACCCCTTATAATGTTTTGATTGATTCTGGTGCTACACATTCTTTTGTTGCTAGTAGAATTATTGATAGACTGTGTTGACCAAGTGATTATTATGCTGTGGGGTTTGGAACTTTATTACCCACTGGGGAGTTAGTAGTATCCAGGAGATGGGTCAGAACTTTGCCAGTGACAGTGGAGGGCAGAGAGTTGTCAGTGGATTTGATAGAGTTAGTTATGACTGACTTCGACATGATTCTAGGTATGGATTGGTTAGTGAAGTACGTGGGAACCATAGATTACAGAAGGAAGATGGTCACCTTTGAGCTTGAAGGTGAGGTTCCTTTTGTGTTCGTTGGTACTGTGCATGGACCTCGTATACCTATGATTTATATTATGAGGACTAGAGATCTATTGCAAGGAGGTTGCATTGGTTTCTTAGCCAGTGTGGTTGACACCACTTAGGTCATGCCAGTGAGACCAGAAGAGACAAGACTAGTCTGTGAATTACTGGATGTATTTCTAGAAGATTTACCAAGGTTGCCACCACACAGAGAGATTGAGTTTGTGATAGAACTAACACCAGGGATGGAGCCAGTGTTTAGAGCACCTTACAGAATGGCCCCAACTGAGTTGAAAGAATTGAAAGTACAGTTGCAAAAGCTGTTGGATTTAGGTTTGATCAGACCTAGTTTCTCACCTTGGGGTGCGCCAGTTCTGTTTGTGAAGAAGAAGGATGGTTCTCTGAGGATGTGTATTGATTATAGAGATCTGAATAAGTTTACAATCAAGAACAATTATCCTCTACCAAGGATAGATGTTCTGACTGATCAGTTGCAATGTAAAAAGGTATTCTCAAAGATAGACCTTCGTTCTGGTTATCATCAATTAAGGGTCAAGGAGGGAGACTTACCAAAGATTTCTTTTCAGACTAGATATGGGCATTATGAGTTCTTATTCATGTCTTTTTGATTGACTAATGCCCCAGCTGCTTCTATGGATTTGATGAACAGAGTGTTCAAGGATTATCTAGACCAGTTTGTGATCGTCTTCATCGATGATATCTTGGTTTATTCTTAGTCAGAGTCAGAACATGAATAACATTTGAGATTGGTTCTACAGAGACTGAGGGAGCACAAACTGTTTGCAAAATTCTAGAAATGTGAGTTCTGGTTATCTCAGGTATCTTTTCTTGGGCACATTGTCAGTAAGGAGGGGATTAAGGTAAATATAGCAAAGATTGAGGCGGTCAAAGATTGGCCAAGGCCAAAGAATGCTTCTAAGGTTACAAGTTTCCTTGGATTGGCAGGTTATTATAGGCATTTCATGGAAGAGTTCTCTAAGATTGCTACTTCATTGACTGAGCTAACACGCAAGAACCAGAAGTTTGTGTGGTCAGACAGGTGTGAGAACAGCTTCCGGGAACTGAAGCAGAGATTGATTATAGCTCTAGTTCTGAGTCTTCCAACAGATCATGAGAAGTTTGTGATGTACTGCGATGCTTCACATCAAGGTTTGGGTTGTGTTCTGATGCAGTCAGGGAAGGTGATTGCTTATGCTTCGCGTCAGCTGAAAGAGTATGAACAGAGATATCCTACTCATGATTTAGAGGTGGATGCTATGGTCTTTGCTTTAAAGGTATGGAGGCATTATCTTTATGGGGAGAAGTGTGAGATCTATACTGATCACAAAAGCCTATAATACTTCTTCACACAAAATATTTGAATATGAGGCAAAGGCGTTGGATGGAGTCAGTAAAAGATTATGATTGTGAAATTTTGTATCTTCCAGGAAAAGCCAACGTGGTAGCTGATGCTTTAAGTCGGAAGGGTCTGGGGCAGATTTATAATGCGAGGTTGATGGCCAGAAAGTTTCCAGATGATATGACCAGAGTTGGTATAGAGTTGCTAGTGGGCCAGTTGGCCAATATTACGCTACAATCTACATTGTTGGAGATAATCAAGGAGGGTCAGTTGGGTGATCCACTACTGATCAAGATCAGAGAGGATGTTTTGGCTGGAGTATCCCGAGACTACACAGTGTCTGAGATGGGCTTGTTGAGAAACAAGGGTTGGATATGTGTTTCGTTAGACACTACTTTGACACAAGAGATTCTGGATGAATCTCACACTACACCTTACTCTTTGCATCCAGGCACCACGAAGATGTACCAGGATGTGAGATCATTGTATTGGTGGTCGGGGATGAAGAGGGATGTAGTGGAGTATGTGGCTAAGTGCTTGACATGTCAACAGGTCAAGGCTGAGCATCAGAGGTCAGCAGGGTTATTGCAGCCTCTTGATATCCCAGAGTGGAAATGGGAGGACATCACGATGGATTTCGTAGTGGGGTTGCCCAGGACTGTTGGTGAACATGATTCTATTTGGGTTATTGTGGATTGCTATACAAATTCAGCTCACTTCTCGCCAGTGAGGACTACATATACAGTTGACCAGTATGCATGTCTCTATGTGAAAGAGATCGTGCACCTTCATGGAGCACCGAGGTCGATCGTGTCAGATTGAGACCCCACTTTTACTTCCAAGTTATGGGTGAGTTTACAGAAGGCCATGGGAACATAATTGAAGTTCAATACTGCTTATCATCCTCAGACAGATGGACAATCTGATAGGACGATCCAGATATTGGAAGACATGCTGCGAGCATGTGTGCTGGACTTTGGTGGATCTTGGAGTAAGTATCTACCTTTGATAGAGTTTTCCTACAACAACAGTTATCAGTCTACCATTGGAGTTGCACCTTATGAGATGTTGTGTGGTAGGAAATGCAGATCACTCATTCATGGGATGAGATAGGGGAAAGGAGATACTTGGGTCCTGAGGCAGTTCAGAGGACCAGTGAGGCCATTGAGAAGATTAGAGCTTGGATGCTTGCATCTCAGAGTAGACAGAAAAGTTATGCAGATCCCAAGCGCAGGAACATGGAGTTCCAGGTGGGAGACTATGTTTTCCTTAGAGTCTCGCCATGGAAAGGGGTGAGGAGATTTGGGAAGAAGGGCAAGCTGAGCCTTAGATTTGTAGGTCCATTTGAGATCTTGGAGAGGATTGGTAGGTGGATTACAGGTTGGCCTTGCCGCTGGCATTGTCAGTCGTGCATAACATGTTTCACGTTTCAGCTCTTCAGAGGTATGTATTTGATGTGACTCATGTTTTGATCTATGAAGATCTGGAGCTTGAGGCAGATCTCTCCTATGAGGAACGGCCAGTCCAGATACTTGACAGAAAGGATATGGTCCTCAGGAATAAGATGATACCTTTGATTAAGGTATTGTGGAGGAACAACAAGGTCGAGGAAGAGACCTAGGAACTGGAGTCATACATGCAGAGTCAGTATCCCGAGTTGTTCAGGTAAATTTCGAGGACGAAATTTCTGTAAGGAGGGGATAGTTGTAATGCCCCAAAATCTCTAAGGAGGGTTAATGGTTCGATTAGTAGGCCAGCTGGGCCATAATTGATTTATTATGCCATTAAATGATTATGTGCATGTGCATGTTTATGTGATTTATATTATAATATGATGTTTAATGCATGCATGTGGGTCCACATTTCATGATAGGGGCATTTTGGTAATTTAGCCTATTGAGGGCATAATTCTATATTTGTATGCATGTTGGTGAATTATTGTTGAGGCCACATTATAATGTGGATTTGTTCGAGCCATTCGGCATGAAACGATCTTTGAGTGCAGGTTAGCGGTTTGGTCATAACGGGATGAAGTTCGGGGCTCGGGGTGACACTCGGGGTAATTTGGTGATTAGAACGTTGTCGGGAATTACAGGGTAACGGGATATGAATTATTAGTATTTGAGAATTTTGAGAATAAAGGGAATTGGAGGGTGTTAATTATGATTAACAAAATAGGCGGGAAATGACGGTTTTACCCTTGGAAGCCTTTAGAAAACTTTAAATGACCTAGGGGCCAAAAGGTATTTTCACCTTAAATTATATTTAAGCCATTGAAGGCTGTAGAAGCTGGCCAAAATAGAGCATAGAACTTCTCTCCCGTACCTCTTTTTTCCTTCTCTTTTTCCTTTGGATTTTTGAGCTTCTTTTGAGGATTCAAGCTAGGGAAGTGGATCTTGAGGGCTTAGGATTGTGTTCCACCATTGAAGAAGGTTCTAAACTGAGCTTGAGGTAAGGTTCTAGCCATTAAAACTCTAACTTTGCTTTGTTTTTGTTTTGGATTTCTGTTTCGTTTTCTAGGTTGGATAATGGGAATTGATGGGAGTTTTTGGCTAGGGTTACTTGGGTTATGATGCCTAGGACATGTGTGAAGGGTTTTTAGTTCATTTGGGACATAAAATGAGGTTTGGAAGCTTGTTTTTATGGTTGGGAATGGTGGTGTCGAAGGAGGAAAAACCAGGGTAGAAACTGCCTGGTCCTAGCACTGTAGCGCCCAAGGGAGGGCGCTACAGTGCTGTCCCAGGGAAATTTCTCCCTGCTTGTAGCGTTGGGGTGCTAGGGGGCAGCGCTGTAGCGCTACCTTGCTTTTCCAAATTCCTGTTTTTGGCATTTTTAAGGGTATTTTGCTCGGGGTTTTGAATTCCTACGGCTCGGGATCGAATCTACTCACCTTTTGGGTATAATTTGGGGTCTCAAGAGTGAGGTTTAGGTTAAGACCCTTTTATTGTTGATTTTCATTGATGGAGGTTATAATTGGTTATGACTAGGTAACTACTAAGGAATCAAAAGGCCGATCGTTCTCAAGGGTCGTTCTTTTACTATTTCTCGCTCGAACCAGAGGTAAGAAAATTGCACCCCATATGTGACATGCATGGTTATTCATGAGGCATGTTGAATGTTTAAGGGTGGAAATTGATTGCATATCAAATGCTTAACAAATCTTACTTACTTGTGCATGGCACTGACTTATTAGTCAAAATCGGTATTGGTGTCAAAATTGACTGTGAAGTTGTGACTTACTAGTCAAGTTCGACAGTAGTACTGAGCGTTGGTCGTATGTTATTGACCTATGAGTCAAGAGCGGCATAAGCGTCATGAACGCAAAGCCAAAAAGATTAGATCTAATCAACATCAGCATTAAATGAGTCATCATGAGCATTAATGCCAGACCGACCCCAAGTTCGATGAAAACTAAAAATGCTAGTTTAGTTCCATGACTAGTCACTCAGAGCCATGGTCAGAAGGCCCATGTGACTACATCGTCACATGGCTAAGGGTACAGAACCCACACTAGTGACTCTATGGTCACTCACTTGGTTTACATTAGTGACTCGCTCATTAGTCAATCATCTGGTTTAAGCTAGTGACTCGGTCACTCATTTGTGAAGGGTCCGGAACCCAAATTAGTGACTTACACATCTGTCACTCATCTGTTTGGGGCTATAAGTGTTGTATGAATATCATGATCATCTTTTGATATTATATACATGCAGTAATGAGTTTTCTTGCTGAGCCTTGGCTCATGGGTTCTATGTGGTGCAGGTAAAGGGAAAGAAAAGCTCACCTAGCCTTGAGAGGAGAGCTTAGGTGGTGATGTGTACTTATAAGACAGCTTGACCACCACGGCCTAGGAGTTTCTCGGAGGAACTAGGGGGTTAACCCTATTTTTCCCGCTTAGGTCGGCGGGTTGTAAATTTTACATCGCAATGACCATTTTGTATTGTGAATAACTTGTAAACGTTTTTATGGGCCCATGAATAGTTTTATGTTTTAAATAAAATATATCCTTTCCTTTTTGATCGGTTTTCACCTTAGCCTGTTAATAATACCTAGATGCAAGTTTTTAACCAAAGAACTCGATTAGTGAGTTAAGCATGGTTCAAAGTTCACAGTAACGGTCTTGGAGTAACCAAGGCGTTACACTAATTCTCTGCATGCTTTTGTTTTAAAGTTGAACTTACTTATTGTTTTCGCTTACCTAGTTGTTTCCTGTTGTAGGTATGAACAAGGGCAAGGCAGAGCAGTGAGCAATGGAGTTTACCTTGCGAATGTACATGTGGATCGACCTTTTGGGAAGTCATTTTATTTTTGGAAATGTTGTGTAATTTTCCTAAACAAGGCTCACTCTACTCTTTATAAAATATGTTTGTAATTAAATGTTAGGTATGGCCATACAACTTTTTAAAAAGTTTTTTTTATACGGGTTTTTGAGACATTTTGTTAAATGAAAACATTTATATTTTCGCATTATCGAGTCTTGAAAATCCAGGTCGTTACACCATCTATGTACATTCTTGAGCCTATAAATAGAGGACACAAAAAATCATTATTTTTATGCTGTAATTCTTTATTTCAGAGAGTTCATAGATTCAAGTGGTTTTATACACGTTTCTTGTATTATTTCTCTTACTTGTGCAACTCGGTTGATTCTATTCATCTGATTGCAAGTTTTGGGAACTGTACATAAAAAATAATACTAAGTGGACATAGGTTATTACCGACCATCTGGGTTGAACCACTATAAAATATGTTTGTCGTTTATTATTAGCAAGTTCAGTTCTTATTTCATATCGTTTATTTGACTCAGTGTCATTGACCAATTCGTTGGTCAACAAGGTTTATGCCCTTAAAGCATATGTAAAGATATTTTATTCTGAAAGTTAATAAAAGTACATTTTTCTTATAATTGAATATCCAGATTATTGTTTGAATAATTAATATAAATATTGGAAAATTTTAAATTCATTTATGAGAATATGATCTTGTATGGGTACGAGAGGATTAAGATCATAAATATTGAATAAAATACTCAACAACATATTAAAGTAATGAATCATTAATGAATGGTTGCTAGTATGGTTCGCTAAATATTTTTTGAGTGCATGTGATCTAGATCTGGATTACTGATGTGGATAGACATCTTAGTGAAGATATTTTATATAATTATATTATATATGGTAGGACCGATGTGAATTAATTAATTTATAAACTTACCATTTTCTATAAAGATTTAATTCATATCATCGTGATGATCATAGGTAGATCAGTCTGAATCCTGAGTAGTCACGAACCCCTATTCATGTTTATTGAGTCTTTTGATTAACTCGCTAACGTTTGTTTGTATATCAAGCTAATGAATTTTATTTTAGAGATTCAATGACATGGATAGCTGGGAACATGTTCTTACTATATTTTGAATCCAAGCTTTCCTAACATAACGTATATTGTTTCCCTTAAGAGTTAATTCTTGAACTGAATAGTTATTGAGCTCAAATTTGTAATATGATTATAAACTAATTATTCACTAATGAATTAATGGTACTTAAGGAACAAGAGATAATTAGAAGGGTGAAATGATAATTTTGACCAATTATAATTTATGAACTAATAATTGGAGGTCAGAACTACAAGAAGTGATTATATTAATGGAGTACACCAGATAATTCTATAATTACTATGAGTGTGATTCCATATTTATAGTGGAGTAATAATGGAATTAGTAAAAAAAAAAGTTATTTAATTAAAGAGTTTAATTAATAATATGGTTTATTGGAACTTATAATTATAGGTTCATAGTCCTCAAGTCACATTTATACTACAAAGTCTAAGGTGTGAATGTTAGTGACAAATTAAATTAAAAGGGAAATGACTAATTTGCAAATAAATTAATTTTCCATAGCAAATATATAATTATTAGATAATTATTTGTGATTAATAAATTATGAATTAATAAATTAAACTGATTGATAGTTTTATATGAATACTATATATTAGTAAATTAAAATATTAATTAGTTAGGAATTCATTGATATTGAGAGAATGTATTTAATTCTTAGAATTAAGTAAAATTTATGATATATAAAACTTTTGCGTACATATTATTTCTTAACAAATAATTTATAAATATATTTTAAATATAAAAATAATTTTAATGAAAGAAGTAGTATACATTGATAATTTTTTTATAATTTAAAAATATTTACTAAAGTTGGTGAAATTGTACTATTTTGAATGAGCATTGCTATAGGGCACCATGATGCCCAACACCTCCTTGGTATTGAGTGGTACACTTAAATATCAAATCCCACTTATTTTTTATTAAATTAAAATATGTAGAACCCGATATCAAATTACACCAATGATAGAATGCCATGTCAAGAGGTGTTAGTGTTAGATAATAAAATCTCACATGGAAAGTATATGGGATCATCATACCATTTATAAGAAGCATTGGTGCCTCTTCTTAATGTTAACCCAAGATATGTTTCCAAGAGGGGGTGAATTGGAAATTTAAACTAATTTCGGAAATTTAAAACTTAATATGCCAAATTATGCAATAAATCAAATTTATCAAGTAAAAGCAAATAATATGGCAATCAAATAGATATAGCAAATAATCAAACTTGTAATGTAAAGCGTTTAAGGTTAAGAAATTGCAAACTCTCGAATTTTACAAGGTTCGGTAGAACTAAGCCACCTACGTCCTTGGTCTTCAAAGCTATGGACCTAGCTTTGAGTTCCACTATCGAGCCAAGTTAACGGGCTTGACTAACCCTTACAACCGGGAATTTTTCACCAAGGTATTTCCAAACCTCTTACAATAGTTTTCCACCACCAAGGTATTATCAACCTCTTTTTCGGATTGTTGAAGTGTCAATCTCACTCTAACCGGGTTGTTTACAAAACCGATGCCAACCTCACCTCAATCACAATATGGGAATGTGTTTGATATTACAAGCAAAAATCATTCTAGAAGTATGATGATACAATGAGAAACCTTGAGTGATTAGCAAGCACACTTAGAAGAAATAAATACAAATTTTGGCTCAAGTGTGTGAATATGTGTTTGGATGATTTAAACTTTGGGAGCTCTTTGAAATCAATGGATTAGGTTTGATATATGTAATAAATGCTCAGCCAACACCTAATTTTGAGTGAAAAACGAGTTTATATAGAGTTTGGGAAAAAGCTAGCCGTTTATAGCCGTTGGTGGTTACTTTTTGAAGCTGTCTGCCGTGAACCAGAAGTCCGGATGGGGAACCGGAATTCCGATCTGGGAGCAACCGGAATTCCGGATGGCAGGCAGTGAGCAAAAGTTCAAAATATGCCTATTTTCTCGTTTTTCAATTGTTTATAACTTTTAGCTCGTTTATCCGATTTCAAAAATTCCAATTGCGTTACGACTGTATTGGGATGTATTTTCTTAAAAGTGAATTTAGTATGTATAGTTCTCATTTTGAAAAATCACAATTTTTAGCACGTGAATGAGCCAAATTTTATACTTATGACTTAAAGTAAACTTGCAATCACTTTACAAGACTAAGAAATGAAATTAAACCTTTATCTTGAGTTTCTTGAGTCTTGAAATCCATTTCGGGTCATTTCCGGAAAATTTGGTAGAATGACCATTTTGCCCTTGGTCATAAGTTTGACTTTGAATTGCTAATTCACTTTGGTTTTTGCTACAAAATCAACAAATCATTAGTAACAAATAATAATCAAATATTTGTTAATCAACAAAACAAGGAGACTTAAGAGTTTGGGTCAACACTTAATACTCATGTTGAATTGATTTATCATGAATAAGGACTAAAATAGTATTAACGAAAAGACTAAGTTGATTATAAGATAGAAAAATATATATAATCAACCAACAGTACTGAGACATAAGTTAATAAACCAATATGCATGAAAGGACGCTCAACAACTATGCTTTATCTAACAACACATATAAAAAATAAATAATTTATTAAGAAACAAGTAGAGAGACAAACCTAGGATTTTTGTGCATTGCTAGCGTAGGCGAAATAAGTGGAATGTATCTTTCTTTGCAAGGGCAACGTTGGGCTATGCTTAAGCTATGGTGTCGCTTTGGCTGAAAGAGCCTGATGATTTGCAAGTGGAGGTCTCACATCTTGTTTTGTGTTCTTTCGTCTATAGGTCTTCTCATTCGATGGTCTAACTCCCTGGCGATGATGGTTGTCCCATGATCATCTTCGCGTGATACAGATTAGTGTAGGCGATACAATACTTGGTTGTTGGGTTTCCTTCATTCTCATCATAGGAGTGTGTTCGGTGGTCTTGGGGCAGTGTGGGTGGGATCAAAGGCACGCAACTTTGGGTTGGACTCAGGCGGGTAGGGACCATAATGGTCAGTGGTGGTAGGGTAGTTATGGGCTTCATCTTATTGTTGCTTTTGATTTTATTTCTGTTTTATTCAGTTTTGGTATTTGTCTTTTGGTTTGTTTAGTCTTCAAAATAATGGTGTCTATCACCAATTGTCCAACTTTTTCACTGATGGGGTTAGTGGTTTTCAAGGCAGTGTTTTGTTGTGTTGATTTAGTAAAGTTACTCGGCGTGCCTATATAATACCCTTATTTGCTTGTATTTATTAAAATACTAGTTTTTAACAATAGCTCAAAATGTTTCATAACTTTGTCTAAAAACACATTGAGACTTTATTGAAAATACATGCAGAGTTTGGATCCAATGTTCTAAACAAAAGAGAGTTTTATGCAGTCTTAAAAATAACTAAAATACATCCCACTGATAAATTAACATAAGAAAGACTCCAAGGCACTACGGCGTTCCAGATCATTTCATGGTTCATTGGCTCCCCTCAGTATACATACATACTCATGGAAAACTAACTCAACTCACCATGCGTGCCAAACAAGTCTATCTAGTGTCTACCTGCAAGGGGAAAAGTAAGGGGTGAGCTAAAAGCCCAGTAAGGAAGTACAAACAAGACATACCAACATAAGCGACATATTTCATGTATTCTCAACATACTTTTCTTCTAGCAATCGCTATCAACATTAGTCACAATCATAAACATGATACTATTGCAACATAAGCATAATCATACATCATAAGTTCGTAATCATAACCATAAGATCATTTGCAACATGGGCAAAAACAATCAACGTAAGAACATAAGCATACAACATAAGATCATGGCCCCCTTATTGTCTAATGATCACATGTGGCTACCTTTTGGTCACCTCCATGGCACCCTTTTGGCCATAATTCATCTGACACCCTTTTGTTGATGAATTTCCCTTACACCTTTTTCGCCAGAATCTTAGACACATCTACCTTTAATAATGTTGTAGCTCTAGGATAATGTTGCGTATAGGAATTATCGTTTTTAACGTCACTTTTTAACAACGTTCCCACGTATGCATGTCGTATGCAATTTCACTTTTACGTTAAAAAATGTGTCTAATATTCAACCATAGGATTTTTATTTAAGAACCATGCATGTAACATAGGTATAATTTGCATTATTCTTTTGGTGATTTTATGTGTAATTATGCCTATTTGGAAATTATGAGTAGTTTTTTCATGTGTGCATGGCCCATGCACACATGGTACCTATGACACTACAAGAAATTTGATATTTACCTACCAATTTCTTACCTACCTATATATATTGGTAGGTAAAGTTACTTTTACCTACCCAAAATTTAATGGTACGCACTATTGGTAGATAAATATTAAAATTTTCCAGAATTATATTTTCTTTACCAATAATATTAGTAGGTAACGGGTTTTTCCCACGAATATATTGGAGGGAAAGTTTTCAGCTTTTGGAGCTCATTTTTCCCACCAATTTTATTTAAAGTTTTAATTTTTTTAATTAATATTAATGCTGATGTGGACAACATAAACATTATAATATTCATTTTTTCTTCATAATATCATAATCATATACATTTATGTATAAAAAAATAACATAAATATATTTTATTTAATAAAAACATAAATATAACTTTTATAAACCTAAACCTAAGACTATCGGCCTCTCAAATCCCTCTTTCTCTTCAACACACTCACCTTCTCTCTTCTTAGTCTCCCAATCGCATCCCCATCGACGAACCCAGCCGCCTCCCTCTTCGTCGGGCCCAGCCGCCACCTCCCAATCGACAAACCCAGTCGCCTCGTTCTTCGTCAGGCCCAGCCACCACCTCTCCATCGACAAACCCAACCACCTCCACTCATCTCTTCCAAACACTTAGCCAATCCTCTCTTTTCTCTTCTTTGAGACACCTCATTTCTTCAACCACTTGTTGGAACCTAAACGCCTCTTAAGCCACCCATTGCAGCATCTAGAGCCACCCATCACTGCCTCTAGAGCCACCCATTGCTGCCTTTTTTCTCTGTTTGTACGGCCTTCGATTTTCGACTCTGTTTGTGGTTGGTCCTTTTTTTTAACTTTATGTTTGTGTTGGGTATTGTTTTATCCAATTCTAATTATTGTGTGGTTTTGAGTATATGTGTTTATTAGATTGCATTTTTGGTTTTTTTTTTGGAGAGAGGGAGCTCGGGCCTGGCTTTGGACTGCAGTGGTTGGGTTATGGCTTTGGATTGCAACGATTAAGGTGCGGCTTTGGAACGAGTTTGAGGTTTTCATATTGGTTGGCTGGTGGCTTTGAGGGTTTTGTATTCGTTGCTTGGTTTTCAAACCTAATTATGGTTTATTTTGGTTAAGTTTGAATATGTAAATCTAAGTTTTAATATGAGTTTCGGCTTGTGGCTTTCAAATTTTTGGATTTGTGGCCTTGGTGGGTTTGAGACTTTTCAGATTGGTTGACTGGTTGTTTGAGGTAATATTTATGACCATGCTGATGAAATCCCCAATAATCTGAAGGGTTTATGATGAGTCATTGTTCTGAGGTTGTTTGTGTTGTTTTCTTTATGATCATGTTATGTGTATTTAGCGTTACGGTATGTTTGCGTTTTAATATTAGATTTATATTTTGTTTTTGTGATTCATTTTTCAGATTAATTGATTTTAACACATACATGTTTTTGTTGGATTCATTTTATCCGAATTTAAATTTGTAGGATTTATAGGGATCAAATTATGACTTTGATTCATTTTTGTTTTAGCGATTTATGTGTTTCATTGTTCTGACTTCTGAGGCTTTGAGCTATGTTTTCATTGTTGTTCCGAGGCTTGAGTTGTGTTTTATTGTTCTGGAGGTTTGTTTCATTGTTTTGAAGCTTTATTTTTTTTCATTATTGAACAATCTAAAATATATAAAGATCTCTATTGTTGTAGACCTATGTGTTTCTAGGTTGGGTTTCGTCTTTATTTTGCCTTAGTGATTGTGATGATATGTTAGTATAGGATTCAAATTTCTAGTATTTTTTTCTTTCAAGATATTTAAAATTTGTTTTGTGGATTTATGTCTTTTGTAATATGAAAAATTGATGATGGCAACTTTTTACACTTTCTCTTATATATATATGTGTTTTGTTGTTAGTTGGTAGTGAGTTTTAGTTAGTCTAAGTACACTTGCTCTATTTTTAAAGTTTTGCTTTATTCTCAAGTGTTTTTCTGTAGCATGAATGCTATTTGTAATCTGGTTTTTTAAGTATGAGATATTTATGTGTTTGAATCTGATTTTTTAATCTAATTGGAGTGTGTTTTATGATTTGTGTCATGTTTGTAAATTTTCTAACATACTTGTAAATATTTCATTGAAAAATACCTTAGTCATTTTGTTTGAGTGATCTTATTTGATGTATGTATTTATTTCTTTTGTAAATTATGATAGATTCTTATGATGTTAGTCTTGTTTTGATGAAAAGTTATTTTATTGTTTCTAATTATGTTTTGGACCTGGTATTTGATAATCTGTGATTTTTTTTCCAATAAGTGTTTTTTGTTATGTTTTAAATCTGATCATTGATGTTATGTGTTCTATTTTTCGTATAGGTTATTGGATCAAATTTCAAGATTAAATTATATTACTTTCTCTCAAGGATGGATCCATTCATCATTAGTTACTTTGAGATTAGTCACATGAAAAATTTTACTCTTATATTATTTCTGATTTTTCTTATTGTGTATTTTCATTTTTTCTATTTTGGTTTTATTAAGATTTAGTGTTTTGGTACATTGTTTTTTATATTTGTATTCATATTTAGTGTTGCTCTTTGGTTGTAGGGTCTGCAACGGTTTTGAGCAAGGAACTTGTTTTAATATGTTTATATATTGTGTGACTAAATTTGTTATGTATTGAGTTTTTTGTTTTGTAGGGATTGCAAATATATGTGATTCATTGTTCAGAATTTTGTGTATTTTTCTTTGTTTGCTTGTATGGCCTAGTTTGGTTTACAACTTGCTATTTATTTGTATGATTTGTTCTATGTGCGTTCAAGCATGATCTGTTCATTCAGACTTAGCCTTTTACTCTAAATAGGAATTTAGTTTAGTTTTGATGTGAGTATAAGATATTAATAGATTAGTTTGATAAGTTTACTACATTGGTGAATCTAGTTCTTTGTTCCTGTACTCAAATTTAGATGTTTGGCTGGTTAGGTACTTTGTTTCTGAAATTTGTTTTCATATTTGGATCATTATGTTACTTTGATTTTTTTTTTTTGCCTGTAATGTTGAAGAATGATTATACTTATTTTATGTTGGTGATTATGGGACTTGATGTGCTCATATATTTTGTTTTTTAATATATGTTGGTATATCAAGTGTCATAAATGCCCATAATAATAAGTCATGTTTTCTAAAATCCTTGTGATGATTAAATTGGGGATAATTATTGTGTTGAAATTAATTATATAATCTTCCCATTGTCGCCAAGCTGAACCCCACCTCCAGCCATCGTCGGTGTCCACCTCCCAAAGCCATCATCGACATTCACAAGTTTAGTTAGAGAAAAAGGAGCCTCTCGTGCAATAATCCCAAAGTGAAGAATAAGAAAAATATCAATAAAATGACATTATTGAGTTTGTAATGACTTGTAATAGACTTGCTGATATTTTTTTTATGAAATATTATTACTTTAACACTCATCATTAAGAATGAATATTTTATAATATGTTTACCAAGTTTTTCGGAAACTAGAATTATCAAAGATAAGAGAGCTTAGAAAGTAATAAATAAAGATTATCGCACAAGGAGTTTTACGTGGTTGGGGCATTAAAGAGCCTTAGTCCACGAGTCAATTGTATTATAGCTTTTTAGAGCTTAAGCAATGAACTTCTCTGAATTTGAGCAGAGTGTATGCTTCTTCGAAGAGAATTCTCCCCTTTCCCCAGTGCACCACTGTTCATATTTATAGGCAAGCGAGTGGACTAGGCTTGGGCCAGACTAATCCGGGCCCAATAAGGGAATAAATGTTATTTGCTCTCTGATGGAGGCTTAATACAAAGGATTGAAGTATAAAACATATATTAACCAGGGCCCATTGGGCCAGCCCAAACATAACCACACTATAAGACTCACGACAAACTGTTGCTCCAGTCCGGGTGTCGTGGGCTACGAAGAAGATTCGGGAGACAGGATCTGTCAATGTCGTGGCAGTACATTTCTAAACCGACGATGTACATTCCTGATGTAACCTCCTCTGCAGGTTAATTATGTGGACATTGCTCCACACTTCTTGGGATGATGTCAGTATTGAGGATACTTTATCACGCCGAACTTGGCCATCCAATCCAGGCCCGTTTATCAACATCCCTCTTCATTTACTAGGGTCCTGGTTCGTTTACCAAGACCCGGGTTCATCCACAACGATCCCGATCTAATCTCAGACTTGGAAGTCGTGACCTCTTTTGCTGCTTCTCGGGAAACATCCCAGGACACGGTCTTGAGAGTATGAAACAAGCCAAGACGATGGTCCTGGCTTATATTCTGGGATGTCCTTTGGGCTTTACCGAGACTTAGGTCGCCAATATTCATTCTCTCTTCGTATACTGGGCCTAATCTGGGCTTTAACTCCCTGGAGGGCGGCCCATAAACTTAGAGTGTGGATCCGTACACTTGGGGAGAAACGGGGATAACAATAATATATGTTTGTTTATTTTATCATTAATGTTAAATAATTTATTTGATAAAAAATGTTAAATATTTTTAAAATTAATTACTTTCATTAATTATTTATATTAATTTAATTTAAATATATAATTAAAACTACCTATCTAAAAATCTTTACTTACCAATAAATAAGTGTAGGTGAAAATAGGTATACCACAACATGCCACGTGGACCAATCATTTAGTGTCACATAACCGATAAAAAGGGGATAAGTAACACAATCATTCGAATTTCTTGTAGTACGTGGACAAATTATAGTTTGACACGTGGAACAACCATAAGATGCCAAGTGGCAGTATTGATGTATGCCACGTGTATGCTACTATGGAAACCATGTCAGCAGACACGAGGGATGACACGTCATCAAACACGTCATCTGATGACTCATCAGTTGATTTATAACTTAGTGGGGTCCACTGATTCTTTTACCTACCAGTATTAATAAGTGTAGGCATAGACTCTTTCCCCACTAACCTTGACCTACTAGTCTCTACCAATTCAATATCGGTAGGTAAACCATTGGTAGGTAAAGACCCCATTTTCTTGTAGTGTGAGTTGGGCACAAGCAAGTCTTATGTGATGCTAAAGGATGTTATTTGATTATGATATAGGCTCGTTGTGAAGTTTTTAGTTTTGCTTTGCTTGGACCTGAGGTAAGGAAGTTAGCTAGAATTTCGGTTATTTATGCTGTGAATGGTAAGGTTGGCATGTATGAATAAGAATGTTATGTATGATGATAACTTTTGCGATATGAATTATGAGATGTTATTTTGTGTTGATATGACTGGATTGTATAAATGTTGTATGTTATGTAATGGTTGTTAGCATGATGAACATGGCACAACAAAAAGGGGTTACTAAGGATGTGAAGACGTAACCCGAGTTACTAAGGATATGAAGACGTAACTCATAGGGTGGATGCGCTGAGGTTATTCAAGGACCGGAGATCCTGTTTACCTCAAGATGTGACATGGACAAGTTAGCGAGCCATGTTCACAAAGATATGATGTTATGTTTATGATGACCATGTATATGATGTTTATGTTATGATGTTATGTTTATGATTACTTTGTATATGATGATTATGTTTATGTGTATGATGATGATGGTTACGATAATAACGCTTATGATGTATGGCGATGTTTGAATATGAATATGTTTTGTTTTGTTTTGTTGTGTTTTTTTTTCTGGTAAATCAGAAAACTATGAATTGCTTCAAAACACAATTACAACTACAAGGCAAAAGCCCGACAATTAATTACAAGCTCTTAAAAGAGCCTCCACCCAATCTTGATCTACCCTATTGAATTTTTTTAAATTCATGTATTGTAATCTCACACAAATAGTATGTATAATATTCATGTTTTGTTGTGTTTTACTTATGTGTTAATTGTACTTCCTTACTGTGCTTTTAGCTCACCCCCTTACTTTCCCTTCCAGGTAGCAAATAGGATTTCTCTTTGGCACGCGTGGTGATGTGGGAAGTTCTATAATCGGGGTGTGTATGGCGTGGGGGCATCCTATGGACGAGAAATGATTAGTTTAAAATGCTATCTTCTAAAGAATAATGTTACATTTATTTTTAACTTTCTGAACTTATCAGTGGGACTTGAACTTTAATTATTTTTTTACAATGTTTCATGAAAACTATTATTTTCCTTTAAATCTATTGGGCCCAACTTGCATATTTTAGCAAGGCCCCACTGGGATTTCTATAATAAGTGGTTTTTTCTTCTATAACTTATGAGCATGCAAATATTTTACAAAGTATTAGACTAGGGCTATTTTACAAATGGTATAAAAGACGGTTGTCCATGTTTCCAAGGACCCTCCCCATACACGCTAAAGACGGGAAAATCTCACTTCACCGCGTCGTAAGTAATTTTTTTATGTGCTATTACTTGTTTCTGCTTTATTTAATTTTATAGTTTCGTAACTGCAGTATAGTAAGATGCCTCCCGTTTTGAAAACTAATCAAGGAGATCCGCACAATACCCAAGGTCCAGCTTGAGAAGGATCCTTACGATTGGCAGATTGTGGTATTAAAAACAACAACGGTGGTTTGAGATCGTATTCAAGGGATCATGAACAAAAGAGGAGCTTTGCTATGACCTAGAGAGAAATATTGGGTGTTGAGGGAAGCACTGTCAATGTACTCTGAGGCCCTTCTCCAATTGGACAGAGCATGGCATGACGTCATTCAAGATGACCTAGAATACGTAATCTACGATCTTATAGACAACTACAATTTTAGTCGTGAGGAGCTGGTATTGGTAAAGACGGATGACGGAGAGATAGAGGAGCATTTGGAGAGAGTACACGATGTGGAAGGAGCCTTGGCAATTGAGGAAGTAACTCGAGCCATACCACGTGTGACCGCTAGGATGAGGATAATGGCGAGCGCTACCGGCTACTTTCACATCCCAAAGGACGTCTTTGATTACAACTCAGTGGATGAGTCCACAGTTGAGGACTAGAGTTCATCACGTAGATCATTCCATGAAATGTTAATAAGATGGGTTTTTTTTTTTTATAAAAAGGACCCTAAGGATTTATGTTTTTGGTTATTAAACACTTATGGGTTGTTTAATTTTTGGAATAATTTGAACACTTTGAATGCTATGGTTTAATATTTTCCTCTTGCAAACTCTAAATGATGTGGTTTGAATGTATGATTTTCGCAAATATCTATCAAACCATTATGTGATTTTCCTTCCTTATGATTTTCTTTTGATGCCTTAGAATCTCATAATGTTGACTAGAGGAAGAGGAGGCAAGGGAAGAGGAGGAGGTCAAGGAAAGGGTGTCTCCACAAGGTCTAAGGCCATGACAACCCCTGACATAGAAATGCCATCAATCCAACCTGCAGCTCCAGCAGCTTCATCTGTGGACTTGGCCACAGAGGTAGCAAGGTTGAGAGAACAACTAAGACCGAAAGATGAGGAATTGGCAAATTCCAGGAAAGTGCCCCAAATGCCCCAAGTGCCTCAAGTGTCAATAGCGCAGCCTCAGTCGCTAACACCACCACCTGCACCACTACCTGTAACTTATGGGTTCGAGCTGGTGTATGATTGTTTCAGAAAACAAGCCGCACCAACCTTTGAAGGGAAAGCTAGTCCAATAGTGGCAGAGGATTGGTTAAGATCGGTCGAGGCCATCTTCGATTATATGGAGTTGAATGATTGCCATAGAGTCTCCTGTGCAGTTTATTTACTCAAGATGGATGCACGGATATGGTGGAATATAATTAAACAGACCTGTGATTTGAATACCATGACTTGGGCAGAATTTTTCCAGGCTTTTAGCAAGAAATAGGTAGATGAGTTTGTAACTCCGGTACAAGGAAACCCATCTGTCACCGATTATGCACAGAAGTTCGATAGGTTGGCAAAATTTGCTCAGAAAGTTGTGCCAACTGAAAATCTGCGATACCAAAGGTTCGTGAGGGGACTCAAGCCGATGATCGCTAGGGATGTTATGACGACCAGTGCTGAAGTGGTCAGTTATGTAGAAGTACTTCATAGAGCACTTGAAGCTGAATATTTAGAAGATCGGATATGGAAGGATAATGCTGCTAGAAGAGAGAACTATTGAAACAGGGGCTTCAATGAGGGTAAAAAAAGGAAAGCTAATGAAGGGCAGAACAGTGGCACTGATAAGAGACCAAGACCTCCGGCCACGAATAACAACAGTCACAACACTCAGAACCCCAACAATCGCTTTAATGACCAAAACCGTGGGAATCATCAAGGCAACCGAGTAGAGCACCCCATCTATCCTAAATGCTCGAAAAGACACCCGGGAGAATGCTAGGCTGGCACCAATAAATGTTTTAAATGCAGTCAGGCAGGAGATCTAAGGAAGAATTTCCCACAATGGAAGGCGGGATAGAATAGTAACAACAATCTGGGGCCAGCACGGGTTTTTGCCTTATCTGATAATGAAACAGCCAACAGCAACACCGTAGTCACGGGTCAGCTCCCTATATCTGGTATGATGTGTAGAGTCATCATTGATTTTGGAGCGACTCACTCTTATGTTTCCATAAATGTGATTGATAAACTGAGTATGCCTTATAAACTGTTTGAGCGTAGCTTTAGTACAATGTTTCCAGCGGGAGACATGATGTTGTCAAATAGGTGGTTTCTGTCAACGCCTATAACGATAGAGGGCAAGGAGTGCCCAGCAGACCTTATAGAACTGAGTATACCTAATTATGATGTAATACTTGGCATGGATTGGTTATCCAAACATGGGGCAACAATAGAGTGTCGGAAGAAGACTGTGGAGTTTACACCAAAAGAAGGCGAGGTCTTTTCCTTTAGAGGGGAAGTAGCGAGTTTTCGAACACCCATAATATCAGCACAAGAAGCACGGAATATGATGCAACATGGTTGTTCAGTGTTTCTAGCTAGTGTGGTGGATAAATCCAAGGATTCAGAGTTAAAACTGGAAAATGTGCATATTCTTTGTGAGTTCCCGGAAGTGTTTCCCGAGGAATTACCAGGATTACCCCCGGACAGAGAAATCGAGTTTGTGATCGAGGTTGCACCAGAAACAACACCGATCTCTAAATCGCCTTATTGAATGGCACCTGCGGAGTTGAAAGAACTTAAGAATCAGCTGCATGAGTTGTTGGACAAGGGGTTCATAAGACCTAGCCATTCGCCATGGGGAGCACCAGTCTTATTTGTGAAAAAGAAGGACGAGAGCATGAGAATGTGCATCGATGACCAAGAACTCAATAAGGTCACCATTAGGAACAAATATCCTTTGCCTAGGATAGATGACCTTTTCGATCAACTACAAGGGGCAGCAGTATTCTCAAAGATTGATCTATGATCCGGGTACCATAAGTTGAAAGTGAAAGAGGGAGACATTCCAAAAACAGCTTTTAGAACTCACTACGGGCACTATGAGTTCCTAGTGATGTCTTTTGGACTCACTAACCCTCCAGCATCATTTATGGAAATGATGAACAGGGTATTTAAGGACTATTTGGACAAGTTTGTGGTAGTGTTCATAGATGATATCCTTATTTACTCGAAGACTAAGGAGGATCATGGGGAGCATTTGAGGTTGATCCTGAAAAGACTACGAGAACATCAGCTATGCTAAGCTCTCTAAGTGTGAGTTTTGGCTGGAATAGGTAACTTTCCTAGGGCATATAGTGTCCAATAATGGAATAGCAGTAGACCCATCAATGATCGAGGCCATTTGTAACGACCTAAATTTGCTAATAAGGCTTGGAGCCTTGATTAGTGTGCCTGGAGGGAAATAATTGTTATACTGCATTAATTTATGTGAATTTAATGAATATGTGGTTATAATGCATGATTAGGTGAAATAAATATGCATGTGAACCCCATTTGTATGATAGGGGTAAATTGGTAATTTTAACTCGCTGAGGGCATATATGTGATAATTGTGTTATGTGATTTGTACCACGTGAGTGTGGTGATATTATTGTGATGCACGTGCCGAGACGGTCCTACAGAGCAAGTTAACTTAAAAGTCACAACGGGGTTTTATACCCGGCTCGGGAGGAGCCTAGGGGTACTTTGGGAATTTTATGGTTAAGTAGAGACTTAGCGGTTAATGGTTATTGGTGATTGAGTAACCTGAGTAACCATTAGTTATTGCTGAGAGTAACAAGTTTAGGTGAAAGAAATGGTAGAATTGCAATATAGGAGAAAGGACTAGAGTGCCCTTGAGGTTTAGTTAGCAAAGGGTTTTGATGAAGGGGTAAAATGGTCATTTGGCAGGGGATTAGATAAGTTTCAGCTGGGGAAAAAGGGGTACACGTTTGGCACTAAGTCATATTATAGCTCTTGATAGAAATTGAAGAAAAAATAGAAGAGAAGGAGAGGAAGAAAGGAGCTGAAGTTGGGCAATTTAGGAGGAGAATCAAGAGGCTTGGGGCAACTAAAATCAAGTATAGGTCAAGATTTTTCAGAGGTAAGAGTTCACCCCCTGTTTTGCTTAAGTTTCAAGTTTGATTTTTAGAGATTAAGCATTAAATTGAAAGAGAATTCTGGATGGTTTTGTATGGGAATTTAGCTTGGTAATCAAGAGGTTTTGGCTTGAAGCTGGATTTGGAGAGGGCTCAAGGTTGAATTCTTGATTGAGGTAAGAGTTTTAAACATCCTTGGGTTTTCATATCTGTTGTGGTTTAAGATTTTTGAGGCATGGTTTAGGTTTTACAAGCTTGGGTTTGTGTTTTTGGCCTATGGGTTTAAGTTTCTGAAGTTTGAATTCAAAGGGTGGATTTTTGGGTGTGATTGTGTAATTGAGCTGGGTTATGATGTTTATAGGTTGTTGAATGGTCTATTTGGGGTTTTGAATTGGTTTTGGGGCTTAGGTGTGAGTTTGGGATGATTTGAGAGTGTTTTGGCTCGAGAAAATGCAAGGGAAAAACCCAGAAATCTGGGTTCGCGTAGGGGCGCCGTGGCCCTGTTCTTTGGTGCCGCGGTGCAGGCTTGCATCAGGATCAGGAAAAGTTTCTGGGCGCCTAGGCCATAGGCAAATTTTGACAGTGTAATTTTACAGTTTTAGGGTTTTTGCCCGGGGACCCGGGGGATGGTTCCAATGTATTGTTTTAAGGAATTAGAGGTCCCGAGAGTGCGGGAATGGTCCCGGGAAATGGTTTTGGTTTGGTTAGTATTAAAGGGTGTTTGATATGTGTTGTGACTAGGTTTTTGGAGAGGCTCGAGATAGAGGACCGTGCTTGTGACTTTGGTGCATTGTGAAGCTCGGGATACAGGTAAGAAAACTGTAGCACCCGTAGGACAGGGCATGGACCCATAGTGTTAATGCAGGGCACGACCCTAAATTGTATTACATGATTATGGTATAGTTTTGATTGAATTGTTATATGTTTGAATGTTATTTGAATTATACTATATGTGATTATAGTAGCGAGAATGGCAAAGGTGCCGAGAATGGCAAATGAACCGAGAGCGGCAAAGGTGTCGAGAACGGAAAATGAGCCGAGAGCGGCAAAGGTGCCGAGAATGGCAAATGAGCCGAGAGCGGCAAAGGTGCCGAGAACGAAAAATGAGCCAAGAACGGCAAGGGAGCCACGAACGGCAGCGGGGCCGGGAGTAACACCTAGCACGTGGAGTGTTTGTTTAGTCTACTGGACTACTTGGATTATCTGATAGATTGATTATATAATATGCATATGATATGTGTTGTTTGAGTTTTCTTGCTGGGCTCGGCTCACGGGTGCTCTGTGTTGCAGGTAAGGGCAAAGATATTTGTTCAACCAGCCATGAGTATGGAGAGCATGAGCGACGCGTACATGTTTGGCCTGCCCAACTGCTTTGGTTGGGGGCATTTTCTAAATGGCTATATTAACATGTAATTTGATAGTCAATCAACTGTAAACTTATTTTAAGTTGTAAAACATTTTGCAAACCTTATTTTGGGATCCCAAATATTAGATACTTGAATTTTTCAATGAAGTAAAGCATTTTCAAAAGATTACAGCCTTAACTTTTGCTTAGTCACACTTTTGTTTTAAAAACCTCGGTTAGCGAGTTAATTGCACAAAGTTTTTTTTTAAAACTCACTTGGTAACGGCTCTAAGGAAGTAGGGCGTTACACCATTAGAGACTGGCCCCAGCCGAAGAATGCCTCAGAAGTTTGAAGCTTCTTAGGATTGGCGGGTTATTATAGGAAGTTCGTCGAGGGTTTCTCAAAGATCACCACACCATTAACCAACTTAACCCGCACACATCAGAAGTTTGCATGGAATGAGAAATATGAAGAAAGCTTTCAGACCATGAAGGACAAGTTGATTTATGTGCCTATTCTTTGTGTTCCCACAGAGGGTGGGAGTTTGTGGTGTATTGCGATGCATTAAAGAACGGCTTAGGGTGTGTGTTAATGAAAGATGGGAAGGTAGTAGCAAATGCTTCCAAAAAACTCAAGGACTATGAACAGCAATATCCCACTCATGATCTTGAGTTGGCAATAGTGGTGTTCGCACTAAAGATATGGAGACATCACTTATATGGGGACAAGTGTGAAATCTACACTGACATAAAAGTCTGAAGTACTTATGCACACAAAAGAAACTGAATATGAGGCAGCGAAGGTGGTTGGAATTAGTGAAGGACTACGATTGTGAGATTCTATACCACCCAGGCAAGGCCAATGTGGTTGTAGATGCATTGAGTAGGCGGGGACATTGGAATGTCTCAACACTACATACAATAGAGATACCTCTTCATAAAGAGATTATGAATGCTGGCATCGAACTTGTGACAGGAAGCCTAGCAAACATCACATTACAATCCTCAATACTAGAACAAATTTGAGAATGACAGAAAGTGGATGAAGCCCTAATGAAGCAAGAGGCTTTGGTACAAGAAAGTGGGAGCAGTGACTTCACAATGTCCAACGGTGGATTGTTGAGATACAATGATAGGATTTGTGTGCCTGACAATGTTGAGATAAAGGAAAGTATTATGAAAGAGGCGCATACAACTCCTTATTCCTTACACCTAAAGTCCACAAAGATGTACCAAGACCTTAAAGTGTTATATTGGTGGCATGGAATGAAAAGGTATATTGCTGAGTTTATTTCCAAATGTTTGACCTGTCAGCAAGTCAAAGAAAAACACCAAAGGCCAGCAGGGTTACTTCTACCGCTCTACGTTCCTGAATGGAAATGGGAGGATATAGCAATGGATTTTGTGGTAGGGTTACCCAGAACCACCAAGCAGCATGATTCGGTGTGGGTAATAATGGATAGGCTCACTAAGTTCGCCCATTTCCTGCCAGTTAATACCACATACTCGGCGGATCAATATGCAAATTGTATGTAAGTGAGATAGTGAGACTTCATGGGGTGCCAAAGTCGATAATTTCTAATCGAGGGTCAGTATTCCATTGAACTTTTGGAAGGGACTACAGAGAGCTATAGGATCAAGGCTAAAGTTTAGCACCGCGTTTCATTCTCAGACTGATGGGCAGTCAGAGAGAACTATATAAATTTTAGAGGAGATGTTGAGATGTTGTGCCTTGGACTTTTCAGAGTCTTGGAACCGGTACTTACCCCTAATGGAGTTCTCTTATAATAACAGTTACCAATCTACTATTGGGATGGCACCCTATGAGATGTTTTATGGGCGCAAGTGCAGATCCCCTTTACGCTAGGATGAATTTGGGGAGAAGTAGATTTAAGGCCCGGAGGCAGTTAGGGAAACTAGTGAGGCAATCAAGAAGATTCGCCAAAGGATGCTTACCGCGCAGATTAGGAAAAAGAGCTACGCTAACCTTAAGAGAAGGGACATCGAGTTTTTAGTGGGCGAGTTTGTTTTCTTGAAAGTCTCGTCGATGAAGGGTGTTATGCGTTTTGGAAAGAAAGGGAAGTTAAGCCCTCGATATATAGGTCCATTTGAAATTTTGGATAGAGTAGAGCAAGTTGCTTACCGTTTGGCACTGCCCCCAGCACTAGCCAAAATGCATAACGTCTTCCACATCTCGATGTTGCGTAAGTACGTGTCAGATACCTCTCATGTTTTGAGTTACGAGCCTTTGCAGCTAAAGCAGGACCTGAGTTATGATGAACAACCTGAATGCGTTATTGAAAAGGGAATCAAGGAACTGAGATCCAAAATCATTCCACTAATTAAGGTCCTGTGGAAGAATAGTACGGAACGAGAAGCAACATGGGAGTTGGAGGAAGACATGAGAGAAAGATACCCTTAATTATTTGGTAAGAAAGAATTTCGGGATGAAATTCCTTTTAAGGAGGGTATATTGTAGCGCACCAATTTTTATTTATTTATTCAAATTTTGTGCTTTATTTTATTTAATTGTTAAGTGTTGTGAAATATTTTATTTATTTGTTTAAATTAATTGTTAGAATTGTTTGGTAGAATTTTGTGAAATTAATTGTCAATTGTTATTTTTTTTATTTTAAAATGTGAATAATTGAGTTTTGGTTGAATGCACTAAGGTGCATGGTAGGTAGTGATGCACCATAGTTATTGAGTGTGTGCATGTGCATGGTGGCATGGTGCACTTGTGTAGAATTTTCTACACACTTTATAGTTTCGTTTTATTTAGATTTATTTAATTATTTAAATTGAAAAAAATAATTACAAAAAAAAAAGGAAAGCGATTGGCTTGGACGTGTGTGCATAGTGGGAAAGGGGGATTGCATTCCTATTTTATTTGGGTGAGTTTTAGTTAAAAAATGAAGAGGTGCTGTCATCTTTATTTCCTACTAATTAAAATCAAATCAAATTAAATAAAAATTATAAGAAAATAATCAAAAAGGGAAAGTTACCAATTATTTTCCTTAGGCTATTATGGGTAGATTAGAATAAAGAGGGAAGGAAAAAGAAAGAAGAGCATTATGCTCCATTGGTGCCATCGGCCTAGAGAGAAGGAGATAGAGAGAGAGAGAGGCATGTTCTAGAGAGAGAAGGAGAGAAAGGAAGAAAAGAAAGGAGGAAGAAAGAAGAAGGTCTTGGGAGGTCATAGGTATGGTTTTTATATTGATGATTCTTTTATTTATTTTAAGTCTAAGGTTTCTCTTCCCCACCATCCTAAGTTTTTGTGTTCTTCTTCTTCTTCATGGGTTTAAAAGAAACCCTAGGGTATTCAAGAGTGATTGCCATTTGGGTGTTGATCAATTTGTGTTCTTGATTTTACAATCAAGAGAGGTAATAGATCTTTAGCCCTAATTTTTTTATGTTTTCTTGGGTTACATGGATTGTTGGATATATTTTTTTTTATGTTAATGCATGAGAAAATTGGCGTAGGCGTGGGCTTGGGTATTCATGCTGTTTTGTTTTGTGGTCAATATAGGTTGATGATGGGGGTTGTTGTATTGATTGGTAGATGGTTTTGATAATGTTGTTGTATCCTTGTTGATCTTGTAGGGTTGTTTGGTGGCTAAATGTTTTATGTTGTATTGTTTGTATGATTATTATTATTTGTTAAAGAAAGGTCATGTATAAAAGGGTTGGCAAGGGTTTTAAATTGTGATCCACAAAAAATGATGATGAATATTTTTTTTGAAAACATGAAAGGATTTATTATTTTGGGCTATGATATTTTCGGCCTACGGGTGATGTTCAAAGCATGATTGTTTTTTTTTTATATATTTTTCTGTCAATTAAAAATCTTAGAAACATGATAGGTTGTTTGTAAGATTTTAAATGGGTATATGTTAGTTTTGTTCTCCCTTGGAATTCTTCCATGATAGAAATATGTTAAGACTTATATTCAATACAAGGTTAAAGATGATTATTTTCTTTTATGATTTGTGAGTATGTTTTAAGGTGGTTTAATGAATTAGTGTATGCTAATGGTAACATTTAAAATAATTAAAAGAGATGTAGAAACATGCTAGGGTTTGTGTTAGATTTGTGGTGATTTAAACATGTATGGTAATGATGTAAAAGATGGATTTTGTTTTATTATGCTTGCTGATTTTGGTGTTTAAATAATTTAGAATATGATGAAAATAATGTTTTTTCATGCTTAAATAATTTTGTAAGTGTTATAATGTTTTCAAGAAATTAAATGGGACTTTAATATGCCTTGAAAATATATTTTTGCTCAAATAAATACCTACAGATTTTTTATATATTTTTAGAGAAAATATGAGGTTTTAAATTCAATATGGTGATTTTTTAGAGTGTATATGGTTGCTGGAATATTTGGTAAAATATTGGAAAGTTTTTTTTTAAAAGAAAGGAAAATTTGTGTGGTTGTGAAATCATATAACCCTAAGTTAGGTAAATATTAAATATGGTATTTTTGAATATAACCATGAGTGTTCATTTTAATAGATATGATTTTTTTTCTTTTTAATTAAGAAAAATGTTGAGATTAATTCACTAGTGATTTTTAAATAAATTAAATAGTGGCTGAAAGTTTGGTTAAATAATTCAAAAATAATTATTGGGTTATCACTTATGAATTTATTTTACTTAAAATTAAGTCTTAAAATAATACAAATAAAAATGTATTTTTCTCACACCTATTTTTTTTTTCTCACATCAAGTTTGTAATTTCATTTATTTGAATTAAATTGTTATTTTCTAAGGAAACATGTTAACTATAAGTGTTATCCCCAAAATTTCGTTCAATGACGTGGCAATCGGATGGACAAGTGGCAGGGCACCATCAATAAATGACACATTGATAGTCAATAAATATGTTATTTAAATAGGTGAAAAGGTTGAGAATTGACCTGAGGAGTCGTGATATTACTAGTCAGGAATAAGTTTAGCCGACCGGTGGTGTGCCATGCCCGACCAGTGGTGTGATTTGCCATGCCTGATTAGTGGTGTGCCATGCTTGACCGGTGGTGTGCCATGCCCGACCAGTGGTGTGCCATGCCCGACCAGTGGTGTACCATGCCCGACCGGTAGTGTGCCATGCCTGACCTGTGGTGTGATTTGCCATGCCCGACCAATGGTGTGTCATGCCCGATTGGTGGTGTGCCATGCCCGACCAGTGGTGTTCTTTGGCTGACTATGCCATGCCCGACCAGTGGTGTCCCAAGCCCAACCAGTGATGTGCCATGCCCGGCCAGCCACTTCAGGGAATGGAGTTGGTCGATCGACGGATCAGAACCTCAGTAACAACTTCAACCCGAATCGCTCATTACTACCGCAGGAATCTCTCAAATATCCCGAAGTAGTAGCTATATTGTTGTAATTTAAATATGTTTATTATTTATTAATTAAAGCTGGTTGAAACAACCAAGGACTCTGTCAAAACGGGATATTTCTCATGTACGATCCATGAACCTATAAATAAATGGCTCATGGCATCATTTGGGGGGATCTGATCTTTTTTAGACTGAAAGAACACTCTAGTTTTGAGACTTTGGGACCGTTACTTGGGGCATTCTGGGAGCATTTTATGAGAGTTTAGAGAGAGAAACACTGTACTTTTCTACTTATATTTGAGAAACTCAGTTGACTAAGGTTCATCATATCTTAAGTATAGGCTACATATATCACAACTCTAAGTGGATTAGGCCATTACCAACAAATTGGGGCTGAACCACTATAAAAATTACTTGTGTTATTTACTTTCTATTCAAGGTTCATTGTCGTTTTTGCGTCTACTCGCAGTTGGCCAAAATTGTGGTCAACATTTTTGGTGCTTTCATTGAGAGCTTGAATAGAAGAAATACACTGCTACCCTACCAATATGGCTCCCAAGAATACCAGTATGGCCTCCAAAAACCCAAGTATGCCAAAAGAGCCTCCTAGAGCAGAAGGTCTTGGACCTCTGAACCCTAAGAATGAACCCAGGGTCTCTCTCGAGGAGACCACTCGAGAAGTTGAATAACTCCAGGAAGCAATAGGCACTTTCCAGGAGGAGATGATGCAATTTAACGCCTGGCAAGAGTCTTTCGCTGAAGAGATGACCAGATAGAGAGCTGCGTTAGAATAGCAAAGGCCCGATATGGAGGCCAGAAGCGAAGAGATCAGACAACAATAGGAAGTAGTCGACCAGAGACAACGTGAAGCAGCACTTGCTCTAGAAGCGGCTACCCAATTGGCCCAAGCTAATGCTCAAGTTGTAGCACGAGCAGCCGCCCAAGGAGCACGAAAGGACAACGCTAGTCGAAAGTCCCCTACTGGAAGGATGGACTCTCAGGGACCTGATAGGAATCGAAGCAATCAGACTGGTCAGGCAAATGACAGAGTTCGCTCTAGAACTGCATCAACACAAAGGGAGAACTCTAAAACCCCTTCCAGAAGTCACCGGTCGGAAACTTCCTGGTCAGAGAGTTATCGATCGGATAGTAAGCACACTCCACCTGGAAACAACCAAAGCAAAGCTCCTCGAGATAAAAAAAACTCCTAGCTACAAAGATGGACATGGTCGAGACAAGGGGGACAGTCATCAGACCGACCGCTCAAAAGAAAAAGAAAAGGAAGGCACTGACCAGCAAAGAGGAAAAGACTACCCGGGACGTACCGAAAAGCCGCCACAACATCCCGGCCAGCAGCGTAGTAGGAGAGAGCAGGTCTCACGTAGCAAGCCCTCAAAAAAATCGAAGAGTACGATGTTGTTGGGGTTTTATGCCCTAATTAAGACCCAAATTCTTTGTAATCTCATTTTATTATCAATAAAAGAATAGAAATCATTTTTTGACTTGGTTAATCACTTTGCTCACATGTTTTATTTTCATGATTATTTGTTTAATATAAACTTCTATTAAATCCTGAGCATATAGCTAATCTTATTTATAGTGACGTAATCACAATGGAATATAAATATGATTATATGTTCAAAATAAGGTAGTCCTAAGACTAGTCAGTGCACTGGACTTACACTGACTTGCCAATCTACGATATTATCTACTTACACATTACATTGTTATGTTCTTTCCAGAACATTAGCAAAGTAGATAAGATTGGATGTATTTGTTACATCAGATAGGACCGATATTGACAGTTGATAAGATAAGTAAACATACCGTTATTATCTATTCTAGTCATATCATATAGTTGACCATAGGTCAATTCAATCTTAATTATGAGTGGTTAGTATTCTAACTGATTGTATTATTTGAGTTCTTTGACTTGTTCGTTACCAGCTTACCCTACGAACTAGCCCATACTTACATCTTGGGAACTCGTTAGTATAATTGAGTAAGAGTGTTAATCATAGATATGAACATCTATAGCTTCTGATGAAGAAGTGAAATGACAGTTTCCTTTTAGTTTGGTTCAAGGTGTTAAATGATAGAGATCTCATTTCAGTAATTAAATTAGTTTACTGAAATATCATTTACAAGGAACTAAGTGTTTTAAGGATAAAATACAATGAGGGGTAAAACGGTATTTTAGTCCTGTCTCATTATAGACCGTCTATAGAGGATTGAGTGAAAATTATGGTTGTAACAATGGATAATTAATAGCGTATCTATATTTTTTATAGAGCGTTCTATGAATTCAAGAGTGCAATTCCGAGTCTATAGTGGAGTCACGAGGAATTAATAAGTTAGTAAATTTATTTGTTAGATTTATGATAACTTATTGGAGCTTAATTTCATAGGTCCATGGTCCCCATTGTACTTTGGATAAAATCATCTAGATGGTCTCAATTAATTGATTTAATTATCAATTAGAATTATCAAAGTTGACCGGGTCAATTTTGGATAGTTTCACAAAGTTGTGTAATTTTGAGAAGAAAAGAGAAATTATGGTAGATTTATTAATTAAGATAAATTGGTATCTTAATTAATAAATAAGTTTAAATCAAGGTTCAAATTATAAATAATTAATTTGATAAAGGATTTAAATAATTATTTAATTAATTAAATCAATAGAAAATAATACAGGCCTTGATTTTAAGTCCAATGGGCTTATAATCAAATGGGAAATTTCACGGGCCTAAAGCCCATGATAATTTCGACCTAGGACTTTAAAATGACTATTATTTTATTAATTTTTTAATTAAATTAAATGGCCTAATTGAGTCTATAAAAGGAGTGCTTAGAGAGAAGTCATCAGTGAAGATTTCTGAGACGATAGATAAGTTTAATCACTGGTTTTCTGATAGTTTTAGATTCTCTCTAAACACAAGTCCTTTTCTAAGCCTCTTTGTTATTTTCTCTTCTTCTCTCTATATCTATCTCATGTGTTGAGAATTGCCCACACTAGTCTGGGTGGTTCTAAGGATACATTGAAGATTGTGAAGAAAATAGAAGATCAGTTCAGTTTCTTGATAATACTCTGCGACAGAGAGGATACAAGAGTTAGAGAAACTGAAGGAAGGACTGTTTCATTCCGCTGCGTATACTGTAAGTATTCTATTCTTTGTTTCTCTTTGAATTCAATTTTAGAAACATGTTTCAGGCTATCTCGTATTAATTTGTTTAATATTAGATTTACATGAAAATAAATAAAGATCTTGTATAAGCTTTTCCCAACAGGTGTTCGATCGGCTAGGAGAACATGTTTCCTGGAAGGATGACGTTGTCACCAACAAGAGGAGGATTGTCCCGGTCGAACGGCATTATCTGAATCGCCCTGCTAGTCAAATAGAAATACTTGACGAAAGATCTCCATATGGAAATGCCCGACCAGGAGGTCAAAACCTAGGAGCCTCGTCGGTTGCTCCAGCCATCCAAGCCCAGCTTGACGCGCTAGCAGCTGCGATGCAGGGTTTATCAAAATGACCATTCGGAATGGATGCTGTAAAAAACAGGAGCGGCAGTCCATTTTGTGCCCGGATTAGAGCAGCCAAGCCGCCGGCAAATATAAAGCACCGGTGCTTCCGATATATACAGAAAAGGCGGATCCCATCAGACATGTTGGGAAATTTGAGGAGCAGATGGAACTGCTCGGGGTAAGTGACGATTATCAGTGTAGAGTTCTCCCGACTACATTATCAGATACTTCCCAGGAGTGGTATTGGATGTTTAAGCCGAATTCCATTACCTCTTGGGAAACATTCAGGAAGGAGTTTTGTAGACAATTTAGTGCTGCTCGGACTCCTCCAGTTTATGCCAACCACTTGGAAAATATCAAACAAGGAAAGGATGAATCTCTAAAGAATTATATACAGAGATTCATGAGAGAAGCCAATAGAGCAACTGCTATAGGAGACGAGGGGAAGTTGGTTGCCATATCCTCTGGAATCACTTACCGGAGTCCTTTGTGGGATAGTATACATAGAAATCCAATTTCCACACTTCAACAATTTCTTGACCAAGCGGACAAGTATATGAAATTGGATGATGCAATCGAGAAAGAGGAGAATGGCATAAACAATCTGGGCAAATCAGCTGACCCTCCTAAGGATGGTGGAAACGATCAGAATGGTGGAAAGAAACGTGGGAATAACGGGTCTGACCGCCATGAAGAAAAGAAGGCTAAGTCGAGTTCAAACGAAAAGCCAACCAAGTATGAGCCTCAGTTCACTAATTACACCACTCTCTCGGCCAGCCGGGTAGAAATATATCTTGCTAGTCATGAAGAGGTTCCCTACAAGAAACTTCCACCCATCAGGAAAGAGATGAGTAAGAGAGACATGAATAAGTTTTGCGTTTCCATGGAGATTATGGTCACAACACGAATGGATGCAATCACCTCAAGGACGAGATAGAATTTCTTCTCCAGTAGGGCAAGTTGAAAAAGTACCAAGCAGAGACATCCCAAGGAGAAGGAGGTAGTAACAATCTTGGGTTAAAACGACAGAGATCGCAACCCTTGCAACCCGGGCCTGTGGACTTTACCTTATACACTATATGTGGAGGTCCACACTTGGCTGACGATAGTAACAAAGGAAGGGAGAGGTATGCCCAGACACTTCGACATGAGCGGGAGTGCTAGGATTAGATTTGATGAACGGAGCTTGATCAGGAACCAATGGAATGGCGAGCGTCTATGTATATATTATCACTAAATACCGCTTTCAGAGTGGTAGCTTAATTTCAAATTGTTTAACTTGTTATTTGAGTTTGGTTTATGAGCTGGTTATTTGCTAACTAGTCATTTATTTATTTTTTTGAACAATTTGTGTTGTTTAAGACTCGTTATTATACACGTTTTGTCCTTTTTTAATTTACGAGTAATAAAAGAGACTACGCGCAATGTGGTCGATTCTTGCTACAAATATGCATGTGTGTTAATTTTTCGAACATTATTCAACTGGTCGGTACGTTCAAGCAGTGTTCAACTGCTCAAATATTTTCCATATATTCTATGTGTTTCACGAGTAATTAACTGCTCGAACAGACTTGGTCAAGTAGCAAGTGACCAAGGATCTTTCAACCCTTGATCACTTAGAGGGCACATGGGGTATACTGGTATATAATTTAACACAGGCAATAAGAACACGAGCTAAGATATTTGTTTTTAGGCGGACTTGTAATTTTTGAAGTAAAAAAAGGCCATTAAGCTAATTTGTTTGACAAAGCTTAAGTAACTTGGAATTTTTCAAAATTTCAAGTTAGAAGCGGATATTCGTGTGACAATAAACATTATGCTCATACAATGTTAGAGCAATAAGAGTGTGAGAAAGTATACTTAGTAGGGACTTATGAAATGTCTAAAATTTCTAAGTTAGAAAACTAAGTACTCATGCGAAAATACAAGGCATACATCAGAGTGACTTTACTATTCACAAAAAACTTATAATGTTTTAAGTCTAAAAAGACTTAGAATGTTTCAAGTTAGCAAAGAAAAGTAAAGTATAAAGGCCAACAACTCGGTTGTACGAGAAAAATATCAAAGCTGCTAAGCAGCAATTGTCTTCACAAAAGTATAAGAAAAAAGAGTAAACTACTGGCAAGGTACAAAGTTTAGCTGGTCAGGTACAAAGTTTTCCTGGTCGAGAGAGTAGATACAACTTCCCTGGTCAGCTGAGCATGTATCACTGGTCAGGTAGGAAACTCTGTTGTTGGATAGGAAGCTCTCAGGTCGGCTAAGAGTATCTACTGGTTGGGTGAACTAGTCCCTGGCTAGTCAACACCATCGTCAATATCCAGGACCTCCTCTGGTCGGAGTGATAGAGCAGGAGAGGCAGGCACAATGTCAGTTGGAAGAGCTTCCTCCTCTGCATCCTAGGCTTCGCATTTGGCAAGTTCTTCGGCCTTGGCTTCTTCAGAGAGAAATTAGAGATTGAGAGGCTTGGTTAACTTCCCAATCTGATAGAAGCAGTTGAAGCAGATTTCTTCATAACGAGCCAGATCACTTTCCTTCTCCTGTTTCAGCTCTTCATTCTCTTGAGTCTTCTTTTTCAGCTGGTCGATCAATGACTTATTAGCCTAGACTTTCTTGTTGTTCTCATCAGTCAACTCCTTCAAGGTTCCATCCCTATCAACAATTGTTTTCTCAGCCTGCTCAGTATTTTCTTGGAGATCTTTCTCAGACTTAGTCAAACTTTCAATCTTTCCCTGGGCTTCCACCAATTGATCATTCAAGATATGGACCAGCTTCTTATAGTTGACTGCTCGACGTTGAGCATGACTAACAGAATCCCTGGAGTAAACCAAACAAAAAATATATACACTACTCTACGAAAATAATTTCTTTGAGGAGAGGAATCAATTTTCCCCAAAGAAAGACATTTAGGGGAGAAATAATACTATCAAGAGATTTAAAAAAAGTATTCGGAGCATAAGGTTTAGGCATGCCCAAGCGACTGTGTCACGTGCCCCCGAGTGGCTATGCCATCTGTCTGAGCGAATGAGTCGCATGCCCGAGCGGCTGTGCCGCATATCCGAGGGACTAGGAGGACCATGTGTCCGAGAAACTCGAGGGGCATGCCGAGGAGCTGCTGGCAGGCTCGTATCTGAGGAGCCAGTTGTCTAAGGGGCTGCAGGGAAGTACGTATCCGAGAAGCCACACACGCCAAGGGAGGCGAGCATTATAGGAGTTCCGTGTGTCCAAGCAGATCGGTGCACATCCAAGGGCTGCTATCCGAGGAGCTACTACAGGTGCATCTGAGGAGCTGCTTGCTGTGCATCCGAGGAGCTGCTTGCTGTGCATCCGAGGAGCTGCCAGACTGGTGCATCCGAGTCGACACTGGGCTGGTGGGTCCTAGAGGTTAGCATGTCAGAGGAGTAGCATGACCGAGGACCTAGGAGCATGCCCTGCGGGGTAGTGTCCAAGGAGTGGTCCGAGAGGGTGGCATGTCCGAGGAGTAGCAAGACCGAGGAGCTGGGAGCATGCCCGAGAAGTAGTGCCCGAGGAGTGGTCTGAGAGGCCAGCATGCCCGAGGAGTGGTCCGAGAGGCTGGCATGTCCAAGGAGTAGCATGATCGAGGAGTTGGGAGCATGCCCGAGGATTGGTGTCCAAGGAGCAAGGACATGCGTCCAGGAAGCAGGAAACAAAACACCCAAAGGCCAGCATGAAACGCCCTGGTTACCCCAGAACCGTTACGGTGAACCGGAAATTTGACCCGCTACCCGAGTCCTTTGGTTAAAAACGTGTTCTAAGTGTTATTAACAGGCTAAGGTGGAAAATCAATAAAAATAAAGGATATGTTTTATTTAATATATAAAACTGTTCATGGGCCCACAAGAACATTTAAAAGTTATTTACAACTCAAAAAGGTCATTACTGTTTCAAAATTACAAACCCGCCGACCTAAGCGGCAAAAATAGGGTAAATCCCCTAGTTCCTCTGAGAACTCCTTAGCCATGGTGGTCAAGCGGCCGCATATGTACACATCACCACCTAAGCTCTCCACTCAAGGCTAGGTGAGATTTTCTTTCCCTTTACCTGCACCACATAGCACCCATGAGCCAAAGCCTGGCAAGAAAACACAGTATTGTATATAACCATTATCAAAGGATTTTCATTATAATCACACAGAGCTTATAGCTCTTAAACAGAAGAGTGAATATCACTTGAGGTTCTAGAAAACCATACTGTGTGACTGACAAGCAAGTCACTAATTTAAACAGAAGAGTGGCTGCTAGGTAAGCCACTAGCCTTAAATAGATGAGAGACTGATAGGTAAGTCACTAATTTAACAGATGAGTGACTGATGGGTAAGTCACACAAGCGCTTATAATATTCATCGAACTTGAGGTTGGTACAACATTAATGCTCTTTGAGTCATCCAATGAAAATATCGATTACATCTAATCTTTATTGGCTTGCGTTGAACACGCTAAAGCCGTCTTGACTAATGAGTCAGCACTATGTGACCAGTGCCCAATACCACTACCGAACCTGACTAATGAGTCACAACTTCACAGTTGATACCGACACCTTTGCCAAATCTGACTAATTAGTCAGTACCATGCACAAGTGAGCAAGATTTGCTAAGCATTCAATAATCAATCAATGTCCACATTTACACAATCAACTTGCCTCAAGCATAACCATGCATGTCACATATGGGGTGCAGTTTTCTTACCTCTGATTCGAGCTAGAATGAATAGAAGAACGACCCTTGAGAACGGTCTAGCTTTTAGTCATTTAGCCGTCACCTAATCATAACCAAATATGGGACACCATCAATAAAATGATAATCAAGGGTTCCCAAACCAAGATCTAGCCTCCGGGACATCAATCCCTACTAATCTGGGTAGTAGGAACGATCCCAAGGCCTAAAACCATGTTCCCAGGGCCAAAACACATAAACGGGCTCAACCTTGCTCAAGGGCTGCAGCCCTGGCACCTTGGGCTGTGGCCCCCAGCCACCACTGAAGCAAGGGCCGCGGCGCCCAGCAAGCACAAATCCTTCCACCTGCTTCTTCGAGCTAGGGCCGTGGCTCCCAACACAGAACACGCCCAAACTCGTTATCCAACATCCCAAAGCCTCAAAAATCATGCCTAAACATTACCAAATCATCAAATCAAAGTTCCCAAGCTTCCCATTGCTCCAAAACCATCAAAACCCAAGGTTCAATCAAACCAAAAACTCAACTATTCAAAAAGTCCAATTCAAAGCTTAGAAACTCTAAAAACTCAAAACTTTAAACTTAAATTACCTTCGATTGGGTTGTTTCTCATTAAATCCTTCGGTCAAGAAGCTTCTAATCTTTCCTAGGATTGCTATGCCTCGATCCTCGCTTGATTCTGACTCCTAGAACTCAAGATATCTTCGAAAATGCTCCGAACGGTGAAAATGAACTAATGAGGAAGAACGAGAGGTTTTCTAACGTACGTTCTATCTGACAAGCTACTTCAAACTTAAGTAACCTCAAATAAAACCTAGTGCTCGGGGTCCCAAAAACACTCCCGGGGGTATTATAGTCAAAACTTCCAGAATTTCACCCGGATCTCAATAACTCCTAATTTATCATCAAATAAACATTCTTACTACCCAATAATTGACCCAGTTATGACAAAACCACTAATCCATTATATAGGACTGTCTCATGCCAAATAACTCGAATATATCTCCATAATAATGGAATCTCATTCACAAATCACATTACGCACCCAAATACTCGAATATGCCCTCAATGGGCCAAATTATCAAAATATCATAATATTCAAATGTGGACTCACATGCATGCATATAACATCATGTTCTAATATCATTCACATAAACATGCATATATTCATTTAATGGAATAATTAAACAGTTATGGCCCTCCCGACCTACTAATCCAGCTATTAAACCACATTAGGGATTTGGGGCATTACAACTATCCCCTCCTTACTGAAATTTTGTCCTCGAAATTTACCTAAATAGCTCGGGATACTGATCCTGCATATCTGACTCCAGCTCCCAGGTCGCTTCCTCGACCTTGTTGTTCCTCCACAACACCTTAACCAAAGGTATCGTCTTATTCCTGAGGACTTTATCCTTTCTATCTAGTATCTGAACTGGGTGCTTCTCAAAGGAGAGATCTGGCTCAAGCTCCAGATCTTCATAACTCAAAATATGACTCGCATCAGATACATACCTCCGAAGAACTGAAACATGAAATACATTATGCACGGTCGACAACGCCAGAGGCAAGGCCAATCTGTAAGCCACCTGTCCAATCCTCTCCAGGATCTCAAATGGACCTACATATCTAGGACTCAGCTTGCCTTTCTTCCCAAACCTTCTCACCCCTTTCCATGGTAAGACTCTAAAGAAAACATAGTCTCCCACTTGGAACTCCACGTTCCTGCGTTTGGGATCTGCATAGCTCTTCTGTCTACTCTGAGAAGCGAGCATCCAAGCTCTAATCTTCTCAATGGCCTCACTAGTCCTCTAAACTGCCCCAGGACCCAAGTATCTCCTTTCACCTGTCTCATCCCAATGAATGGGAGATTTGCATTTCCTACCATATAGCATCTCATAAGGTGCAACTCCAATGGTAGATTGATAACTGTTGTTGTAGGAGAACTCTATCAAAAGTAGATACTTGCTCCAAGATCCACCAAAGTCCAACACACATGTCCGCAGCATGTCCTCTAATATCTAGATCATCCTCTCAGATTGCCCATCTGTCTGAGGATGATAAGCAGTACTAAACTTCAACTGTGTCCCCATGGCCTTCTGCAAACTCCCCCATAACTTGGAAGTAAAAGTAGGGTCCCGATCTGACACGATCGACCTAGGTGCTCCATGGAGGCACACGATCTCTCTCACATAGAGATATACATACTGATCAACTGTATAAGTAGTCCTCACTGGCAGAAAGTGAGCTGACTTGGTGTAGCGATCTACTATCACCCAAATAGAATCATGTTGACCAACAGTCCTAGGTAAGCCCACCACAAAATCTATTGTGTTGTCTTCCCATTTCCACTATGGGATATCCAGAGGCTGCAATAACCCTGCCGGCCTCTGATGCTCAGCCTTGACCTGTTGACAAGTCAAGCACTTAGCCACATATTCTACTACATCTCTGTTCATCCTTGGCCACCAATACAACGATCTCACATCCTGATACATCTTCATGGTGCCTGGATGCAAAGAGTAAGGTGTAGTATGAGATTCATCCAGAATCTCTTGCCGCAAAGCAGTGTCTAACGAAACACATATCCGCCCTTTATACCTCAATAAGCCTATCTCAGACACTGTATAATCTCTGGATGCTTAAGCCAAAACATCCTCTCTGATCTTGATCAGCTGTGGATCACTCAACTGGCCTTCCTTGATTCTCTCCAACAACGTAGACTGTAGCGTAATGTTAGCCAACTGGCCCACCAGCAACTCTATACCAGCTCTGGTCATATCATCTGCTAACTCCCTGGCTATCAGCCTCATACCATGAATCTGTCCTGGACCCTTCCAGCTTAAAGCATCAGCTGCTACATTGGCTTTTCCTGGATGATACAGAATCTCACAGTCATAATCTTTTACTAACTCCACCCAACGCCTTTGCCTCATATTCAGGTCTTTCTGGGTGAAGAAGTTCTTCAGGCTCTTGTGGTCTGTATAAATCTCACATTTCTCTCCATAGAGATAATGCCTCCATATCTTTAAAGCAAAAACCACCGCCACCAACTCTAAATCATGAGTAGGATATCTCTTTTCATACTCCTTCAACTGACGAGAAGCATAAGCAATTACCTTCTCTGATTGCATCAAAACACAGCCCAAACCCTGATGAGAAGCATCGCAGTAAATCACAAACTTCTCCTGATCTGTCAGAAGACTCAGAATCAGAGCTGTAATCAACCTCTACTTTAGTTCCTGGAAGTTGTTCTAACACTAATCTGACCACACAAATTTCTGTCTCTTGCGTGTCAGCTCAGTCAATGCAGTAGCAATCTTTGAGAACCCTTCCACGAAACGTCTATAATAACCTGCCAATCCAAGGAAAGTTCTAACCTCAGAAGCATTCTTTGGCCTTGGCCAATCTCTGACCGCTTCAATCTTTGCTGGATCTACCTTAATCCCCTCCTTGCTGACAATATACCCAAGAAAGGATACCTGAGACAACCAGAACTCACATTTCTTGAACTTGGCAAACAGTCTGTGTTCCCTTAGTCTCTACAGAACCAACCTCAGATGTTGTTCATGCTCTGACTCAGTCTGAGAATATACCAGAATATCATTGATGAAGACGATCACAAACTGGTCTAAATAATCCTTAAACACTATGTTCATCAGATCCATAAAAGCAGCATGGGCATTAGTCAATCCAAATGGCATAACTAAGAACTCATAATGTCCATACCTGGTACGTAAAGCAGTCTTCGGTATGTCTCCCTCCTTGACCCTCAACTGATGATAACCAAAACGAAGGACGATCTTAGAGAATACCTTCTTACCTTGCAACTGATCGAACAGATCATCCATCCTTGGCAAAGGATACTTATTCTTAATTGTCAGCTTATTCAATTCTCTGTAATCAATACACATTCTCAGAGAACCATCCTTCTTCTTCACAAACAGAACTGGCGCACCCCAAGGTGAGAAACTAGGTCTGATGAAACCCAAATCTAACAGCTCTTGCAACTACACTTTTAATTCTTTCAACTCAGCTGGGGCCATTCTGTAAGGTGCTCTAGACACTGGCTCTGTCCCTGGTGCCAGTTCTATAATGAACTCAATTTCTCTATGTGGTGGCACCCCTGGAAAATCTTCTGGAAACACATCCAGAAACTCACAAACAAGTTCGGTATCTTCTGGTCTCACTGGCATGACCTGAGTGATATCAACCACACTGGCTAAGAATCCAATGCAACCTCTTTGCAATAAATCCCTAGCCCTCAATATAGAAATCATAGGAATGTGAGATCCATGCACCGCACCAACAAACACAAAAGGATCCTCACCTCCAGGATCAAAGGTGACCATCTTCATTCTGCAATCAACGGTTGCCCCATACTTCGCCAACCAATCCATACCCAATATCATATCAAAGTTAGTCATAACCAACTCTATCAAGTCCACTAATTACTCTGCCCTCTACTGTCACTGGCAAAGATCTAACCCATCTTCTTGATACCACTAACTCTCCAGTGGGTAATAAAGTTCCAAACCCCACAACATAGAAATCACAAGGTCTACACAGTCTATCAATAATACTACTAGCAACAAAGGAATGTGTAGCACCAGAATCAATCAATACATTATAAGGGGTTCCAGCACTAAGAAGTTGACCTGTAACAACTGAGGGAGAAGCCTCAACTTCTACTTGTGTCAACGCGAACACTAGAGCTGGGGCCGAGCTGTCCGCTTTTCTGGGTTCTTCTTTTCTTGCCTGAGGGCAATCCTTCTTGAAATGACCCACTGCTCCACACAAGTTGCAGGCCTTTTCCCTACACTCTCCCAAATGACGCCTCTTGCATCTAGGGCATTCAGGACGAGTCTTCCAGGCTTCACTACCCCCTGGATGACCCATTGTAATACCACGGGGCCGCCTGTCAGGACCTGGAACTGGGAAGGTGTCAGGAACCTTCCTCTTCTGATCGCTGGGGCCTATACCCTACCAGAACCCACAAATGGAGGAACTGTCCTCCTGAAATCCATTCTGGCTGCATTGTCATGCCAGATCTTGTTCTCTGCACTCTCAGCTGTGAGTACCTTCTCAACCACCTGTGCATAGGTAGTGTAACTCCATGGCTACCCTAGAACAGTTACAGTGAACAATGAACCGGAAATTTGACTCGCTACCCAAGTCCTTTGGTTAAAAACGTGATCTAAGTGTTGTTATCGGGTTAAGGAGAAAAACCAGTAAAAAGGAAAGGATACATTTCATTAAGTAAATAAACTGCTCATGAGCCTTTCAAAATGTTTACAAGCTGTTCATAATACAAAAGGGTCGCTACTGTTTCAAATTTACAATCCCCGCCGGCCTAAGCGGCAAAAATAGGGAAAACCCCTAGTCCCTCTGAGAACTCCCTGACCGTGGTTGTCAAGCGGCCCAATATGTACACAACATCGCCCAAGATCTCCACTCAGGGTTGGGTGAGCTTCTCTTTCCCTTTACCAGCACCACATAGCACCCATGAGCCAAGGCCCAGCAAGAAAACACAATAAAGCATGACATAATATCAACAACGATCATAATAACCATTCAGGACTATCAGCCCACAACAGATAGGTGACAATAGCCAAAGTCACAAAAGATGGGTACAACTCCCCCTAGCCATGTGATGATAGGGTCACCAAGGCTTAATTGATAAGTGGTTCTCTTATAAGTTTAATCAGGATAGGTGCATGGTGATGGGTCACCAACATAACCTTCCTCCCGACTCTAGAGTCGTAACTATGGACAGCGCCCCTTAGCCATGTGACAAACAGTCACCGGGGTCATATACCTTGGCTATGAACATCTGGTCTTAGACCAGGCAAGTGCTTATAAGTTCATCGACCTTAGAGTCGGTCCCACATTAATGCCATAGAGCCATTCAATGCGTGTATCTCGACCTTAGGGTCGGTCCCTGACTAGTCAGTGCCATAGACAAGTAATCAGCGTTCACTAGCATTTAATATGAAATACATGTCCACATATACCAACAAACATGCTTCAATATCAAACCATGCATGTCATAAACCTACACAGGGTGCAACTGTATTCATACACTGTTTTCTTACCTCTGGTTCGAGTGAGAATTATTATATGAACGACCCCTGAGAACGATCAACCTTTAAATTCCTTGACGGTCACCTGGTCATAACCAAAATATAGGATTCATTAACAAAAATGATAACAGAGGGTTCCCAAACCAAAATCTAGCCTCCGGGACACCAAGCACTACTCAACCGGGTACTCGGTTCAACCCCGAGGCCTAAGGTTTGAATCCCCAAGCTAAAAACATGATTCTGGCCAAAAATGACCTTAAGGGCCGCGGCCCTCCCCTGCTGCACCGCGGTGCGCCCTCCAGACAGAGAGGGCCTTCCCTGCCAGATGCCAAGGGCCACGGCACACCACAGCCGCGGCGCCCAGCCCAGCCCAGACCAGCCATAAGGGCTGCACGCACCAGAAATTCTCCCCTGTGTTTTTCCTCTCAAACCATCCCTTCAAACCAACTCAAAACCTCCTCCAAACACCCATTTTAATCTCTAAACACCACCCATAACTCACCCTCATGAAAACCCAAACTTATCATCAATTAAAACCTCTTTAAATCAAATCTTCCAACAAGAATCAAAACTGAAAAACTAAAGAGAAAAACAGAGCACAACCTGAATTAGTGACTAGAACTCACCTTGAAACCATCTTTGAACCTTCCTCAATAGCTAAACCAGGTCCACTAACTCAGCCCTTGGATTTCCTAGCTTGAATCCCCACCTAGAGCTCAAGAACACCAAAGAAGAAATTGGAGAGGTGTGGTGTACGGGAAGGAGAAAGTCTCTATGTTTAATCCACAAGCTTCTACAGCCAGCAGCCAACTTAAGTCATATATATCCAAACCTAAATGACCAAAATACCCTTAAGTCATCAAAAGCTTCTCAAACTATTCTAAGGGTAAAATTTGTACTTTCCACTAATCCCGTTAATCATAATTAACGCTTCCCAATTCGCGCTAATCTCAATATTCTTAAACACCAATATTTCATATCTCGTTACCCCAAAATACCCAGTAACGCTCTATCAATTAAAAACACTCCGAGACTCACCCCGAGCCCCGAGCTCAAACCTATTATGACCAAACCGATAAATCATATTTAAAGATCGTCTCATGCCGAGATACTCAAACCAATCCACATTATAATGTGGTCTCACAATATATCATTGACATACAAACAGATATACAATTATACCCTCAACGGGCCAAATTACCAAAACACCCCTGTAAACAAATGTGGACCCACATGCATGCATTTAACATCATATTATAATATAATTCTCATAAACATGCATAAACACATTTAATGGCATAATTAAACAGTTATGGCCCTCCCGGCCCACTAAACCATCCATTGAACCATATTAGGGAATCTGGGGCATTACAGGTAGTAACCCCAGCCACATTGGTGATACGTACATCACGGGCTGTAGCCCTCGCAGAAATCTCTCTCTCCTGGTCCCATCAGTGGGCTCCAGCTCCATGGAAAATTTCGCCAAACGATCAAACTTTAAGGCATACTCAGTGACTGATAAACTTCCCTGAAGTAGCCTGATGAATTCCTCAGCTTTAGCTACCCTGATGACATCATTGTAGTATTTCTCATTAAACAAAGTTTGAAACTCCTCCCAACTCAGGGCATTTAAATTCTTGGTCTGGGTAATCACCTCCCACCAAATCCAGGCATCCTCCTGAAACATATAGGTGGCACAGGCCACCCTCTCATTACCAGTTACCCTCATAAAGTCAAGGATAGTGGTAATCATACTCATCCATTGTTCTGCCTTGGCAGGATCTGCACTGCCCTAAAAAACTAGAGGTTGTTGCTTCCTGAACCTTTCATAAAGAGGTTCCCATTTATTTCCTACCTCAGGCAGCTGCTCTGCTGCTGGCACCGACACAGGAGGTGCCTCTGATACACTAGCCACTGCAGGCGCTTGCTGCTGTCTTAGGAGACGAAGCTCCTCTCCCTGTTTCAACATTGTTGCCTGTAAGTCATTAAACAACTGCTGCCAGTTTGCAGGAGCTAGTTATGGAATCTGAGACTGGTCATTTTCCTGACCCTGACTATTATTATTATTCTGGCCCTGATCACTTTGGCCAGCTGAAGTATCTGTCTGCCCTGGATTTATTCTTATTTCTGATACCTTGCTGAAACATTGATCAATACGGCCAGTTAGGTAGTAATAACTAAACCTCTTGCCGCCTCACGATCCAAGAACAAGAAGACAATTATCATATTCTACAGTCATACAATTATACAGGCAGATACATGTTTATAGCATTTAGCACTCAGCATGTATCACATAATAATTCATAATCAACAATACTAATGAGTATGTTCCAGCAATTTCAGTACTAATTAGCACACAGTTGCTGAGGATATCATATTTTAGGGCACAGGTTTAACATGGTGTCTCATGCATACAGGTAAAGCATATATACTATATTTAAGCAGTTATACATATAACCACATAAATAGTTACCAAACCATGAGTCGAGCTTGACTTCAGTGATGTGTGTACATGCCCAGCCAGTCTACAGGAACCTTAACCTTGGCATGCTCTGATACCAAGTGGTAACGCCCTGGTTACCCCAGAACCGTTACGGTGAACGGTGAACCAAAAATTTGACCCGTTACCCGAGTCCTTTGGTTAAAAACGTGTTCTAAGTGTTATTAACAGGCTAAGGTGGAAAATAAATAAAAAAGAAAGGATATGTTTTATTTAATACATAAAACTGTTCATGGGCCCACAAGAACATTTACAAGTTATTTACAACTCAAAAAGGTCATTACTGTTCCAAAATTACAAACCCGCCGACGTAAGCGGCAAAAATAGGGAAAACCTCCTAGTTCCTCTGAGAACTCCTTGGCCGTGGTGGTCAAGCGGCCGCATATGTACACATCACCAACTAAGCTCTCCACTCAGGGCTGGGTGAGCTTTTCTTTCCCTTTACTTGCACCACATAGCACCCATGAGCCAAAGCCCAGCAAGAAAACACAGTATTGTATATAAACATTATCAAATGATTATCATTATAATCACCCAGAGCTTATAGCTCTTAAACAGATGAGTGAATATCACTTAAGGTTCTAGAAAACCATACTGTGTGACTGAAAAGCAAGTCACTAATTTAAACAGAAGAGTGGCTGCTAGGTAAGCCACTAGCCTTAAACAGATGAGAGACTGATAGGTAAGTCTCTAATTTAACATATGAGTGACTGATGGGTAAGCCACACAAGCGCTTATAATATTCATCGAACTTGAGGTCGGTCTGGCATTAATGCTCTTTGAGTCATCCAATGTAGATATTGATTAGATCTAATCTTTATTGGCTTGCGTTGAGCATGCTAAAGACATCTTGACTAATGAGTCAGCACTATGTGACCAGTGCCCAATACCACTGCCGAACCTGACTAATGAGTCACAACTTCACAGTTGATACCAACACCTTTGCCAAATCTGACTAATGAGTCAGTACCATGCATAAGTGAGCAAGATTTGCTAAGCATTCAGTAATCAATCAATGTCCACATTTACACAATCAACTTGCCTCAAGCATAACCATGCATGTCACATATGGGGTGCAGTTTTCTTACCTCTGATTCGAGCAAGAATGAATAGAAGAACGACCCTTGAGAACGGTCTAGCTTTTAGTCCTTTAGCGGTCACCTAATCATAACCAAATATGGGACACCATCATTAAAATGATAATCAAGGGTTCCCAAACCAAGATCTAGCCTCCGGGACATCAATCCCTACTAATCCGGGTAGTAGGAACGATCCCGAGGCCTAAAACCATGTTCCCAGGCCCAAAACACATAAACGGGCTCAACCCTGCTCAAGGGCTGTAGCCCTGGCACCTTGGGCCGTGGCCCCCAGCCACCACTGAAGCAAGGGTCACAGAGCCCAGCAAGCACAAATCCTCCCATCTGCTTCTTCGAGCTAGGGCCGCGGCTCTCCAAGAACAGGGTCGTGGCGCCCAACCCAGAACATGCCCAAACTCATTCTCCAACATCCCAAAGCCTCCAAAATCATGCCTAAACATTACCAAATCATCAAATCAAACTTCTAAAGCTTCCCGTTGCTCCAAAACCATCAAACCCCAAGGTTCAATCAAACCAAAAACTCAACTATTCACAAAGTCCAATTCAAAGCTTAGAAACTCTAAAATCTCAAAATTGTAAACTTAGATTACCTTCGATTGGGTTGTTTCTCGTCAAATCCTTCAGTCAAGAAGCTTCTAATCTTTCCTAGGATCTCTATGCCTCAATCCTCGCTTGATTCCGACTCCTAGAACTCAAGATATCTTCGAAAACGCTCCGAACGGTGAAAATGAACTAACGAGGAAGAACGAAAGGTTTTCTAACGTACGTTCTATCTGACAAGCTAATTCAAGCTTAAGTAACCTCAAATAAAACCTAGTGCTCGGGGTCCCAAAAACACTCCCGGGGGTATTATAGTCAAAACTTCCAAAATTTCACCCTGATCTCAATAACTCCCAATTTATCATCAAATAAACACTCTTACTACCCAATAATTGACCCCGTTATGACAAAACCGCTAATCCATTATATAGGACCGTCTCATGCCAAATAGCTCGAACATATCTCCATAATAATGGAATCTCATTCACAAATCACATTATGCATCCAAATACTCGAATATGCCCTCAATTGGCCAAATTATCAAAACATCATAATATTCAAATGTGGACTCACATGCATGCATATAATATCATGTTATAATATAATTCACATAAACATGCATATATTCATTTAATGGCATAATTAAACAGTTATGGCCCTCCCGGCCTACTAATCCAGCCATTAAACCGCATTAAGGATTCGGGGCATTACACAGTAGCTAAGAAATTGTTTGGGTCCCGAGGACCAAGAAGGAATCTAATCGGTTAGGAATGGTAAAAGAAACAAGTTTGATGGGCTAAAGGGTATGGAGCATAGTGTAACGACCCAAATTCGCTAATAAGGCTTAAGGGCCTTGATTAGTGTGCCTGGAGGGCATAATGGGATTTTGTGTGTGACTTTAATGAGTTAAATGCATGATTATGATTTAATGCATGTTATATGACTATTTGACTATTTGAGATGCATGACTATGTGTATTAGTATGCATGTAGACCTGGTTGTCTTAGAAAGAACACAATTGTAATTTGGCCATTTTGGGCATGACTGTGTTGATATCTGTGATCTGTGACTCGAGACGATCCTAGAATGAGCGGGTTAGCAGAAAAGTCAAAGCGAGAATTTATACCCGGCTTGGGGTTTAGCCTGGGGAGTTTAAATGGGAATTTGGAAAATATATTGAGGTTAATCTTGATGATGAGGGATATATATTTGGTGATTAATCAGGTATTGGGTAGCAAGCGGGAAATTATTAGGGACACTTGAGGAATTAGTGGGAATTTGGTAAAATGACTAAAATGGCCCTACATGGATAATAAAATGTTTTTTAGAGATAAGTTAAATGGAGCTTTATATTTAGTGGGATTGGTAGAAAAGAGTTATAAGGCTGTGGAAAGAAAGAAAAATGAGGAAAAAGAAAAGAGAGAAAAACAGAGGGGTTTTGTTTCAAAGGATCGGTTTGTGGTTCTCCCACCATTTCCCTTCATTTTTCTTGGAGCTAAGCTCAGTGGTGAGCTAGGGTAAGCTGAGCATCAAGGATCCTAGGCTAGACTTGAAGATTGGCAAGGGATTGGCAAGAACACATCAAACATTGAGGTAAGTTTTAGAAATTTCAGTTTTAGGGTTTGACTGGTTTGAGCTGTGTATTTAAGCTAAATAGATGGGGATTTTTGGGGAAATCAGGCCATGGTTGAGAAGGAGCAAGCTAAGGAGGTCTAGGGTTCAACTCAAGGTCGAATTTCCATCCACGGTATGATTTCTAAGTCCTTAACTATGATGATTGACTGAATTTCTGGGTTTAGGGTTCATTATGGTAGGTCTTGAGTTTTGGGTTGCTTGAGCTTGGGTTATGAGTTCTTGGGATGCTTGGGATGAGTGTGAGGTGTTGATAAGTTTGTTTTTGGGTTTGGGAAAGATTTGGACAAGTTTGGGGTTGAAATGGTTGAAAGAAATCGCAGAAAACGATTTTTGGGTGTTGCCTGTCTGCAACTAGCGCTAGTCTTTGGGCGTTGTAGCGCTAGGCCCTATTTCTGGGGATGTGTGGTTCTGCTTGTAGTGCTATAGCGCCCTCTTAAGAGCGCTGTAGTGCTGCACTGTTCACAGAAAGGGGTTTTTGGGCTTTTGTTGAGGGATTTTGACCTAGGGTTCGGGGCTCGATTCCACCACCTTGTTTTGTGGATCTAGGACTTCCCGGGGGCTCGGGATTGGTCCCAAGGCTAGGTTTTGGACTTGAGGTTTGGTAATGACTTTGACTTATGGATTTTGTTTAGGTGAGCGCTAGGGCTCGAGTAGGATCGTGCTCGAGGAGTCAGGTGATCAAAGCTATCGAATTGAAAGGTAAGAAAACCGTAACACCCGAGAACAGGGCATGGGCCCACAGTTTTATTGCAGGGCATGGCCCTAGATTGTATTATGTGTGAATGTATAACCTTAAATGAATTATTATATGTTTGATTGATTATTTCGAAATGTACTATATGTGTGATTATAATGAAATGAACGACTAAGGCCGAGAGCGGCGAAGGCCGAGAACGGCCTTGGGGCCGGAAGTAACACTTAGCACATGGAGTGCTTATAGCCAGGGTGGGACCCAATGGATACATGAGTTATTCCTACGGTAAGGACCGAGACCCCAGGCTTTGGTAAGGCCTCTGGGGCGGCATGGCCGTGCTTGTTCAGTCTGATGGTTTTCCTATTTATCAGTGGATTATATGTCATCTATATTCTATGCATATGTTATATACTTTATGAGTTTTCTTGCTGGGCTTCGGCTCACGGGTGCTCTGTGTGGCAGGTAAAAGCAAAGAGTTCGTCAACCGGCCATGAGTATGGATAGCGTGGGGGCGGCGCGTACATGTTCGGCCTGCCCGACTGCTTTGGTTGGGGGTGTTTTGATTATGGCTGTATTAACCTAGTCTTTTGATAGTTAATCAAGTGTAAATCTATTTTTGAGTTGTAAATATTTTGTAAACCTTATTTTGGGATCCCGGATGTTTGATACTTAATGTTTTCAATGAAACTAAACATTTTCAAAAACTACAGCCTTAACTTCTGATCAGGTCACACTTTTGGTTTTAGAAACCTCGTAGAGTCAGTTAGTTGCACAATTTCCGTTTTAAACTCACTTAGTAACGGCTCTAAGGTAGTAGGGCATTACACATAGTGTGATGTATAAACATATTTTCTTAATCTTGGACTGTGCAAATAAGATCAAGAAGGGAACTTTAAGGGTTTCATAAAGTTTCAAGAAAACATCAAAGTTCATACAAACCCATGAACCTGAAAGTGCAATGGAAGATGGGAAACTGATAATTACCATTTTCATGGACTGAAAAGTTCAATCGTGGGTTTACTTGAAAAGGCGAGAGAATATTGAAGGCCATTTTTGGAATTTTAAGACACAATAATCATTAAATTTACTGCGGATCCTTGCAAGGAGTTAGAAGAAAAGTTTATCATATGAGACAATTATATAATAAACTTGGGGGCAAATGTTATCCCCAAAATTTCGTTCAATGATGCGGCAATCAGATGGACAAGTGGCAGCGCATGGTCAATAAATGACTCATTACTAGTCAATAAATGTGTTATTTAAATAGGTGAAAAGGTTGAAAATTGATCTGAGGAGTTGTGATATTACTGGTCAGGAATAAGTTTAGCCGACCGGTGGTGTGCCATGCCCGACCAGTGATGTGATTTCCCATGCTTGACCGGTGGTGTGCCATGCCTGATCGGTGGTGTGCCATGCCCGATCAGTGGTGTGCCATGCCCGACCTGTGGTGTGATTTGTCATGCCCGACCAGTGGTGTGCCATGCCCGACCAGTGGTGTGCCATGCTCGACCAGTGATGTGCCATGCCTGACCAGCCACTTCAGGGAATGGATTTGGTCGATCGATGGATCAGAACCTCAGTAACAACTTCAACCCGAATCGCTCGTAACTACCGCGGGAATCTCTCAAATATCCCGAAGTAGTAGCTATATTGTTGTAATTTAAATTTGTTTATTATTTATTAATTAAAGTTGGTTGAAACAACCAAGGACCCCGTCAAAATGGGATATTTCTCATGTACGATCCATAAGCCTATAAATAAATCGCTCATGGCATCATTTGGGGGGATCTGATCTTTTTTAAACTGAAAGAAATCTCTAGTTTTGAGACTTTGGGACCGTTACTTGGGGCATTCTGAGAGCATTTTCTGAGAGTTTAGAGAGAGAAACACTGTACTTTTCAACTTATATTTGAGAAACTCAGTTGACTAAGGTTCATCTGATCTTAAGTATAGGCTACATATATCACAGCTCTAAGTGGATTAGGCTATTACCAACAAATTGGGGTTGAACCACTATAAAAGTTACTTGTGTTATTTACTTTCTATTCAAGGTTCATTGTCGTTTTTGGGTCTACTCGCCGTTGGCCAAAATCGTGGTCAACAATAAGTATTTTACATAATTTCTAGCCTTTATTATTTCTATGTGATTTAACGATAATAAATAGAATTATTATATTTTTAAATTGCTAAATAAATTATTTTTATGAAATAAAAATAATGTTTTAGAGGTTTAATCCACTTAGTAATTTTTAAGAGATAAATAATGGCAATAAAAGTATGTTACTAAATCATTATTTTTAAAACGATAGAAATAAGCGCATAGGTGTTATCGTTTTTAACGCCACTTTTTAACAATGTTCCCATGTATGCATGTCGCATGCAATTTCACTTTTACGTTAAAAATGTGTCTAATATTCAACCATAGGATTTTTATATTAAGAACCATGCATGTAACATAGGTATAATTTTTATTATTATTTTGGTGATTTTATGTGTAATTATGCCTATTTGGAAATTATGAGTAGTTTTGCCATGTGTGCATGGCCCATGCACACATATGACATATGAGTTGGGCACAAGCAAGTCTTATGTGATGCTAAAGGATGTTATTTTATTATGATATAGGCTCGTTGTGAAGTTTGTCAGTTTTGCTTTGCTTGGACCTGAGGTAAGGAAGTTATATAGAATTTTGGTTATTTATGCTGTGAATGGTAAGGTTGGCATGTATGAATAAGAATGTTATGTATGATGATACCTTTTGCGATATGAATTATGAGATGTTATTTTGTGTTGATATGACTGGATTGTATAAATGTTGTATCTTATGTAATGGTTGTTAGCATGATGAACGTGACACAACAAAAAGGGGTTACTAAGGATGTGAAGACGTAACCCGAGTTACTAATGATATGAAGACGTAACTCATACGGTAGACGCTCCGAAGTTATTCAAGGACCAGAGATCCTGTTTACCTCAAGATGTGACATGGACAAGTTAGCGGGCCATGTTCACAAATATATGATGTTATGTTTATGATGACCATGTATATGATGTTTATGTTATGATGTTATGTTTATGATGACTTTGTATATGATGATTATGTTTATGTGTATGATGATGATGGTTATGATAATGACGCTTATGATGTATGAAGATGTTTGAATATGAATATGTTTTGTTGTGTTTTATTTGTGTGCTAATTGTACTTCCTTACTTAGCTTTTAACTCACCCCCTTACTTTCCCTTCCAGGTAGCAAATAAGATTTCTCTTTGGCACGTGTGGTGATGTGAGAAGTTCTATCGTCTGGGTGTGTCTGGCGTAGGGGGATCCTATGGGCGAGAAATGATCAGTTTAAAACGCCATTTTCTAAAGAATAATGTTACATTTATTTTTAACTTTCAAAATTTATTAGTGGGACTTGAACTTAATTGTTTTTTCACAACGTTGCATGAAAACTATTATTTTCCTTTTAAACTATTGGGCCCAACTTGTATGTTTTAGCAAGGCCCCACTAGGATTTCTATAATAAGTGTCTTTTTCTTCTATAAACTTATGAGCATGCAAATATTTTACAAAGTATTAGACTAGGGCATTTTTACACTTCCTTACCTCAGATCCAAGCACAAAATAATAGCAGGACAACTTCACAACGAGTCTAGAATAACAATGAAACACTTGTCTTAATATCATGTAAAACCACACATGAACATTTCAAGCACACCCCACGTGTGTATAAGCCATGCACACATGGCACATATCTTATGCAGTTGCACCACAGTCTTAATTCTAGCAACAATCCATACATCAAATCATGCTTGTAAGTCTCACATAAAATCACAAAAATAATGTCATTTACTCATCATTCATCAATCATCTTAAACAAGAAACTTAGACTTAATCTAATTGCATATAATTGTCGTAAAAATGTACTTGCATGTAACATGCATACGTGAGACGGTTCTTAAAAACTCGCTTAAAGCTGGTAATATTAATTATTTTATTTTCTTGTCAATTTCAAAAATTCAACAGGCATAAATAAATTATATCAACTTGGTTACTACTACTTTATTCCTTTAAATCATACATTTTTCATTCATAAATTTTATTAAAAAAATTATTTTGCTAAAATAGTTCTTTGGCTTAAATTGTACAAAATAATAATCTTATTTATTATTTAATAACAATAAAATGTGACAAAAATAATAAGTACTTATAAAACAATTAATTTGGCATGATTAATTTATTTCACAAAAGTCATTTTTATCTTGGCAAATAAAATAAACAATAAGACGTGACATATTTTATCCTTTGTAAAAAAAATATGACCATCTAGGTCACAAAATTTCACATTAATTCATTATTATCTAAAAGTTGGAAAAAGCTAATCATACTCACATTTTATTAGTTAAACTCTTTAGTCATTTAAATAAAATCATTTTTCTTAATTATTTTGCAATAAAAACTGCATATATATTTTAAAAAGAAATACATTTTTAAAGTATGGAAAAATCACATTTATCATATATAGATATTAAGGCATAAATTTCTAAGATATATATTTGATATCCGATAAATAAAAGAGATTTTCCATGAATCTAAATAAAAATCAACAAGCATGTCATCACATAATATTTTTAAAAATATACTCATAATTCTTTTAACAATTTCCACAAGTTATCTTAACATGTTTCCATGCTTGAACCAAATTTTAGTACACATTTTTAAACATGTAAGACTAACACAATTCACAACAAGCCTAACTCACAATGCATGATCATGGTCAATTGTACACAACATCATAACATGGCATATCCCAAATAACAACATGCTCATAACTCAAAGTTTAAGAGTAGATCAATAAACCAAAGACACCTGTAACGACCCAAATCCGCTAATAAGGCTTAAGAGCCTTGATTAGTGTGCCAGGAGGGCATTAATGGAATAATTGAGATTTAATGAGTAATTATATGTTTAATAATGTTTATATGATAATTGATTATATTGTGTGGTAATATGATATGTGATATATGTGATAACCACATTATTATGTGGACAAGTTGGCTGAGCACGACTCAAGACGATTCTAGGGTCAGATAGTGGGAAAAGTCACAACGGAGCTTAAGTTATGGCTTTGGATAAGTCGGGGGTACTTTTAGATAGGGGGTAGCGAATTGGATTATCAGGTCATGAAAATAAATATATGGAGATATATTTGAGGTTAGAATGTCTAGGCGGGAATATTGGGGGATTTTACCATTTTGGCCTCGGGGACGGTTCCAGCACCCCGAGCCTCGGGATTAATTTAACAAGTAAGTTAGACATAGAGAAGCTTTTAGAAGAAAAACATAAACCAACTTAAACTTAGTCTCAGCTCTCTTTCACGCTTAAGGAAAAACCAAGGAAAGGAACACAGAAAACTAAGGGGAAACAAGCTGGAATCTCTTGGATTTGTGGTGAGGAATTGAAGGTTTAGCTCAGGAGTAAATCAAGGAACTAAAACAGGGATTAAGGTAAGCATCTAAACATCTTTTCTGTGGTTGAATTCTGAGTTCTAGCTGGGTTTTGGTTAAGTGCTGAAACAAATATGGTTTTGATGTTTTAAGGCAGAATTAAGAGGGAAAACTTGGGAACTTAGCTTGGCTATAGCTTGGTGAAGTAATTCTATAGCAAAGGTAAGTTTCAACTCCAAGTTTAGAGGTTTTAAATTGAGTTTGAGTGGCTGGTTTGAGTGTTTATGGCACTTGGGTTTCAGAAATTGAAAGGAGGAGATTAGAGTGTGTTAGGCTGTGTTTTCTTGGGAATTATGTTGTTTAGGTCATGCTAAAGAAGTTGGGGATTAATTGGTTAAGAGTTGGGAAGCTTTGGGATGGTTTAAGATGAGGTCTCAGACTTAGAAATGGTGTAAATTCTGGGTTCGAAGGGGAGGGCCGCGGCTCTGTTCTAGAGCGCCGCGGCCCTAGCATGCAAAGAAGCCAAGGAGGCTCGGCCAAGGGGGCGCGCCGTGGCGCCCAAGGCAAGGGCCGCGACGCGTGTGCGGTTCAGCGTAGGAGTAGGTTATGTTTTGGGGAAGGGTCGCGGCTAGGCTTTGGGGGCCGCAGCCCTTGCTTGCACACATGAGTTTTTGAGGGTTTTAAGCACAGGAAAGTGGTCTAGTGTGCTCGGGTTTGGTTTCACTACCGTGCTTGGTGGAATTTTGAATCTCGAGAGTTAGTTTTGTAACTGGAAACATATATTGGAGTATTAATGGAACCCCATACTTTGGTTGTGACTAGGTGATAAAGGCTTAGGCTCAGGAACAGATCGTGCTTGAGAGGCGTCGCTCGTAATTCAATAATCGCACAAACTAAAGGTAAGAAAACTGCACCTGATTGATTATATGAGACGGGACTTAGGGCTCCCTAATGTAAATTCTTGAAAAGATGGTATTATGCCATGCAAGCCATTTAGTGAACCAACGGCCTAAGGGTGCCAAGGGTTTCACTAGCGCACAGGGCGCAGCTCGGCCACTGGTAGCCGAGGACAGCTTATTATGCACTGAGCTCGGTTTAAGCGGGCCGGAGTCAGTGGGTTTAACAGAGGATGCGGCCTAAGTTGCCGGCCCTGAATGTTATGTGATATGAGTATTATATGTGAAAGAATGTATGTTGAATTGGACTGAATATGCTGATTATCTGATGGGAATACATGCTAATCGAACTATTTTTCTGTTATCATTGCTTGAGTTATTTATGATGTTTTCTTGCTGGGCCTTGGCTCACGGGTCCTTCTTGGTGCAGGTAAAGGCAAGGGCAAGTTAGATCAGCCCTGATTGGAGAGCTCAGCAAGCAGAATGTACATAGCCAGGTGCTCAGCCGCTACGGTTGAGGTCTAGGCAAGGACATGGAACCTGAAGACTGTCTGTTTTGCCTTATTATGGCTAGTGGTTACTCATGTACTTTTGGGAGTCTATAAACTTTCTTTAACTTCGTTTTTGTATGGGATCCCATATTTCTACAGTTTGAATATGTTAAATGAGTCTTTTGAGACCAAAACCTTTTTAAACCTTAGCTTTTACATGTTTAGTGACACGTTTTCAAAATAATTATTTGATTAGCAAGTCCTGCACCTTTATAAGTACACAGTGTAACGGTCTTGGATAACCAGGACGTTACAACACCACTCACAACTTCCTTAGAATACCCTAGGCTGAAACCCCTTAACATGTTTTAAACACTCAAAATGCATCTTTATAATAAGACATCACCATTTCTCTAGAACAATCATGACCCAAAATAACTCATAGTTTTTAAAAAAATTTGAAACCCTACAAGACACAACATTGCAATATAAGCAACATTAAACCCAATATGCTTTATTAATATATCAATGAAAATTCTATAATGCTTGTAACATTACAACAAACTCTAATCAAGAAAACATGTTAATCATAAATCAAAAGAAATCAAAATGGATTATAAACCACATACTAGGTCGATTGTACACAGCAAACACATTCTCGCTTTTTTTTCATTTTTAATTCAAAACCTTACATGCCTTTATTCAAAATATCAAAACAACAAATGTGTTCATTATAGCAAAATAATAACTATATGTTAGGGCATGTACTCTTGCTTGGCCAAAACCTTTCATCAAAACAAGCCCATCAAGATCATCAAATCAATACATCATCATACCTTACAAACATGCCTTCAAAAAGAACTAACAACATAAAGAGATAACAAAATCACTAGAATCTCCTCTTTCATAATCATGTTTTTTAACAAACAATACACAAAACGTAGACAAAGAACGTATAAATCATCAAAACAACAATAAGGTTTGAGATTTTCATTACCTCCTTGACTATGACCAAAACTCAAAAACAAGAGCACACATTTGGGGCACCTATGGTTTTCGAACCCAACAAGAGAAGAAAAGAGAAACAATTTTCTTAAAATTGAGAAGAAGAAATCTTAGACTTAGGGATTCAAAAACCAAAACCAAAACAAGAGCACATACCTAAAGAGTTTTAACCCCACCCTTCTTCTCCTTCTTTTGCTCTTTCTTCCTCTCCTTTTCCTTCTCTTTTTCATGCTCCCTTTTCTCCTTTCCTCTCCAAATTTTGGTAGCCAAGCAAATGGTTCTCCAAGGCTCACATTCTCTCCTATTTATAACCCCTAGTGATCTAACCCTAAGAAGAGGAATCAAGTGTGAAAAGCTAAATTCCTATCCCACAAATTAAGCTAAAACCCACCATTTCCTCTCCTTACACCTCACCTAAACCCTAGCCCAATGTAAACATAATCTAAAAACAAGCCTTATCATCTTATCCCAAAAGATGACAACCCATTTCCTTTTAATTTCTTAATAATAAATAAATAAATAAAACAATTATCCACACACACACACACATATACAATTCGGCACACACATAATTAAATAAAAAAGATGTAACATATTCTAATCACATAATTTGTCACACCTAATAAAATATAACACTAATAATAAAACAAACAAGTTACACAATTATTTCAAATAAATCAATTAAACCATAACTCACATAAAACAAACAATTCAAATTATTTTCTACAAATCAAACAATTAAACTACAACATAAAAATTAAATAAATAAAATAATAAAAAAAAATATGGATCGCTACAGCCTATCTTCGATAACATTTGAATGTTCTTCTTCAGATCTAGATATGGGTGTTGTTTAGGTGGATATTTTTAACACCCCAAAATCTCTAATAGAATTAAGTGTATGGATTAGCATGTCGGAAGGACACATGGGATGCTTACATGCTAATTAATTGAATTGTGTGATTTATTTGCTTATATGATTTAGTATGCATGATTATGTGTATTAAATGTGTTTGAAGGCCTGCTTTTGTTAAAAATTGGCATTTTCGTAATTTTGACTCGTTGAGGGTATAACTGTAATTTTATATGCTATGTGTTTGAGACCACATTATTATGTGGATATATTTGTAATATTAGGCATGAGTCGATCCTTATGAACAATTTAGCGGAAAAGTGACAACGGGGATTTATACTCGGCTCGGGGTGAGCCAAGGGGTATTTTAGTAATTTTATGTGTTTTGGGAATTTATGGAATATGAGATATATTTGGGGAAAATAGTTATGGGTAGTGGATTAGTGGATTTAATTGGGAATTTGAGGTATTATTTGAGGTTAGTGTGAATTTTTAGGCTAAATGACCAAAGTACCCTTGGGGACTAGTCTTAAGGATATGTGAGATGGAGGATAAAATGGTCATTGACCATTTCATACTTAGTTTTGGCTAAGTTTGGGAACCCAATAGCTACTCACGTTCAAACACTCCCTTGGTTAGTTTTTTCAAGAGCTTATGAAGGACATCACACTCAAGCCTTGATCTTGGAGGAGTTTCGAGGAGATTTTACATTTCTTGGAGGATTAGAGGCTGCTGGAGACTTCGAAACCAATCAAGGATTTTGAAATTCAGTGATTCAATTCCACTTTACTAAAGTTTCATGTTCTATTCGGTGTTCTTGAGTTTTGAGATTATGATTTTGGAATTTTTAGTTTGGGTAGTTTTGGAAGGTTTGGTTGGATGTTTTGAGGATTGGAGATCATTTATAACCTATTTAACATCTCAACATCTATTGTTTTGGTAGATTTTAGTTGGGAATTTAGGAGTTTGGAGTGTTTGAGTTTAAGACTCAAATGTTCAATTTGTTAATTGGATGTGTTTTTAGGGTGTCTTGTTATTGTTTGAGGCTTACCTAAGTTGTTTGAGGTTAATACTAGTAAAAAATTTGGATTTGAACTACTAGGAAACACTTTGGAGTCGAAATTATAGGTTTGAAAGTCGTACCTTTCGAATTGGGGAAGAACACCAAATCTGGGTTCGTTTTTGGGTTTCTGGCGACCTAGCGCGACCGCGCTAGGTTAGGGTGCGACTGCACTAATATCCTAGAAACTGTAACATCCCAAATTTCCTAATATGGCTTAGTGCCTGGATTAGGGGGCCGGGAGGCAATAACTGAGTTATTATGTGAATTATATTATAATATAATCATGCTTGTATGTTAGAGATATTAAATATGTGTATGTGGGCCCATTTCTTATAAGAAGGGTATATTAGTAATTTGACTCGTTTGGGGTATAAATGCAAATATGTGTTTGTGTGATTGAGACCACCTTATTATGTGGATATATTTGGGTTACTCGGTGAGAGGCGATCCCGATGAGCAAGTTAGCGAAAAAGTCACAACGGGGTCTTAATACCCGGCTCGGGGTGAGCTTGGGGGTATTTTAGAAATTTAGTACATTTCCAGGAACTAGTGGGTAATGGGAGATTTAATGGTTACTACTTTGTGGAGTGGGGATTTAGAGAAACACTTGAGGATTTACCGGAAGTGGCAATTGGCGGAATTGCCCTTGAGGTCACTAGAGGACTTAAATTAGTGGTAAGGGCAATTTGGACTTTTTGGTAAAAAGGGATATATGACTTAGGCAGTTGGAATATAGACTTATTCAGAAAGAAACAAAGAAGGAAAAACTCTCTCTCTCTCTCTCTCTCTCTCTCTTTCCCGTAGGTCCCTCCCTCTCTTTCTCTCTTTGGAAAATTGGGGAATTTTGGATAATTGAAGGAGCAAAACATAGGAAGTTGGGGATTTGGTGTTCAAGACTAAACTAGGAGCAGCTTGGAAGCATAAGACAACCATTTGAGGTAAGAATTACTCTGAACTCTAAGATTAAATTCAGTTAGTTGAAGCTTTTCTAGAACTTTAGGCTTGGGTTTGAATTTTGGGGATTTTGATGAGTTGTATCAAGATAGATAGTTAGGTTTTACTGGTGAGAATGAATGTATAAGTTGTGGTAAGTGAATTGAAGGATTGGGATGAAATTGGATAGGTTTTGGTTGGGTTCAGTTGCAGAAAAACCCAGAAAATTCTGGGTTCGTGGGGATGAGCCCCGGCTCTTTTATGGTGAGCCACGGCCTGCGAAGGGAATTTTGAGCCAAAAGGGCTCAGTGGCAGGGGTGGGCCGCGGCGCCTCAGGGGCGCGCCGCAGCGCGCGTTGGTTTCCAGGGAGGCCGAGCCTCTAGAATTGGAGGCGGGCCACGACTCGGGTGTGAGGGGCCGCAGCCCTTAAGGGGAATTTTGGCCTAAATGAGATTTTTAGATTGGGAGCCTAACTATTTGGGCTCGGGATCGTTTCCACTTCCTTGTTAAGTGGAATTCGATGTCCCAGAGGCTAAGAGTTAGTTTGGAAGTTGTTATTTACCTGTTATTCATGGGAACTTCCTTATTACAGTTGTGACTAGGTTTTCGCTAAGGGCTTGAATCGGGAATCGTACTCAGAGGGTCGTCGCTAATAACCCGCATACGGACCAAAGGTAAGAAAACTGCACCTGTTATGTGAATGCATGATTAGAGCTTAGTCAAGGTGATGAACATGATTATAATTATGTTTTTGAATATCATATTAGGTATATTATAATGTGTATAATTATGATTATGCTTATGACTGCTATGTGAATGTATTATAATGCATTGTGATTATTGATAAGTATGCTTTATTAAACATGTGACTGTATGTTATGACTGTGAAGCCTAGTTTATAAACTAGGGTATTATTAGGATGTTAAGTGGGGATCAACTTATTAGTTAAGAGTATGATGGGCTCTAGGAGACTCGCCTCATAAGTTGAGAATCCCAAGGCTTCAACTTATAAGTTGGAGGCACGTGGTGGCTTGACTTATAAGTCAAGGGCTTAAGGAACTTAGTTTATAAGCTAAGATTGGCATAATGCACGTGGAGTGCTGGCCACCATGGCTGGGCCACCCTGGGAGTGCTACATGCACTTGACTGGCTCGGATGCCAATAACTTGAAAGAAAGTGCAACATGCACTTGTGTGACTCTATGGTCTCCAATTAGGTTTATTGAATGCACTGGTTTCAGTTAGTACTGTTTGATGGTTGTTTTATTCTGTGAACTGTTGAATATGTTTTCTTTTTGAGTCTTCTGGCTCACAGGTGCTTTGTGGTGCAGGTAAAGGTAAAGAGAAGCTCAAACAGCCATGAGTTGGAGGGCATTAGCAGTGGCATGTACATATGCGGTTCGCTCGACCACCACAACCGAGATGCTCAGAGAACTAGGGTTAAACCCAGCTTTTGTCGCCTAGGTCGGCTTATTGTGTAAACTGAGTATTGTAATTGACTTTTAAACTAATGTTTTTGGGATCCCATGTAAAGAACATGTTTTTAACTTAATGGAAATGCTTATGAGTTGACCAAAAGTTTTAATACCTAAACCTTAGTGGCTTAATCATATGTTTAGTCCAAATGACTTGTTTAGCAAGTTCAGCACTGGTTTTAAACACACTTGGTAATGGACCCTAACTAGCAGGGCGTTACAGAAACTAGGTAATTTGAATTTGATTTAGGGTTTCAGAGCTTGTAGCGCAACCGCGCCAGTGCCCCAGAAATCCCAAAGCTTTTGTGGGCACGACTGGGCCAAGTTCCCCAAAAATGTCATTTCAGTAACTTTTTGTTGGGTTTTATGCCCTTATAAAACCATGTCAGACATATAACATGATTTTATATTGTCAGTAAAAGTAGTAGAGATCATTTAGTTTGACAACCGTGTTGCTTGCTTGTTTTATTACATGATTATTGGAATAATACAAACATTTATAAAATCCCAAACATATAAATAGTTACAATTATAGTGACTAGGTCACAGTGGATTATAATTGTCATTATATGTTCAAAAGGACAAGTCCTAAGATTAAGTCAGTGAATTGGATTTTCACTGATCTATTAATCTACGATGTGATCTACTTACACATTCAGGGTGTGATGTCTTATCAAAGGCATTTACCAAGTAGATAAAATCGAATGTAAATGGGGACATTAGACTAGGACCGATATTGATTATTGATAGATAAATAAGTATCGTTGTTATCGAATCTAATCAATGTCACAATGTTGACCATAGGTCAAGTTGATCTTAATTCTGAGTGATAATATTATGCTAATTATATAATTTAAATCTTTTGACTTGTTCATTACCAGCTTACCCTACGGTCTAGCCCATAGTTACATCTTGAAGATTTAGTAGTGTAATTGAGTGGGAGTATTAATCATAGATATGAAATCTACAGCTTCTATATGATAGGTGAAAAGATGACTTCCTTAATAACTTAGTCTAAAAGGGTAAATGATTGAGCGCTCATATCTATGATTAAGTTCATGGATTTATCATTTACATGGGACTTAGTGGGAGTTAAGGATAAAATACAAATGAGGGGTGTAACGGTAGTTTGCACCCGGCTCATTAGTAAGTCATTGATAGAGGATTGACTAACTATAATGGTTATAACAATGGATAATATATTTGTGGTTTGGAAAATACGTTCTATGAATCCAAGAGTTCAATTCTGAATCTATAGTGGAGTCATGAGGAATTAATAAATTGTGAGATAATTTGTTTAGTCAATAAACTCACATAAATTTATTGTAGCTTGTATTCATGGATCCATGGTCCTAGCATCACCTTTTAGTAAATCATCTAGAATGTCTCAATTAATTGATTTAATTATCAATTAGGGATTTTAAAGTTGAGTAGGTCAATTTTGGAAAATCTTACAGAGATATGAGATTTAGAGAATAAAAGAGAATCTTTGGAAAAATTTATTAATAATGATAAATTTGTGTCAATATAAATAAATAATATTAAATCAAGTTTCAAATTATAATTAGTTAATTTGAATAATGATTTAATTAATTAAAAGATAAATAAATAAATAATTTTTTGATTTTAGGCCCAATTGGGATTTAAATTCAAAACAAAGAGAATGGGCCCAAGTCCATTTATGGTAGCCCAAGGCTTTTATTTTTTATTTATTATTTTTAATTAATTTAATTTTAACTTTAAATAAAGCCTATTAAGTTGCCTATATAAGGAATATGATATCTAGGGTTTCCACAAGTTAGTCTCAGTTGATTCATTGGGTAAGTGAAAACCTAGTTAGTTTAATCATTTCTTGGCCACTCTTTCTCTTCTTCTTGTCTAGATTTATATCTCATGTGTTGAGAACCAGCCCACACTAGTTCTAGGTTGATCAAAGGCTTGTTGAGGAAGACTGTGTTGCTGATCTAGTTCAATCTCTTGATAATACTCTGCTACAGAAAGGAATCAAGGGTTAGAGAGATTGACAGAAGGAGTTGTTCCAGTTCCACTGCGTATTTGTAAGTTTCTACATCTTTATGTTAATGTTAATTTACGAATCTGATTTTCATATTTATGTCATGTTATTTTATGTTTCTATTATGTTTTTGGAAAAATAATAGGAAGCATGCATCTAGATTTAAATTCCAAGTTCCTACACTTTTGAGACTTGGTTCGAGGGCTTTAGGGCCTATCTTGGGGGCTCGAAGGATGTTTGTAGTGCTCCTTTAACTGGGGATAGTGATTCCAAGAGTTAGGGTTCGATTGGAACTTGGGATCTGGAGTTGAGTTCCGATAAGCACATACTCACATTATGACTAGGGTTTTCATGAGGCTTGCGATAAGGATCACACTCGAGGTCATTTCACCTTCTGCATAGGACATGAGGTAAGAAAACTGGCACTTGCATCAGGATTAAAGCATTGGCCCCAAATGTAGAATATGATATAACCATGTGTTTGAATACCTGTTAAAATGTAAATGTCTTCGGACTACATCTGTTTGTGATGTATACGTGGATCATATCTGTTTGTATTTGTCTAGAATGTTTGGCTAGCGAACCGTAATCTGCAATAAGCATGTGTAATGTAGGCCGTCATGGTGGGGCCACTCTAGGAGTGCGGTATGCGCTCGCTTGGCATAGAGGCCACATAAATTAATTATTTTCTTGCTTAAGTTTGATTATAGTTGCAAAGCATGTTGTTTATGATTATTATTCTGTTGATTATCTGTTTCTGTTTAAATTGGGTTTCTTGCTGAGCCTTGGCTCATAGGTGCTACGTGGTAGGGGTGCACACAAGTCGGGTTTTTGGGTTTCGGGTGCATCGGGTTCGGGTTTTGGGGTGATTTTGGGTTTCAGGTTTGGTTGGGTTTCGGGTGGGATCGGTCCAAAAATGGGCTTTGGGCCGAAAATGGGCCTTGGTAAAAAAAATTCAAAAATACCATTTTTTTGACACTTTTTTATTTTATTTTTTTACTTTTCTCATGTTTTTTTAACTTTTTTGTTAGTTTGGTAATGTTGATTTTTTACAAATTGGGCCTTGGTAATTTTTTTTTTAAAAAAATTAATTTTTTCGAAAATTAATTTTTTTAATTATGTTCGGGTTTGGGTTACACCCAAACCCGTGTGCCCTTAATTTCAAAATCCGAACCTAACCCGAACCATGTCTGGTTCGGATCAGATTTCACTCGAATTTGATAGGTTTTGCAAAAATTAAGGTTTTTGGGTTGCGAGTCGGGCGGGTTTTTCGGGTCAAATGTTCACTTCTACTACGTGGTGCAGGTAAGGGCAAGGAGAAGCTAGACCAGCCATGAGTTGGAGAGCTCTAGGGGCGATGTGTACATATGCAATCTGCTCGACCGCCACGACCGCGATTACTTTTGATGGACTAGGGTTATGCCCCATTTTGCCGCTTAGGTCAGCCACTTTTGTATTTTTTTTGTACCAATAATTAACTTATAAACTCTTTTTGGGATCCTGTGTATAAACTCAAACTTTTAATGAAATGTATTACTTCTTTGACCAAAATTTTTAATACCTAAACCAGTAATTAACTTTAATCTCACTTTTAAGTCTAATGACTCTGTAACGACCCAAAATTACTAATAAGGCTTAAGGGCTTTGATTAGTGTACCGGCAGGGCGTAATTGGAAGTTATGCGAATTAATGGTGAAAATGCATGATTATGTGATATGCATGATCTTATGAATATATGGATATGTGAAATGCATGTTTATGAGTACTAGATAAGCATGCAGGCCCTGTTTAGCTTGTAAGGGCATAATTGTAATCTTGGCCCATTAGGGCATAAATGTGATAAACTGTTGAGACCACATTATTATGTGGATATATTTATATTGGCAGCGTTCGACATGAGACGATCCTAGGGAGCATGTAGCAGGAAAAGTCACAACAGGACCAGATACTTGACTCGGAGTGAGTCAAGGGGGTATTTTGGCTAATAGACAGTTATTTGGATTATCAAGTTATGGAAATAAATAATTGGAGATATATTTGAGGTTAGGAAGCCTAGGTGGAAATACTGGGAAAATTTACCATTTTTCCCTCAGGGACGTTTTTGGTACCCCGAGCCTAGAGATTAACTTAAGTAACTAAGACAGATAAAACAAATTAAAAAAAAAAACAGTAGAAGATATCCAAACTGACTCTTCTCTTTTCTCTCTTCTGTTCTTTCAAGGGAAACCACAGAATCAAGGAGAAGCTTAGCTGGAAACTCAGGGAATTGGGTTGAAACTTTGGGAGATTAGCTCATTTTTAGCTAAGGAATTCAACATGAATTGAGGTAAGTCTTGAATCACTTTCTTGGTCATTGAATTATGTAGATTTGGGTTGATTTCTAAGTGTTTTGGAGTTCTTGATTTTGAAGATTAAATTGGGGCTAAAGCTTGGGAATTAACTCAGCAACTAGTTGGTGGTCTTGCTCTTCAGCAAAGGTAAGCCTTTAACAATGGTTAAGAAACTGAATTTTTGGGAATTACTGCCTGTTCTAAGGTGTTCATGAGCTTATGGCTTTCAAAATCAAAGTGTTATATTGGTGAGTTTCTAAGTTAGGTTCTTGTTGGGTTTTACTGCTGGAAACATGTTAGGATTTTTATGATAGTTGAATTACGTTTTTAGGATGATTTTGGGTTAGTTTAGTTGTGATTTGATGGATGAAAATGGAGCTTTTTCTGGGTTCGAAGGGGTCGGGTCGCAGCTCAATTCTTGGTGTGCCGCGACCCTCTAGAACAAAGGTGCGCCAGGAAGGAGGGCGGGCTGCAGCATGTGAAGTTTAGGGCCGCGACCCATGTGTGTTTTCTGGGGAGGCTAGGCCTCTAGTTAGGGGCGGGTCGCGGCATGGAGGGCTAGGGTCGCGACTCTTAAGGGAATTCTTGGCCTTATGGAGATTTTAGGCGCGAAAACCTAACCCAGGGTGCTCTGGATCGATTCCACTACCGTGTTCGGTGGAATTCGATGTCCCGGAGGCTAGAACTTGGTCCGGAAACCTTTAATCATTTATTATTGATGGAATCCTTTATCATGGTTGTGACTAGGTGTACGCTTGGGCTCAGGGCAGAATCATGCTCGGGGATCGTCTTTCTTAATTAAACCACTTGGAATTAAAGGTAAGAAAACTGCACCCGTTTATGTAGATATGTTGGGACTAAGTGTTCCCTATATTTGTATGCACTATTATATGATTGTGATAAACCATATGAATAGGTTGGGACTAAGAGCTCCCTAAAATTGTATGAATGTCATGAGGTGGTATTATGCCATGGGGACATGTGATAAACGGCCTAAGAGTGTCAGAATCAATACTTGCGCATAGGGCGCGGCTCAGCCACTGGTAGCTGAGGAAAGCTTATTAATCACTGAGCTCAGTTAAGCTGGCCGGAGTCAGTGGATATAACACTGGGGGCGGCCTAAGTGATTCGAAGACAGTGGGTTAAATAGAGGGTGCGGCCTAAGGGTGTCGACCCTAAATATTGTTTAATGGTTGCGATAAACTATTGATTATGAACGTGACTATTGTCGTTAATCTGATGAATAGGATATGTTGAGTATCTGGATGACAAGTTGTTAATTTGTCGATTGTTATCACTGAACAGGTGAACGCTATGAGTTGTTGAATACTTGGTTATGCTTTGTGGAATAATTGGTTATTGATATTGATCATGCTATGTTATTATGTTTTCTTGCTGGGCCTCGGCTCATGGGTTCTGCGTGGTGCAGGTAAAGGCAAGGGTAAGACGAGTTGACCATGGGTTGGAGAGCTCTGGGGCCGAGGTGTACATTGTCAGCTGCTCGGCCACCACGGTTGAGGGATTGTACAGGGACGGAAACCTAAAATGTGTATTTTGCCATTAGAGTGGCTTGATTATTTATAACATTTGGAAATTCTATAATTATGTCATTTAAACCTTGATTTGGGATCCCGTGTACCAAACATTTATTTTAATGAAAATTATTCATTTATAACCAAAATCTTTTAAACCTAACCTGATCATGTCTTTAGATTCACATTTTTGTTTAAATGACTTGATTAGCAAGTCTCGCACTATTTCAAACACCTAGCGTAACGGACTTGGTTATCCAGGGCGTTACAACTTGGTATCAAAGTGTCTAGGTTTAAGGGTTCCCGAAGATTGGCTGGACATGTACACTCGCTGCTAAAGACAAGCTCGACTCAAGGTTCTGTAATTGAGTATATGAGATTATATGCTTAAGTTCTTGATTGAAATATGAATGCATTATGTTGTATGATTATAGGAAGCATGAGATACTGATAGGGCATGTCCCTTGACTATTGTGTGATGAGATTGAGGCGTGCTAATTAACATTGCTATTGCATGTGAGTGAATATCTGAACAATGGTTTGTGTACTGATGGTATGTGGTGAACTGCTTAAATTGGACTTATATGTTATACTTGTTCATTGGCTTGTAGGAAGCATGATAAAGTGTGAGTATACCTTGTTGTAAAAAAAAAAAGGGGGTAGCTAAATGTATAGAATTGTGGATTAGTGTTTATTATGCTTTTGTGTGCATGATTATTATGGTTATTTGGACTTGGTTGTGGATTGGTTCGGAGTGTGAACCTCAGGGCTGAGGAGTTTAGTCAGCACTGGCAGAAGAATTCAAATTATTGTTTACGCCCAGAATGGTTAAGTGGACTTGGTGTGGTGTTAAAGGGGGTTGCAGATGATAATTGAGGTTGGAAACCTCCATTTTCCCCTGAAAGTCGTAGCAGATGTTCGCTAGTATGTGGGGTCTAATAGCAGAGACTAGATGGAAGAATAGCAGATTTTTTCTGGGGAAAGGGTTGCTTTGTATACTTTGACAGTGAGGATACTAGTGTTGGTTTGATATGAGGATACAGATAGATAAGAGTATTAAATGGAAGGCCTAAAAGGCGTTATCCTCTGGTTTTGAGGAGAGTTTGGGTATGTCTAAGAATTGGTCAGTGGATGGGCAAAGCTAATTCCATCCTTGGTTATATGAAGGCAAGAGGTTATAAAGACATAGCTTGAACTACGGAGACTAATAGGTTTATAAGCCTGATTTGGAATGATAAGGTAACGACAGTGTATGTCAATGAATTTTGTGAGTTGAACAATTCATTTTAGAAATTGATACAGGCAGGCGTAGCTGGAAATGATGACCCATTTAGGGATTAAACTCTAGAATGGTCTAGAGAGTTAGGGCCGCTCCAATGTGTGAGGTTTTCATCTGTATTTAGGCAGCAGAGAGGGCCATGTTATTTGTGATCTGTGGAGTGAGGTAAAGAGCATGGATGTCAAAGGGCAAGAGATGAAAATGACAGTATTTCCATTGGTGGAATCTAGTAAGGACAGATTCTCGGTGATCGAAGTAGAAGAACCCCGGATAATTCTATGGCTCCTGGTTTTGACAAGAAGGAGTCTGATTTGCAAGATAGCCGTCAAGACAGTGATGGGAACTAGTAAGGTTATTAGTTTGCACCAGAGGCAGGGGACGTCACCTGGAAAGATGTCAAGTAAGGACATGAAATCTACATGGAATGATTCGATATGTAGGGATGGATTGCTCATGACTAGGGAATGGAAGACTAGAATACCTTGTTACATGCAAAGCCCGAGGCTAGTTCCTCGGAGGTGATCAGTTGACTGAAAAGTTCACGTTCTTAGTTTTATAACGAGCTGGAAGAGTTTGGTGTTGAGAATGTCCCGGGAAAGATTCAGACATAGGGAATATGCCTCATGGGTACTGTGCAAAAGGCTAAAGATATTAGTGCTTGTTGAGGGGGAATCAGAAAATTTTGGAAGAGGAATTGGGACACAAGTAATAAAGAGATTTGTAGTAAGAACAATAGAGTTTGTCATATGGAAGCCTTAGCATGAGTCAGAGTGAGAGTTAATTTGTTAAGGGATAACCATGGATTGTGGGGGTATCACTTGGAGTACTTTAACTGGACTGAATGAAAACTAAGCTAATCGATAGGGGTTCAGATGGGTATACAAGGAAGGATTGGGTACGCTTTAGGACTGGGCTGCAGATGGGTTTGGTATTAAGGACATTATGGAATGTGATAATGGTTTGACAGAAAGAATTACTGAAGCAACTAAAGAAGTTTGACTTCGGAGTGGATCGGACGAAGCATCATATTGTGGGAATTATTGACACCATCTGTTAAGGATAAAATGTCTAAATGCCCAGTTACAAACAGGACAATGTCTTCAGAAATTGATCTATGATCTGGCTATTACCACCTGAGGATCAAGGAAAGAGACATTTCAGGAATGACTACTTGTACCAAGTAGGGTGTGATGAATTGGTAACAAAGGTTCTCAATTGATTCAAGCTTCAGCAACACAGGTAAGTTCGACAAGCATAAAATATAGGAACAGTGTGAATAAGTCACCTTTAGGTTTATTTGCAATATTTTGGACTACTCTTCAGTTAGAAGTTGAATGTGAACGACCATTACGTCGATGATGTTACTACTAAGGAAGCAGAGTCACAGGTAAGGCTCCAGGAAGTGTCAGTTTCAATCTCTCCAGGGGTATTCAAATAATGCTACAAGAAGAGAAGGGGTCATGTATGAAGAGATTTGATTTGAAGCCACAGAGAAGCTACTGAAGAACGTCTGAGGGAAAGGGAGCACAACGAGGCCGGTAAACACGTCACCTACTACATAAGTATCTTCAAAGGCAGCTACACCAGAGGTTATAATTACTAATAAAGCTTGAGGTTAGATTGAATGGATAGTGTCGGATCAGATGTTCAAAAGACAGAGTGAGGATTGACTAGCATTGGGTAACGTATGAATATGTGTGTTATGGATGAGTACAGAATGGTAGCATGAACTACCTAATTACTGATAAAGATATGAAACTGTGAGTGGTACATCACAGGTTGAGATGTGCCTAGGCACATACTGACGAGAGGATGGTTGAGCCTTGCGGGAGGTGAAAGAATAAGAACGTGGCCGATATACATGGAACGTTAAGCTGGTGGTGAATGCATAGTGTAAGGTATAGAGCGTTTGGTCATTTGTAAGAAAGATAACCTTGAGACCAAGATTTAGTGAAACATAATGGATTGATGTTAGGAATCCTCGGCTGTATGAGGAGAAGATTTAATTGGAGGTAGATCTCTTACTTGGAAGGTGTATGTCACTTGAACAGAACACCACGGGCTATAGTGGAACGAACAAGGTAACAATTGAGATTGGTACAGCATCAGTGTGTGGTGATGAACAGATATGTATTCCTTTGGACAATAAAATCCAGAGTGAAGGTTTTGTGAAGACTGGGAAGAACCCTATGAGTGTAATACGAGTTAAGATACAAGGATCGGATGAGTGGTCTGATGGGAATTTAGGCGCGAGAACTTAACCCAGGGTGCTCGAGATCGATTCCACTACCATGTTTGGTGGAATTCGATGTCCCGGAGGCTAGAACTTGGTCCGGAAACCATTAATCATTTATTATTGATGGAATCCTTTATCATGGTTGTGACTAGGTGTACGCTTGGGCTCGGGCCAGGATCGTGCTCGGGGGTCGTCTTTCTTAATTAAAGCACTTGGAATTAAAGGTAAGAAAAATGCACCCGTTTATGTGGATAGGTTGGGACTAAGTGTTCCCTATATTTGTATGCACTATTATATGATTGTGATGAAAGATATGAATATGTTGGGACTAAGAGCTCTCTATAATTGTATGAATGTCATGAGGTGGTATTATGCCATGGGGACATGTGATAAACGACCTAAGAGTGTCAGAATCAATACTTGCGCACAGGGCGTGGCTCAGCCACTGGTAGCTAAGGACAGCTTATTATTCACTATGCTCGGTTAAGCTGGCCGGAGTCAGTGGATATAAAACTGGGGTGGCCTAAGTGAGCCGAAGACAGTGGGTTAAATAGAGGGTGCGGCCTAAGGGCGCCGACCCTAAATATTGTTTAATGGTTGCGATAAACTATTGATTATGAACGTGACTATTGTCGTTAATCGGATGAATAGAATATGTTGAGTATCTGGATGATAAGTTGTTAATTTGTCGATTGTTATCACTGAACAGGTGAACGTTATGAGTTGCTGAATACTTGGTTATGCTTTGTGGAATAATTGGTTATTGATATTGATCATGCTATGTTATTATGTTTTCTTGCTGGGCCTCGGCTCACGGGTGCTGCGTGGTGCAGGTAAAGGCAAGGGTAAGATGAATTGACCATGGGTTGGAGAGCTCTGGGGGCGAGGTGTACATTGTCAGCTGCTCGGCTGCCACGGTTGAGGGATTGTACAGGGACGGAAACCTAAAATGTGTATTTTGCCATTAGAGTGGCTTGATTGTTTATAACATTTGGAAATTTTGTAATTATGTCATTTAAACCTTGATTTGGGATTCCGTGTACCAAATATTTATTTTAATGAAAATTATTCATTTATAACCAAAATCTTTTAAACCTATCCTGATCATGTCTTTAGATTCACATTTTTGTTTAATTGACTTGATTAGCAAATCTCGCACTATTTCAAACACACAGCGTAACAGTCTTGGTTATCCAGGGCATTACAGACTCGCTTAACGAGTTAAGCACTATTTTAAACACACAGTATAACAGTTCTGGATTAGTATGACGTTACAATATTGATCCCTTGGTTTGTGATCTAACAACATGTTACGTCAGTCTTTATGGAATTTGTGTGTCGGTAATTTATTTTCAATAATGTTATTTATTTTATTTATTTTCAATAATGATATTTATTTTATCTTTAATTTTTCGTTTTTATTGATATAGGTTTTAACTATTGTTGGGCTTATTAATTATTTGACATTAAATATTGTAAATTACTTGAAAAGTCATTAGTCCTTTTAAATTTTCTTTGTAAGCAGTTAAGGCTTATTTGCAGTAAAAAAACCTTGACCTGTTCTATCTTTGGGACTTAAGTCCTCATGTGTATATGATAATTATGGAGGGTATTAGATCATCTCCAATGGAGTACCAAAAAGTTGGTGCAATCACTACTATAAAATACCCTTTACGGGACACTTTTTTATGACACACATATAAATGCAAGTCCTTAAAAATATTTATGGAGTTTTAGGACACTCATTGAGAGTCCTGAAAAAACACAATTTAGGACTCACAATGAGTGTCCTAAAAAAAATATGCGAGTCCTAAAAAATTATGGGCTAAAAAATGAGTGTTTTACTTAACAATTTTAAGGACTTGCTTTGGGAGTCCTTAATAGTCTTTAAGGACTCGCTTGGCGAGTCCTAAAAACATTTGGGCTGAAAAATTAGGAATGGTGACTTTTAAAGACTCGCTTTGCGAGTCCTAAAAGAGTATTAAGGACTCTCAAAGCAAGTCTAAAGAGCATAAAAATACTCATTGTTTCCAAAATTTTCATATTATTAACTTTTGTATTTATAATAATTTTTATATCAAAAAATAATTATATTATTCTTTAACATATTTATAAAACATGTATTAGTTAAAAAAAGAGTTTTTTATTATTGGAAAAAATATTGTGAAAAAATTAATAAATAGTATAATTTTTAAAATAAACTAAATTATTTAAATATATATTTATAAAAATGATGTATTATAAAAAACTTTTAAAATTAGATTTTTTTTGTTTCTAAATTTTTCATATTATTAAATTTTGTATTTATAATAATTTTTATATGAAAATTTAAATTTATTATTCTTTAACATATTTATAAAATTTGTATTAGTTAAAAAATTGTTCTTTTATTAATTGGAAAAATATTGTAAAAAAATCAATGAATAGTAAAAATAATAAATTATGTAAATATATATTTATAAAAATGATTTCAGACACCCTCTTGTTACGCGCGAAACCGAATAAAAAACCACCAAAAAAATTTCATTTCCCTCTCTATCTTCTTCTTATTCTTCCTCTCTTGAACCCAACGTCAAGCCCGTTCACATCTGGTACGTATATATATTGTTTATATATATATTATGAGTCTCTATATTGGGAATTACAACATGTTTGAAGTTGATGTAATGGTTTGTGTTGTTTCAATTTTCAGGATTCTTGCTAATAGAAAATATGTTGCGCGGTCTAAAGAGTGGAAGATTCGCTATACCAATGAGCTGGAGAGGAAGGTCTAGACCCTTCAAACTGAAGCCACTACCCATTCTGCGCAGGTTGCATTGCTCCAGGTAAGATTATGACCTTGAGTTTTTCTTAGTTATGGAGAATTATGAGGTGTAATCAATTATGAATGTTTGGTGCCAAGTCTATTCTTTCTGCATTCGTAATTTTTTTTTTTGTAATATATATTCTTTATATAAATTACTGTTTACTTTGTGGATGTGTATTCTTTATACTAATTGATGCTTGGGATACTTGTTTACTTGGTAGACACAACATGTGTTTACACCAATCAATCTTTCGGCTGATTTAGAGAGCACCAATGACTGTACCATATGGACATGTTTTATCAAGACAGCTACCAGTTTTCTTTTTTGATTAAGCTAATTATATGGTTGTACCTAACAGCTTAGGTGTGCACTCCAATTGTTTTTTGTATGAATTGTGCAGTTTTTTTGGTCACCATACACCAGAGTTTTTGGTTATTTGATATGTATTTTTATTTTAATTAGAACCTTCATATTAGTGAGCCTTTAAAAGTTATCGGTTCATTGGTTGTTTTGCTAACTAAATTAGAGATTACTGTATTCTTTGTTTAAGATATTGATTATTTTTCTAGGACAGTATTAACCAGTGATCACTGCTTTTTTATACTAACTTTTGTATTGGGGTGTGTCTGCTCACCACCTTAATCACTGTTAGAAGAGTAAACAAAAAACCAAATTTAAAGTGAACCAAGGATACAAAGGTCATAGAACACACATTATTCATACTTGGTATTTTCATGTGATGCAGAGGGATACTACTGGGTTAACTGCTGAGAATAAGGAGCTCAAAATGCGATTACAGGTGTTGACCCTGATTTTGGTCAACTGACACGGAGTCAGAATATGCTTGATGTGAATGAATGCGTTAAAAATAATGTAATAGCGAAAATGATAAGAACACGATATTTTATAGTGGTTCGGCCCCAGGATCTGGTAATAACTTACATCCACTTAGATTGTTATTGATGTGAGAATCAAAGGAGTGATCAAAGAACTAGGGTTCAATGAGTTTCACTAACCTTTGAAGAACAATACAATGTTTCTAGTAGAATTACTCTAGTCTCAAACAATTCGAAAGCCAAAAGTCCTCCTCCTTGAGCTATCTTTCTCTATTTATAGGCTCAAGGGGGATTACATGAGATTGTTACAGATATTCTCTCCTGAATAATCGCATATTCAGGAGATTATGTGAGTTAAATTTGGGATTTACAAAGATCTTTATTGGAACATCATGCTGTATGCGGAACCATCGACCAGACTGGTCGCAGGAAAGATTGGGCCGCCTGCTGCCTATAATGTGCCTTCTGGTCGATGCACTAGCAGAACCCCTCCAGATGTCAGCCACGTGTCCAGGGATCACTTGCCATGTCATCAATGCCAGTTTTTTGGATAACATTAGCCCCCCAAGTTTATTTATTACGAGCAATAAATAAACTTTTAAATGAACGACCCTTCGGTGACCCCGCCATACGTGTTAGAACCCTTCGTATGTTCTTGGAAAAAGCAACCTACTCTTGTCTAATCATGACTTTTCGGTTCCCCAGTAATAATTCGACGGCTATCTTGCTTCCCCATACTTCGAAAAAGGGAATATGATGATTACACCTTTTTAATGCCATAGACAAACTTATATAACATCTCCGAAGTTCTTCTTTTTCTCTTCTTACGCACGCCATTACTCATTTAAGAAACCCTAAAACCAGAGCTTTCGTCTTCTCCCAGAGACCGTTCTTCTGCATTCTCAAGATTCAGCCCGAGAGCTCCTCGATTTCTGAAGACTCTTTATCATTCTCCACGATCTTCTTTCTGGTAAGTCTTCGAATCTTTATGTTTTGTATTTTTGTAATGCATGCTCCTGTATGTTGACTGTTGAGTTCATCTTCTGGGTTGAGATGTTTGTCAATAGGATGTCTTGTGGGTGGAAAAAGTTACGAGTTAGTTTGATAGTTGGGATCGTTCTTTTAGGACGTAAAATCGAAGTAAAAATTCGATTTTTAGGCCAATCGAAAAATAAGTTTTTCCCGCCCTAAGGGGAGTTGAAAAAGCTTTTATGAAAAACTTTTTGCTTTCACCCCATTGATCCATTTCTCAAACTGTTCGTGTGGAAAAATTTAGCTTTTTGTTAGAATGTTGCAGTATAAAAGATTGGCTTGTATACTCGACCAGCGTTATTCTAAAAAGCCTTTAAAAACTATCTATCCTCACCTCCCCATTCTTCTGTTTGCAGACTTTGATGCCAAATTTGTGGGGAGGAGAACGGCCCATCGATGACGATCTTCTCGCCCAGCTGCTCGAAGGTGAAGAACAACTGGCCGACCGAATTCAGGAGATTCCTTTTTCACGATCTTCCTCCAGACCTCGTCCTTCTCCTCCTCAAATGGTACGCTCTAAATCTCTAGGCAAGAAAAGACCTGAATCCGACGATAGTCCAAACCCTCCTGCCCAGCCTGATTCACAGGCCAGGGTTCCTTCGACCAGTGGCCGAGAAAATTCTGCTTCTGACCCCAACATCAAAACTAGAGCCCGCCCTCGCCATCAGAATCTTCCTGATGTCGAGTGGTATTTCTCCCTGACAAGCCTAGTGACTCCTAGGATGCTTGCTAACTATCTTAGGAGGTATCCTCTCACAGCGGTCACTCTCAAAATTCCTGCTGCAGACCAAAGTGCTAACCTCCCTGGTGGTGTATACAATGCTTGGTCTCGGTACCACATAGAGGCGGGGGCTAGCCTCCCTCTACATCCTTTTTATCAGGGGGTGGCCAATTATTTTGATGTCGCCCCCTTCCAGATTACTCCAAATGGATATAGAATGTTGGCAGCACTCTATATCCTGTACAAACTTAAAAAGTGGCCAGAACCTACCCCACATGAGGTCAACTATCTCTTCGACCTCAAGTCCAACCCCCAGCAGTATGGGACAGGCTTCTTCCATCTCTGTCACCAGGAGACCAACCGGACGTTCCTGAGTGGCACCACGTACATATCCAACGTGGGGCAGTACAGCAAGGAGTACTTCCTTACTCCGGACATAACTAACAATAACTTGGCCTTCGCTCGAGGAGGTAAGTGCTGCTTTTACTGGTCGATACTTTTCAATCAGCGATATTTCCTTCATCTTTCTTAAAGTACTCTTTATCTTTCAGGCCCATGGTTACGTCTGACCCCAACACCAGACATGGTGTTGGGTCCAACGCATTGGCCAGGATGACAGACGCAGAAAAAAGCGTCAAGTCCCTGGTTACTGAAGAAAATTTGAGGCTATCTGGCCTCCTGGCTCCTTGCCATGAAATAAGAGGACCTGTGGTTGCTGATGCCACTGCCGAGGGGGTTCCCGAGCAGCAACCTCCTGTGTCTCCTCCACGAAGGAGGCCGACGGGGGTTACAATCAGGGAAGCCACGGGAAATCCTTCTGCAAAAAGGCCTTCTGCTCCCCAAGGCAAGGGGAAACAAAAGGCAAAAGAGCCGGTTGTGGACTTGGGGGAATCCTCCGATGAAAACAGTACAGTAATTTTGCTTTTAAATAGCTTGCCAATTCCCTGTCACTTGTTTGACGGGGAGGGCAACTTTACATATACTCCCAATCTAGGGCCAGACTTCTTCATGCCAGATAATGAGTATGTGACTAATAGAGTCAATAGTATAGCGACCAGTAGTCGTAGCTCGGGTATTAACTTTGTGACCTCTTTTCTGCTTTATCGAGAGTTTTTATCTGCCTTTATCTTATCATTTGCATGTGTTTACTTGTATGCAGATATGGCCACTCCCAACGTTTTTTACTTATATCAGGCTGAGGAGGAATTAGAAGTTCCTTTGGTTCAGCGGAAGTCGTCTAGGAGACACAACGGTGAAACAAGCCAGGGACCTGCCAAGAAGGGTCGAACAGAAGATCCTTCCAAGGACATGCCAACGGGGAAAAATTCTGCTCAGCCTTCGGCTCCTGCTGAAAAGGAAACTTCGCCTGCGACGATGACTCCTCAACCTGCGACTGCCAAGGAACAGACTCAGCGGGACGAAGCCCTCGGGGCTAAACTCTCGAAACGCGCTCTGCGAGCGGCCACCGCCTTGCACACATTGTGAAGTACGACCGTTGCAAGGACATGATGGCAGAGGCAGAGACCATGGGGGTCGACCAGATTCTGAACAGGGCCCTAAATGAAATAGCCAGCGTAAGTGCTTCTTATCTCTTTGGCCTTAGTCTTTTATTCTTTGCAACAGGTTCTAACTTTATCTTCTGTCCTCAGGCTTTGCTGTCTGCAGCTGCTGCTCGTACCCGCGCCCAAGCCACCATCGAACAGGCTCGGGCAAAGGCCATCGAGAGGTACCAGGTGAAAGCAGTCGAGGAACTTTCGGCTGCAGAGGCCAGGCATGCGAAGGAGTTGGAGGCGGTCGTTCAGCAGAGGGATGCTGCAGTGACAAAGCTATCGGAGGCTGAAGCTTCGAAGGCAGCTATAAGGAAGCAGAGGGAGGAGTATCAGGAGTCCAGCCGAGTCCAATATCGAGAATGCAAGAGACTGGGTGAGGAGCTCAAGTCCAAGGACGAGGCCATCGCTACTCTTGAGAGCCAAGTAAAGCAGCTGAAGCTTTCTAATGCCAAAGATCTGGAAAGGTATAAGAACGCGACGCTCCGGTGTTTTTACAACTTCTGGAAAAACAATCAGGGCCCCAACTTTGGCTATCTTTCAGAAGATGTTAGAAATGCTGAGCTAGCCCGTTGTACTGCTCAACTAGCCAAAGAGAAGGCAAGAGCAAGGATCCCTGCTTCCCCAAGCATCGCTGGTGCAGAGGAAGAAGGAGTTGTTGAGGATGCGACCAATCAGAATGTTGATAAGACCCTCCTGCTCCTAATGCCTCTTGAGCTTTTATCATTATTTTTTCTTTCTTTTGATTACACGACCCACGGGTCGTGATGTAAAGACAATATCTTTTTTGAATTTGCTGCATGGGCAGCAAACTTTTCCTTTTATTTGAACAGTTACATCCAAGCAGTGATGCTTGCGGTGTAAAAGATTGCTTTATAATGTTATAATATTTTCATCTACTATAACATATGTCTGTATGACCGAACTTAGCATAGTACTTTGGCTTGATTTAACAAAATATAAATTTTGAAAAATACTCTAAGTACCTTAGCATGCTTTCACTCATTTTGTTCATGTGTTTACATACCTCATGGTACGCTTTGCTATCGATGTACCTTATATGCCCCCCAAGTGATCGAGGAGCTTTAAGTCCTTGGTCACTTGCCTTGACCATGACCTGTTCGAACATTTCTGCTCGGGTGGAAAAATAATACTTGGAATACAGCAAAACAACACACATAATGAACAAATACTTGTAAATATAAATTTACAAAGGTTGGCAAGAATGACTAGCTGCGCACAGTCCCTTATAATCTCGTATTAAAAATGTACTAAACATGTCTTTACGAGTGATTCTAAAATAGAATCTTACATATACGAGCGATTAGCCATACAACATGGCTAACCCTCTTTGCAAAACTTGTAAAAAGTAAAATTTCATACAAGCCAGTCCTTTAAAAAGGACTGTTCACTGATAGTACTTGCGCAGGTGTTCTCCATTCCAATATCGTGGAACGAGATCTCCGTTCAGACGTGCAAGTTTGTAGGTGCCCGGATGAAGGACTTCTTCAATCTGGTAAGGTCCTTCCCAATTAGGTCCGAGTACTCCAGCAGTGGGGTCGCGGGTATTTAAGAAAACTCGTCGTAGCACCAAGTCACCGATGTTGAATTTTCTTTCTTTAACTTTGGAGTTAAAGTACCGGGCGACTTTTTGCTGGTATGCAGCAACTCGGAGTTGGGCCTTCTCCCGTATCTCGTCAATTGAGTCTAGGGACTCCATCAGTAGTTGGCTGTTCTGGTCCTGGTCGTATGTTATGCGTCGATGTGAGGGGGGATCTAACTCGATAGGTAACATAGCCTCATATCCGTAAGCTAGGGAAAATGGGGTGTGACCTGTCGCTGTTCGGTGAGACGTTCTATACGACCAGAGGACTTCAGGTAGCTGCTCTGGCCATGCTCCTTTAGTATCTTCAAGCCTCTTCTTCAGGGTGTCCTTAAGGGTTTTATTCACAGCCTCGACCTGCCCGTTTTCTTGGGGATGCGCAACTGAAGAAAAGCTTTTAATAACTCCGTGCCTTTCACAGAAGTCGGTGAATAAGTCGCTGTCAAATTGGGTTCCATTGTCTGAAACTATCTTTTGGGGCAAACCATAGTGGCAAACAATGTTCTTGATGACAAAGTCAAGAATTTTCTTGGTCGTTATGGTGGCGAGTGGTTCAGCCTCAGCCCATTTAGTGAAGTAATCGACTGCCACGACTGCGTACTTTACTCCGCCTTTTCCCGTTGGTAGGGACCCAATCAAATCTATCCCCCACACCGCAAAAGGCCACGGACTTTGCATCTGTTTCAATTCATTTGGAGCTGCTCGTGGAATCTTGGAGAACCTTTGACATTTATCGCATCTTCGTACAAACTCCATCGAATCCTCATTCATGGTTGGCCAGAAGTAGCCTTGCCTTAGAATTTTCTTTGCCAAACTCTGCCCCCCAGCGTGATCCCCGCAGAAGCTTTCATGCACCTCCTTCATGAGTTCCTTAGCTTTTTCTGGCGTAACGCATCTGAGTAGTGGCATTGAATTCCTTCTTCAGTACATAACACCATCGACCAGTATGTACCTAGCAGCCTGCCTTTGTAGAGTTCTGGCTTTGTTTCTATCTGTTGGTAGCACACCGCTCGTCAGATACTCCAAGTAAGGTGCCATCCATGTATCCTCCATTCGAATCTCCATATTGGTCTCGACCGCTTGTATGCTTGGTTCATTCAGTCTTTCTACTGGCACAATGTTCAAAGTGTCAGCATCCTTCGCGCTCGCGAGTTTGGCTAAGGCGTCTGTGTTTGAATTCTGATCCTGCAGAATTTGTTGGAGGGTGTACTCTATGAACTGTGCTAGTAGGTCTTTTGTTTTATTCAAGTAGGCTACCATTTTTAAGCCTCGCTCTTTATATTCTCCTAGAACTTGATTCACCACCAGCTGTGAATCACTGTAAATATCAAGCGTCTTTATGCTCATGTCTTTTGCCATTCTTAATCCAGCGAGGAGTGCTTCATATTCGGCTTCATTGTTTGACGCGGCAAAGTCGAACCTAATAGCGCAGTGAAATCGATGCCCCTCCAGCGTTATCAATATCACTCCCGCTCCTGCGTGGGATTCGTTGGATGACCCATCCGTGAACAACTTCCACGAAGGAGCTTTCTCTTGAGGCTCAGGCGCACTAGGCTGTTTGCACTGTTCGCTGTCTGGGAGTTCGGTGAACTCTGCAATAAGGTCAGCCAAGACTTATCATTTTACTGCTGCTCACGGTGAATAAGTTATATCGAACTGCCCTAGTTCGACTGCCCATTTTAATAATCGCCCAGCCGCCTCTGGTTTTTGAAGGACTTGCCGAAGGGGCTGGTCAATCAAAACTGTGATAGGGTGGGCTTGGAAGTAAGGGCGCAGCTTCCTAGAGGCCAGGATTAAGCAAAATGCTAACCTCTCGATTGGTGGATATCTCAATTCTGCCCCGATCAGTCTCTTGCTAACATAGTAGACCGCTTTTTGTATGCCTTCTTCTTCTCGCACAAGTACCACGCTAGCAGTAACTTCGGTAATCGCCAGGTAAATAAACAAAGTTTCTCCTTCGATTGGCTTTGATAAGATGGGAGGCTGTGCCATATGAGCTTTCAAGGCTTGAAAAGCTTGCTCGCAGTCTTCTGTCCATTCAAACTTCTTATTTCCCCTGAGCAGATTGAAGAAAGGGACGCACTTGTCTGTTGACTTTGAAATAAATCTGCTTAGGGCTGCGATTCTCCCGGTGAAACTTTGTACATATTTGATCCTTTCAAGAGATTTCATGTCGATCAGGGCTTTTATCTTGTCGGGGTTGGCCTCAAAGCCTCTTGAATTCACAATGAACCCCAAAAACTTCCCTGATCCAACTCCGAAGGAACATTTGAGGGGATTTAACTTCATCTGGTATTTGTTCAATACATCGAAGCACTCTTGTAAATCCTTCACATGTCCTTCTTCTTTCTTAGACTTTACCAGCATGTCGTCCACGTATACCTCCATGTTTACTCTGATCAGCTCCTTAAACATGTGGTTGACTAGCCGTTGGTAAGTCGCACCTGCGTTTTTCAGTCTGAAGGGCATTACTTTGTAACAGTATAAGCCCGTATCGATCCGAAAGCTGGTGTGATCCTCGACAGGGGGATGCATGCTAATCTAGTTGTAACCCGAATATGCATCCATGAACAAGAGGATCTCGTGTCCTGCAGTAGCATCGACCAGCTGGTCGATTCTTGGGAGTGGGAAGCAATCCTTTGGGCAGGCTTTGTCGAGGTCTATAAAATCCATGCAGGTTCGCCATTTTCCGTTAGGCTTGGGAACCAGCACTGGATTGGAGACCCACGATGGATAAAATGCCACCTAGATGAACCCATTCTCCTTTAATCTCTCAACTTCTTCCTTTAAGGCTCGCGATCTATCCTTATCGAGCAGCCTTTTCTTTTGTTGCACGGGTGGAAAATTCTTGTCTATATTCAGGACATGGCTGATAACTGCAGGGTCTATCCCAACCATGTCTTTGTGCGACCAGGCAAAAACCTCCTGGTTCTTCCGCAAAAATTCCACCAGTGCGTGCTTCGTGGTTGGCTCTAGGTTCTTCCCGACCTTTACAACTCTGGTCGGGTCTTTTTTGTCGAGTTGGACCTCTTCCAGGTCCTCGACGGGTCCAACGTTCTCTTCAAAATCCCCAAAGCGAGGATCTATGTCTCTATCCTCACTTTGGGCAACACCCTATTTCGTGACTTCATCACCGGATTGGGCTTGCGTATCAACTGCCATTTGCAACCTATCCGAGGTAGTGCCTTTTGGTGCTCCATACTTTGCCTTTGTGATTGAGGCGTTGTAGCACTCCCTGACTTCCCTCTGGTTCCCCAACATCCATCCTACCCCAGCGTCCGTTGGGAACTTCATGGCCAAGTGCCACATAGAGATGACGGCCCGTAGATCAACTAGTATAGGCCTTCCAATGACGGCATTGTACGCAGAAGGACAATCAACTACTACAAAGGTAGCGAGTAATGTCCTGGTAGCAGGCGCTATACCTGTCGTCACTGGTAGTCTGATCAATCCAGCGGGGGAGAGTCCTTCTCCAGAGAAGCCATATATCGTTTGGTTGCAAGGCTCCAGGTCCTTAACGGACAACTTCATGCGTTCTAGCGAAGACTTATACATGATATTCACCGAACTTCCTGTATCGACCAGCACTCTTTTTACCATCATGTTAGCCATCTGGATATCCATGACCAGTGGATCGGAATGTGGGAACCGGACGTGTTGGGAATCGCCATCAGAGAAGGTTATTTTGCCCTCTTCTGATCGAGCCTTTTTTGTCGCGCGGTCCTCCACAGTCATCATCTCGATGTCCTGGTCATGGCGCAGGGTCCGAGCGTATCGTTCCCTGGCCTTTCTGTTATTTCCCGCAAGGTGCGAGCCTCCACAAATGGTTAAGAGTGTGCCAGTCACGGGGGCAGGCTGTAAGGGTGGCGAGCGTTGGCGCGTGGGCGCCTGCTCGTTACTACCCGGAGATTCTCATTGGGAATTTCCCGAGGCCCGTACGTATCTTCTCAAGTGTCCTTGTCTAATAAGGAACTCGATTTCGTCTTTCAGCTGGTTGCATTCGTTGGTGTCATGTCCGTAGTCGTTATGATAACGACAGAACTTGGTAGTGTCTCTCTTCGAAATATCCTTTCGAATAGGGCCAGGTTTTTTATAAGGCACACTAGAACTTGTGGCCTGATAAACCTCTCCCCGAGACTCAACGAGGGCAGTGTAGTTAGTGAACCGTGGTTCATAACGGTTACCCTTAGCTCGTTTATTGTCGAAGGTGGAAGGCTCATTATGCGGCTGTTTTCCACCAGTCTTGCCATTGCCGCTGCCGTTCCCGTTGCCTTTGCCGTTGTCGTTAGGTTTAGACCCATTGGCGGCTTTGGCGGGCTCGGCTGCTTTCTTATCCTTGCTAGAAGGCTTTCCATCGTCGGCAATGGCATCTTCGAGCTTGATGTAACGATCAGCCCGATCCAAGAATTCCTGGGTAGTTCTAACTCCATCCTTGCGGAGGCTCTTCCACAGGGGGGAGCAACGCCTAACCCCTGCTGTTATGGCCATCATTTTGCCTTCATCCCCCACCATTTTTGCTCCAGCTGCTGCTCGCATAAAACGCTGGATGTAATCCTTCAGTGACTCCCCATCTTGTTGGCGAATCTCAACTAGCTGGTTTGCTTCGATCGGATGCACACGACCTGCATAAAACTGTCCGTAGAACTCCCTTACGAACATTTCCCATGAAACTATGCTTGCGGGAGGGAACTTAAAAAACCACTCCTACGCGGCCTCAGAAAGTGTTGCAGGGAAGATCCTGCACCGAGCGTCTTTAGACACTTTCTGGATGTCCATTTGTATCTCAAACTTATTGACATGAGATACTGGGTCTCCGTACCCGTCAAAGTTTGGAAGTGTAGGCATTTTGAACTTGCTTGGGGTTTCTGCATTAGCTATCCTCTGTACGAAAGGAGTGCCTTTCCTCCTATCGTGGTCGATATAAGATGTCCTTCCCCCGACCAGCTGTTGCACTGCCTGGTTGAGGGCATCTATCTGGGCCTGTACAGCGACAGGAATCGCTGTGGCCTCTGTTGCTGTGGGGACGTTCTCGCCATGCCGCTCGCGGCGATCGTAGAGTACGTCTCTCAAATCCTCGTCTCTTCTACGCTGCTCGCTACCTCCGAGCCGGTTGAAGACATTATTTTGCCTGGGCTGCCCCCTAGCATCCCGTCTATTGGGTTGGTCATCTTGAGGTACCTGGCTCCTGCCTCTACCTCTTTCTTCATTCCTCCGACCAGCATTTCCCTTGCCTGAGTCGACCTCATTGTACCCATGGCCATCTCTGAACCTCGATTGGCTATGGTGGGATCGATTGTTCCCTCGATTCCCATCCTTGGCTGAAACGTCCCGAGCATTAGAGGGTGGCCTGTGCTGGTCGTTGTGTCCCCGTGCATTATTATGCCGTGGGGGACCCCGGACCGCAAAGCCTGACTCTGAGTTCCTCCTGTTACCAGGAGGGTGCTGACCTCTGTTCGGTAGGTTTGGCTCATCACCCCTATGGCGTCTAGGACTGCGAAGCTGATGCTCGGTCCTATTCTGCCTCTGTTGCGAGGGATGGTCACGACCAGCCTAGGATGGAGGCTGTGCCTCAGGGTCCAGCGGGACATCGTCATGGGGCACCTGAGGTTGCTCGGGCCTTTGCGGGCTCGAGGGTTGGATAGGCGGGCTAGGATTAGGACCTCTTTGGGGTGGCCCATTTGTAGGATGTTCAGGCTGCGAGGCAGGTGCAGCCTGATTCCTAGCCAATTGCAAGGCTGCCTCGAGGGCTGCCATGGCTTCGCTCTGGCGACGGTCCATCTCCGCGTGCCTCTCACTTAGCTCTGCGCGCTGCCGTTCAATCTCCTGCTGCTGTTGCGCCGTGATTTTGGCAGCACTTTCTTGGCTGGCTCTCAGATTGGCCAGCTCTTCATGCAACGCCCCCAGAGTACTCTTCAGCGTCGCATCATCCATTTCTTCCTCCTCAAAGTCTAAATGTGGCTCATCCTCAGCCACGCTTGCAGGAGGAGGAGGTGGCGAGTTTGACGGTGCAGCGGCGGCCGCCTGTCCGGTTTTCCTTGCAGTTTTCGCCATTGGTTTTCTCAACGGTGACAACTCAAGTTCTCAATGAAAGCACCAGAATGTTGACCCTGATTTTGGTCAACTGACACGGAGTCAGAATATGCTTGATGTGAATGAATGCGTTGAAAAGAATGTAATAGCGAAAATGATAAGAACACGATATTTTATAGTGGTTCGGCCCTAGGATCTGGTAATAACCTACGTCCACTTAGATTGTTATTGATGTGAGAATCAAAGGAGTGATCAAAGAACTAGGGTTCAATGAGTTTCACTAACCTCTGAAGAACAATACAATGTTTCTAGTAGAATTACTCTAGTCTCAAACAATTCGAAAGCCAAAAGTCCCCCTCCTTGAGCTATCTTTCTCTATTTATAGGCTCAAGGGGGATTACATGAGATTGTTACAGATATTCTCTCCTAAATAATCGGATATTCAGGAGATTATGTGAGTTAAATTCGGGATTTACAAAGATCTTTATTGGAACATCATGTTGTATGCGGAACATTGACCAGACTGGTCGGAGGAAAGACTGGGCCGCCTGCTGCCTATAATGTGCCTTCTGGTCGATGCACTAGCAGAACCCCTCCAAATGTCAGCCACGTGTCCAGGAATCACTTGCCACGTCATCAATACCAGTTTTTTGGATAACAACAGGCTATGGAGCAATAAGCACAACTCAGAGAGGGTACGGTTCTATTACACCAGGGGAAGCATTTGGGAGCCTTGTGAAAATGGAAAATGGATATTTTGTTTTTTGTTTGTTCTAGCTATTAACAATTTCAAGTTAACCAAATTCTCTTCTTTGCTTTTTACTCTTTCAAGGAATGAATCCATGTTGTTATTTTCTTTTTCTCATCCACAGCTCTGAACAAAAAATTGAGGGAAGAAGTTCAGCGCCTCAAGATAGCAATCGGGCAAGTTCCCTCTAACAATGCAATATGTTCAACCGAGGACTCGCTCCCCAATTCGCCTCCCACTTCGCCTCCCACCAGCCCAGCATGCATCACTTTGGTAACCACCAGACATAGCAACAACAGCTTCACATGCCTCAGTCATCCAACAATAACCATAATCACAATAATGGGCAGCCTCAACTTAGCTTCTTGGACTTCAATCAAAGGGTGTAGAATCAATTACTAACCCAAAAAATTGTGTGGCACTATCAACAGGATAGCCCATTTCAGGTAGCTTCTGTACATATACTTAAGTATGTATGTACTCTGCAGGTATGTATAAGTTGTTGTGATGACTGATTTTGCTAAGATCAGTACCTTATATCAGTTCTTTATAGGTATGGATATATCAGCAATCATTATTATTTCTAGGATAGGAATTTACTCATAATGTTGTGGTAAAGCAAAACCCTCTTTGTTGGACCAATTATGGGCAACTGGTTATCATCATTTATAATGTTTACAACAACGAGTACTCTCTTAGAGTAAACGGCACAAATAAGAATCTAGTTTATAGAGGTGGTTTTTATAAAAAGATTGTTATATGTTTGAATTGGATGCATATTAGTGAGCTTAAATACATGATTAGATGATTAGATGTCAATGGAGAAGTAATTACTTACCATTAAACAAAAAGAGAATAATTATTGAGGTTTGTTTGGCTGTTTATTTATTTATCCATAATGAGATAACGTGGAAGTTGGGTTGATGATCAAGGCCCTGTGCTAATCCATAATTATTGTAGAATCTAAGACCAAAATATATGTTTAAAAATTGATTTATTCCCTTCAAACCTTGATAAGTTGAAAGTATCGTGGTCATCATAAGGATGGTTTTTTTTTTATTCTTGATATGAACAAATAATTAAGACAACAAAAAACAAGTGGCATAAATGTGGCTTTGGTATCATTTTAGAATTTAGAATAAAATTCCTATTTTATTAGTTAGTGTTTTAGGCTGGAAATGCGTTTAATGAGAAAAAGTAAATCAATAAAAGCCAAGTATTATATATGTAATATGCATCTAGCTATACATGATATGTTTCTTGAATTTGGTTTGTCTTGTTCATGCAACTTCTAATTGATGGTAACTTATTATTATAATAACATAATTGCCGGTACCTTATAATTTGTTTTTGTTTGCATATTGTAATGTGGTCGTGACAGCTTAAAACAATGGACATGAGTACTTATCTCCAAAAAAACCAGAGCTCTATCTCGCTGTTCTACTAACTCTGCTAAAAAATTGCATATTGCATTTAATTTACTTGATAAAAAATTCTTTTAATTCTTTAATTATTGAATTATTTCTCTTTTAATTATTCATTAGTTTGTTTATGTATTTAGGGTTTAGATAAATTTGAATTCCCTAATTTCAAAATGAAGTCTCTTATTTTCTAATATTGAGTAAGTATATTATTTGAGTTTGCAATGTTACATTAATTTTTTGCTAAATTTTTAAGTTTCTATTACTAAAAATATCATAATCTCATATATATATATATATATATATATATAGTTTGGTATTCATATTTAATATCATAATCTCAACAAATACTTGGTCATGGCCGAAGGTCAAAATCAGTCAAAACTGAAGAAAGATTAAATAAAAAGTTTGGACTTTTTGCTCTTGTATTATTTTCGAACTTGGTCAAGTTTTTGGGCCACATGTAGGTTGAGTAGTAGTAACTATTTTCTCTAGGGTAGGTTATTATATATAAGAATTAGTTACATGTATTATTGTATTGTAATTGAAAAAATGAAGGATAATCCTCAAAGTCACAATCACTTTGGTAAAGCTTTCTTATTTATTCATTTCTTGAGCAGCGCAAAGAAGAGTTGAAGAAAACTTGATTTGAGATATGGTAGGGTACTTGTTGGACATGTGATTGAAATATATGGAACATTAGTTATATTTATTATCACTCTAGCTACAACATATATAACATATAGATCGTTGGTGGTGATTCTTCTACATGCACATAAATATTATAAAGATTGTAGGTATAAATATATGTATATATATATATATATTAGTTTTCTATCAAAAGTGTAATCTATCTTTGCATTTTGAAAATAGTATAAACTAAGTTATGATGTAGTTTTCTATGTATTTTAGGTGGACAATAGATTTATATCAACTTTCAATTTGAAAAACAAAATGTATATAAACTTTTAATATTACCATTCATACTTTGGTTATATTTTATTTTCTCCTCTTTGCATTATTATTTAATTATTTAATTCAGATTTGACTCACTTTCATTATATATTATAACATTGTAGATGTGTGTATGTGCTGAGAAAGACTTCAAAGAAACTTTTTTTTGCAACTATTTGCAAGAGGTATGCCTCTAGCTTTTATTTTAATACTATGCAAATGTTAGAGGAGTTTGAATATCTTAAATATTCATTCATAGTGAAGTAGGTTCTGAGATTGTTACTGCGTGCTGCGGTGATAACGGAATGTTGAGAACTTGTGTGTTTTAGTGAAGTATGATCTGAGAAATTTGTGTGATGTGGAGATAAGAAAGAAAACTTGTGTGTTGTTTGAATTGATATTAGCAAATGGTTGGTTGATAGTATGGGGAAAATGTTGTTCGATTTTATGTAGACTTGTCTATGATTATCCTATAATTGAATTGTGCTTGATTGGTTTGATTATAACATATACTTGTATGAATGCACTTATTGCGTGTTGGCATACACATATAGCATAACCTTTTGAGCTCTCTCTCTCCCTCTTACACTCACGGTAACTCACCTCTCTCCCATGGTATCTCTCTCTGTTGTTATATGTAAATATGATATATATATTGTTGTTGAAAGTGATATAGTTGATAGCATAAAAATCCGATTTCTTCTTTTTTTGTTATGCTCAAACAATCCTTTTGTTGTTGTTTCTCCAATCTCTTGTGAAACATTATACTATATTTATTTGTATATGAATACACAACTCATACTTTATTTTATGTATATTAATCTCTGTCCAAATAGTTTGATTTTGAAATTCAAAGTTGCTGCTATTTTTTTATTATGCATTCAAGTTGTTTGATAAAAGGCCAAAAGAATATGCTTTTGTTGACTGTCAACACTATATATTATTTGGTGAACAACTTAGAGAACTAATCAATCTTCCTCTCTTCGCATGTAAATGTGTTTTTGGTGGATTGAGTTTGTTTCTTCTTATTAGTAATTATAAGTTCCATTTCGTGAAATAGGTGTAATTGCGTGGAGGATTTTGATTAAGTTATATGTTAAAATTGATCGTATTTACAATGTGAAAAATTATTTCATAAAATGTCCCTAGCTAAGAGATATTGTGTTGTGGGATATCATGATTGAGACCTCATTTCACTACCTATACAGGTACTACTAAAGTGTCTTAATAAAGACTCACATTCATAACCTCCTTTTGTTTTTTAGTAGTATAATAAAATGTAATATATAATTGCTTTGCTAGTTGTTTAATGTTTGCTGCTCTAGATTATATAGTAGTAGCAAGACTAGGATATATTCAAGTAGATTATGTACATATGTGTAAGTATTAAAAATTGTGTAGCTAATGAATTAGTAGGTATCTTGATCACTACTGAGACTGACCATAGTATAACTGCTTAGTTCGTATATATAGATCGACTTGTCGTTTTATTTATTTCCAAATGAATTTTTTCCTTCTATTAATGGGAATTTACTCATTTGGTACCCTATGTTTTTGCAAAGTATCATTTTGGTACCCTCTCTTTTCAATAATACTCATATGGTACCATGTATTTTAAAATTATATATATTTAATACCCCAGACTCGGATTTAATAGATAAAATTTTGTCAATATGATCAAACTGTCATCAAACATATGTAATTAAGTAATTGAATTTAAATTTGGAACTTACATAATTGACAGCAGTTTGATTAAATTGGTAAAATTTTATTAATTAAATTTGAGTTTAGGGTACCAAATATGAACGATTTTAAAATACAGGGTACCATATGAGCATTATTGAAAACAGAAGGTACCAAAATGATACTTTGCAAAAACACAAGGTACCAAATGGTTACCTACCCTCTATTAATTAAGAAAACAGTGATGACAGAGCAATTGAGAGAACTCTTAGTAGCATTATATTGAATAAGTTTTATTTGAGAATGTATGTTAGAAATCTTATTATTTGCTTGATGTTGCAAAGAACTTAAATGTATACAATTTCATTGGTAGATGTGATTTTTATAATATGATTTAGTGGCCTATTTAACAACCTTTCTAGCATGTGGATTTTCGTTGACTGCTTCATCACATTTTTTCCTTTGTTTTTTCCTATAATCTTAACATTTGACCGTCTAATTAATAATTAAGTTGATTATAGAATTTTAAATAACATGACTTGGGGTAATAACATGGTATGGAACATACATCTAACTTTTTTATTTTTTATAATGTTAATAATAATATTTAGGTTAATACTTTGATTGGTCTTAAAGCATTGGATCGGTAGCTAATTGCAAGAGGTATGTTGTATTTGATTTTTTTTTTTAATTTTCAATATTTTATAATTTTGAATGATAATTGATCTTTTGGACGTGCTTATTTTCTAAAGGTATATTTTTTTTATAAATACAATATTCTAATATTAATTATCAGCTTGCAATGGATTGATTGTTTCTAAGCAAACTTTTGAAAAGTTTGATGAACCTAATAATTAAAGAACTTTTATATAATGTGCAGATCTATATTAAGATGCATTTCTTTAGCGCAATACTAGAAAACATTGGTAGTTGAAGTTTTTAAAATCAAAAATATATTTCACTAACTTTGTATACATTATTTCTTGTTTAATATTTGGTGATGATGGAATTTGACTGTAATATAAACTATCATGTAATGTGATTTTGTAAGCCAAGTAGACTAAATATTGAAATTTTAATTTTTGAGTAATTAATAAGAAATTATTTTGTTGTATTTTCTTTTGAAAATTTTAGAAATCTAACATATATAATACATTTTGGACTCTCAAAGGGATATTTTTAAAAAAAAATCAAAATGAAAATTGTACCTGCATTTTAAAAAAAAAAAAAAAACACTTTTAAGTGTATGCAAAGCGAGTCCTAAAATCTTAATTTAAAGACACTCAACGGGTGCAAGTCCTAAAAAATTACTTAAAGGCACTCAACCCAATTTTTTAGGACTCGCCTCAACGAGAGTTTTTATGACTCTCAATGCGAGTCCTAAAAGATCTCAGTTTTTAAGGCTCTCAAATAGAGGACTCGCGCCCCGCGATTCCTAAAAAAAAATTTAAGACTCGCAATGCTAGTCCTAAAAAGTATTTTTTGTAGTAGTGAATGCTATATTTAGCACATCTTACAAAAATATATGACTCTAATGATATTCCAAAAAGTGTGCTAAATTTGACACATTAATAAATACTACATTTTTATTTACCATATTTCCACTAATTATTATAATTTAGTAGTTGACAATTAATGACCAACCATATATCATTTTTTTTATTTTTTAATGACAAATTTATTGGAGTACATAATTTGGATTAATAAAAAATAATATGTAGCATCTCAGAAATTTACTTAGCTAGATAGTAGTAGCTTGTGCTGTAGTATTTTAGTTTTCGTGGTTATTGGTTCAATCTGGGAATTAGTTGGAAACTCATTGAGATAGTTATGGATTTTCTAAGTCGAGACTATACTTTAGAAATATTAATTTTATCATAAGGTTTCATGAATATAGCTGGTCCTAGAAATATTATTTATTATAACCTAAGGTTTAGATAGAATAATTAAGAATGTGACATTTGTCACATGTATGTTTATTAAGGATTTTAGATGAATAAATTAATAAAGGATAAACCTAGGAAGTCCCTTCCCTCAGCTGTTAGGATCTTGTATTACTCAGTCAAAGTTGTTTAAACAAACTTCAAGTGTGCTGAAAGTGTGCACAAACGTATTTAATATATCAGTGTAAGCCGATATATCGCAGCTATAGGGGCCGATATATCGCCTTTGTAGATATGGAAAACACGTCGACTTTGCACGAACGAAACCACGGAGTCTTGAGAATATGGGGGAGGCGATATATCGCCTATAGGGGGCGATATATCGGCTCCAAAAGCATATTTTGAAAGTCTGTGGAATCCGAGCTAGAAACAACTCTCAACAACTTGGACTTGCTCTTGAATGATTTTGACCGAGTTTTGGGCATCTGTTGAGCAGAAAATTCAATTTTTATTCAATTATTTATTCATTTTAAAAGGAGCTAGTTTCTCTCCTTGAACTTTATAAATAATACTCTTCACACAGCCATTTGTATCATCATTGAAGCACTTCTCAGAGCCTCCAAGCTGCTAATTTTGTTCTAGAGAGAAACACTAGGGTTTTGGGGTTAAAAGCTTTCAAATCTTAGCTTTTCTAAACACTTGGGAAGTAAGCTAGAGTGTGATTTTGGTATTGAGGTGTAGATCGAAGTTCTAAGCTATCTAAGGTACTTTTATCCTCGGGTTTAGTTCATTATAGTTCCTCTTATTCTTTTCATTTTCTTCCAAATCCTAACTTGTTATAATGGCTTTTGGTTAGGTGTTTGATTTTCTTGAAACTTAAGGTTTTCGGTAAGTTATTATCTTGATTGTTTAGATCTTCTCTTCATCTTCTTTTCTTTAGGAAACTTATGATTTTTACTGTTTGGTTTTAGGAGTTTCTAGTCCCGCACTTATCTCCAATACCCCAGTTTTCGAAGGAAAATAAGTTAGATTTTATGTGTTATGATTGTGTTTATATGATATGTGTGTGTATGTATGTATGTATGTTGTTTTTATGTTTGTAGTCACTTGGGAAATATGGTTGCTTAGATAGCAAATAAGCAAATCCCGAGATTTTTATCTTTATCGTAGACTATAGTTGTGTTTAAACCTACCAGTAAATAGTAGCAAAAGAACCTAGATGGTTTCTATCACATACTACGGTATTGAGTTAATGACCATTAATTAATGTTTTATGTTTTATACTTTTACGACTTATGTTTTATGTTATGCCTTAGTAGTTTTTCTTTACTGGGCATTAGGCTCATTCCTTTTTATTTAGATGGTGCAGGTAAATGAACATGGAAGGTGGGACGGATTTTAGGTGGCTTTTGCATGTGTATTGGGAGAGGACTGAAGGAATAGACCGATAGAATCGATCGAGGATGATGTTTATGATTCAAGTCTTTTTATTTATGTATTTATGATTTCTCCATTTAGTATTTGAACACTTAATTAAATGTTTGTTTTTCTTTATGATTTTATGTAATAACAACGGAATCCCGTATTTTAGATTTTCTATAATAAAGTTCTATTATTTAATGTATGTATTCGAAAATAACAGTTATATCTTAGTAGTTTAATGGTCCGAGATCTTTAAGTTAGTCGGGCCATTACATAATAAAAATTATTTTTTGTATATTCTCAATAAGTATTAAATTAATTATTGAATTTTTATGTTAATTTGTTTCTTGTGTATTAGAGCATAATTGCAAATATTGTACCAAATATTGCATTAATTCATTTTTTGTGCTAAATTTAGTACAAAATTTACATCTTGCATTGGAGATGTTCTTTCAAGGAAAAAATTCAAATTATTATAACAATCTTTTTATTTTCTCTTTTTACATAAAATTTTAGTTGTGAAACGTTTTCTTTTCTGCATCTATTTTCCTTTTCTATATAAATATTTTCACTAAAATCTTATATTCTTCCCACCCAAATATATAGTTATTTATAATAAATTCATTCTTTTTACGATATACAGAAGTATCTTCATCCCTGTTTTCTTCTTCTTATACATATACAAATATAATTTTGATATCCTTATCTAGTTTGGTAAAAATAAAATCATTAGTCGAGCTTAAAGAATTATGTCAAGCTTTAGAATTGATATTTTGATGATTAATTAGAATAAATAATGTGTTGATCCATATTGATATATATATATATGATTGGATTTTATTTTAAAGTTTGGACTTCACATGTAAGAAAATTTAGACTTGTTAAGATTATTCTTTCTTGGAGTTGCTAAACGTGGATGCAAGTGTTTGTGGAACGGAGATGGGCTGTAGCTTTGGAGTTGTTGTTCGTGACAGTTAGGGTGAGCTTCTTCCTGCAAGTAATGGGCACTTGAATCTAAAAGCTACTACCTTAGCCGCTGAACTTCTTGCTATCAAAGAGGGCCTGCTGCTGTGGAACAAAGATACAACAATTTTGTATAAAAAGTTTATTTAGATGCATAAAAATCATAATATATGTGGAATAGACTATGTAAGATTGTCACAAAATAAAGAGGATCATTAGAGTATACCTTGAGCCATTGATTTTGATAATCTCGATCTAATAGATTTAGATCTGCAAAAGGAAAAGAAAAGATTATTAGTGAGGGTTAAGGACTTCCAAACTCTCACTAGCTCTTTAGATGGAGAATGAGAATGAGCGTTGAGCTTGGGGACAAGAAACTTATATTTATATAGGTGAGACATTCCATCAATGTTTCTGCCATAATTGATGTCAGAATAGTTGACAATCAATAAGATACGAAATATTGGGTAAATCAATATTGAGTAACTTAATTTAATACTAACCAAATTGAGAATATTTGTCAATTAATCTCAATATTGACTTTAATTATAATTAATTAGAATTATTGTTTTTGGTAACTCTAATTAATTTAATAATATTCTAACATTCTCCCACTTGGTTTGCATTTAACCTAAACTACCACTTAAGCCCAATGATTATTCTTGTTAGGTAAAAAAACACATAAATCATAGCGATAGATGCTCTTTAATGACGAGTATTATCTTCCATGTATTACAATATACTTATTACTTAACAATATACTTTATGTGGTGATGCAACTTAATGAATAAACCCCATGTTTATTCAGGTCTAATGAAGATAAATTTTCTCAAATGAAAATAAGGTACACATGAATGTGAGAAAATATCTAAATAAGAGTTTCATTAATAACTTTTAATGAAAAATTACAAAAGGGATACAGGAATCACATATATTCACTTTATGATCCTTGAATTTATGTAATGGCATGCCTTCAGTCAAGGGATCTAGGATCATTCAATTTAATGCTTAATGACCACTTTAATTTTCTTTAACACACTCTCCTTCAATGCTAAATAATTAATGTCGATATGCTAGCTTTGACTTCAATTATTGTTGTTTCACGCCATAAATACTGCAGCTGAATTTGTCACAAGGTTTTATTTATGGCTTAGAAATATATCTACAACTCTAAGACCTGAAACTCTATAATTATACACTATATGATGTATCCTCAAAACAATAACTTCTAAAGTGGAAGTAGCAATGAGGGCTTTCCGTGATACAACTCTACCAGTAAATACAAAACATAATCAAAGGTTGAATTATGTGAATCAATATAACCAGAGAGGTCTGAATCTGAGTAGTTAACTATTTCCAGATTGTTAGTTCGTCTCAATATATGCACATAATCATTGGTATCATAAAGGTACCTCATCACTTTCTATGTAGCTCTTAGGTGGTCTAAACTTGAGTTATTTTGATATCATCCCATCATTCCGACAGTAAATGCAATGTCAGGTTTTGTGCAAACATCAAGCTTCCGACAGCAGAAGCGTAAGGAATGTTCTTAATTTCTTCCCTTTCCAGATCATTATCCAAAAACTGGCTCAAATTTAATTTATCACCCTTAACAATAGAAGCAACACTTGGTGAACAATCTTTCATCTGAAATCTCTCTAAAACTTTGTTGATGTAGGCTTCTTGAGATAGACCTAAAATACCTTGATGTCTATCTTGGTAGATCTTAATGCCAATGAAATATGATGCATCACCCATATCCTTCATCTCAAAGTTCTTTGAGAGAAACTATTTCACCTCATGGAGAAAACCCCTATCATTGGTTGCAAGAAGAATATCGTCCACATATAAAACAAGAAAAAAAAAAATTACTCCCACCAATCTTATGGTATATACATTGATCCATGACATTCTCTTCAAATCCAAAGGAAGAGATGACGTCATGGAATTATAAATACCATTGGCAGGACACTTGTTTTAGTCCATAGATCAACTTCTTAAGCTTGCATACCAAGTGTTCACCATCACTAGAGGATAATCCTTTTGGTTGTTTCATATATACCTTGTCCTCTAGGTCACCACTTAGGAAAGTAGTTTTCACATCCATTTTTTGTAGCTCTAAATCGAAATGAGCAACTAATTCGTGAACAATTTGCTCCATTGGAGAGGAACGGCTTACAGGCTAGCTTTGCCACCGTCATTGTCTGGAGTTCATGACATATTCCATGTTTCTATGCTTCGGAAGTATGTCTCAGATACAACGCATGTGTTGAAGTATGAAGACTTTGAATTGAGATAGATTTGTCCTATGAGGAGCAACCGGTTCAGATCTTAGACAGGAAAGACAAGGTTCTACGGAACAAGACGATTCCTCTAGTTAAAACATTATGGAGGAATGGCAGAGTTGAGGAAACGACCTGGGAGCTTGAGTCAACAATGCGGGATCAGTATCCCGAGTTATTCAAGTAAATTTCGAGGACGAAATTCTCAGTAGGAGGGGATAGTTGTAATGACCCAAAATCACTAATAAGGCTTAAGGGCCTTAATTAGCGTGTCAGAAGGCAATAATTGGTTTATGTGTGATTTAAATGATTAAATGCATGATTATGTGATATGCATGATTATATGATTATATGGATATGTGAAATGCATGTTTACGAGTATTAATATGCATGTGGGCCCTGTTTAGCTTATTAGGGCATATTTGTAATTTTGGCCCGTTAAGGGCATAAATGTGATTATTTGTGGTAAACTGTTGAGACCACATTATTATGTGGATATATTTGCAGCATATGGCTCGAGACGATCCTAGTGAGCGGTTTGGCAGAATAGTCACGGCAGGGATTTATACCCGGCTCGGGGGAGCCTAGGGGTATTTTTGGGAATTTAGGAAATATATTGGAGATTATTAGACATTGGGTAAATAATTGGTGATTAATTGGAAGATGGGATTTAAGTGGTAAATATTAGGAACACTTGAGGAATTAGTGGGAATTGGGAACAAATTACTAATATACCCCTAGATTAAGTTAAAGGTTAGTTTTATTTTGGGAGGGCAAAATTGTCATTTCCTAAGACTAAAGATATACTCTGCCTTTTGTTAGAACAAAGGAGAAGAATTCAGAATGATCTAAGGAAGGAAAGAAAGAAAAAGGTCTCAGCTCACCTTCTCTCTCTCCCTCTCACGATTGTTCCTTCTCTCACCCTCCCTTGTGGATTTTGAAGCTGAGAATTCAAGAGGATTCTAGGCTAGGCTTTGGGGCTTTGATCCTTGGAGTAATTGAAGGAGGTCAGCTGGAATTTAGCTCCCAAGTTGAGGTAAGGTATAAGGTTTTTGAGTTTGCTAAGTTTAGTTGAGGGTGATTTCTGAGTTTGGATTTTGGATGGAAGTTTAAGAACTTAAGCTTGGGAATTGGAGGAATTAAAGCTTGGAAGGGCACTGAGGGCAACCTAGGGTCGGATTCATCCATCTGAGGTAACAATTTCTGGCCTTAACTGTCTGGGGTTTCTGTGTTTGATGAAGTTGTTAGCGAAGTTTTGGTGTTATTTGGGTGTTTTGGGTTCAATTTTGAGTTTGGTTGATGATTGGAGTGGATTTTTGGAGCTTTGGCTTAATGAGAAAAACCCAGGATTTTGCATGTCTAGTGCTAGCGCTGTAGCGCTAGGTTGGGAGCGCTACAGCACTAGGCTGCGTTTCTCGGGGGCTTAGGTTTCTGACTATAGCGTTGTAGCGCTACCCTGCCTCCAGAACCTGATTTTTGGGTACTTATTTAGTTGTTTTTCAAGGGCTCAGGGGTCGATTCCACCACCCCGTTTGGTGGAATTGGACTCCCCGAGAGCTTTGGATTGGCCCCGAAGTTGGTTTACGGAATTGAATTATAATGAGGGTTCTATTTACGATTTGTGACTAGGTTTATGCTAGGGCTTGGAACGAGATCGTGCTCACGGGTCGTTCGTAGTAACTAAGCACTTTGAATTAAAGGTAAGAAAAGTTGCACCCGTTTATGTGGCTATGTTGGGACTAAGGGTTCCCTATACTTGTATACAATGTTGTATGATTGTGTTATGCCATGTGAGCATGAAATAAACGCCCTAAGAGTGCCAAAATTGTTATTTGTGCACAAGACGTGGCTCGACCATTGGTAGGTGAGGTTAACTATATAATCACTGAGCTCGGCCTAAGTGAGCCGAATTTAGTGGGATAAACAAAGGGTTTGGCCTAAGGGCGCTGACCCTGGATATTGTATGAAGTGTTTACTATTGTTAATTTTATGATTATGGCATGTTGATTGCCTGGATGATGGATTATTGATTTGTTGATTGATATCACTGATTATGTGAACGCTATGGTCTATTGAATATTTGGTTAATGTTTTGTGAATTATTTGAGTACTGTTATTGGTTATACTTTGTATTATGATTTTCTTGCTGGGTCTTGGCTCACGGGTGTACGTGGTGTAGGTAAAGGCAAGGGTAAGTTAGATCAACCCCGAATTGGAGAGCTCTGGGGGTGGAATGTACATAGTCGGCTGCTCGTCCGCCACGGCCGAGGGATGATACAGGGATTGAAGAACCTAAAATGCCTATTTTGCCATTAGAGTGGCTTGTGGTTGTACCTAACCTTTGAAATTTTGTAAACTGTTCTCTAACCCTGTTTTTGGGATACTGCGTATCAACGTTTAATTAAATGAAATTTATCTTTTATGACCAAAATCTTTTAACCATAGTTCGATTATGGTTTACTGTCACATTTTTAAATTAAATGACTTGATTAGCAAGTCTTGCACCTTTATAAACGCACAGTGTAACGATCTTGGTTATCCAAGGCGTTACACATTGTTTCTCTACTTCAGCTTTAAATATCCTAAAGACATCTAATGCTTCACTTTTGTTGTCAAGTAGAGATACATGTAACATGAGTAATCATCTATAAAGGAGATGAAATATTTCTGACCATATGAGTCCATATCTAGACTACATATATTTGTATGTATGAATTCTAATAATTCAGAACTCATATGGACACCACTTTTCTTAGACTTGTTAGTATGATTTCCTTAATGCAATCCACGCAAGTATCAAAGTTAGTAAAATCCAAGGTATTGAGTACCCCATCATTTACTAAACTTTTAATTATATTAATGGAGATATGTCCCATTCTCTGGTGCCATAATGTAGAGGGATCCTCATTCATAACACATCTCTTAATGCCAGTTTGAACATGCATATAACATTATGAGTGATATTGTTTTGTAGATTAATGTAGTAAAGACCATCAGACATTGTACCATTCCGAACACATTCAGATTGATATAATATATTAAAATATTTTTCTGAAAATGTAAAGGAATGTCTAAAAGGTACAAGTCTTGAAACTAAAATCAATTTTCTAGAAAAACATGGAACATAAAAGGTCTTTTTCTAACTTTAAAACAAAACTACTACTTAAAACTAAAGTGCATGTTCTTATAGCTTTCGCATGTGAGCCCATCTTGTTTCTAGATAAGATGTTTTGCTTACTTCCTATTGGCTTCATTATGTTTTGTAAACCTTGAACGAAATTTGAAATGTGGATTGTTGATCCATAATCAATCCACCATGTGTTAATATTAACATTACCCATATTAGATTCATAACATACATATGAAATTAGAGTTCTAGTGGTGATGACAGGTGTTTTATTGATCTTAATTGCACAGTAAATATTTGTGCAACTTTGATGGAGGAGAATAATCTCCTCCCACACTTTGGAGTTATCACCCCAAAGTTCGGGAAGTTATTTTGGGACATTAGAATAAATGGGTTGTGATGTTTCATGAATAGGATTACAAGTTTATGAGTATAAAGTTTTGAGGTTAATATGAATTCGTGTTTTTACCAATGTACAAACATGTTGAAGATGAAATCTAATTAAACAAAAATTATCTGTGGGCTAAATTTTTAATTTAATAAAATTATATGTACATTATGATAGTTTAATCAAACAATGAAAAACCTAAGGTTCGATATTTCTATCTTAATAAACTTTATGATAAAACTTTAAATTAACTATCATAACTTCTGTGGGTAGATTAAGAAAATTAATTTAATATGACATCCTAATTAGTTATATAAACATAATAAAATCCATGTGAGGTAAAATTATTATATCTATATAACCAATCATAATTTATGTCCATTATGTGATCCTAATTAGCTTAATATATAATTAAAGATGTTGTGGCTACTCCTTAATTATTTAAAATTATATGGTTCACTATACATTATGTTTTAGGCTATACTTAATTCCTAAGAACAACTATGCAACAACATAATAAGCAATCACTAAGAGTGCTCCTAGCATGGTCGTCCGAAGATCATTAAAAAATGTTCTAGATTGAGCATTGTCTCAGTTTCATGCTTTCCCATGTTAACCACAAAATTGTTAATGTATTATTCATAACTTAATTATTCTATCTAAGTCATTATTATAATTAATTATAGAATATTTCATGAATCTTAAAGTGCTAAATTTTAACTAAACTGTATGTTAAAAAAATTTAAATCTAATTTATTTAGCACTTAAACTATAATTAATGTCTAAAATATTTATGTGATCCTTATTGCCATAATATATAATTTTATTTAACTAAAGATGTTGTGGCTACTCTATAATTAAATAAAATTATATGAATCACTTAAACACATTTCATTTATGCTTAAAAAAATTATGAAATTTTATGAGTATATTTTTATATAGCAAAAATGAATTATAATTAAATGTATATTATATTAATTTTTATGCACGTAATTATACTAATAAATTACATAACATTAACATTAAGAACATTATGTAAATAATATTTAAGCATAAAAGTACAAATATGAAATATATATCATTCATTTAATTCATAAAATCATATAAATATATATATATATTATCTCAAAAGTAATTATACTTATTATAAATATTTCATTAGTTAAAACATAAATAAACATACAAATTAGTACAATAATCTACATTTATATATATGATAAAAATAAATGCAATGATTCCATAATTAATTAAATAGCAGAATTAATTTTAAAAATTAATACTTAATAAGGCAATAAATCAATTTGGTAAATGAATAAATAACTATACTAAAGCTTAATTGTAAAACATTAAATGTAATTACATACCCAAATCAGTACAATTATCATTATTGCATGCTCAATAAATATAAATAAATCATCCAATAAATATACCAAATAATTTTTTCTTGCACATTTTAACTAATTTCCAAATAACAAATAAATTACAAAAATTATATGCATAATTAAAATAAAAAAAATAAAAAATTAATTTATTGCCTAAATTAATGTAAAAATCAAGAAAAATATAAATTCAAAAAAAATATTTTAAAAAACTTTAATTTTTTGGATTTTTCTTAATTTTTTTTAATTTCTGCCTTGGGGAAAACAACATGTCATTTTCCCCATATTGGTGTCGTTTGACCCGTCAAACGACAGGGCATTTTGCTTCAGCTGCGATCAAAACGACACGTCGTTTCAGTAGTCCCCTTCCTTCAGCCGGGTCGATTTGACCCGGTTTCCTACAAGCGAGTCAGACTGACCAAAAATTATACCCGGATGGAAAATACCATTTTTAACGTCGATTTTGAGATTTTAAAGCCCAGATCAAACCGAAATGCACATATATGAATATTTATAGTTTTATTTTTCATAAACAACAACTTAAAATCAATTATGAATATTAAAAGAAAATTGCCATTATCGAGTTCTTTAAGATTTTAGTGAGTTACGTGAGTTGGAAAACACGATTTTAATGCACCAAATCATTAGCAAACATAAAATTAAGAGCTTCTAAAGTTATTTTGATTGAAAACGGATTTGAATAAAAAAAACAAAAACTTATAAACCTTCAGCCATGAACGTGTATTTCAAAAAAAGCTTTCCAAAAAAATTTCATTTGACTTTCAAACTTGTTTTTCATGCACAAAATAATTAAACAATTGAATTAAATTATTTCTAATGTTATTAATATAAAAAAACAGATTTAATGCAATATAAAATCTCAAAATTTTGAATATACTATATGAATTATATATATAATCATACACCAATAATATGTGTAAAAATTCATGGCAAAATATACATCAAGGCAGAGGTAAATGTGGCTCTTGATACCAAATGTAAGAAGTTTATCTAGATGCATAAAAATCCTAATATGCAAATAGATTGTATAGGATTGTCACAAAATAAAGAGGATCGTTAGAGTATGCCTCCAGCCATTGATTTTGATAATCTCAATCTAATAGCTTTAGATCTGCAAAAGAAAAGAAAAGATTATTAGTGAGGGTAAATGACTTCCAAGCTCTCGCTAGCTCTTTAGATGGAGTATGAGAATGAGCATTGAACTTGGGGACCAGAACCCTATATTTATATAAGTGAGACATTCCATCAAGGTCTTTGCCATAATTGATGTCAGAATATTTGACAATCAATAGGATATGAAATATTGGGTAACTCAATATTGAGTAACTACCTTAAATGCTGACCATATTGAGAATACTTGTCAATTAATCTCAATATTGACTTTAATCATAATTAATTAGTGTTAGAATAGTTGTTATGCATTAAACATCAGATCACATCAGCAAAGTTACATTTTTTCTTCTAGTCTTGTCTACCATTTCATCAGATGAGTCTGCGTTTATTTCTGGTATTTTTAAGTTTGATTACATTGTAACACCCTCTATAAATAGGTCCTATATCTTAGTTATTGTAAGAGGAAAAAGAACATATTTCATTTGAAAAAGAATATGAGCTATTTTAGAGAGATAAAGAGAGAGAGCTTGAGAGAGAAGCACTTGGTCTTTTGGGTGAGAGATTTCTTTGTACATGGTTAAGTGTACTTGGAATTTTGTCTAGGTTTAGGGCAGTGTAATCCATAAAGTGTAGAATTTCTCAAGTGGTGATAAGTTGTATTCTCCATTGTTGTTTCGTAGTGCAGAGAAGAACATCCCAAGGGGAGTTCAAAGAGGATGTAGGCTCAAGTTTATTTGGGCTGAACCTCTATAATTCTTGGTGTCGATTTTATTATTTTTCTTGCTGATTTTTTTCTTTTGAATTTGTGCAGTTTGGTTTGTTGATTTTGTGTTTGTAGATGAAACTGGTGTGAGGAAGGTGAATATCCTAATAGTGGTATCAGAGTCAGGTTAATTGGCAAAGTTCAGCTTCAAGATCAAAGGTGACAAAGAAGGGAAGAACTAGCTAAATCAAGTTCTTCATCAGAAAGTGACAGAAAAGTTTCAGTCAAGAAAGATGTCCAAGAATCGAGTTATGAGGTTCAAGAATCTATTCAAAGAGTTTCAGATTAGGGTTACAGCAACAATATAAGTAATATGAAGCTTGAAATAGAGAGTTTTGATGGCAATGGGGATTTTAGAATTTGGATAAGGAAGATTAAAGGAATGTTGGCTTCTAAAAAATTATTGCGTGTTCTTGAAGATCCCATTCTGTGGCTTGAAGGTACTACAAAAGATCAAAAATAAGAAATACTCGAATCAGCCATTGGGATTATGATTTTTCACTTGTCGGACTCAATCATTAAAATGGTTGATAAGGAAGACACTCCATCCAAGATTTGGAAGAAATTAGATGAGTTATTTCAGCAAAAGACTCTCACCAACAAAATCTTTCTTAAGGAGAGATTCCTTGGATTTAAGATGAGTAGTAGCAAGAGTTTGGAGCAGAATTTGGATGAGTTCCTAAGGATGAATATTGACTTGGCTAACTCAGGAGAAGGAGAAGCTTTTAAGTGATGAAAACCAAGCAATTATAATTTTAAATTCCCTGTCCAAATCGTTTAAGGAGGTTAAAAATGCTATCAAGTATGGTCGTACATCAATTACTTTAGAATAAGTAATTTCATCATTGAAGTCAAAGGATTTAGAGTTGAAATCAGAGAAATCCTCTTCATCAAGCCTTGGAGAAAGCTACTACACAAGGGGTCGATCACCACATAAAAATTGAAATGGCTATCGTGGTAAAAGGCACAACAAGAGTAGAGGTACATCTGGTTCCAGGGGTCCAAACAATTCAAGGGTGTGCTTTCATTGTGGCAAGCTTGGTCACATGAAGAGAGATTGTTATCTCTGGCTCGGAAAAAAAAGGGCAGGAGTTCCGTCTATGAAAATACTAGAACAAACTACGAGGGAATATCAGAACATACAGATTTAGCAAATATTGGAGAAGCATGCAATGATGTTGAAGCTTTAATTGCAACAACTGGGGAAAACGAAAAGGATTGGATCTTGGACTCTGGTTTTTCATACTATATGACCTTCAATAAGGAATGGCTTCAAGATTTCAGAGAGTTGAATGGTGGTAGGGTTATTATGGAGAATAATCAATCTTTCCAAGTAATTGGAATAGGCTCAATCAACATCAAAATTTTTGATGGTGTCATTCTTTGAATGTCAGGTACGTTCTTAATCTATCTAGAAATTTGGTTTCATTAAGCGTGCTTGTTGATGCAGATTATATAGTAAAAAAGAGCGTGGAACCATGAAGATTTGTAGAGGTTCAATGGTAGTTCTTAAGGGACTCAAGAAGGACTCTTTATACTACCTAATTGGTGAAACAGTAACTAGCAGCAACACTTTAGCTAAGGCACCAGAAGATCACAAGGAAATCCTATGGCATAGGAGGCTTGGTCACATAAGTGATAAATTCTTACAAGTGAAGCAACAAAGCTTACTTGGAAATGATAAGGTGAGAAAGATCGATTTTGTTAGAATTGTGTCTTGGGCAAACATCACATATTAGCTTTCAAAGTTAGGCAACACAATTCAAAGGGCATACTTGAATACCTACATGCAGACTTATGGGGTCCAGAAAAGACTCCAACAATTGGAGGTAACAATTACTTTCTTTCTATAGTAGATGATTTTTCTAGAAAAGTATGGGTGCATTTATTGAAACATAAAAATGATGCATTTGAGGCTTTTAAAAATTGGAAAGTTTTTATGGAAAATCAAACAAATAAGAAGATTAAAATATTGAGGACCGATAATGGATTTGAATTTCGCAATGAGATTTTTTATTCATACTGTAGAGAGAATGGTATTCAAAGACATAGGACTGTGAGATTAACGCCTCAACAAAATGGGGTGGCTGAGAGAATGAACCGAACACTACTTGATTAAACTAGATGTATGATGATTAGTGTAACACCCTACTTCCTTAGAGCCGTTACCAAGTGAGTTTTAAAAGAAAACTTTGTGCAATTAACTCACTAACCGAGGTTTTTGAAACGAAAGTGTGACTAATTAAAAGTTAAGGCTGTAATCCTTAAAAATGCGTTGTTTCAATAAAAACTTCAAGTAATAAACATTTGGGATCCCAAAATAAAGTTTGAAAGCTATTTACAGCTTGAAATAAGTTTACAGTTGATCAGTTCTAAAATCATAGATTATTACAGCCATTTTCGAATAAACCCCCAACCAAAGCAGTCGGGCAGGCCAAACATGTACGCGTCGCTTCACGCTCTCCGTACTCATGGTTGGTTGACTCAGTCATTGCCCTTACCTGCAACACAGAGCACCCGTGAGCCGAAGCCCAGCAAGAAAACTCATGCAGAACATAACATATACAGTTTATCATAACAGATAATCCACAGATAAACAAGTCAACCATTAGACTAAGCAAACACGGCCAAGCCGCCCCAGAGCCTTACCGAAGCCTGGGGTATCGGTTCTCACCGCGAGGATAACTCATGTATCCCTTGGGTCCCACCCTGAATATAGCATAACACATGTATCCACCGGGCCCCGCCCTGACTATAGCATCCCATGTGCTAGGTGTTACTTCCGGCCCCGCTGCCGTACCCGGCCTACGCCGCTCTCGGCCCTTGCCGTTCATTCCATTATAATCACACATATAATATAACACAAAAACATGCAATCAAATATTAATTCATTTAAGTCTGCACCCTAACATGTGATGAAATATAGGGCCGCGCCCCGCAATCATACTATGGGCCGATGCCCTATCCTACGGGTGTTATAGTTTTCTTACCTGTATTCTGAGCCTCCTGATGCACTAAAGCCGCGAGCACGAGCCTCTCCAATAACCTAGTCAAAACACACAAGAAATATCCCTCAACACTAATCAAATCAAAAACCGCTTCCCGGGACCAATCCCACACTCTCGGGACTCCCAAATCCCTAAAACAAGTCATCGGAAACATCCCCCGAACCCCCGGAGCAAAAGCTCAAAAACGCAACTTTTGGTGCCCTGAAAATGGCCTAGCGCCGCGGCACTCCCCTCAAGGGCCGCGGCGCCCAGCGGGATGCCCCTCTCCTGATGCAACCTCGCGCCGCGGCGCCCAAGAACAGGGCCGCGGCGCTCCTTCGCGAACCCAGAAAATCTGGGTTTTCTCTTGCGTTTTTCCCGAACTTAAACCCCTCCAAATCATCCCAACAATTACCTAAGTCCCAAAACCAATTCCAAACTTCAAATAGACCATACATCAACCCATAAACATCATAACCCAACTCAATAACACAATCATACTCAAAATCCACCCATTTAATCTCAACTTAAGAAATCTAACCCATAAACCAAAAACATAAACCAAAGCTTGAAAAGCTTAAACCATGCATCAAATTCCTAAACCACAACAGAAATAAATCTTAAAATTGCATAGAACCTTACCTTGAATGAAGAATCCAACCTTAAGCTTCCTTGGTTCATCCCCTAAGTCCTCAAGTTTTCAGCTCCCTTCTTCTTCTTCATGCCCTAGCTTTTTCCCTCTCCTTTTTCTTCTCTTCAAATATCAAAGCATCAAATGGCTAAGTCCCCAAACCGTGTACCCCTTAATACCCAGCTGCAAAATGTCAATTGCCCAGCCAAATGACCATTTTACCCCTTCATCAAAACCCTTTGCTAACTACACCTCAAGGGCACTCTAGTCCTTTCTCCTATATTGCAATTCTACCATTTCTTTCACCTAAACTTGTTACTCTCACCAGTAACTAATGGTTACCCAGGTTACTAAATCTCCAATAACCATTAACCGCCAATTCTCTACTTAACCATAAAATTCCTGAGGTACCCCTAGGCTCCTCCCGAGCCGGGTATAGAAATCTCGTTGTGACTCTTAAGTTAACTTGCTCTCTCTAGGACCGTCTCGCCACGTGCATCACAACAATAACACCACACTCACGTGGCACAATTCACAGAATACAATTATCACATATATGCCCTCAGCGGGCTAAAATTACCAATTTACCCCTATCATGCAAACGGGGTCCACATGCATAATTATTTCACCTAACATGCATACTAACCACATTGTCATGCATCTCGATGTTCAATTAGTCATATAACATGCTTTAAATCATAATCATGCATTTAACTCATAAAATCACACATAAATCCCATTATGCCCTCCAGGCATGCTAATCAAGGCCCTTAAGCCTTATTAGCGATTTTGGGTCGTTACAATTAGTTCAGGTATACCCAAGGGATTTTTGGCGGAAGCCATAATGATAGCTGCATATCTAGTAAATAGATGTCCTAATATAGCTATAGAGTTTAAGACACATGAAGAAATATGGTGCAATAGACCACCAAACTTGTCACACTTAAGAGTATTTGGGTGTGCTGCTTATGCACATCAAAGAGAGAGTAAATTAGATTCTAGAGCACTTAAGTGAGTTTTTTTTGGGTTATCCACAGGGAACTAAAGGTTACAAATTATGGGTTAAAGAAAACAAAGGTTACAAACTTATAATCACTCATGATGTTATATTTAAAGAAGATTGTTTTCATTGTTTATCTCAAACTAACATTCCTGCAGGTCAAGATCAAAATAGTACTAACAATGCAGATACAGTAGAGACTTTTATTTCAGATGGAAATAAGAGCACCCAACATAAATCAGGTGAAAGAAAGTAAGACTCAGACCCCAACTCGAACTCCAATCGAAATGCAGCTAGAACAAAGTGTAGATGCATCTGAAATACAAGCAGATCCGACTACGTCATATCAGCTTGCAAGAGACAGAGTCAGGATAGAACCAAAACCAATCCAAAAGCTTACACTTACAACTTGGGATGACATGATAGCCTATGCACCGATGTCAACACTTGAGTTAGCGAATTTAGAACCCAACTCATATGAAGAGGCAGTAAAATGTTCAGATTCAAAGCATTGGATTGATGATATGAAGGAGGAGATGAGGTTTTCGTATAAGAATGATACTTGGACGCTGTTTAATTGTAAAGTGCCCTAATCTACTTATTTGTAAAACGTCTTAATACTCATAAAAAAATTAAAGAATACCACTTAACATATGAAATCCAGTGGGGCCTTGATAAAACATGCAAGTTGGGCACAATAGTTTAAAATAAAAATAAGTATACTTATGCAACGTTTAAAACAAATAAAGTTTAAGTCTCACTAATAGGTATAAAATATAAGGTCCATAACATTATTCTTTAAAATTCGGTGCTTAAGTTGATCGTTTATTCGTTCATAGGATACCCCCATGCCATACACACCCAGACATTGGAACTCCTCACATCACAACGCATGCCAAAGAGAAACCATATTTATTACCTGAAAGGGGGAAAGTAAGGGGGTGAGCTAAAAGCCCAGTAAAGAAGTACAAACAAATACAACAACATACAAGGAAAATACAATAAGAACATATTCATATCGTAAAGCTCATAACATATCATAATTGTGTGTCATAACCATACATCATATCCATACATCACAATTAAACGTCATCGACATACATCATAATCAAACGTCATCATCATATATCATAATCAAACATCATTATCAAATTCTTTGTGAACATGGCGCCACTATTGTCCATGTCTCATCTTGAGATAACCAGTAAAAGTATAAAACTGGAAAGATCTCTTCTTTGAGGTAAACAGGAAGCTCTGGTCCTTGAATAACATGGGCGCATCCGCCCTATGAGTTACATCATATCCTTAGTAACTAAGGTTACATCATATCCTTAGTAACCCCTTTGTTGTGTCGCGTACAACTATTTGCTTTTTCATATAGCATACAAACACATGAAATCCATTTCAAACAATACAAAGGAAAACACATGTTGCACACACATTCATCGTAGTATTTCAAGATAGATTTCAATACCATTTTTTTGTTATAGGGAAAATTGAAGTAAACTTCATATTTCATGGTCCTTCATCATGCATAGCATATCATTATTCTCATAACAGACCATTCTTACCATTTCATAGCATAAATATAGAAATTCTATCTAACTTCCTTACCTCAGGTCGGAGCAAAGCAAATGAGAAAAACTTCACAACGAGCCTATAATCATAATCAAATATTTCTCTTTAGAATCACATCTAAATTCTCGTGCCCAACACATATACCTCATGTGTGCATGGACCATGCACACATGGTGCAAATTTTCCATTAATTCTAAACATGCACATTTTCACATAAAATCACAAAAGAATAATGTCAATTCTACCTATTATCCCTTCATGGTTACAAAGTAAAAGGTATATGTTTGAATAATAGGCATATATTTGAACGTAAACGTGCATTTGCATGCGACATGCATACGTGGGAGCGTTGTTAAAAATGACGTTTTAAAACGATAATTCTTACATGCTCATTCTTAACCTTTTTAAGTAAAAATTCAGCAACATATTCACTCTACCATTATTTATTTCTTTAAATCCCAAAGTTTGATTAAACTACTTAATACATTATTTTAAAATATATAACTTATTTAACCTTTCTAAATTTCTCATAAAATAATACTCTCATTATTATTTTAAAATTTGCTTAGAAAAATTACAAAACTTGTAGTCATTTAGAAATACTTATAAAATTGTATATTTCTTTTAGAAAATAACATTTTCCTAAATTAATAAAAAATTACAAGATTAAGTGAGAGAAATTATAATTTAAAGTGTGGGAAGAATATATTTAAGACTTAAATTATGTAAGTGTAAAACCCATTAGTTTTAACAAAATACTTATTTCAACTTAATAACATACATCATAAGTGTAATTAAGCCCAAATATTTTCTCATTTAAATAAAAACATAAATAATAATGTGAACATTTATGGTTACATATTAAAAATATCATTTTTACATATACATAACTTAGGGTAATAATTTATGCAATGTACTCACACTATTTATTTCATTTAAAAGACATTTCTTATGTTTTTAATAAAAATACTAGCAAGTAATAATTCATTCCAAAATCACAATCTTAGATTAAAATCACATTTTGTTCATAAAAATCAGCATGTATTAATTGAGTAAAAATGCCATTTTAAATGTTAAATAAAACACAATTTTATTTACATAAAATCAAAATATCATTAGAGACATTACTTGTGCAATTAAATCATCGTCCCGCCAATTTACTCACCAATTATACACACAAAAAATCAGCAACCATAATTCATCATGAAGTTCATCTTTTTAATTCATGCTTTTGAAGAAACTCAACCATAACCTTCATGTATCACTAATTTATCACTTATAAAAGATTCAAGACAAACTCTTCATTTAACCAATTAACCTAGCATGTTCCTAACAAGTATAGGTGACAAGAAAGATATAAAAAAAAACAACACACACATGCATCAATACCCTATAGGCCGAAACCCTCATGGTCATAAACATAAAATACCAAGATCATCATATTTAGTGGGTCAAAATCAAACCCTTGCATGCTTTCACATAGATATCATAACATCAAATATCACCATACTCAAGATCCTAAGATCAAACAACTCATATAACAAGAGATCGGCATAGTTTCATAGCCAATATCAATCCATATTCAAAATCACAAACTATCATAAATCTAAACATACCCCTAGGCCGAAGCCAATACACATACAATAGTAAAGCTTCTAACCCTTATCTTGCATCAAATCTCATCTTATACAAATAAAAACAAAACATTTTCATAGTTTAACCATAACAAAAATTTCCCATGACCCATAATAAAATGATGCCTAACATCAAAACCACATGAAATCATAGAGCAACACGCCTAGGCCAACCCTTCATGCATCAAAGCCAAAATATCAATCAACCAATAAAACCCAAGAAATCATAACAACAAAAGGGTTAGAAATCTCATTACCTCTCTTGATTGTAAAATCAAGAACACAAAAGTGACCAACCCAAAAATTATAGTCACCATTTGTTCAAGCCCTAGGGTTTCGAACCCACATGAAGAAAATAAGAACACCAACAAACCACAACCAATAACTCATCAAAATTGTAAAATCCATATTTGGCAATTTAAGATTTGACAAATATTTTTTATTTAGTGTGTTTATTTTCAATTTTTTAAAGAAAAATATCATTGATTTTATTGCTATTAATTTCTTATATTTCTTATTTATTAGGTTTGTATTTTTTGTAAGAATAAAGTCTCCTTATTTTCATATCTTTTTAGACTTTATTTTCTTTCCAAATTTAACTACTTGATTCTTTATTTTATATAAAATTGAATATATCTCTAGACATCTCTCAATCAGCCAAGAATAGGTAACTACTCAAAGTTAGTCAAAGGATGAACTTGACCATGAACAAGTCTAGATTCGTACAATTTTGCAACAACAGAATCTCTGCCTGTTCCTACGATTTCAGCTGCATTCATTGTGATTGAAAATTTATTTTGAAAACTTTCCTAGTGTTTGTTGTGCGTCAAGAATTGTGTAAAGCTGACTTTGGGTAAGTATTTTTTGTATAAATACGAACCAAATCATCGGCCCTAAGTACCTCTTCTTCAACTTAATTTCTTATACTTTTAGAAGAGTGTCTTTCTTTTGTAAAAGATAGTTTTTCTGTTATTCCTTGGTTATTTTGTGTGTCTTTGTAATTTCTTATGTGTTAAGCAAAATCTCAAAGAGAAGAACGTGAAGAACAACCTTCGGGAGAAGGTTCATCAAAGTCTTGAATCGGGAGGAAGCAAGCATTCATCAAGAAATTTGAAGGGAGTTCAAACCTTAATGTCTTAAGGAGATTCATTTAGTAAAGAAAGAGTACATCAAGCTTGCGGAAAAACCATTAGAGGGAGACTAAGTTTTGTTTAAGTCAATTACTTTGTCCTTGTGAAATTTGACTAATGAATCTTATCTCTGGGCATTGCCCCGTGGACAAGTAATATCTGAAAGGATATTGATACCACGTAAAAAACTTTGTGTGTCATTTCATTATTCAGTCATTTCTATTTTATCACACTAGTTCGATATTCTGTAGTGACAGGAACTTGATCTGTAGCTACAGAATACTTGTTTGCTTTACCAACTTGTTCGTTTCGCATTTAATTAATTTGGTTAATTAAATAAAAACTTGCGGAATTTCAATTGGTATCAGAGCTAGGTTACTAAACTATTAATGAGATCTTGTGATTATTTTTACGTTTAATTTTTTTTGTGTGATATGTCATTTTTCACAGAAGGAAGCTCCATAACCCGACCACCCCTACTTAATGACTCTAACTATCCTTATTGGAAAGTGAGGATGAGGGCATTCATCGAGTCTCGAGATGAAAGAGCATGGAGATCTATTTTATTTGGTTGGTCTCCACCGGTTGAAAAAGTTAAGGAAGGCAATACCGAGGTAAAATCTAAACTTGAATGGTCCACTGAGGATGAGAAGTATTCTGGATATAATAATAAGTCCTTACATGCTATTTCTAATGGTGTTGGTGAAAGTTTTATCAAACTAATTTCTTCATGTGATTCAGCAAAAGAAGCTTGTCTAATTCTTCAAACTCAGTTTGAAGGAACTGTTGATGTCAAGCAAACTCGGTTTACAATGCTTCAAACTAAATTTGATGAACTTAGGATGTTAGAATCAGAAACTCTCTCTGAATTTTATGAAAAATTGTCTGACATTGCTAATGAATTTTTTGCATTGGGAGAGGAACTTGATGAATCTGTGTTGGTTAGGAAAATTGTGTATGTTCTTCCTGATAGGTTTGATACAAAGCTTTTGGCAATGGAAGAAGCAAAAGACTTTGGAAAGATGAAGGTTGAAGAATTGATGGGTTCTTTGAGAACGTTTGAATTAAATCAACAAATCAAACAAAAGGACAAGCCAAAACCACCAAATGATAAAAATAAAGGTATTGCTTTCAAGATTTCTGAAAAAGAATGTTCTGACAATGAAGAAGAAGATGAAATGACTTTGTTAACTATAAATTTTAAAAAATTCATGAAAAAAGTGAGCAATAAAAATACAAAGAATTTTTTAAAATTTCCTAGAGGTAATGCTTCTTCAAAACCATTTGTTTCTAACAATAAAAAGGGTATTCAATGTAGGGAATGTGAGGGTTTTGGACATATCCAATCTGAATGTGCTAATACTCTTAAAAAAAATTAAAAGGTTTTCATTGTGACTTGGAGTGATGATGATTCAGATAGTAGTGATAAAGATTTGTCAAATGTTGCTTTAACTTCTACTGTTTCTAGTATGCCAATCTTTTTGCATGGAAGTAAGGAAGTGAGAAATATTGATCTAAAAAATGAGCCTTCTGTTGTAGCAGAGTCTGATTCTGATGAATCAGAATTGGATGAAGATTCATTGGCTGAAATGTACAAGGAAATGTATGGTAAGTGGTTGGATGTATGTTCTAAAAATCGATCAATGACCAAGACTATCAAAAATTTAATTGAAAAAAATAATGAGCATGAGATTAGTAATATAAATTTCGAGTCTAGTCTTGTGTTTGAAAAAGAAGAAAATAATAGATTGAAAAAGAACTTGAAAGCATAAAAAGAAAGGTAAAAATTCTAAATCTAGGTTCTTCAGTTTTTTAGGATATTCAGAACATTGGTTAGAGGAGTCATGCTGGTTTGGGATACACTGGATCTTAAACGAATGAGAAAACTTAGTTTGTTAAAGCCAAAAAATTGTCTACTGGTTGTTCTGATGGTGTTTTGCAGGTGCCTCATGCTACAAAAAAGTCTTTTGGACAAACAAAGTTGATACATTCAGGTAAAAATTTCCAAGCCTATGAAAGGGTAAAAAATTTATCCTTATCTGTCATTTTTTTGGTATTAAAGGTCATATACGTTCCAAATGCTTTACCTTGCGAAACATGTTTAATTTCAAATATCTTGAGAAATTTAAAAGACCTGAAAAGAGACAATCCACTGTTAAACAAGTTTGGGTAAAAAAGAATGTGTGTTTTGCTTGTTTTGAAGAAAGATTTGTTGTGTCTAATTTGTGGTACTTTGATAGTGGTTGTTCCAACCACATGACAGGTGATAGAACAATACTCACGAACATCAGACTGATGCAATGTGGGACTGTGACATTTGGAAATGGTGTATCTGGTAATGTGATTGCTATGGGAACCTTGAATTATCCAGGGTCACCACACCTTAAGGGCATTATGCTTGTAGAAGGACTTAAAGCTAACTTGCTTAGCATAAGTTAGATTTGTGATCAAGGTTACATTGTTAACTTTGATAGAGAAAACTGTTATGTTTTGAATTTTGATGGTGATTGTATTCTTGAAGGTTTTAAATCTAATGATAATTGTTATACGCTTATGGCATCTGTTATGTGTTATACAGCTATAGGTAACAATACTGACATGTGGCATGAGAAGTTGGGCCACATAAATTTCAAAACCTTAAAAAAATTGTCTTCTGCGGCTATTGGTCGTGGCTTACCTAGATGTAGAGTCCAAGAACTTTACTTAGCTAGTTAGATAGTAGTAGCAATAGTAGTAATAGTTGTAGTATTTTTATGACTATGGATTTTGGTTCAGACCGGGATTTAGTTGGACACTCGTAGTAACATTTGTAGATTTTATAAGTTTAACCTATAGTTTAAGAATATTAATTATAACCTAAGGTTTAATTAATATGACTGATTATAAAGGTGATATTTATTATAATATAAGGCTTAGATAAACCCAATAAGGAAATGACACTTGTCATATGTATGTTTAATGAATAATAAAGTATTTTGAGGAATAAACTTATTAAGAGTAATATTTGAATATCCTAAGGTCTGCCAGCAGCTTTGAAATCGTTAGAGGACTTAGTCAAGGTTGTTTACTCAATTCAAATTAGGCTGAAAAAGTGCAATTACGTGTATAATATTTCAATGTATGCCGATATATCGCAGCACTAGGGGGCGATATATTGCCATACGAGGATACGAAAAATACGTAACTTCGCACGGTCACCTCAACGAGCCTCGGGCATATTAGCCCAAGCGATATATCGCCTACTAGGGGCGATATATCGGCTCATGTGCATGATTTTTTAATGTTTTTTAAACCAATCTTAATATATTCTTTAACCTCTTGATAAGTCCAGCATCTTTCTGACCGAGTCTTCAGCCTCTGCTGAACGAATATTCAAATATTTTTCAATTAAAAAGCCATTATTTTACTCAAGTTAAATGAAGATCTTTTCATTCTTGAACTCTATAAATAGGACCTAGTACCTAGCCATTTATTCATTCATCAAGATAATTTCAGAGTCTGCAAGCTGCTAGGTTATTTTAGAGTGATAAACACTTGGGTTGGGGTTATAAGCTTTATCCTTATAAGCTTAATAAACACTCGGGAAGTAAGGTTCATAGTATATTTCGGTTCGAAGTGTAGTTCGGTTATAGAAGCATTCAAGGTATTCCTTCTTCTAGTTCCTTTCTGTGTTATTATTATAGTTTTCTACTCAAAATCCTAACTCATATTCTCTACTTTGGTTAGGAATCTAAGATCTTGAACGTAAGATTATTCTTGGTAAGTATCTTTTCGATGGTATAGTTCGTTCATTTCATCCGTTTTTCTTTAGTATACTCACCTTTCTATGATGGTTTTTAGGAGTGTTCCAAAGTCCCGATACTGTTCTCATATCCCGGTATATTGGTAAGGAAAATAGGATAGGAGTTTATATGTTATATGTTATCTTATGATTTATGTTTTATGAAATGTTATATTATGTATGTTGGTAGACTTGGGCATATGACTTGTATAGCTAACAAGCCCCAATAAATTTATGGGCATATGACTTGCTTAGCTAGCAAGCCCCACAAATCTAATGGGCATATGACTTGATTAGTTAACAAGCCCCAAGTAGTATGATGGCCATTGTAGCATTATAGTATATATGACATATGTTTATGATACGCTTATGGTATATGTTTATGACATGTTTTTAGCATATGATATGAATTTTATGTATATGATTTATGTTGTTAGATTTTTCCTTGCTGGGCATTAGGCTCATTCATTTATGTTTATATGTGCAGGAAAATAGCTTTGGCGGCAGAAAGGTTCTTTGTAGCTTGGGGGTTGTGTATTGAGGCTGGATGGAATCGATGGACTAAGCATTCGATTAGAGGATGAAGTCTTTAAGTCTTTAAATCATATTTTCTATGTATTTTCTGCACTTTGTTTTGTAATTGATTTATTTAGATCATGTTATGTTTTATTTTTAAAACAATGGGATCTCATATCCTAAACGAATTTTTATGTATTCAAACCTTTTTCTTTATCTAATAAAGTTATGATGTTTTCATATGTACGTTTTCTTATGGTTAAGTATAGTAGTTATTAATGGTCCAAAGTCTAGAATAGTTGGGTCATTACAGTTGGTATCAAAGCAACGGTTCATTCACATGAAGTTCTCCTCAATACACACACTCAAAGCTCCGAATCTGACCGCCAAGTAAGTGTTTAAGTTATAGTTATCATGCTTATATTTATAGCTAACGATTTTAGCATTTATGTTTTTCAGTTAAGTATGAACGGAGCATTAACATATGAGGATATCCGAGCCATTAAGGCTTTAAAGAGAATAAGAGAACCGAGAAACACTGTAGGAGCACTAGAGAGAATCACTCGTAGACTGCTTTTGTTCCATAGAGAAATAGGTCACCTTCAAGAATCTAAGCAGATCAAGATGAGAGCAACGGAAAAATACGTTTTAGTAATTAGACTATTTAGAGATTTTCATCCCGTAATTGCAACCTTAGAGGAAATATGGGATACAATGGATGATGAAGATGAACTGCCAGTAGCAATGCGATATTATTTTCTCTTAATTAGGTTCACTTCAAAATCAAAATTTCAGTTTACAAATGAGCAAAAGCATAGGATTTTTACGAACCTTCCTCGAGGACATTTTGAGGCACATGATAATGAAGACTATGAAGAGTTAGATGATGATATGCTAGATGAAGGATCAGATATAGAAGATCCCGATTTTTAGAATAGTTAGTTTCATTGTTTGTTTTATTTATTGTTTGTTTTATGGTTGTAATTAGTGAAAACTCTTTTCCAAATTAATATCATGTTATTTTGTTATCATGTATGATTTTGATATTTTTTTTCTCACAATCATAATAAATATTAAATAAAATAAATAATGACTAAGTTCGGTGAGGGTGGATACAAATCAATGAACCAAGTTTCTATATTGAGAGTTAGGGGGCCATAGTAGTGGGAATGATTTTACTGATCCCAGCCCTCCCTCAATATGGTTAACTTTGGAACAAAGATGAGTTTCGAGCCTGAGAATTAAGTCATATAGGATGAATAGAAACAGACTTAGAAATAATAAAGATGGTTTTTTTTTCTAAGTATAGAAACCCACTCTAATAATAAAGAAGACTTATATAAATTTTCATAAGAAGTCATAATCAATAGGTTCGAGTTATGTCTGTTGCGATGTCGCTCCGAAGATCTGCACACACCAACGGAAATGCCTCCAATGATGCTCCAGTAAACAATGAAGCCCCTCCAGTTTGCAGAAGGGGAGTGCGTGCTATTGCCAGCCGCAACGCGCTGGCACCACCAGCTGACAATACTCCGGAGATCGCCAGACTACAACAACAAGTCGAGGAGCTATTGCAGCAACAACGACAACAGGCTCAGCCTTAGCCTCCACTGCAGCCGCAGCCACAGCAAATGGCCTCAGCACCCCAACAAGTTGGTCCATATGGGGGATGGCCAATGGAAAATTACGCGCCGTATCCAGTACAGCACATGGAGCTAGTTTATGAGAGTTTCCGCAAGCAGCACACTCCAAACTTCGAAGGGACTACAGACCCCTTTGAGGTAGAAGAGTGGCTAAGGAATGTGGAGCCAATTCTGACGCACATGAATCTTAGTAACGCGGACCGTATATCCTGCGTCTCTTCTTTGCTTAAGAAGGATGCCAGAATATGGTGGGACTTGGTTCAGCAATCGCATGATGTTGCCACCATGACATGGACTCGATTTGTGGAGCTGTTCCACAAAAAGTATTACAATTCGGCTGTACTCGCTTCAAGAGTTGAGGAGTTCACCAACTTGAAGCAAGGTAGTTTATCAGTGGCAAAGTATGCTCGTCAGTTCGACCGATTAGCTAAGTTCACTCCAGAAATGGTTCCTACTGACTATCTGAGGGTGTCTAAGTTCGTTAGAGGACTTCGACCAAAGATTGAGCTGGGGGTTAAGCTAGCAAACACGGGGAATACTACGTATGCCGATGTTCTAGAGACGGCAATAGAAGTAGAGAGGCTGCAGGCTAATGTAAGTAAAGAAGAAGCCAGTAAGCCTGTGCCTAGACAGCAGGGTCAAACTCAGACCAGTCGGAACAACAACCATAATAGCAACAATCAGTAAGGCAACAACAATAACGGTCAGAAAAGAAGGCATCCTGATAATAAGCAATCTGATAGCAACAAGAGGGCACAGACAAATAATGGAGGAAATAGGTCGGGTTATGTGGAATACCCGCCATGTGCTAAGTGTCAGAAGAAACATCCTGGTGAATGTCGCGCAAACACCAAGGAATGTTATAACTGTGGTCAGGAAGGACACCAAAAAAGAGATTGTCCTCAACGCAAGCCAGAAGGGAAGAAAGAAGACAAGATGGTTCCTGCTAGGGTTTTTTCCTTAACCCAAGGAGAAGCTGATGCTAGCAATAAGATGGTCACAGGTCAGGTTTCTATCCTCAATAATATATGCTCTGTATTATTTGATTCGGGAGCCACTCATTCGTATATCTCATTAGGAATGGTAGAAAAAATAGACAAACCTTGTGAAAGATTTAGAACTAGATTTGTAACCGAGTTGCCTTCGGGCAAAGTAGTTCTATCATCACGGATAATACGAGGCGTACCGATCAAGATTGAGGACGTAGAACTAGAAGGAGACCTGATAGAACTGGAGATCAAGTATTTTGACGTGATACTTGGCATGGACTGGCTAGCACGGCATGGCACAACCATCAACTACAAACACAAGAAGGTGATGTTCGAGACTCCTGACGGCCAGAAACTATGCTTCATGGGACAAGATTCAGGATTACGCACCCCATTAGTATCATCTCTCAAAGCTCAAAGAATGATGGAAAAAGGATGTCAAGCATTCTTAGCCAGCATCACAGAAGTGGTCAAGGAAACACCACTCAAGGTTAGAGAAGTCTGTATTGTAAGAGAATTCCCAAAGGTATTTCCCGATAACTTGCCAGGATTGCCGCCGACTCAGGAAATTGACTTCACGATAGAATTAGTACCGAGCACCGAGCCTATCTCCAAGGCACCATACCGGATGGCACCTACGGAACTCAAGGAGTTATAGACTCCTAGACTTGGGTTTTATTAGGCTGAGCCATTCACCATGGGGAGCACCGGTGCTATTCGTGAAGAAAAAGGATGGAAGTATGCGGATGTGTATAGACTATCGCAAGCTGAACAAGGTAACGATTAAGAATAAGTACCCGCTACCCCAGATCGACGACTTGTTTGATCAACTCCGAGGCGCGACTGTATTTTCAAAGATTGATTTACGATCCGGGTATCATCAGCTCAAGGTAAAGGGAGAAGATATTCCTAAGACATCCTTTAGAACTCGTTATGGACATTACGAGTTCTTGGTTATGTCTTTTGGTCTTACTAAAGCACCAGCTGCATTTATGGACTTTATGAATAGGGTCTTCAAGGACTACTTAGATAAATTCGCAGTAGTGCTCATCGACGACATCTTAGTATACTCTAAGGATGAAGTAGAGCACAAGGAACATTTGAGGTTCATCTTGTCACGACTGAAGGAGCATCAACTCTATACCAAGTTCAAGAAATGCGAGTTTTGGCTTTCGCAAGTGGCGTTCCTCGGGCACATTATATCAAATGACGGAGTTGCAGTAGACCCATCAAAGGTAGAGGCCGTGAAGGATTGGCCAAGACCAAAGAATGCATTTGAAGTAAGAAGCTTTCTGGGGTTAGCAGGTTATTATAGGAGGTTCATAGAGGGTTTTTCTAAGATAGCCACTCTGCTCACCAACCTGACCCAGAAACAACAAAGATTCAACTCGAATGATAGATACGAAGAAAGTTTCTGGTTGATTAAGGATAAGCTTTGCTCAACACCACTACTCTGTGTATCGACACCCAACGATAAGTTCGTAGTCTACTACGATGCATCGAAGCAAGGGTTGGGTTACGTGCTGATGCAGAATGACAAGGTGATAGCCTACGCCTCACAGCAGCTGAAGGAGTACGAGCAACGCTATCCAACGCATGATATGGAGTTGGCAGCAGTGGTCTTTGCATTGAAAATCTGGCGTCATTATCTTTACGGAGAACAGTGTGAGATTTATACGGGCCACAAAAGTTTAAAGTACTTCTTTACTCAGAAGGAGCTCAACATGAGGCAGCACAGGTGGTTAGAGTTAGTGAAGGATTACGACTGTGAAATCCTATACCACCCGGGAAAGGCAAACGTAGTTGCCGATGCGCTAAGTAGGAAGAGTTATGGAAGTTTAGTAGTGCTAGTAAGAATAGAAAAGCTACTACAGCAGGAGTTGATCAGTGCCGGAATAGAAGTAGTTGTCGACAAACTGGCTAACTTGTCTATCCTGTCGAATCTGCTAGAAGATATACGGATTGGTCAGGGACATGATGACACACTAGCTGCACATATGGATGCAATCAGAGAAGGCAAGGCCATAGATTTCTCAATATCTAGTAAAGGTTTATTGAGATATAGGGATCAGGCATGCGTGCCAAATGATCAAAGGATTAAGAAGACGATTCTAGAAGAAGCGCACAGTACCCCGTACTCAGTTCACCCAGGGTCGACCAAGATGACTCATGACGTTAAGGCAATCTATTGGTGGCCAGGGATGAAGAAGGACATAGCAGAGTTTGTGTCCAGGTGTCTAGTATGCCAGCAAGTGAAAGCAGAACATCAGCGGCCTGCAGGCTTATTGCAACCGCTTAGCGTACCAGAATGGAAGTGGGACGATATAGCTATGGACTTCGTGACAGGTTTGCCACGAACGAATAAGCAGCATGATTCCTCTTGGATAGTAATAGATAGACTGACCAAGTCGGCTCATTTCCTGCCTGTTAAGACTTCATACACGGCAGACCAATATGCAGACATCTATGTCCAAGAGATAGTACGGTTGCATGGTATCCCCAAGACAATAGTGTTGGATAGAGGATCAGTGTTTACATCGAGATTTTGGGGAAGTTTACAGCAAGCTATGGGCACTAAGTTAAATCTTAGTATAGCTTTTCATCCTCAGACAGACGGGCAGTCCGAGCGTATGATTCAGATTTTAGAAGATATGTTGCGCGCTTGTGTACTTGATTTCGGAGGATCATGGAATAAGTACTTTCCGCTGATAGAGTTCTCCTACAACAATAGCTACCAGTCAAAGATCGGGATGGCACCTTATGAGTTGCTATATGGAAGAAGGTTCCAATCACCATTGCACTGGGACGAGGTAGGGGAAAGGCAGCTTCTAGGTCATGAAGCTGTTAGACAATCTCAAGAAGCAGTAACGCTCATTAGACAGTGTATGCTTGCTGCTCAAAGCCATCAGAAAAGTTATGCGGATGCCAAGCACCGCAATGTGGAATTCAAAGTCGGAGATCAAGTCTTCTTGAAGATATCTCTTATGAAAGGTGTAAAGCAGTTTGGGAAGAAAGGCAAGCTTAGTCCCCGATTTATAGGTCCTTTTGAGATATTGGACAAAGTGGGAGCAGTTGCATATAGATTAGAGTGATAAACACTTGGGTTGGGGTTATAAGCTTTATCCTTATAAGCTTAATAAACACTCGGGAAGTAAGGTTCATAGTATATTTCGGTTCGAAGTGTAGTTCGGTTATAGAAGCATTCAAGGTATTCCTTCTTCTAGTTCCTTTCTGTGTTATTCTTATAGTTTTCTACTCAAAATCCTAACTCATATTCTCTACTTTGGTTAGGAATCTAAGATCTTGAACGTAAGATTATTCTTGGTAAGTATCTTTTCGATGGTATAGTTCGTTCATTTCATCTGTTTTTCTTTAGTATACTCACCTTTCTATGATGGTTTTTAGGAGTGTTCCAAAGTCCCGATACTGTTCTCATATCCCGGTATATTGGTAAGGAAAATAGGATAGGATTTTATATGTTATATGTTATCTTATGATTTATGTTTTATGAAATGTTATATTATGTATGTTGGTAGACTTGGGCATATGACTTGTATAGCTAACAAGCCCCAATAAATTTATAGGCATATGACTTGCTTAGCTAGCAAGCCCCACAAATCTAATGGGCATATAACTTGATTAGTTAACAAGCCCCAAGTAGTATGATGGCCATTGTAGCATTATAGTATATATGACATATGTTTATGATACACTTATGGTATATGTTTATGACATGTTTTTAGCATATGATATGAATTTTATGTATATGATTTATGTTGTTAGATTTTTCCTTGCTGGGCATTAGGCTCATTCATTTATGTTTATATGTGCAGGAAAATAGCTTTGGCGGTAGAAAGGTTCTTTGTAGCTTGGGGGTTGTGTATTGAGGCTGGATGGAATCGATGGACTAAGCATTCGATTAGAGGATGAAGTCTTTAAGTCTTTAAATCATATTTTCTATGTATTTTCCGCACTTTGTTTTGTAATTGATTTATTTAGATCATGTTATGTTTTATTTTTAAAACAATGGGATCCCATATCCTAAACATATTTTTATGTATTCAAACCTTTTTCTTTATCTAATAAAGTTATGATGTTTTCATATGTACGTTTTCTTATGGTTAAGTATAGTAGTTATTAATGGTCCAAAGTCTAGAATAGTTGGGTCGTTACACTAGATTGGGTAAAGAATCAGTGGGTAAGTGTGAGTCTTGCCAACTTGGTAAGTAATTGAAAACATAACATAAAAGTATTTCTGATATTAATACTACTAGAGTGCTTGAATTGCTACACATGGATCTTATGGGTTCTATCCAAGTAGAGAGTATTAATGGAAAAAGGAACTTATTGACTTGTGAAATTGGCCAACGGTCATATGTACAGTATACAATACCTTTTGAACGAAATAAATAGAATAAACGATAGAGTAAGATTATCTTAAATAAACACACATGAATTTTATAGTGGTTCAGCCCTGTTTTGATGAACAGTAATAACCTAATCCACTTAGGTTTTAGTATTGAATCACTCGACAATTACACTGTTGAACCAAAGTATTCACTCGTTCTCACTTGCCCAGAATTTCTCCCCAAATACTCTTTAGATCTCCAAAATTCCAGAAAAAGTGATCCTTTGAAATGAAGCCCTAGGTCCTTTATTTATAGTACCCAGGGGTTGTTACATGACCATAAATACTGGGATTGTGGTTTGGTATAGGATTATCAGGTAGTGGAGATACCTGTCCACCTCCCCATGATCATGAGATCGTGGGTCTTCTCATTGTTTCTCTAGATCGTGGTGGATAATGCACGATAGAAACCTCTGAGGAAGATGTTAAGTCTCTGTATGTATGTGAAACTTAGGTGCTAGGCCCGACGACCTGAGCTTGGGTGCTAGGCCTGTGACCTACTGGGTGCTGGACCTGTTGATCCTCTGGGTGCTAGGCATGTGACCTTCTAGGTGATAGGCCTATTGATCTCAGTTTGAACGAGAGTGAGTATTTCTCAGTGAAATGTACTTGGGGGTTTGAGCTGACCACCCTATGAAGAATAGGGTGGGCCGACCACCCAAGTGGTTCTTGAGCATGTTAGGTTCACCACCCTAGGGATTGGGGTCAGGTCGACCACCCCTAGGGACCCTTGGGCATAATGGGGCTGACCACCCCTGGGGTAGGGGTCAGGCCGACCACTCTCTTGGACACACTAGGGCCGACCACCCTTGAAGTAGAGGTTAGGCCAACCACCCCTAGGGCAATTGGGCCTGCTTAGGCCGACCACCCCTAGGTCTCTTGGGCCTACTTAGGTCAACCACCCCTAGGGATAGGGGTCAGGCCGACCACCCCTAGGGGGTTTTAGGCTTGGTTGACTTCCCCGTAGGTTTTGGACTTATCTTTTTTGCCAGTCGGTCTTTCCTCAATACTTTGTCACTTTTTCCCTAATTTGTGATGTCACGTGTCGCATTCTCATTCGCTGTGTCATCCTCGTATTTTTTAGGGATAACATTTTCCCCCAAGTTTATTGTAATGTTTTCAACATTACAGTAAACTTGATCCTGGCCCGAGAAACATATCGTAGCAGTACTTAAATAGTCAAGTCCCTCGGGACATTACATAGTACTTTTTTAACTATCGATAATTTGCTTGGTACAAATTTTTAAGGGACAAATAGAAATTCTTAAAAATAATTAGGTTTTTCAAGTAAAATTAATTTCCTAAAAATCTATTATATTTTTTAAGGAAATTTGAAATATTAAAAATATAACGTATTTTTTAAGGAGTCTTAAAGTCCTAAAAATATAATATATTTTTCAAGGATATTAATTCTAAAATAAAAAATATTTTTCAAGGAATTTTAATTCCTAAAAATATAAGATAGTTTTTCAAGGAATTTAAATTTTAACCATATTAGATATTTTTCAAGAAAATTTGAATTCCTAAAAATATCTTGTCTGACTGAGAGGTTATAAGTAGGTCTTCTCTTCTCATTCCTGCTCTATGTGCCACTTCCAAACAAGATCCAAGTCTGATTTCTCTAGTTCCTCATCAAACTCAGATCTTTGGTAAGTAATTTCTTCTAATTCTCACATCATTTAATTTAAATGTGCTTAGATTTATAAGAAACACTTTGAATTTTTGTCTGAATCTTCTTGTTTTGGTGTATCTTGATCCAAAATAATTAACTTACTTGAATCAAGATTTCTCTGAAAAATGGTGATTTCCAGGGTTATAAACACTAGGATGGGCGATTTCTAGGGATGTAAGATCCTAGGCCGACCACCTCATTATTCTGGCGATTTCTGGGATTCCAAACCCTAGCACCTGTGATTTCCAAGGATAGGATTAGGGTTAGGGCAGAGTACCTTCAAGGCTTCTCCTTGTGCGATTTCTAGGTCTAGGAACTGGGTTTTGGCCGAGCACCTTCAAGGTTTCCCTTGTGCAATTTCCAGGTCTAGTAATAGGGTTAGGCCGACCACCCCTAGAGTTTCATGGGGCGAGTACTTCCCTTCCCTTGCCTTAGGCGATTTCCAGACCTAGAACTAGGGTTAGGCTGACCACCGCTAGAGCTTCATGGGCCGAGTACTCCCTTTCCCTTCCCTTAGGAAATTTCCAAATCTAGAATTAGGGTTAGGCCGACCACCCCTTCATGGACCGAGTACTTCCTTTCTTTTGCCTTAGGTGATTTTCAGGGATCCAGGGTGGTCGGCCCAAGCATAAGCCGACCACCTGGGACCCTAAAAATAAAATTTTCACCTCAATTGATCTCCTTGGTGGCCTTCCTTGTATTGTAAAAATTACTTTTTCTAGAGACTTGAACGGTCCTCTGGCACTTTTCTGAGGCTTGCATCCCTTGGGTGGTTTGCCTAAGGTGGTAGGCCGACCACCTATGCCCCATTTTTCATGCTTCTTAATGTGATGGATTCATGGTGGTCGGCCCAAGCTTAGGCTCACTAGGCCAACCGCCTATATAGAATTTTACTCCTGATTTCTTCATTCTTACTCCTTAGTTCATGGATATGCCCCCAGCTATTGGCTTCATTATGCTCATTTACTAACTTTAATCTTCATTTTTCTTATGTTGCAGATGTCCAACTCCTCTTCATCAGACAAGTTAGTAAGTGAGTGTACTCCCCAGGAGTTCTTGGAAAGTGTGAAAAGGATTCTCCCTCGCTCCGCTTTATATTTGTTCAGTGAGGAAGATTTCTTGTAAAGGTATTGTCCAATGGCCAGAGTAAAACAGACGACTCGGCAACCCTCTAAAGATGATTCTCATATTGCCAGGCACATCACTCAGGGCTCCTCGCCTAGCTCTTCTCAGCACAGTACGCCCCGCGGCTCCTAAGGCACATCTCAGTGAAGTCATTCTTTTCAGCGGGATAGGTCAGGTTAGCGAGATTCATCGCAACGCCCTTTGCACTAAGATCTAGTCGGGTTCCCCATCAATCTTCTTCTCAGCAATAACATATCGAGGGTTCTCATCACTATGCTACTCATTCTCAGGAGCATTCTATTCACAGGTTTCGGCCTAAGGTGGTTCGCCCTCCTTCCAAGAGCAAGACGGTCTCGCCAGTTGTGCAGTAGAAGAAGAGACGACAAAAGGAGTTCAATTCATCAGATTCTGGGGCCACCTTAACTAGTGAAATCATATGGAAACCAGTTGAGAAGCCTCGCCCTACTGATTATGAGGTTTTTTGGTTCAAGGGGGCGGCCTCTGACATGACTGAAGAAAAGGTAAAGAACTTAAGGAAGACCTTTGACCTCTCCAGAATGTCTATTACTATCCCTGGTCCAGATGATAGAGCTGAGGACCCCCCCCTTTGGGTATGTGCGCTTGGATATGTTCTGCCATTAAGTCTGGGGCCCTACTTCCTCTTCATCCATAATTTCGTAGTGTTGCATACTATTTTTGTATTAGTCCTTCTCAACTAACTCCTAATGCGATCTTGGCCTTATATGCATTGTACATTATCTATCACCGCAGAAAATGGGCTGCTCCAGTGCCTCACGAGATCCACTACCTGTTTGATTTGAAGAGAAACCCTTCTCAATGCAACTCGGGGTATTTCCACTTCCACCATTATATGAGAGAGGGTACCAACACCTTGGAAGAGATCTCTGGAAATAGCAAGGCATTTAGATACGCCGACAACTATTTCTTTACTAAGGACGCAGAAGCCAACTACTCTAAGTTTAAGCACGTTGGGCCTTTTTATAGACCGCTCCCGACCCAGGCTATGACCTTTAGGGCCAAGGCACTGGTTTCCATGACCCCTGAGGAGAAGAATGTCAAGACCCTCGTTACTCCAGAGAACCTTAGGGAGGTAGGGTTGATTCCTCCTACTATAGTTGATGTTCCGGATGATGATGGTCCCGAGCCTGTGACCGCCATGGACTCCCTGTGACCCATTCATATCGAGGAGGTTCCCTCTTCGCTGGTGTCGATCGGACATGAGGGTGATGAGGTGGGTGCATCTGTTGCATGCTCATCGCTTGATTTGGACGACTTTGATGAGACTACGTTCGAACTCGAATCTCATTCAGAAGGTTTGACACTTTATAACCTTTATTTTATGATTCACCTGTGCTTAATATCCTTCTAACATTTGATATTCTTTTGCAGGCTCAAACATGTTTGGTTTTGTTCATACCCAGCAGAGGTCGACTCCCACCAAGGCCAGTCATTCTATTCGAGTGGTAAAAAGGGCCAGGGTTGAGGCTGAGCGATCATGGAGGTTCTTCCTAAGGTGTCCCCTCCGACTCCTTTGGTGTCTAGTCCAATTCTTTTGGCATCTAGTCCTGTTGCAGAGGTAGAGCCATATTTTTCTACACCAGTTCCTCCAATTTTCATTGATGCGGGTGCTTCCTGTTCTGCGCCTGCTCCCTTATCCGAGCCACATCAATCTTCTATATGGAACTTAAGTGCCCTCATGGACCGAGCATCTCATCTAGAGCATACGACAATAGATTTTAATGGGATTAAGAATGAGGACTTGAACACCATTCTAACAAAGTCACTCCTAGACATTCAGAGTGTGAGTCCTTTACAGTTCTTTTCTTTCCTTGTTAGCTTGTGCTCTGACGTTTATCTAACACTTGTATGTTTTTTTTTGTAGGCACTAATGCTATTCTCTCATGTCCATGATAGGTCTGCGGAGGATACCACTAGGCTCTCCAACCTTCGTTCCAAGCTTGAAGCTATCCGCCAAGACGTGCTGGACATTAGGCGTGTTCTTGGCTCTAGGGATGCTGACATTGCCTCAAAGGATGAAGAGATCAACACCCTCCGTAGTACCGTGGAGCTCAAACAAAAGGAAGTGACCGAGTTGACTCTCAGGATAACCCAGATGGAGGGGAAACTTGTCGATCAGGTCCAATAGTCTGAAGCCGAGAAAGATAAGTTGATTGCCAACATGGATCAATTGCGGAAGGATGCTCTTGTCGAGAACGAGCAAGAGGTCAAAGCTGCCCGGGACAAGGCTCGAGAGGAGTATTTAGAGACAATTTTCTATTGCTTTTACTTGATCTGGAAGTCCAACAAAAATTTGAACTTGGTTTTCTTTCCCGAGAAGACGAGAGCAAAGGAGCTTAGGAAGTGTCTGGCTCGTGAGGCTGCCGAGGCTCAGGGTGGTCTTTCTGATGCTACTCCTCGCCCTAGTTAGTCTTCTTCGTCCTTTATTATGTCTTTCTTTTCATGCCATTGGTGGGGCACCTTGTACTTGACAGTTTTTACATATGACATTTTATGCCTTTATGCTTTTTTTTATGAGTACTCAGTGTATTGATTGAAAAATTCTATCTCCAATGCTTACTAAGTATATAAACTCACAACCCTCATTGGTTCAAGTATTAGTATACTTTGAACACATGAATATTGTGTGCCACACTAACCTTTTTTTTTTTGCACTTTCGAAACATATGTTGAACAAATGTCCTAGAAAAACTTGAGCTTGCTTAGTACTTAAGGTCATGCCCTCATTGCTCATGTCTACCCCGATTGGTATGTACTATATGCCCCCCAAGTGATCATGGGTTTAAAAGCCTTGGTCACTTGCTACTTGACCATGCCTTGCTTCGAGCATTTAGAAACATAGTACTATCCTTTTCACCCAATGATGCAACCAGCAAATGCTTGCCCCTCATTGGTATTCGGGTGATGACACTCAGTAGTAATGATACCTATACACGAATGCATATTGTGTAGCAAGTGTCGATCACGATCTACGTAATCTCTCGTGTACTCGTTATAATGATTGTAGACAAAAATGTCTAATTGGACCAACCGGGTCTAGATGGGCTATTCGAGCCTGTAACGAGTCTTAGATCAAATTATTGATCGCTCCCTCAAGGACCAGATTTGATTATGATTCGATGATGGTGACTGGTCCTTGGACCAGTCTCTTTTGTTGATCATATGGGTCGATAGGTTCCTCAAGAACCAGGATCAAACGTGATCAATAATTTTAGCGACAAGGTCCTCGGACCAGTCTCACATTTAGATCTTATGGGTCGATAGGTTCCTCAAGAACCAAGATCAAGCATGATCTATTCATTTGGTGGCAAGGTCCTAGGACTTGTCTCTCTTGTTGATTGTGTGGGATGATAGGTTCCTTAAGAACCAGGATCGAACATGATCAAATAGTTTGGCGACAAGGTCCTCAGACCAGTCTCTCATTTGGATCTTATGGGTCGATAGGCTCCTTAAGAACCAAGATCGAACATGATCCATTAATTTGGCGACAAGGTCCTAGGAACTATCTCTCTTGTCGATCGTGTGGGTCGATAGGTTCCTCAAGAATCAGGATCGAACATGATCAAATAGTTTGGCAACAAGGTCCTCAGACCAGTCTCTCACTTGGATCTTATGGGTCGATAGGCTCCTCAAGAACCAAGATCGAACATAATCCATTAATTTGGCGACAAGGTCCTAAGACCTGTCTCTTGTTTGGATCTTATGGGTCGATAGGCCCCTTAAGGACCAGAATCGAACATGATCCGATGGGGTTGACAGGTCTAAAGGACAAGTCCTTCATTGAAAGAAATTTAAAGAACTAAGAGAAACTTAGGAAATTAAATCATTCATTGAAGCACAATGGCTATTGCATAGATAATTTGAAAAATACTACATTTGAAAATTAAAACTTGTGTCTCTGCTGAAAAGCTTCACTGATAGTACCGGCGGAGGTGTTTGCCATTCCAGTAGTTTTTTATTAGCTCTCCATTTAGTCGAGCTATCTTGTACGTCCTTGGTGGGATCACCTCCTTCACAAGGTATGGCCCTTCCTAGTTAGGTCCTAGTACCCCTGTTGTAGTGTCCTTAGAGTTTAGGAACACCCTCTTGAGTACTAAGTCCCCAACTTGAAATTTTCGATCTTTCACTCTAGAGTTGAAGTATCTGGCCACTTTTTGCTGATGTGCTGCTACTCTGAGACTTGCCTTTTCTCGTCTTTCTTTGATCAAATTGAGCAACTCTTCTATTAGCTGATGGTTCCTCCCATGATTGTATGTCTCCCGTCTATTCGATGGGGGAGTAAGTTCAACTGGCAACAGGGATTGATACCCAAACGCCAAAGAGAGTGGCGTATGTTATATTATTTTATGATATAATTTAATATTATATTATATTATAATATAATGTTTTAGATTAAATAAATGTGACAAAAAGTGTCACATATTGTAACATATAATAGAGAGTTACAATATTTAGATATATGAGATATATCCAAATAATGCAACATATTTGGTGTTACAAATTTGTAACTTCCAAATATTACCATTTATTGTGTAAATTTGGTGTTACACAATATTGAGATGAATTTCATAAAGCCATATGTGAAATGGCTGTTAGAGATATGATTTTAATCCCAATAATGTGTTTTGTGAGTTACAAAATCATTTGGGAGGTTTGGAACCGTTTGGAAAAACATCACACTTTTAAGTGCTGAAAATGGTCAGTGGCCGTGGCCACAACCACTAATGTCTCTAGCCGCGGCCACAGGCCAAAATTGACCATTTTTTTTTTCAGTTTTTTCAATCTTTGTTGAACGGCTCAAAAAACCCAAATAACTCTGAAATCTCATTTTTAATTCCATATTAATCCAATTAAATATTGGTAACAGTCATGGGGGTTGGTGGAATTTGAAATTCAAAGGGTATCTCTAAACTCTATAAATAGGAGCCTATAGCTCACTTGAAAGACACAACATTTCTATCCATTAGAGCACTTGGCTAGAAATACCTTGAGGCTTGATAATTCCAGAAAGCATTTCCAATATCTGAGAGAGATCCCTTAGTGCTTGAGTTAGGGGGAAATAAGCTTTTGGACAAAGGTTTTAAACCTTGTTCAAGTTGGTGATCTCCAACCCTCTTCACTTAGGTTAAGGAAGTGAGAGTTTACTTGTGTTTCTGTTCTTCATTGTATTCTATTGTTTTCCTTCTTTTTCTCTTGTTCTATTTACTTGCATATTTTGTTTAAGAGTTGTAATCTTTTCTTTTGGTCCAAACACTTTATTTTACTTGTAATCTTTAGCTTAGAGTTGTATTCTCACTATTCTCTTCTTGTTCATCATCTTCTTCCTTTTCTTTGTTTATTTGTAATTTTCAGTTATAGAATTTTAACCTTATTTAATCAATCTGTATTTATTTGTAATATTATTGCATAGAGTTGTAATATTCTTACCCATTTCCATTGAGGCAATCTATTTTTTCCTAACATTCAAAAGCATATTCCTTTGTTTGTTTCAATGGAAGGTGAGACCATCAAAATCATGAATCAAGACCTAGTGAGGTTGGATAGGTTTGATGGGTCCAATTTCACTAGGTGGCAAGACAAGGTGAGATTCCTCTTGACCACTCTCAAAATCGCCTACATTCTAGAATCCACTCTAGTACCTCTCCCAACGCCATCCGACAAGGACACTCCCGAGGAGGTGGAGAAAAGAAGGAAGAGGGAGGAGGACAATCTCCTTTGTAGGGGTCATATCCTCAACACCCTATTTGATAGGCTCTAGGACCTCTACACCGAGACCAAATCGGCCAAGGAGATATGGGATGTACTTGAGAAAAAGTTCAAGGCGGAAGAGGAAGGTACCAAAAAGGTTTTGATATCTCAATACTTCGATTTCAAATTTTTTTGGTGATAAACCTATTCTTCCTCAAATTCATGAATTGCAAATAATTGTTAACAAACTGAAAGTTTTAAAGATTGAGCTTCCCGAGGCCTTTCAAGTTGGTGTTATAGTGGCTAAATTACCACCAACTTGGAAGAGCTATAGGAAAAGAATCCTTCATAAAAATGAGGATTATTCTTTGGAGGAAATCCAAAAGTATATTCGAATCGAAGAGGAATCGATATGTAGAGATAAACTTGTGGAGGGGTCTAATGGAGAGACTTACAAAGCAAATGCGGTGTCACAACCAAAACATCCCAAAAACAAAGGGAAAAAGGGTAATGAGAAACCTTTGGGTCTAAAAACCAACCCAAACAAGTTTAAGGGCGAGAAAGGTCCTTGCTTTGTGTGTGGGAAAAAGGGTCACTATGCTAGAGAGTGTAGGCATAGAAAAGACCAACAAGGACCTAAGGTGAACGCAACTCAAGAGGAAAACATAGTTGCTACCCTTAGTGAGGTGAATGCAGTCCAAGGCAAGGTGAAAGAGTGGTGGTATGATACATGTGCCACCGTCCATGTCACCTATGACAAATCATTGTTCAAGACCTTTGAAGATTCAAAGGGCAACCATGAGATTCAAATGGGCAATGAGGGCAAATCCAAGGTACTTGGCAAAGGTACCATTGAAGTCTGTTTCACCTACGGCAAGAAAGTTACATTAGTGAATGTACTTTATGTTCCTGAAATGAGTAGAAACTTGGTAAGTGGTGATTTGCTTGGCAAGCCCGGCATTAAAGCCATTTTTGAGTCCGTTAAACTTATACTTACCAAATCAAATGTATTTTTGGAAAAGGGGTACTCTTATGAGGGTATGGTTAAATTGTGCACCAATGATGTAACTTTCAATGTTATCAATAAAAATGCTAATTCCGCCTATATTGTTGAGTATGATTCTTTATTTTTGTGGCATCTTAGACTATCGCATATAGGTTTTTCAACCATGAAAAGAGTAGTAAAATGTGGTATGATTGCATGCAATATTAAAAACTATGGTAAATGTGAAACATGTGTTAAAGCGAAAATGATTAAGAAGCCATTTCCTAGTGTAGAAAGATCATCTAATTTACTAGATTTAGTCCATAGTGATCTTTGTGAATTAAATGGTGTTTTAACTAGAGGTGGTAAAAGGTATTTTCTTACTTTTATAGATGATTTTAGTAGATATACCTATGTGTTTCTTTTAAAGCATAAAGATGAAACTTTTGATGCTTTTAAATTGTATAAATTATAAGTTGAAAATCAACTAAATAAAAAGATTAAGGTGCTAAGAAGTGATAGGGGAGGAGAGTACTTCTCTAATGAATTCAATACATTTTGTGAAGAAAATGGTATAATTCATAAGTGCACTGCACCTTATACACCACAATACAATGGTGTTGCCGAAAGGAAAAATAGGACTTATCTAGAGATGATAAATTCTATGTTGGTGTTTTCTAAGTTGAACTTCAACTTATGGGGTGAAGCGCTTTTAACCGCTTGTCACATTCTTAATCGAATACTGATGAAGAAAAATGAGATATCTCCATATGAGTTATGGAAAGGAAGAACACCCAACATAGGGTACTTCAAAGTGTGGGGGTGTCTTGCATTTTGCAAGAAAAACGAACCTAATAGAACACAGTTAGATGCAAGAGCCATAAACTGTGCTTTTGTTGGTTATGCCAACAATAGTAAACCTTATAGGCTATTGGACTTAGAGTATACTATTGCGATTGAATCTAGAGAAGTTGAATTTTTTGAGAATATGTTATGTGACAACAATTCTCAAGCTTCAACATCTTTAAAGGAGAATTTGTTATATGAGAACAATTCTCAAGCTTCTACATCCAAAGTTGATTCTCAAGAGGAGAATTCTCAAAAGAATGTAAAGCAACCCTTTGAAGCTAGAAGAAGTCAAAGGCTTAAAAAACATAAAAGTCTAGTAGTGGATGAGATAGATTCTCAAAGAATTTCATTCTACATGGTAGAAGGAAATAGAGAGGAAGTTATTAGGAAAATTCCTATTGTACTTCTCGTTGAGGATGATCCTAAGACTTATAGAGAAGCTATGCAATCGAGAGATAGTGCATTTTGGAAGAAGCCATCAATGATGAGATGGATTCCATTCTTTCCAATAACACTTGGGAATTGGTAGACCTCCCACCGGGGTCTAAGCTAATTGGGTGTAAGTGGGTATTTAGGAGAAAATACCACACTGACGCCACTATCCAAACCTTTAAAGCTAGATTAGTAGCTAAAGGGTTTAGGCAAAAACAGGGTATCGATTATTTCGATACTTATGCGCCTGTTGCAAGAACAACTTCTATAAGAATTTTTTTTGCTTTAGGTTCTATACACAACTTGTATGTTCATCAAATGCATGTCAAAACGACATTCCTTAATGGTGACCTCAATTGGGAGGTCTATATGGAACAACCCGAAGGGTTTGTCCTACCAAAATATGAACATAAAGTTTGTAGATTTTTAAAATCCTTATATGGATTGAAACAAGCTCCTAAGCAATGGCATGAGAAATTTGATCAAGCCATCATGTCTAATGGGTTTGGACATAACAATGGAGACAAGTGTTTGTATTCCAAAACTTGTAAGGGATATGTGATCATTGTTTGCTTATATGTGGATGGCATGCTTATTCTAAGTAATAGCATGAAAGGGATAGAAGAAACGAAGAGGTTTCTATCATTAACCTTCAAGATGAAAGATCTTGGAGAAGTTGACACCATACTTGGTATCAAAGTAAAGACACATAGTGGGGGTTTTGCGTTAGGGCAAGCCCACTATGTTGAGAAAGTAGTGAACAAATTTAGCCATCTCAAGGTTAAATATGCCAATACTCCATTCGATCATAGTGTAAAACTAGAGAAGAATGAAGGAAGAGCGGTGGCTCAATTGGAGTACGCTAGTGCTATAGGGAGTCTAATGTACGCTGCCCAATTTACTAGACCTGATATAGCATTTGTGGTGAGTAAACTTAGTAGGTTTACAAGTAATCCAAGTGTGGATCACTGGAAGGCAATTGGAAGAGTCCTAGGTTATCTCAAGAAAACCAAAGGATTAAGCCTTCACTACTCCAAATTTCCTTCGATTTTAGAAGGATATACAGATGCAAGTTGGATATCCAATCTTGGGGACAACTTGTCCACAACTGGTTGGGTATTTACACTTGGTGGAGGTGCAATTTCTTGGGGTTCCAAGAAACAAACCTGTATATCTCATTCCACTATGGAAGCAGAGTTCATAGCTCTAGCTGCTACCGGCAAAGAGGCCGAATGGTTAAGGGATCTGTTGATAGAGATTCCCCTAATCAACGATAATGTATCTACTATATCGATACATTGTGATAGCCAAGCGACATTGGCTAGAGCATACAGCGAAGTGTATAATGGGAAGTCTAGACATATTAGTCTAAGACATGGATCTGGCAGACAATGTAACCTGTATTCAAAGAGGAGTCATCTCAATATTCTATGTGAGAACAAGTGAAAATCTGGTGGATCCTTTCACTAAGCCACTAATGAGGGATTTAGTGGCTGCATCATCTCGAGGGATGGGACTTAAACTCCCTAAAGAGATTTATGATTGATGGTAAGATATCTTAACACTAATTATTCAACTAGTGTTAGGTTCAATAGGTAACAACAAGTCAATCAAGTGAATATTAGTTGTACTCAAAACAAGTCCCATCTGAAATATTGAGTACTTGTGTGTTACCAAGTTGAGGGTTAAAACTGAAAGAATTTTTTTTAATAGAATTCAGTCTTCTGAAGACAAGTATTTTTGGTAACAAAATACTGTAAGAATTCTACCTATATGGACCTAGTTGTGGTGCCGCCTTTCATGAGAATTGGGAGTATTCTCAAGAACATCCATGAATGGAAAGAGCACATGGCCATTAACGGTGCAAAGCGAGACATAGAGGTCTCAAGTGAACATAAAAAAGGTGTGTGTGTTATCACCGATTTGTTATCATGAAAAGATGGTTCAATGCCTAGTGCAACCAAATTTTTGACAAATTTTGTGATAATTACACTATAGTAAAGTTCAAGTTGAAAAACACTTTGCTTTATGCACTAATGCAATGACTCCTATAAGAGAGAGTTCTTATTTAATCAAGTGGGGGATATGTTATATTTTAAAATATAATGATTGATTAAATAAGTGTGTTGACCCAGGATTTGGCCAACTGACACGGAGTCAGAATATACTTGATATGAATGAATGTGTAGAGAAGAACGTAATGACAAAAAGTAATAACAACACGATATTTTTATAGTGGTTCGGCCCCAGGATCTGGTAATAACCTACATCCACTTAGACTGTTATTGATCTAAGAACCAAAGGAGTGATCAAAGAACAAGGGTTCAATGAGTTTCACTAACCTCTCAAGAACAATACAATATCACTAGGAGAATTACTTTAGTCTCAAATGATTCAAAAGCCAAAAGTCCCTTCCTTGAGCTATCTTTTGCTATTTATAGACTCAAGGGGGATTTCAAAAGATTGTTACAGATATTCTTTCCTGAATAATCGGATACTCAGGAGATTGTGTGAGTTAAATTCGGGATTCACAAAGATCTTCACAGTAATGTTGCTTTGTATGCGGAACCATCAACCAGACTGGTCGCAGGTAAGACTGGGCTGCTTACTGCTTCTAATGCGTCTTCTGGTCGATGCTCTAGCAGAGCCTTTCCAGGTATCAGCCACGTGTCCAGGGATCACTTGCCACGTCATCAATGCTAATTTTTTGGATAACAAAGTGTTACAATAGATAACTATTTAATCTAGTGGGGGAATGTTATATTATTTTATAATATAATGTAATATTATATTATATTATATTATAATATAATGTTTTAGATTAAATAAATGTGACAAAAAGTGTCACATATTGTAACATATAATAAAGAGTTATAATATTTAGATATATGAGATATATCCAAATAATGCAACATATTTGGTGTTACAAATTTGAAACTTCCAAATATTATCCTTTATTGTGTAAATTTGGTGTTACACAATATTGAGATGAATTTCATAAAGCCATATGTGAAATGGCTGTTAGAGATTTGATTTTAACCCCAATAATGTGTTTTGGGAGTTACAAAATCATTTGGGAGGGTTTGGAAGCGTTTGGAAAAACAACACATTTTTAAGTGCTGAAAATGGTCAGTGGTCGCGACCACTGAATGTTGGTGGTCGCGGCCAGTGGGACAAAGAGTAGTGGCCGCGGCCACAAGCCAAAATTGACCTTTTTTTTTCAGTTTTTTCAATCTTTGTTGAACGGCTCAAAACCCCAAATAACTCCCAAATCTCATTTTTAATTCCATATTAATCCAATTAAACATTGGTAACAGCCATGGGGGTTGGTGGAATTTGAAATTCAAAGGGTATCTCTAAACTCTATAAATAGGAGCCTATAGCTCACTTGAAAGACACAACATTTCTATCCATTAGAGCATTTGGCTAGAAATACCTTGAGGCTTGATAATTCCAGAAAGCATTTCCAATATCTGAGAGAGATCCCTTAGTGCTTGAGTTAGGGGGAAATAAGCTTTTGGACAAAGGTTTTAAACCTTGTTCAAGTTGGTGATCCCCAACCCTCTTCACTTAGGTTGAGTAAGTGAGAGTTTACTTGTGTTTCTGTTCTTCATTTTATTCTATTGTTTTCCTTCTTATTCTCTTGTTCTATTTACTTGTATATTTTGTTTAAGAGTTGTAATCTTTTCTTTTGGTCCAAACACTTTATTTTACTTGTAATCTTTTGCTTAGAGTTGTATTCTCACTATTCTCTTCTTCTTCATCTTCTTCCTTTTCTTTGTTTATTTGTAATTTTTAGTTATAGAATTATAACCTTATTTAATCAATCTATATTTATTTGTAATATTATTGCATAAAGTTGTAATATTCTTACCCATTTCCATTGAGGCAATCTATTTTTTCCTAACGGCGTATGCCCTGTCGCCGTTCGTGCCATCATTCAATGTGACCATAGGACCTCCAGAAGTAATTCTGGCCAGGATCCTTTGGCTTGTTCAAGGCATTTCTTTAGAGTGTCTTTGATAGTCTTGTTCACTGCTTCTACTTGACCATTAGCTTGGGGTGTGCTTCCGAGGAAAAGCTCTTTGTGATTCCATGCCTCGTATAAAATTCGGTGAACATATCACTGTCGAATTGAGTCCCATTGTCCGAGACTATCTTCCATGGTAGGCCAAATCGACATATGATATTCTTCACCACAAAGTCTAAGACTGTAACGACCCAAAATTACTAATAAGGCTTAAGGGCCTTGATTAGTGTGTCGGGAGGGCATAAGTGGAAGTTATGTGAATTAATGGTGAAAATGCATGATTATGTGATATGCATGATCCTATGATTATATGGATATGTGGAATGCATGTTTATGAGTATTAGATAAGCATGCGGGCCCTGTTTAGCTTGTAAGGGCATAATTGTAATTTTTTCCCGTTACGACATAAATGTGATAAACTATTGAGACCACATTATTATGTGGATATATTTATATTTGTAGCATTTGACCTGAGACGGTCCTAGGGAGTCGTTTAGCTAGAAAGTTACAACGAGGTCAAATACCCAGTTCGGGAGGAGCTTAGGGGTATTTTAAGAGTATTATAATGTGTTCAGGAATTATTGAGTAATGATTAGTAGCTTATTAATAATTTTGTATGTCGGGATTAACAGGGATTTTTGTAGGTATACTCGAGGACTTAGCGGTATGTTGCCAAGTAAACGCAGCCCTTGATGTGGTCAGGATGGTATAATTGGTGAACCTAGGCTGGTAGGGTTGATGCTTAGCTTGTTTGTCGTCGGGTGCCGACTTAGCTTTCTTTTCTCCACCTTGCTCGGCCCCTAAGGTATTCCTCTTCCTACCGTTGCCCCCATTGCCACCCTGAGGGTTTGCGCCATTTTTATCCGCCTTGACAGTGGTTAGATGGTTTATGCCTTTTTCTTCCTTCATGATAGCATCATCTAGCTTCATGTATTTGTCGACTCGATCCAGGAACTCTTGCAAGGTTTTGATAGGGTTCCTATGTATACTATCCCACAAGGGACTACGATAAATTATTCCTGCAGAGATGGCAACGAAATTCCCTTCATCTCCTACCGTGGACACTCGATTTGCCTCTCTCATGAATCTTTGAATGTAGTCTTTCGGGGATTCATCTTTCCCTTGCTTGATGTCAGCTAACTGATTGGCATAAACTGGTTGAATCCGCCCTGCACTAAAGACCTTGCAGAATTCCTTACTGAACTACTCCCAGGAAGTGATGGATCTAGGTTTGAATTTCCAATACCATTCCTGAGCTGAGTCAGAGAGAGTGGTGGGGAATACCCTACACCTATAATCATGCTCCACATCGAGTAACTCCATCTGATCCTCGAACTTCCCAATGTGTCATACTGGTTCCTCCTTCCCAATGTATGTAGGAAGTTTCGGGGTCTTATATTTCAGTGGTGGTTGGGTAGCTTGGATCTTGGCACTGAAAGGACTCCCACTTCTATGAGCCAACTCGATATTTTAAGGTTTCTTTGTTAGACCCTGAACAGCCACAACAAGTGCATATATTTGAGCCTACACTACTGATGGGATCACTACTCCAAGTAGGGTAGACGTCCTTGGTACCCCCTCCTGAGTGTTGGTCCTCCTGTTGATGACCTCCCTCAAATCCTGAGGTTGTTCTTCTTTCCCTAGCCTATCGAACACAGTACTAGTGTTATTCATCGATTCCTTTCCCTTGCAAGACTGAGGGTGTAGGGGGGGTAGGTCTGCCTTGGCCCTGTCAGTGCAACCTTGTCCCCAAGCCTCTCCTCCAACATTACTTTGAGACTTTGAGCGGCCATTTCCATTCCTATCACACCTCTCAGATGTTTGACCCTCATCTCCTACGTTGTTTCGTCGGTCCCCCTGGGAAGGGGCCTTTGGGTTGGTAATACTCCTACTCTGAGATGAAGTGTTATTCTTCTTAGTCATGGAGGAGGCAGTCTTGGACTGTGCCTCTTCATCCTGTCTTTGGGAAAGTGGTTCTAAGAGTGTCCTTGGGGCCCTACTCCTCCCCTGGGACTCTTTGCTACTGTTGTCTCGCATTCCTACTACTTTGGCCTGAGCCTCCCTCCCCGCCTGAGCAGCAGCTTCAGTGTTAGTTTGGGCCAACTGAGTATCCCCCTCCAAGGCCACAGCAGCCTCCTGGTGTCTCCATTCAACTTCCTACTCCCTCTGGATCATTCTCTGGACCTGCTCATCTATCTCTCATTGTTGCCGTTCCATAGTCGCCTTCTGAAGGGAAATTTCTGCAGCAAAGGCCTCCTGCCTTGCCAAAAATTGTGCCATCTCCTCCTGGTGAGCATCGTGTGGATCTTCCGCATTAGGTTGATCTCCAACCTCCACCTGAGGTTCGTTCACGGGATCGATGGGATCCTGAGTGTCAGAATCCCTGAGAGTGTTCTTCTTGGTCTGACTGGATTTTGGAGGCATCGCATAAATGATGAAAGTGTGCTTCTTGATTTCGTACTCTCAATGAAAGCACCAAAATGTTGACCTGTGAAATTGGCCAACGGTCGTATGTACAGCATACGACACCTTTTGAACGAAACAAATAGAATAAACGACAAAGTACGATTATCTTAAATAAACACACAAGAATTTTATAATGGTTCAACCCTTTTCTGATGAACAGTAATAACATAATCCACTTAGCTTTTAGTATTGAATCACTAGAAAATTATACTGTTGAACCAAAGTATTCACTCATTCTCACTTGCCCAGAATTTCTCCCCAAATGCTCTTTAGATCTCCAAAATTCCAAAAAAAGTGATCCTTTGAAATGAAGCCCTAGGTCCTTTATTTATAGTACCCAGGGGCTGTTACATGACCAAAAATATTGGGATCGTGGTTTGGTACACGATTATCAGGTAGCGGAGATACGTGTCCACCTCCCCATGATCATGAGATCGTGGGTCTTCTTGTTGTTTCTCTAGATCGTGGTGGATAATGCACGATAGAAACCTTTGAGGAAGATGTTAAGTCTCTGTTGGTATGTGAGACTTAGGTGCTAGGCCTGTGACCTTCTGGGTGCTGGACCTGTTGATCCTCTGGGTGCTAGGCCTGTGACCTTCTGGGTGATAGGCCTGTTGATCTTAATTTGAACGAGAGTGAGTATTTCTCAGTGAAGTGTACTTGGGGGTTTGAGTTGACCACCCTATGAAGAATAGGGTGGGTCGACCACCCAGGTGGTTCTTGAGCATGTCAGGCCGACCACCCCTAGGGATCCTTGGGCATACTGGGGCTGATCACCCTTGGGGTAGAGGTCAGGTCAACCACTCTCTTGGACACACTGAGGCCGACCACCCCTGGAGTAGAGGTCAGGTCGACCACCCCTAGGGCTCTTGGGCCTGCTTAGGCTGACCACCCCTAGGGCTCTTAGACTTGCTTAGGCCGACCACCCCTACGGGTAGGGGTCAGGCCGACCACCCCTGGAGGGTTTAGGCTTGGTCGACTTCCCCATAGGTCATATACTTATCTTTATTGCCCGTTGGTCTTTTCTCAATACTTTGTCGTTTTTCCCCTGATTTTTGATGTCACATGTCGCATTCTCATTCGCCACGCCATCCTCGTATTTTTTAGGGATAGCAGCCAAAATTTCAATTCAATGATGTGGCAATCAGAAGTGACAAGTGGCAGTGCATGATCGTCACGCAGATTAATTGTCAATAAATGTATTGACCAAGGGAAGGGCAAAGGTTGGAAGTTGACCTACGAAGTTGTGATATTACTGGTCAGGAAATAAATTTACCTGGTCAAGAAGTGATTTGCCCGACCAGGTAAGGCTTTTGACCGACCAGTGAGGAATTCTACCCGACCAGGAAGTTGTTTTGTCCAACCAGTCACCACTACAACAATATTGAGTATATATTACATTAAAGTATAGCATATTTTTAAAAATGCTAATATTAATGGGGGATTAAAATTAACACGGCTGATGAATAGTGGGGATTAAAATTTTTGGCGCCATATGACTAAAATCCTAGGTGGCAAAATGAATTTATGCCAAAATTCCCTTTCTCTCATATTTTCTCAAGCCTTTCTCTAACTCACGAAGCCCTCTCCGCCCTCTCCGCCCTCACGAAGACTCACTGCCCTCAACTCATCTCTGCCTCCGCCCTCACGAAGTCTCTCCGCCCTCACCGAAGTCTCTGCCTCACGAAGCTTTCCATTTCTAAAGTGAGAGTAAAACTCATTATTTCAGGTGATCCATGTTTACCCTGTTTTTGTGGTGGATGTTCCACTAATCACCTTATCTCATTCTTCAAATTTTTTTTTTGCCCATCCCCAGATTGCACCTTTCGATATTGAGTTTTCAGTGACACACAAGGAACTTGACTTCTCTCATTTGCTGGTTAGTTCCTCCAGAGCTAAACCTTTTGCTGCTATTCTTAACTAAAAATTTCATATAATGGAAGGAAGGTCTCAATTGTTGTTGAACTGTATTTCCAGGATCTTTTAAGACGGCTACTTAGAGGTCAAGCCTCTCTATTTGATTGGTCTAGATCTTCTTCCCTGGCGAGGACCTTATCACCCAGAGTTTTGGAAAGTCAAATAGATGCTAAGAAGGTTTGTGATTCACTTGCAACTATTTATGCTGTTATTTTTTTTTAGTGTGTAATACGTATATACATACAAGTATATAATTTTTTTTAAATTCTTAAATTTCTTTAGAACTCTGTTTAGTTCTTAGTTCAGCAAGCTCTTGAATATTTTTTTGCCGATGATATCAGCTTTGATGCTTTAAGGGAAGAATAAATGATAACCTTGTGGAGATGAACAAATTACATGAGAGAAATCTATGAGATACATAGACTAGTGCATGGAAGTTTATGACAATAGAGTTGAACCATTTTGAAATGCCTGAAAGTTCAAGTGTTTACAATTTCAAGCCCCTAGTTATTCATCGAGTAGTATTGAATCTGTAAGTATATTTGGTTTAAACTGAAATTACTCAACTCAATACACCAAACAAATTCAATAGCTTCTTTTTCTTTTTCTTTTTTAATAATGAAACAGTGCCATCAAATTGTTTGGGAAAAAGAAAATCGATTAAGTTTCTTAGTCATTAATGCAAAATACCTAAGCTAGTTGTTTGAATATTGTATGGTAATATACTTTATAATTTATAAAGGCTATTATTACATATATATAAATATACATTTTATGCTTGTTGTTTAATTTTAGTGTTCTTAACATACGATTGATACAGGGAAATTTAGTACATGCTGGAGGAAGAGTTATTTGTTCAGCCGAAGGAGATTTTCAATAATACAATTACCAGAGCAAACTAAGTACGATGGTAATAAACTGATCCAAATAACCCAAAACTCTATTAAAATTTTAGTATTTTTTTTTTAAAAAAAAATACATGCACTGAATCATAGACCAAGATGCATTTGTGGTAAGAACAAAAAACTTGCACTAGCATGAGTCAGTCACACACAAGCTAGCTAAAGTAGTGGGAAAGAAGAAATTACAAGAATCCATACTTTTACTACACTACAAGATCAGCAACATTCCTTTATCCATGAGCAAGATAGATATTTCTAGTTGTTGATTTCTCTAAATGGGGATCTTATGTCAGAATTTGCTTCCAGTTTCTTCACTGCAATGGGACTATTCACATTCTCACTCAGATAGCTAGAGTGTTCATCCTCAGTAGAGGGCATTGTTGTCTGTAACAAATCCATTAGTTGTTTGTCTGAACTGGAGATCTCACTAATCTTGTCACTCAACCCCTCAACCAATCCCAACAAGTTTTCTCTTTCTGATGATAACTTAGTAACATCTTCAAGTAAGTTTCTTCTCTCACTCTTGAGCTCTTCAATCAAAGCATCTGACTCTTTCAGCTTTGTCTAGAATTGAAACCCCATATTCTTCATTTCCAACTCTTTTGCCTCCAATTCTGCTTCAACTTCAACTACTTGCCTCTTCAAAACACACATGGAGTTTTGCTGCAGTTCCAGTTTCTGCTTTACATTATGGATGTCATCCTCAAGTTCAGCAATCATAAGCTTCTTCTCTTCAATTTCTAGTGCAGCCATAATCTGGGCAGCAGTTATTTTCTCCCACGCTTTATGTGTCAGATTAATCTCTGCTTGTTTCTTGGCGAGCTCTGAAGAGAAAGAAATTAACGAATTATTAAATTTATCTTCAAATGATCCCACAAGCCGCATCAACTCATTTATTCTCTGGTTCTTCTGTTCCATAAGCTCTTTTTCATGCTCAATTGTTCTTTCTGCTACAATTCTTGAGAGCAAAACTTCCTCAAGTTCTCTTCTCAATGATTCTTGCTCCAACCATTCAACTACTTTCTGGAGCTGCTCTAGGATCTTATCCTTCTCTCTTATCGTTTGGAGAAAGCTTGGTTTCTCTGACTCCAAGGACATGGTTGTTTTCATCTCAGCTGAGTTAGCAGCAGCTTCTCTTGTTTTGAGATTCTGCTCTAGTAACTCCACCTGGTGCCACTACAATAAAAAAGTATTTTAGCTACTCAAAAATTGGTAGTCATTAACATATTTTTGGTAGCTAATAGACTTTTAGCTACCAAAAATTTTTAGTAGCTAGTTCGTAGCTAATACCCCGTCGCTAAAAGTTTATAGGTACCAAAATATTTGGTAGCAAATGTTCTTTATTTGCTACTAAATATTTAGTAGTAAAAGATATTGTATTTAGTAGCAAAATGATTTACTTTTATATCCACTATGTTTTTTTTGCTACCATAATTTGGTAGCAAATTACATAATTTTATTAATAAAATAAATTAAATGTTGTTTTACTAATAAAATTTGGTGGCAAAATATTTCAAAATTGGTAGCTAATAAATTATTTTCTACTAGCAAATGAAAAAATATTATTATTTGGTAATTTGTATTTTTTTTTTTGGTTGGATTTTTTAAACTAATAAATTATAATTGCTCAATTATTTTAATATAAAAATAAAAATCCACGTAAAATATTAAAACTAATAAGAAATTAAAACTAATAAGAAATTACAAATGTATTTAAGTGCTCATTTTCTCCTAAAACCTGTTTTCCTTCGTGGGTTTTCTAGTTCATTACATTTCATTTTGTTATTCTTGTTGCTTCTTACATGGGTTAGCAAGAAATTCAAGAAGAGTCATCATGAGGGTCCGAAGGAGAGGCTTAATAACACAAAGTATTTGTGTTATAAACCAGCTTTAATGGCTTGTCTGGGTCTTTATGCGTTTAATCTAGTGTTGTGCTTATTGAGCTACATCTACTGGTATAGGAATGGTTGGTCTGATGAAAGCTTAGTGACCCTTCTGGATTTAGTCATAAGAACACTTGCTTGGGGTGTAGTCTCTATTTACATGCACACCAAATTTTCTAACTCCGGTCATTCAAAGTTTCCATTTTTATTGAGAGTTTGGTGGATTTTCTACATATTCGTTTCTTGCTATTGCCTTATAGTAGACTTTGTTCTATACAAAAAACAAGTCTCCATATATGCTCAGTCCTTTGTTTCTGCTGTTGTGTCTGTTATCTCTGGTCTGTTTTTCATATATGTGGGATTTGGGGGGAAGAAAGAAGGTGAAGATACACTTCTTCAAGAACCCCTTTTGAATGCTAATGGTGTAGTGTCAAATAAGTCCACAGGGGATGCGACTATAACTCCTTTTTCTAAAGCTTCTTGAGCCTTGATATTTGCTGTAGAGTCTCCATGGATCTGTTCTAACTCCACCTTGAGCTCTTTTATAGTTGCATCTCTACTTGCTAACACAGACCTACAGTTGCTCAAATCATTTGTAACCTTTTCCAGTTGAGAGTTCCTTTCATCTTCTTTAACCTTAAGGTTTGCAGTGAAGTCTTCACGCATTTTCTCCAACTCCATCCTTAGCTCCTTTAACATTGCATCTTTATTTTCTAGCTGGTGTATCCATTCATCTTCTTGAGCCTTGATACTTGCTACAGAGTCTTCACGGATCTGATTCAACTCCACCCTGAGCTGTTTTATGGTTTCATCTCTACTCTCTGGCTGAGCCATACAATTGCTCAAATCATTTATGACTTTTTCCAGTTGAGAGTTCCATACACCTTCTTTAGCCTTGAGATTTACAGAAAAGTATTCACGTACTTGCTCCAACTCCATCCTGAGCTCCTTCAACATTGTGTCTTTACTTTCCAACTGAGACCCACAATTTTCCAATTCCTGTGTCAATGTTTCAAGCTGGGACTTCAATTCAGCTTCTCTAGCCTTCAGATTTTCAGTAGATTCTTTGTGCATCAGCTCTGAACATTTGAGCTTGTTTCGCAACTTTGCCACAGAAGGTGAACCTGAAGCCTTTTGGATTAGAGCTTCCTGAAATTCTTTTAGTGAAACCTGTACCTCCTGCATTTCTTGCTCCATTTGTCTTTTCTGATATTCCATCTCTTTACGAAGTATCTCCTTTTTTTCAAGTGCATGTCTTGGAGATGCAATTTCTTCGTTCCTCTTCTCAGTGAAGCAGATTTGACAATGTTTTCAATGATTACCAGGATGCAAAATCCCAACTAAAATTTTAGTATTATTATATAATAAATCAAACTCAGCTAATCATATGATTTCAGTTTATATATTTTGCTTATGGAATATTTTTAATTTATATAAGCTCCTCACATTCACAGTCTGTGCATATATGTTAGCATGCAAAGTTATGACTTACATGGTTGAACATAATTGTGACATGACTTTTTGATTTATTGGGTTCTCTACACAAGTTTCTAAATTTCTTTAACTCTTTCAGAAATTCAGAATTGGAGGGAACTTTATTTGCAGCAGTTTGCAAGAGGTATGTTTTCTTTTATTTTTGTTAAAATACTTTGCAAATGTTAGAGGAGTTTGAATATCTTAGATATTCATCCATAGTGAAGTAGGTTCTGAGATTATTATTATTGTGTGCTGCGGTGATAACGGAAGGTTGAGAACTTGTGTGTATTAGTGAAGTAGGTTCTGAGAAATTTGTGTGCTGCGGCGAGATAAGGAAGAAAACTTGTGTGTTGATTGAATATTTTGAATTGATAATGATTGATGGTTGGTTAATAAATATGGCTGGAATGTTTTCTGATTTTCTGTTAGTTATTTGATGTATATCTAATAAACTTCAAAAACCATAGAAATTTGAAAGTAGAATCGAAACCCATGTGGGGAAAATCGAAACCATAGAAATTTAGTCATCAATCAACTAAATACAAAGTGAACTTGAAAAATCTTAAGGTGAACTAAAACCATAATCCATAACTGCTTAAAACAACTCCTTTTATACTTTGCATCTTTGTTATTACAATAATAAAATACATTTAATCACATTGTAGAAAAATCAGCAAAAATAAAAATCAAATAATCACATTTAAATATGATATAGGAAAACATGGCTACCTTTACTTATCAAAACAAAAAAGGAACACAAGAGTCTTATCCTCCATCCCTTAGCTCAAGAGTCTCGTACACTCATAGTCAAACAAAATCAGAAACATACCAAGTTGGGAGAACTAAAAATTGGTGACTGCTTGAACCAGAAAATTGAAAGACTAATAAGGAAAGCAGCCAAAAAGATCCTGACAGAAAAGTTGTAAAATGTAAAATTAAATAATAACAAAACAAACTTAAATGACCATAAAAAACACATACATATTAAGTAATTAACTTTATGATTTTTTAAATTTATTATTTATTGTATGTTGACTTAAGAGATAGATTTATTATAAAATTCAGAACTAAATAATGGGTTTATATGAATAATAAATTAGAAAAGTTCCTTCATTTTTCTTTCCTATCCATAGATCGATGAACCAAAAAACAAACAACACCCCTTTAACTTTTTTCTTCCACTTTTTCGGCTACCAATCAAACAACTTTTTATTATTCTGCCTCTGTTTTTTTTTCTTTCCTCTTGTGTTTTCTGAATACAAAACATACATAGTCATAGTGTATCTTTATAAAATATAAGACACGTGAATAACACTAATGCCAAAATGTCCTCTAGAAACTACCAAAAGTGCATGCATGGCTGGATAGCTCAGTGGTTTTCTATATCGGATTAGCATATATGATCTAAAATCTGAATGGCGTTATATTTAAAGAAGAAAAGAACAGTGTATTATTGTTATTATTATAACAAAAGTAAGCAACAGATAAGAATTGCAATGAGTGATTTTTTATTAGGTTCAATCAATGATAAGAATATGCATGACTACAATTACAGTTGACACTTTCGGGGCTTTTGAACTTCTCACCTGGTTGTTTTGTAAATGTATCCCATATACTAACTCCTTTATTTCCCTCATCAGAAGCTCCCTCAAACTACCATATTGAAATAGATATCAAATTCTTGAACTGACAATACTCTTTATATATATATAAATATATATAATATTTCTTTGAGATGAGGATTGGAAATGCCAGAATTATCTCAAGTTTAGCAATAAGACTAAATAAACAGCTTAAATTCATTTCTGAACTCAAAATCAAGTAATTTTAAAAATCAAATCATATAGTATATTTTGGTTGATACAATTTTGTATTTACCATTACATAGACTTATCAAAATTTTCCTTTTTGTTGGTTAGAACAGGACAACTAAATTGGTGATCATGTTGGATAAAAATTGGCTACGCTCCAATAGGTAATAAGAATTAGGGATTTAATTAGTGCTAGCTTAGTAAAATTAGTAACTTACTGTATTTGTTACTAATATATTATAAATATGAACTTGTCTTTGAATTGTAGAGCCTCGGATGAGTATAGAGAAGGCGCTAAGAATTTTGTAGAAATGTCAGAAAAGCTAGCTGGTTATCCAGAAAAGTTATTGTGTCCATGCAAAGTTTGTCGAAACTTAAGTCACCAATGTATTAACATTTTGTATGAACACTTAGTAACTACCCCACACTTGTAGTCGCAAAGGTTATGCAAGATTGATTGATGAGTTGGTAAAGCCAAACATATTTACAGTTGTTTTATTATAGAATTTGGTTTAGATATTTTTTTAATTTATTTTCTTATTTTGATAGATGAACCATAGTGAAACCAATACACCACCTTCTAGAGTTGATGTTTGGACCAAAGCACATAAGAAGAAAAATGGCGAACCAGTAAATTCAGAAGTGGCTGAAGCTTTTGTATACACCTTGCCCTTTCAAAATCATGTGACTTTAGCTTTAACTTACTCATTTGTTTGAATACATTTATTGATACTATTTATTTTTGAAGGATTTGGTTGAAGAATATAAGAAAGATCCTGCTACGTCTTCAACTACAAGTGTTAATGAAGACATCCTCACAAAAGTCCTTGGTCCTGAAAAAAATTCATACTTGAGAGCTTTCGGAAGAGGAGTTACTCGGTCAAAGTTGCAAATTGTGTCAGAAAGAGATGACCATTTGATAAAGATAGAAGGTCAATGCAAAAATTTGAACGACAAAATGCAACACATGGAGCAACTCATTGTTTCTTTAATGAAAAATCAAGTAAGTATTTTGATGCTGAAACTATATTTTCATGTGGCTGAATTGCAATAATAACTAAGATTCATGTTTAATTTTTTGGTTAGTCTTTACTTTTGTATTTTTTTTAATTTTGATGTTGAATTCATGTCTTTCTATCTTACTTGTAAATAGAATACATCTTCTTAGAGCGAGGAGCAATCAAATGTCAATGTTCAATCAAATTCTCATGTTCATTCCACTCAGGTAATTATGATACTAATTATATGAAAATGATAAAATCTAAAACATATAATATTCAATATAAAATCATTTACTGCTGCTGAATTTGTTATATTGATATATTGTTAGAGTGTCAAGAACCACACATTTGGCTCAAAATGCAAAATATTAGATTGGATTGGATCTGGAGAAATTATTGCAGAAGGTTATTTTATCTCAAGTGACCCAAAGGATGAGGTTCACCATGTTCCTCTTGGGCCTAATGCTATGAAAGTGGGGATAGATCTTGTGAGAAAGAATGATGCATTTCTGTGGAGGCCTTCAACAATTATGTCTACTATAGAAGATGTTGTAGGTAGTATAATTACATGGCCAGCTGATAAAGTTATAATTAGGTAATTAACGTTTTTTATGTACTCTTTTAATTTACTATAACTTTAAGTTGAAGCATTACTTATTTAAATTTTGTTGTAGCTAAACAAATGGACTCGCAACAAAGACAAGTGCACAAATGATGATGAATTGAAGGATGGAGCAAGTTTCACGCATGGTTTACTTTTGTGTATCTTGTAATGTTTCTATTTTTCATTTTTGAAGTAAAAATTGTTCAAGATTATAAAACTTTATTATGTTATGCTTTCAAACTTAAGTTAGAACTAAGATCTCATGAAGTAGACACATTCATGGTTTGAATTAGTTATTGTTTAATGTAATACTTATGGTTTATCAATCTATTGAGAATTACATTTTATGATTAATTTTGAATATTTTTATCAAAATACAATAATGAAAATCTTTTAATTAAAAAAAACCATATAAGTATACTTATCAAAATAAAATTTAAAATTTTATTACTATATGTTATGATTTAAAAGCATATTATAAGCGTAAAAAATCGTTATGGTTTATATAATATAACAAACTAAAAATGTTATCAAAATAATCAAATATAACAGTTGAAAAGTGTTATGAAAAAAATACAAGATTAAACTTCAAATTTATAATCAAAAACTCTATCTAAATGTTATTATTTGAATATTATAGCACCTAAAAATGTGTTATTGAATAGTTTAAGATAACACCGAACATAACATTCAAAAATGTTATAGAAAAGACTGGACTTTTAATAACATGGGCTACGTTAGCATTTTCAGAAGTGCTATCAATAGTCCCAGATAGCACTTTTTAAGTGTTATGAATACTGTTTTTTCTTGTAGTGCACTTCAGTAAGATGTTGTGCCCGACCAGTCACATAAGAGAATAGTGCTATCCGACCAATAATGTATTTTGGCTGACCAGTTACTTCAGGAGGTGTTTTGTCTGACCAACTACATCGGAGAATATTTTTGTCTAGTCAGGGAGAAGTCTCACCCGACCAGACACACGAATTGGCCGACCGGTCATCTCTGAGAGGGACTCACTCGAATTTGAGTAAAACTTCAACCTGAATTGCTTGTAACTACTGCGCGAATCTCTCAAATATCCTAAAGAAATAGCTATATTGTTGTAATTTAAATTTGTTTATTATTTATTAATTAAAGTTGGTTGAAACAACCAAATACCCCGTCAAAACGGGATATTTTTCATGTACGATCCATGACCCTATAAAGAGTTCATGGCATCATTGGGGGGATCTGATCTTTTAGACTATCTAATTTTGAAACTTTGGGGTTGTGACTTGGGACATTCTCGGGGCATTTTCTGAGAGAGCTTCGAGAGAGAAACTCTGTATTTTTTCACTTACACTTAAGAAACTCAGTTAACTCAAGTTCATCTGATCTTAAGTGTAGGCTACATATATCACAACTCCAAGTGGATTAGGCTATTACCAACAAATTGGGGCTGAACCACTATAAAATTATTTGTGTCATTTATTTTCTATTGAAGGTTTACTGTCGTTTTTGCGTCTACCCAAAGTTGGCCAAAATCATGGTCAACATTTTTGGTGCTTTCATTAAGAGCCCGAATAGAAGAAATACACTACTATCCAACCAATATGGTGCCCAGGAAGCCTGATACGTCAACTGCAAAAGAAATTGTTAGACCAGAAGGTTTTACACCTAAGAACCCTGACACTGAGCCCAGGGTCTTTCTCGAGGAGACGACTCCAGAGGTCAAACAAATCTAGGAAGCCATGGGGCTTTCCAGGAGGAGAAGATGCAATTCAACGCTCGGCAGGAGTCTTTCGCTGAGGAGATGGCCAGGAAAAAAGTTGTATTCGAGCAGCAGAGACGGGAAATGGATGCTAGAAGCAAAGAGATCAGGCAACGACAGGAGGAGGCTGACCGGCGACATCGCAGGGCAACACTTGCTCTAAAAACAGCTACTCAATTGGCCCATGCCAATGCCCAAGTCGTGATACGAGCAGCTACCCAGGGAGCAAGAAACAATAATGTTGGTCAGAAGTCCCCTGGTGACAAGGTCGATTCTTGGGGGCCAGACAGAAGTAGAAGCAATCCCACTGGTCGGGCAGATGATGGGGTCCGCTCTGGGACTGCATCGACGCAAAGGGAGAATTCTAGAATCCCTTTCAGAAGCCACCAGTTAGAAACTTCTAGATCAGGAAGTCACCACTCGGGTAGAAAGAAGACTCCGCCCGAGCATAACCAGACCACAACTCCTCGAGACAAGAAAACTTCACAGTATAAAGATGGGTATGGTTAGGATGAGACTGATAGTAATCAAACCGATCGGTAAAAAGAAAAAGAAGGCAACAACCAACAAGAAGGAGGAAAGGACCGCCCGAGCCGCGTCGAGAAGCTGCCACTACATCCTAGCCAACAGCGTAGTGGGAGAGAGTAGGTCCCGCGTAGTAAGCCCTTCGAAAAATCGAAGAGTACAGTGTTCGACAGGATAGGATTTGAGAGACGTCATTGTTGGGAACGAGTTTCCTAATACGCAGTGGAATGGTGATGGGATTGGCCCATTGTGCAAAAAAAATGTAACATATTTAAACTACCTTTAAATATGCGGATCCGTTAATATACATACATTAATCATAAGCAAGTTAAGAATAGAAATAATACCTCTTGAAGCCTATCAAGTGTCATTGCTGTCTTTTTGTAATAAGAACGATCTTCCTATCCTAGCTGCTCCCAGGTACTCACACCAAGATCTTCCATAGTGTTCTCTACACCTCAAGAAGTGTGTGGGCACTTAGAGAATAAAGGATAGTTTATTTGTGATTCTTCTTGATGTACTCAACATATGAGATCAAGATAATAGGCGTGAGAATTGGTTCTTTATTTTTCAGGGAGAGAAAAGTATCTTTCTATTTTTCACAGAGCAAATAGACTTAGTTGTCTGAGTTATCTAAGTTCTCTGAGTTATTTGTATATTTTCTAATTAGTTATACTTAAAAGAAAATATTCAAATTTAAAAAATAAATTTGTAACCAACTTACAATTTACTTTTTAATTTATTAATGAAAATATCCAAAAACTAATTTTTTGAATTATCCATTAATTAATTAATAAAAAATAAAAATCCTATCCTTGAAAAAATAGCAGCACACGCCATGTACCACCCCTATTTTTAGGGATATTTGATTTTTCTATTTTTATTTAATTATTTATTCAAACTACTTTGTCAGATAAAAATCTAACAACCTGATAACTAATTCAAATTTGAATTAAATATCTTTTTAACTAATTATCAAATATAATTAATTGTTTGAATAAATATTAATCTTCTAAATTCAAGTCCAATTTGAACTTATCAGATTATTATCCCCCACTCAAATAAAGATATTTAATTAATTCTACCAATTAATTAAATCCAATATTTTTGAAAATAAATATTTAATTTATTATAATTTCGAAAATTATAATTAATTAATTAATTAATTAAATTTTGAAATTAATTTAATTTCAAAAACTATACAATAATTAAATATTAATTAATTTTGTTAATTACAACTACTTGGTAATTAATTAATTAATTAATCACTATTATCATTTAATTGTATATTTGGCCTGAAGAACAAATTTCTTTTTTTTTATCAAGAAAAGAGAATTTTATTGATCACAGCACAAAACAACCAAGTTACAACAAACAAAAACCCACTGGAACAAACTCAGCCCACAATTCAAACACTAGAAGCTCACGGCTTTACAACATCTGCAGAGAAAAAATAACTCAGTCTACACTTAATGTCTTTTTTAATCAACTCAACTACAGCCATAATACTAAGAGAGTAATTATGGACATAACAAATGTTTCTATTATGCCACAAATAGTAGACCGTAGCAGAGAACACAGCCGCCACTTTAGAGGCTCTAACCCCCTTGCTCATGCCACCAATCCATCTGCACCAGTCCGAGTAGATAAGAGGCCAAGAACAGCCAAACCAGTCATGAACCTTATGAACAACCTGCTGAGAGAAACAACAGCCAAATAACAGATGACTATGACTCTCCACATCTTGATCACAGACCGGACAAAGAGAAGATTCTAGCTGCATCACTCGTTGTAAATGGTCTCTAGTTAACAACTTAGAATTGACCGCAAGCCAAGTGATGAACCTATGCTTAGGAACACTCACTCTGTTCCAAACAAACTGCTTGTAATGGACAGGGATATGATGAATAAGACCAGTATACAGCTGTCTAATTTTAAACCTTCCATTACTACCAGCCTTTTCAATCTCCTCTTGAGAAAACAACTCACGTAATTGACAGATTTTGCGCCAATACTAACTAGTATCAGCTTTAAGTTGGTATTGCCAAAAGTTTTGGCCCTTTAAATACACTGCATGAACCCACTTCACCCATAATGCTTCTTGCTGATGGCTGATAGCCCAAATATATTTACCAAGCATTGCCTTGTTCCACTTAGATCCTTCACCAAACCCCAATCCACCAAAAGCTTTAGGCAAACAAACCGTAGACCAGGATGTAAGATGAAAGTTGCTCCTTGTACCATCATTACCCCAAAGAAACCACATGCATAGCTTGTCCACTTCTTTGATTATACTTTGAGGCAGTAAAAAAATATTCATCCAGTAATTTCTCAGCCCCAAAAGAGCAGAAGTAATGAGCTGAACCCTCCCTGCATAGGATAAATGTCTACTTGACCAAGTGTGAAGTCTGAGCTTTATCTTTTTAAGAATTTCTCCGCAGTCAGCCGCTTTCCATTTTGTGGGTCTCATAGGGACTCCAAGATACTTCAGGGGGAAGGTGTCCTCTTCTAACTGTAAAAGTTGTTGTAATTGGCGTTTGTCTTGAGTTGAGATACCACTGAAGAAGACTGGAGACTTGCTTAAATTAGCCTTCATTCCAGTACTATGGCAAAAGTCTTCAAATACATGCTGAATAATCTGAACTGAACCTCTGTTAGCTTTGCAAAAAATCACTAAATCATCAGCAAAACATAAGTTGATGATTTTGAGATTTTTACACAAAGGCTGAAACCGAAAATCATGATGCAATGCACCAAATTGAAGCAGCTGAGAGAGATACTCCATAACTAAGACAAAAAGTAATGGGGAGATAGGAACTCCTTGTCGAAGACCCTTAACTCCTTGAAACCCCCCCTGCAAACGACCATTCATCATAACAGTATAGGACGTACCTCTGAGACAAACCATCACCCAATGAATGAATCTAGAAGGAAATCTCAATCTGATTAATAACCTCTCTAAAAAATCCCAGTCAATAGTATCATAGGCTTTACTGAAAAATAAGGATATTATGAGCAAGAGATCTCCCTCTAATAAAAGCTCCTTGATTGGGACTAATAATAGAGGGTAACACTTCTGAAAGCCTACTGCAAAGCATTTTTGAAATGCACTTATACAGAGTATTACAGCACGCTATAGGCCTATAATCAACTGCCCTGTTAGGGGAGTCAATTTTAGGAATTAGAGCCAAAACTGTTTTGTTCAGCTCAGCCGGGATCCTCCCTGTATTAAAAAAATCTAAAACAGCCAAAGAAATTTCATCACCAATATACTTCCACACAGCCTTGTAAAAATCTGAATTGTATCCATCTAATCCTGGACTTTTAGTACCCGGAATACTAAACAAAGCTTTTTTTACATCAGCTTTAGTAAACTTCCAGATTAAGCTCAGCTGCATATCAATGTCTAAACAAGGGCCCAAATCAATGTAATCAGTGTTAATCAACCCAGAACCTGAACTATTGCTTCCCATATACTTCCTGAAATGATCAAGAAAATGATTCACTACTGCATTATAATCAGTAATAACCTCCCCATGGTCATTCAGAAAAGACAATATTCGATTCCCCGCTCTTCTCTTTTTGATACACGCATGAAAATAAGAATTTTTTTCATCCCCCTTCTGAATCCAAGTTACTTTGCTACGCTGAATTAAGTAGCTCCTGTACCGAGTATAATGCTCATTATAGCAGACCGCAGCTAATCTTTCAGCCTCCTGAGCAAAAGCATCCGAAGGATGTTCCTGAGCTTTTGTTAAAGCTAACTGATAAGCACCCTTAGCCTGATGATAGCCCTGCTCAATGTCCCCTATTTCCATCCTGTTGAACACTTTCAAAATATGCTTCAGCCTAAGAAATTTCTTAGTTACTCCCAATAACCCTTTAGCTGTCAAAGGCTTGCACCAGTTATCTAGAACAGTATCTTTAAATCTGCTATGAGTTATCCAGCAATTAAAGAATCTAAAAGGTTTAATTCCAAGATGTCCCACCTTAAGAGTCTTAATGAGAAGGAAACAGTGATCCGAATGCACATCCCACTGAATCTCTGCAATAGTATTCGGAATAAAGTCAGTCCATTCTTCATTGATAAACCCATGATCAATCTTAGAATATACTCTATCACCTCCCTCCTATTTATTGGACCAGGTAAACTTGGATCCTATGCATTTGATTGTAGCTAGCTGAGAAAAGGCTAGCCAAGCTGTAGAGTCCATTATCTCATTAGCATTAACCCTCTTACCCCCTGATCTGTCGTCATAGTTAAACACTACATTAAAATCTCCCACTACCAGCCAAGGCTTATTCGAAACTTGAATTGAAGATAAACCCCTCCACAAATCCAACCTCTCAATCACAGTGTTAAAACCATACACAAAAGAGACAACAAATTCCAGCTGTAGGCTAGAAAAAGTAACCAAACAATGAATGAATTGCTTGTGTTCCATTAACACCTGAACCTTAACAAAAGTCTTCCTCCATATAATCATAATTCTGCCCTCAACAACTGGGCTATTATAGTGATCCCAGCCAACAAACACTTTGGACATCATATCCTTAGTTTTATCCATCTTTAATTTATTCTCTAACAAAGCACCAATACCAACTTTATTTAACCGTAAGAGACTTAGAATTGCTTGTTGTTTGTCTCTCTTATTCAACCCCCTTACATTCCAACTAAGTACATTTGAGCAATCCATCAACTTTTGAGTTAAGTAGAAACTCAGCTTTCTCCCTTGTTTCCTGTTCTTGGAGCACCTTGAACACATTCTGCTTGCTACCTATATGAGTGCTCACTGACTTGCCTTTGCTCTTAGAATTCCCAACCTTCTTAGGGACCTCCCAGTTTTCTTTATTGGCCTGAATTCGTGTCCCTTGTTGGATCTGTAATCTACTCTTAGGTTCACTAGTATCATCACTTAACTCAATTGCTACCTGCTGAGATATTACAGCTTTAGGGGCCTCAGTACCTGCAGCTTTTCCCTATGTGTTGTTCTCGGCTTCAACAGCTTCAGAATCAGACCTGATAATCACCTTATCAGACTTATCCTTGGTCACCCAAACTTTGGTATCTGATTTCTTGCACTCAGCTGAATTATGCCCAAATCCCTTACAATTCTGGCATTTTATAGGGAGCCATTCATATTCCACAAATTGTTCTTGAATTTGGCCCAGCTCATTGACAAAATGAATGACAAAAGGAGGATCATCAGTAATCTCCATTTCAACAAGAACCCTTGCAAATCTGATCATAGATCTATCATTTGTGAACTTATCCACCATAATTGGCTTCCCAATTGTGCTAACCAAAGCACTGAGACGTTTTTTCCCCCAATATTGCAGACCTAAATTTGGAAGCCGAATCCACAGAGGAACAGATCGCACTAACCTGATAGTGTCCAGATCTTGGGTCCAAGGTCTCACTATGACTGGTTTCCGATCAAACTGCACAATGCCATTCTGCAAAACAAAATCTCTAGTAGCCTCATCATTGAACTTGACAATGGTGAGACCCATATGCATCCTCACTACCCGTTCAATACCTAGGTGACCCCAAATTCTTTTCACAAACCCTTCAAACACTGCAAAAGGGGGATTGGCTCCCAAAACCATGCATATCACAGCTAAACTCCAATTCTGAGCTTGTTCAGCAACCTCCTCCAAATCAATTTGGGCTACTTTCTTCCCATTTTTCAGCAATGGCTCCTCATAATGCAGTTTAGTCAACTCATTGACAATCAATTTACCTCTGAGATTCGCCCAATGCGATTGAGCAGAAGATTGGAAGTTCTCATTCTCCTCAACCGGAACTGTGTCCCTAACCTTATCTTCTTCCCCCTGGTGAGTCAATTCATCATCATTAGCCAGACCCAACGAACGTAACCTCTGCGTACTTTCCGTCAAACTTGAAGGCAAAACTTCCTCTGTCTGCAGATTTGGTTGAACCTTCAATGATGATTCCGTTAATGGCAAAGATCTGGTGACCTCCTCAGACCTTGTTCTTGATGCATGCTTTCGAGCAACCTTCTTCTTCTTCATCATGGAGAGAAGAGAGGAACCTTCACACGCCTCTTGATGATTTTGGTTGAATATTCTTATTAAGAACAAATTTCTTCTTAAATATGTCTTTCAACTATTTTTTCCCTTCATATCAACTCTTACCTTGAATAGAGTTGATAGAGCCGCTGTGGGGACATATGGACCTATAATTCCAAGCTCCAATAAATTTGAGATTATTAATTAAACTCTTTAATTAAATAATCTTAATTTATTAATCTCATGATTATTCCACTATAAATATGAGACTGCACTGTTGTAATTATAGACATTTCATTTACTGAGTACTTTATAATTATAAAGTGTCCATTGATATAATCATTGCATACAAATTGACCCTCTAATAATGGTTCATAATTAATCAGGAATAAAATTAATGTTTTATCCTTTTAATTATCTCTTGTTTCCTTAAGTACCATTGACTTTACTAGTGAAGGTTAATTCATAACTAAATTATGAATTTGAGCTCAATAACCTTTTAGTCCCAAAAGTCAACCCTTAAGAGAACTATTATTTAATCTCTTGCGAGAAGGCATAGATTCCACATCTGTATACTATGTCCCCAGCCATCTACATTAATGAGTTCCCAAAACAAAAGCTTTTAGCCTGATCATTCTTACAGATCCTAACAAGTGAATCAAAGAACTCATATAACATAAACAGGAGCTCATAGTAACTTCAGGATTAAGATCTATTTATATATGATCATCAGTTGATATATTTAATTAATACTTCGAAACGATATTTAACTAAGTATTAATAAACATATCTGGTCCAGTTCTATATATTCTCTAATATATAAAGCACCTCCACTAAAGCGTCCTACCACACTAGTGATCCGGATTTAGATCACATATATTCATAATACTAGCGGACTGTACTTACAATAATTAATCTAAAGATTCCATAACTTTATTTTACTGCGAACTATTCAAGTTCATTTATCTCAAACACAATCCTCCCATACCAATACATGTTTGAGATCACATATATGAACTTAGGAATTTTTCTGATATTTACATAATATTATCACAGAATAATATAGTCCATAGAATATATGCATAACAAATTCAATTTATTTATTTATTTCATAAAACAATGTCTACTACATATGCTTTCAAGGCACAATTCCCAACAGTCATCAGCAACAAGAGGAAGACCACCCAGGTCGAAGGGCAAGATCTTACCCGCCCTGGCGATCAAGTAGAAATACTTGATGATAGTGCACCAAACGGAAATGCCAGACCAGGAGGTCGAAATGCTGAAACATCATCAGTTGCATCGGTCATTCAAGCCCAACTGTAAACTTGGCAGTTTTCAACTGGTCGGTATATTCTCGCAAAAATCAACTGGTCAATCAAATCGAGCAGTGTTCAACTGGTCGGTAAACTGGGTAGTGTTCAACTGGTCAGTGAATTTGAAAAGTTTTCAACTGGTAAGTAAAAACCGGGCAGTGTTCAACTGGCTGGTATTCACCTGGTTGGACAAACTGATAGTAATTGGCCAGTGTTCAACTGCTCAAAAATTCTCCATATACTCTATGTGTTTCATGAGTAATTAACCATTGATCACTAAGGCGCACATAGGTATACTGGTATATAATTTATCTTGCTACAATTCTAGGGTGAAAGATCGAAAGTTCTAGGTCGGTGATTTGATCCTAAGAAAGGTGTTCATCAAAGACCCATCAGCTGGAGTGCTATGACCAAATTGGGAAAGACTTTATCAGATTAAGAAAGTTTTGCCTCCACACACTTACAACAAACTTTATTAGCTAAATGGAGCCTGATCAGGAACAACTGGAATGGCGAGCATCTGAGGATATATTATCACTAAATACTGCTTTCAGAGTGGTAGCTTAATTTCAAGTTGTTTAACTTGTTATTTAAGTTTGGTTTATGAGCTGGTTATTTGCTGACCAGACATTTATTTTTAAACAGTTTTTCTTGTTTAAGAATCGTTATTAGACACGTTTTGTCCTTTTTTTAATTTACGAGTAATAAAAGAGACTACACGCAGCGTGGTCGATTCATTCTACAAATATGCATGTGTGTTAATTTTTTGAATAGTGTTCAACTGATCGGTAAAATCGAACATTGTTCTACTGCTCGATACGTTCAAGCAGTGTTCAACTGCTCGAATATTTTCCATATATTCTATGTGTTTCACGAGTAATTAACTACTCGAACAGATTCGGTCAAGTAGCAAGTGACCAAGGATCTTACAACTTTCGATCACTTGGGGGGCACATGGGGTATACTAGTATATAATTTAACATAAGCAATAAGAGCATGAGTTAAGATATTTGTTTATAAGCTGACTTGTAAATTTTCGAAGTCAACAAAGGCCATTAAGCTAACTTGTTTGACAAAGCTTACGTAACATGGAATTTTTCAACATTTCAAGTTAGAAGCAAATATTCGTGTGAAAAAAAACATTATGCTCATACAATGTTAGAGCAATAAGAGTGTGAGAAAGTACACTTAGTAGGGACTTATGAAATGTCTAGAATTTCTAAGTTAGAAAACTAAGTACTCATGCGAAAATATAAGGCATACATCAAAGTGACTTTACTATTCACAAAATACTTATAATGTTTTAAGTCTAAAAAGACTTAGAATGTTTCAAGTTAGCAAAGAAAAGTAAAGTATAAATGCCAACAGCTCAATCGTACGAGAAAAATATAAAAGTTGCTAAGCAGCAATTGTTTTCACAAAAAGTACAAGAAAAAAGAGTAAACTAGTGGCCAGGTACAAAGTTTTGCTGGTCAGGTGCAAAGTTTCCCTGGTCGAGAGAGCAGATACAACTTCCCTGGTCGGTTGAGCATGCATCATGTGACAGTCATAATCCTGTGATCCGTAAGGGGAAAGATCGGGTAAGCTGTGCAATCCCACACCGCCTGGGGAAGGTCAAGTGTGATGATTCTAAGACTGTGTAGGTATGGGACTACACAGTTGAAGAGGGCTTAAATGGATTGATGGGTACTACCTATATCAGGAAAATGCATCTTCTTTTCGGTAGCCCATCTCTTGAGAACTCCAAAGTTAAGCGTGCTTGGCCTGGAGTAATCTAGGGATGGGTGACCTCCTGGGAAGTTTTCCCAGGAAGTGTGCGAGTGAGGACAAAGCACGCTGGAAAGACTTATCTTGGTTTGTAGGGCCAGTCATCATTCTAGAAAGCAGCCATAGTGACGTGGGGCGTCACACATCACTGGTAAAGTAGGAAACTTCGTGGTTGGATAGGATGCTCTCTGGTCGGCTAAGAGTGTCTAATGGTCAAGTAAACTAGTCTCTAGTTAGTCAACACCGTCGTCAACATCAAGGACCTCCTCTGGTTGGAATGATAGAGCAGAAAAGGTAGGCACAGTGCCAGCTGGAAGAGCTACCTCCTCAGCGACCTTGGCTTTGCATTTGATGAGCTCTTCGGCCTTTCCTTCTTTAGAGAGAAATTTGAGGTTGAGAAGCTTGTTTAACTTCCAAATCTGATAGAAGCACTTGCAGCAAATTTCTTCATAACGAGCCAGATCAGCTTCCTTTTCCTGTTTCAGATCTTCATTCTTTTGAGTCTTTTTCTCTAGCTGGTCATTCAATGTCTTTATTGGCCTGGATTTGCTTGTTGTTCTCATCAACCAACTCCTTCAACAATCTATCTCGGTCAGCAATTGTTTTCTCAGCCTGCTCAGTCTTTTCTTAGAGATCTTTCTCAGACTTAGTCATGCTTTCAATCTTTGCCTGAGCTTCCACCAATTGATCATTCAAGACCTTGACCAACTCTTTATAGTCGACTGCTCGGTGTTGATCATGACTAACAGTGATGAGTCCCTCGAGTAAACCAAACAGAAAATGAGTGCAAAGTAAAAATATTTACTGCCCAGTGAAAAAAAATTATGAGCAGTAAAAACATTTTACTGCCCAGATAAAAATGTATGAGAGTAGTAGTGATAATTTGATGCAGTTCAGAAAGAAAGAAAAAAATTTAGTCACACGGTACATTCCAAGGCCAAGCCGATCGAATGTTATATGATTTTGTGCTCAGGTGATGCTTGGGTTCCCAAAAATGGGCACATACCCAAGCAGCTAAGTGTGACAATCCAAGAGGTAAAAAAAATTTCAAGCAACATAAAATATTCATATGTGGATGTAGTCCGATTGGATTCAACAATACTCCATGTATAGGCGTTGTGCGGTCGGGTAAATAACTTGGCACAAACCCGAGCAGTTAAATGACACAAGTTGCAAAGTATGAGTGATCTGAATGACAACTTAGTAGCATAAAACATTCAAGCAAGGTGCATGATCTGTATGGTTCACAGTTGGTTCCGAGGGGCCAAGAATGCCCAAGCGGCTTGGTGGGTTCCGAATAGCCAAGGCAACTAAGAATGCGCAAGCGGCTAATGGCATCTGATCGAGTTCATGAAATTTTTTGCCTTTCTCATGGAAAAATATTATGAGCAGTCGAAACATATCCGATCAACCAAAGTATGACCAAGTAAGAGCTACCTGATTGGTTAAGCATTTTTGAGGACCCAAGACACTGCAAGATGATTTCCGATCGACTAAGGTGATTTCCGAGGAGCTAGGAAATTTTCAAGCAACACAAGTTACATCCGATCGGGATAAAACCAACAATTTGCAAACAAAAATTCAACAAATGAAAAGTCAACCAAGCATCTTGGATGGTTCTGAGTAGCTAAAGAGGTATTCGAGTGGTTTGGAAAAAATTTGAGGGGCCAAGAATGCCTAAGCGGCTTAGAGAGGGTTCTGAGGAGCAAGAAGTGCCCAAAGCAGTTGAAAGTTCCCGATAAGACATGGCACTCGGGTGGTGTGTGATTCGATCGGCTGGAGTGCATGGTTCAAGGTACTCGAGTGGTGTGTGACCAAGTGCACGAGCATGTTCCGAGGAGCAGGAGTCCGAGGAACCAAGTCACCCGATCGGGGCGTCCAATCAGCTAAGTGATGCCAAGGAGCAAGTGTCCGAGGAATCACAGCACCCGAGTGATGCGTGGTCTGGCCGACTAGCAAGTTTCCAAGGAGTTAGGGCCTACTCGACCAGTTAGGCATGGGTTCCGACCAGCCAAGGTGAACCCAATCCGCCACAAGCATAATTCCAAGCAGTTCACACGTGCTCCGAGTATCCAAGGAATCCAATCAGAGTCAGCCAGTCCGAACAGTAATTTTGTTTAAAAAAAAGTTATCACTCGACAGGCACACATTCTCTCAAAAACATGGGCACAAACACGTTTTCCTATTCATGGGGCATAGAAACAAGATCAAAAATTATAATTTCAAGGGTTTCAAAAAGTTTCAAGAAAACTTTAAGGTTCATGCAAACCCATGAACCCGAATACGCAATGGAGGATGAGAAACTATTTTTTCTTCAAAATTTCATGAAATTGGAAGTGAAATTGGCTAACCCAAAGCCTAATATACATCAAAACAACCACAAAAGCACTATCCTTCAAATATTCATCACAAAATTCTAAGGAGAGCACATCAAATGTGCGTTTCGGCACTCACACATTCTAACCAAAATTTGTGCAGGATTTTAATGCTTCAAAATGTTTAAAAGTGAAGTTAAAGAAGAAGAAACTTGCCCCAAGTGGATGGAAGATCCTTTGATTTCTTGAAATAAACTTTGGTTTGTTCGAAGGAAGTGGAGCACTCTTGGAGCTTTGGAGGAGAATCGGCCAAGATGAGAAGATTTTCTTTTTGTGATGTAGTTTTTTTTTTGCTTGTGAGGGATAGGCATGTGTGGGCCTATTTAAATGGGAAATGAGGAACTTTTCAATTACCCTAAAAAACTCTTAGTATTCTCTTTCCCACGATTGGGAACTGATAAGTGCCATTTTTATGGCCTGAAAAGTTCAGTTGTGGGTTTACTTGAAAAGGCGGGAGAATATAGAAAGTCATTTTTTGGAATTTTGGGACACAGAAAATATTAAAGTTACTGGTGAGTCGCCACGTGGAGGCAACTTGTAACGCCCTGGATAGCCAAGACCGTTACACTGTGTGTTTATAAAGTGCCAGACTTGCTAGTCAAGTCATTTAGATAAAATCGTGTTATTGAAACTATAAAGGAACTAGGGTTAAAAGCGTTTTGGTCTCAAAAGCCACATTTTCATTAGAAAGTATCATCTATTACATGGGATCCCAAAAATATTAAGTTCAAAGACCATTTACAAAAGACTCAAGGTTTATTTACAACAACCGGCCATACTAAGGCAAAACAAGCAGTTAAGTGATCCCTATCCTGGTCCACTCCTCGACCGTGGCGGTCGAACCGCTGGCTATGTACATTCCACCTCGGAGCTCTCCACCTCAGGCTTGGTCCAGCTTGCCCTTGCCTTTACCTGCACCACGTAGCACCCGTGAGCCAAGGCCCAGCAAGAAAACACAACAATAGTAGAGCATAAGCAATTAGCAGACAAGTCAATATCTCATATTGCATCACATAATCTCAACCATATAATCAGTCAGTACCATCAAGTATTCCACATACTAAGCATATCGATTCATAACATGTACAATACACAAATGATAACCAGGGCTAGCGCTCTCAGGCTGCTCCCTCTGTTATCCCATTGTCCTTGGCTACCAGTGGCCAATTCGCGCCCTGTGCGCTAATATCATGTACGGTACTCTTAGACCGCTTTTACATGTCCCATGGCGTGATACCAACATTGACACGACACAATTCTCGGGAGCACTTAGTCCCATCACAATCATACGACCGGGTGCAGTTTTCTTACCTTTCAATTCACTAATTTCCGACGCCACGAAGCCGCGAGCACGGTCCTCTACCCTGAGCCTCTCCAAAGACCTAATCACAACACAAATGAAACATCCTTGTCACTAATCAATCCAAAACTACTTCCCGGAACCAATCCCACACTCTCGGGACCCCCAAATCCCTAAAACAATGCACCAAAGATATCCCCCGAACCCCTGGAGCAAAGGCTCAAATTGCAAAATCCTATATTCTAAAATTGGCCTAGCGCCGCGGCGCAGCCCTGTAGGGCCGCGGCGCCCAGCAAGTTTGAGCCGCGGTGCCCAGCAAGTCAGAGAACTTGATCTGCCCAGAATCAGCCTTGCGCCGTGGCGCGCAAGAACAGCGTCGCGGCGCTCCTTCGCGAGCCCAGAAATCTGGGTTTTTCCCCCGCGTTTTTCCCGAATCCAAATCATTCCAAATCACCCCAAACTCCTACCTAAGCCCCAAAACCAACTCAAAACCCCAAATAGATCATACCACAACCTATAAACATCATAATCTAACTCAATTACACAACTATTCTCAGAATTCACACTTAAGTTTCATATTCAATCACTTAAACTAAAACTTGAGAAAAGTACACACCAGACTTCTAAATCCTTAAATCATAACAGCTATGAGATTGCAAACATGTTTAATACCCTTACCTCAATCAGAAATTCAACTTGAGCTTCCTCCAATCCAAGCTTTGAACTGAATTTCTCCTTGACAAACCAGTTGAATTTTCATGCAAAACAAGCCATGGCTATCTTTCAATTCCTTCCAAAATCAATTCAGAACTTAACAAAACAGGGACCAAATCCTTACCTCAGTATAAACCTTGATATGTGCTTGATTCCACACCCTCAAGCCCTTTACTAGCCTCAAAGAACACAGCTCAACTCCTCTTCCACTTTGCCTTCCAAGTTCTTGATTCTCCCTTTCCTTCTTGATCTTTCTAGCCTTCCAAGTCTTAACTTCAGTTATACTTAGCATAAAAGAATCGTATACATCCTTTTCCCTCAGCCAAAACCATCTATACCACTGCCAAAAGACTACCTTAGCCCTCCACTAATATCCCTTCCTAACTAAACCTCAAGGGCACACTTGTCTTTTTACTTACTTTACAATTCTACCACTTTTCCAACAAAACATGTTACTCTCTATGGTTACTAACAGTTACACAAGTTACCAAATCACCAGTTACCATTATCTAGCTTTCTAGGACCGTCTCGGCACGTGCATCACGTTGATACCACCACACCCACGCGGTACAAATCACATAGTATAATTATCACATAACATAATACACATAGTCATATAACATGCTTTAAATCATAGTCATGCATCTTAATCATAAAAACCACACATAATTCCCATTATGCCCTCCAGGCACACTAATCAAGGCCCTTAAGCCCAATTAGTGAATTTGGGTCGTTACACAACTGCTAGGATATTTTCTGAATTTCTGATTGGCTATTCAATTTTTGGAGGTTTACTGGTCAAACTTTTATTATTTGTGAAAGTTAGTAATGTAACGTCATGCGTTTCGGGTACCTTGAAACGACTCGGGTGGTTGGGATTGTTTTCCCCGAGTTAAGAATATTATTTCAAATAATATTATATTGTTTGGAATTTATTTCTATGAGCTATTGCTAGCCAAATTATGAATTTTGTATTTAAAAGTCAAGATAAGATTTTCGATCTTGGACCGACACAAAAACCCTAATCGGGTAAAAATCTCAGAAAATAAAATGAAAAACTATGGCATATATATTTTGGGCATAAAATACATTCATAAAAAATAAATTTTGGTCAAAAATAATAAACGGAAGAGGAAACGGAAATTTTAGGGCGTTTTGTGTTAAAATGCTTAATTTTACCGAATTGAGGAATTTTATTCCATAAATAGACCTTAGGTTAAATTGTATTGTGTGATTAATTAAATTAAAGGTGAGAGACATTTAATTTAATTATTATATGTTAAGTTTTATTATTAATACTTTATATGAGTGAAAAAGGTTATAGAAAGTCATTTTGGATTTTTCTTCTTAGGAAATATTTATTAACCATTATAAAAAAAATACATAAATGTATATATAGAAAGAGGTGGTCGGCCATGTGAGATATTTAATTGTGTGGACCAAAATTTTTTTTATTTTTAATCCCAATTAGATTAGGATTAATAACACCAAGTGATAAAGGTAAAACACTAAAGTGTTTAGATATTTTTTTAATTGATATGCTCTTCCAAACCCTCATCCAACCGACCATATACTCTTCTCTCACTCTCATGTGTTCAAAAAAATTCTCTCAAGTTTTCTCACTACTTTTCAACCATCAAGAACACTAAGAAAGCTTGGAAGCTTAAGCTTTGATCCACGATGAGTTCCCTAAGGTAAAATTTAAAAAAAAACTTGACTTTTGTAAAGTTTTTAACCATAGGTCTTTCAATAGCTAACTATCTATGTTGTTGGGAGAGTTGGTTAAGGTTTTGAAAGGATTTTGAAGGATCCAAAGCTAGTAGAAAGATCCAAATCTAAAGGAAGAACAACAAGAGGTAAAAAGTTTACTTTTTTATGGTTGTTATTGTATGGTTTTTATTTTTTTAAGCATTATTTTGTATATTTAATGCTTAAAGTTTCTTATTGGTGATGTAATAAGGCTATGGTAGTTGCGTTATAATTTTTATGATGCTTGTGTGTTGATTTTTTAAAATAGGAACCAAAATCCCCAAGGGTTTTGTTGAAAACCCTGAAACAAAAATATAAGTTTTGAGCCGTGACTTCCAAGGGGTCAAGCACCCACTGCATATTGATTTTATAAAATTTAATTATACTGTGATGTTTTTGAGATGGAGTACATAAAATTGAGCTTTTGAAACACTCAAAAATGTTTAGAAATGAGTGAGTTAGGCTATTTCAAAGTTTAGGTAAAAAAACGGTTTTTTCGTATTCTTAATTTTGGGACCAAGTTTGGACAGCCACTGTATAGGTCAAATGAATCCAGATTTTTCTAAAAATTTGTGGACATATTCTTGGCATAACCTATTATTCCACTGTAAAATTTGGTAACAAAATATTGAACGGTTTGAAAGTTATTAAGTGCCAAAGTTTGGAAAAAATAAGGACTTGAAAATAAGGTCATTTTTACCTCATTGTTGGAAAATATTTTAACCAATAAAGAATGCTCCTTTTTATCTAATATTTTACAAAGACCTAAATGGTATACCAAAAATGGAATTGGAAAATTTTGGTAACAATTGAGTAAGTAAATTTCAAGTTATGACCTAACAAAGTATGTAGTTAAAAATGTGAAAAAATGGGGTTTTCACACTTAGTGTAAAAATGAGATTTTGGAACTTAAGGTAAAAAGTAAAATTTTGCTTATTGCAAGATAAAAACTTGGTAAGTCTTGAAAACATATTTTGACCTAAAATACCACTTTGAGATTAGTGAGAAGTATTTTTATTAAAGAATTTCTATTATTTCTAAAAAAAATAAAAGAGTTAATTTATTAATAAGTTAATAAATTAAAAGAGGGTTTAAAACTTTATATTTTGAGAAAATAATTAATTAAATTATTTTTCTAGTAAGTAAACTTGATTAATTGACTTCAGAAAATTAACTAGTCAAGATAAGAAATTTTTAATAGATTTCCTAATTAAGTTAAAATTAGGCTATTTCCTTAAACCAGTTTTTAGAGATTAAAACCTTAAGAAAAATAAAAGGAAAATTAAAAAATTATTTTCTTAAAAAATAATTAAGGAATTTAATTAGTATTTTCGTGATATAATACCGGCTAAAACCTTTTATATAATTAATCGACTTGTGAAAGTACGGGTTAATAAAGATACTTTTAAAGAAGAAGATTTTTAGCTGATTGTGGGAAAATATTATTGTGATACCCGAGCCTAGGTGTCGAGACCATAGGATAGATCTCCCCGAGACTTAGGGTTTAGTCTCAATTTTTTTAGTATGAATTTCTTAAATGGGTTTAAAACCAAATAAGGATCATTAATCCTTACAAATGATTTTTTTAAATGACCAAACTGCCCAAAATAATAATAATGAATTATGAAGTGTCATAATTAATCCGACTATATTGTATGGATAATTACAGTGTTGGCTAAGCACAACTGGATTATACATTGGATGGTGAAATCTTGCTGAGAGCAAAGGACTCCAAGTAAGTCAACTTCTATTGTGTGGCTACAACATATTCTAGACGGTTGATCCCCATCACACTGTTTGATTTTATTTATGTCTGATTCATTACCGCGACGAGTGGCCAAGAGGTGAGGATTGCTGGTTTAAACCTAGGGGCGCCAAAATGAATGGGACCTAGGGGGCCTCATGCTTACTTAATCAGTGAACGGTTAGAACCCGAGCAAGTGCTCTGATAAGTTATTCCCGATTAGTAGCCGTGAATATTAGCCATTCAGTGAGAGTGCTTAGAGATACTAGGGGTTGCCAAGTTTGAGTGAGGTTGAACACCTTAGAGGCAACTGCTCACCAGCACCACTGATTAACATAGAAGTCTCTGTATACCCGTGTAACTTCGATTACACTCTTGGATAAGTAGTGATTCCCTAGGTAACTTGATGGTTATCCTTGTGAGCGATTTACTCTTGGATAAGTAGTGATGCCCTAGGTAACGCGATAGTTATCCTTGATGGGGATATTTATTGGCTAGATATTATTGTTGAGACTCGGTTCTCTCTTACAGATTAGCATTTATGCTAGAGGGCGTGTTACGCCCGAATTGTTAGAAATTATTGAGAGTTGGTCTCGAATTATATTGTTATATATTATATATGCTTGCTCTGGGATTTTCTGAGTGTAGGGATTTATAGGTTTATATGAAATAGTTGTGATATATTATATTTGTTTGCTCTGTGATTTTTCTGAGTGCAAGGATTTATCTGTTTATAGGAAATAGTTTGCCATTGGTTATTAGGCATGACCATAAGTTTGTCAGGACGCTTTTGCGTTCTTGAAATTGATTGCGTAGGGTCCGGATGGATCCGGAACCCAAATTTTTGTGAGCTATTGTTATCTGTGGATAGTAACTTGGTCAGTGACCACCTGTCTTCTCTACATGCTTTTGTTTTTAAAGTTGAACTTACGAAGTGTTTTCACATACCGAGTTGTTTCCTGTTGTAGGTAATGTTAGGTAAACTTATACAGGATCTTTATTTATTTTCATGTATATCTAATATTAAAAAAATTAATATGATATAGCCTAAAACATGTTTCTAAAATTGAATTCAAAGAGAAACAAAGAATAGAATACTTACAGTATATGCAGCGGAATGAAACAGTCATTCCTTCAGTTTCTCTAACTCTTGTATCCTCTCTGTCGCAGAGTATTATCAAGAAACTGAACCGATCTTCTATTTTCTTCACATTCTTCCAATGTATCCTTAGAATCACCTAGACTAGTGTGGGAAATTCTCAACACATGATATAGATACAGAGAGAAGAAGAGAAAATAACAAAGAGGCTTAGAAAAAGGACTTGTGTTTAGAGAGAATCTAAAACTATCAGAAAATCTGACTTGTGACTTCTGTTTTGACTTCTCTCTAAGCACTCTTTTTATAGACTCAATTAGGCCATTTAATTAAAAAATCAGTAAAATAATAGCCATTTTAAAGCCCTAGGTCGAAATTATCATGGGCTTTAGGCCCGTGAAATTTCTCATTTGATTATAAGCCCATTGGACTTAAAATCAAGGCCAGTATTATTTTCTATCGATTTAATTAATTAAATAATTATTTAAATCCTTTATCAAATTAATTATTTATAATTTGAACCTTGATTTAAACTTATTTATTAATTTAGATACCAATTTATCTTAATTAATAAATCTGCCATAATTTCTCTTTTCTTCTCAAAATTACACAACTCTGTGAAATTATCCAAAATTGACCTGGTCAACTTTGATAATTCTAATTAATGATTAAATCAACTAATTGAGACTATCTAGATGATTTTATCCAAGGTACAATGGGTACCATGGGCCTATGAAATCAAGCTCTAATAAGTTATCATAAATTTAACAAATAAATTTACTAACTTATTAATTTCTCGTGACTCCACTATAGACTCGGAATTACACTCTTGAATTCATAGAACGATCTATAAAAAATATAGATACACTATTAATTATCCATTTTTACAACCATAATTGTCACTCAATCCTCTATAGACGGTCTACAATGAGATAGGACTAAAATAATGTTTTACCCCTCATTGTATTTTATCCTTAAAACACTTAGTTCCTTGTAAATGATATTTCAGTAAACTAATTTAATTACTGAAATGAGATCTCTATCATTTAACACCTTGAACCAAACTAAAAGGAAGCCATCGTTTCACTTCATCAGAAGCTATAGATGTTCATATCCATGATTAACACTCCCACTCAATTATACTACTGAGTTCCCAAGATGTAAGTATGGGCTAGTCTGTAGGGTAAGCTGGTAACAAACAAGTCAAAGAACTCAAATAATACAATCAGTTAGAATACTAACCACTTAGAATTGAGATTGAATTGACCTATGGTCAACTATATGATATAACTAGAATAGATAATAACGGTATGTTTACTTATCTTATCAACTGTCAATATCGGTCTTGTCCGATGTAACAAATACATCTGATCTTATCTACTTTGCTAATGTTCTGGAAAGAACATAACATTGTAATGTGTAAGTAGATCATATCGTAGATTGGCAAGTCAGTGTAAATCCTGTGCACTGACTAATCTTAGGACTAACTTATTTTGAACATATAATCATATTTATATTCCATTGTGATTACGTCACTATAAATAAGATTAGCTATATGCTCGGGATTTAATAGAAGTTTATATTAAACAAATAATCATGAAAATAAAACATGTGAGCAAAGTGATTAACCAAGTCAAAAAATGATTTCTATTCTTTTATTGATAATAAAATGAGATTACAAAGAATTTGGGTTTTAATTAGGGCAAAAAACCCCCAACAGGTAAGAACAAGGGCAAGACAGAGCAGTGAGCGCTGGAGTCTACCTTGTGAATGTACATGTGGACCGACATTTTTGGGAAGTCGTTTTGTTTTGTTAATGTTGTGTTATTTTCATAAACTAGGCTCATTTTACTATTCACAAAAAATGTTTGTATTAAATGTTAAGTATGGTCATACGACTTTTTAAAAAGTTTTTTTATGCGGGTTTTTGAGACATTTTGTTAAATGAAAATATTTATATTTCCACATTATCGAGTCTTGAAATTCTAGGTCGTTACAACTGACCGGGTGGAAGCTTTTAGATGACCTCAATAACATTTAACTAGAGAAAAAGCTTATCATACGAGTAAATCATATGATAAACTTGGGGGGGGAAATGTTATCCCCAAAATTTCAGTTCAATGACATGGCAATCAGAAGTGACAAGTGGCAGTGCATGATCGTCAAGCGGATCATCAAGCGGCACATTAATGATCAATAAATGTGTTGACCAAGGGAAGGTCAAAGGTTGGAAGTTGATTTACGGAGTTGTGATATTACTGGTCGGGAAATAAATTTACCTGGTCAGGAAGTGATTTTTCCGACCAGGTAAGGCTTTTGACCAACCAGTGAGGAATTCTACCCGACCAGGAAATTGTTTTGTCCAACCAGTCACTTCGGTAAGATGTTGTGCCCAACAGGTCACATCAGGGAGCAGTGCTATCCGACCAGTAATGTGTTTTGGCGAACCAGTTACTTCAGGAGGTGTTTTGTCCGACCAACTACATCGGAGAATATTTTTGTCTGGTCAGGGAGAAGTTTCACCTAACCAAATGCACGGATTGGCCGACCAGTCATATCCGAGAGGGATTCACCAGACCGGACACGTAGTTCATCCGACCAATCATCTCAGAAATCGGTTCATCCAACCAGTCATCTCAGAAATGGGTTCATCCGACCAGCTATGTCAGATTGAGGAGTGTAGCCAACCGGATGTGTCAGAATCTCAGGAGTTAACTGCCCAGTGACTTCTTTACAGAATCTGAGTAACAACTTCAACCCGAATCGCTCGTACCTACCACGCGAATCTCTCAGATATCCCGAAGTAATAGCTATATTGTTGTAATTTAAATTTGTTTATTATTTATTAATTAAAGTTGGTTGAAACAACCAAAGACCCCGTCAAATCGGGATATTTTTCATGTACGATCCATGAGCCTATAAATAAAGAGTTCATGGCATCATTGGGGGGATCTGATCTTTTAGACTCTAATTTTGAAACTTTGGGGCTGTGACTTGGGACATTCTCAGGACATTTTCTGAGAGAGCTTGCCAGAGAGAAAGCTTGTATTCTTGAGAGAGAAACTCTATATTTTTTCACTTACACTTATGAAACTCAATTGACTCATGTTCATCTGATCTTAAGTGTAGGCTACATATATCACAACTCCAAATGGATTAGGCTATTACCAACAAATTGGGGCTGAACCACTATAAAATTATTTGTGTCATTTATTTTCTATTCAAGGTTTACTGTCATTTTTGCGTCTACTCACCGTTCACCAAAATCGTGGTCAACATGTTTTAAAAGCTTTTACATACTGATTGATCTTGTTAAAATATTTGGCTGTGAGTTAATTATTTTCCTGCATAACATTTATGATAGAAATACAATCGGTGATTAACTTGTTACTATAATTTATGTTTTTCTCACGAGCTTGATTTTTTCATCAGGGACAAAAGCAAGAAGATTGGCTGATACACTTGATAAGATATTTGGTAAAGTAACAAGGTTTGTTTATATATATAAATAATAAAAAATTTGGATCAAATTTTAAGAGGCTATGTAATATATTTGCATTTTATTCTTGTTTCAATTTTAATTCTTGAACTCCAATTTTGCTAGTGTTGACAATGTTGTGTCATTGGTTGTTTGATAAGTGTTGATAATGTTGAGTGTTGCCAATGTTATGTGATTAGATGATTACCACTCGGTTGGGAAAATTGGAAGAGGACCAAGCTTCTATTCTTCAGCAACTCAGTTCTATTCAGAAGTTCCTTGTTGGATGATTAGTCTGTTATTTTTTCTGTCATGTTGAACTTTGTGTTTGGTTTTTCTTTTGGTCTTTTCTTTAGTTTTTTGTTTCATTTGAAAATTTGATAGACAAAAAGGGGGAGAAAATGTTGGTGTTTTTGTTTTTATTTTATTTTTATGGTTACAACTCTGGACCCTATTTTTAGGGGGAGTTGTGTGCTAAACTATTTGAAAAGTTAACATGGTTGTTTAATTTTGTTTCATGTGTTAGTGATCTTGCTTGCAGTGTGAGTATTTAAATACTCTAATCTTTTTGTTGACACTTAATCTTTTTTGCAGGGTTGTTTGTGTTTAAAATAGGAAAATCAAAAATATTGTTTTTGTCTCTCAAAATGCCAAAGGGGGAGATTGTAAAATCCATATTTGGCAATTTAAGATTTGACAAATATTTTTGATTTAGTGTGTTTATTTTCGGTTTTATAAAGAAAAATACCATTGATTTTATTGCTATTAATTTCTGATATTTCTTATTTATTAGGTTTGTATTTTTTGTAAGAATAAATTCTCATTATTTTCATATCTTTTTAGACTTTATTTTCTTTCCAAATTTAACTAACTGATTCTATGTTTTATAGCCAACCGAATATATCTCTAGACAGTTCTCAATCAGCCAAGACTGGGTAACTACTCAAAGTTAGTCAAAGGATGAACTTGACCATGGACAAGTCCATATTCATACAGTTTTGCAACTACAGAATCTCTGTCTGTTCCTACGATTTCGGCTGCATTGATTGTGATTGAAAGTTTATATTGGAAACTTTCCTAGTGTGTGTTGTGCGTCTAGAATTGTGTAAAACTAACTTTGGGTAAGTATTTTTTGTATAAATACGAACCAAAGTATCAGCCCTAAGTACCTCTTCTTCGCCTTAATTTCTTATACTTTTAGAAGAGTGTCTTTCTTTTGTAAATGATAGTTGTCCTGCTATTCCTTAGTTATTTTGTGTGTCTTTGTAACTGCTTATGTGTTAAGCAAAATCTCAAAGAGAAGAACGTGAAGAACAACCTTCGGGAGAAGGTTCATCAAAGTCTTGCATCAAGAGGAAGCAAGCATTCAGCAAGCAATTTGAAGGGAGTTCAAACCTTGGTGTCTTAAGGAGATTCATTCAGCAAAGAGAGAGTACATCAAGCTTGTGGCAAAACCATTAGAGGGAGTCTAAGTTTTGTTTAAGTCAATTACTTTGCACTTGTGAAATTTGACTAATGAATCTTATCTCTGGGTGTGGCCCCGTGGACTAGTAATATCTGAAAGGATATTGACACCACATAAAAAACTCTGCGTGTCATTTCATTATTCAGTCATTTCTATTTTATCACACTGGTTCGATATTCTATAGTGACAGGTGCTTGATCTGTAGCTACAAAATACTGGTTTGCTTTACCAACTTGTTCGTTCCGCATTTAATTAATTTGGTTAATTAAATAAAAAGTTGGTGATCATAAATTACGGAATTTCAAAAACTCAAGAAACAAAAAGAAGAGAGGATCTAAAAATACATACCCTGGGATTGAATCATTTCTTCTCTTCTTCTTCTCCTCCTTCTTCTCTTCTCACTTCCTTTCTTTCTCTCTCTATCTCACGCTCACTCTCTCTCCTTCTCTCTCTAGGCACATAGTAGCCACCAATCCAAATGAGCCTTCAAGCTCTTTCTTATTTTTATTTAAATGCCCCAATTACCAACACCTAGCTAAGGAAAAGATAATTATCATTTCCCTTTATTTTCCATAAATCAAAAATAAAATCAATTAATAATTATACTTAGCCAATCAGTCCCTTTGATAATTGGCAGCACACTAATTTCTCTCCTTCCTTCATTGGCACACCACACTAATAAGGAAAGATTTAATTTTCGTAGTTCTAGGGTCTTATGACTTAGGGCTGGGTTCGTTATGCTTTAGGGAAAATAATATTTTACAAAAATTGTAGATAATTTAATTATCTTTCTAACGGTACCAATTTTGTCCAAATCTAATATTCACAGCCCAAGTTATATCTGTTTTACTAAGGCTGGGTCAAGAGTTACGAGAATTCAAAAATAACAACACTGACCTTTCTTACCATTTGTTTCCCAATTTTTTTCTTGTGTGAACACAAGCATTCTCTCTTTATTTCCTTTCCTTTTTATTTTCTTTTTAAATCCCTTGATTAAATAAAATAAATCAAATAAATGAAAATAATGTGTAGGAAGTCTACTACATGCTCACCATGCAACTATGTACATGCACACACCCAAGTGCAAATGTGTATCACTACCTACCATGCACCTTTGTCCATTCAAACAAAACTAATTTTCATATTAATTAAATTAATAAATAAACAAAACAATTAATAATTAAATTCACACAATTTCTACCAAACAATTAAAACAATAACTTTTTTTATAGCACTTAACAAAAAACAAAGCACAAAATTAATAACATAAAAAAAAAATTGGCGCACTACATTAATAGACCCAAAGACAAGAATGTAGTAGCATGTAGATGATTGTTCAAAGTAAAAGAAGGTATGAATGATCAAAATCCAATGAGATAAAAATCAAGGTTCGTTGCTAAGGGCTTCATTCAAAAGGAAGGAGTGGATTTTACAGAGATTTTCTCACCAGTTATTAAATATAAAACCATAAGAATCATGTTATCTTTGGTTGCCTAGTTTAATCTGGAACTCGACCAGATGGATGTAAAAACTGCATTTTTACATGGTGACTTAGAAGAGACTATTTACATTGAGCAACCAATTGGGTTTGAGATGTTCAAAGGCCAAGATAAAGTTTGTTTGCTCATGAGATCATTGTATGGCTTCAAGCAATCACCTCGGCAGTGGTATACACATTTTGATGGGTTCATGATAAAGCTTGGTTTTCAAAGAAGCTTCTACGATCCTTGCATCTACTTCAAAGGACAACAATTCAAAGATGTTAAGTATCTATTGTTGTATGTGGATAATATGTTGCTGATTAGTGACAAAATGGATTGGTTGAATAAGTTGAACGCTATTCTCAAAACAAAATTTGAAATGAAGGATTTGGGCATGGCTACAAAGATTTTGTTGGTTTTTATAGATCAAATCAGAGATTATACGCAGCGGAACAACAATCAAAATTATTAATTTAATCCCACAAGATTTCTAGATCTAATTCTTCACATGCATATATATATTGAATCAAAGATATAAATAGAAAATTACCTCAAGTCCTTCCTTGCTGCTTTCTTTTTGTATGGCAAAAATCCTTGAGATCTCACACCAAGATCTTCCAAAATGTTCTCAGCACACAAAGAACGAGTGTGGGCTCGCTATACAAAATAATAGGCAAAATCTATTTATCAAATGTTCTCAACACATGAGATCTGATAAAGTTTGGACCTAAGTTTGTGAAGAACAGTGACCTATGCTTGTATCACTGTTCTTTTTCTCTCAGAGAGATTTCACGATATCTTTTCTATCCCTGAAAAGTATCGTTCTGAAAAACTGATATCCTATATTTAATATATCCAATATATTAAAAATAAAATATTAGTTATTTTAAACAATTTGAAAATAACTAATCAGTTATCAGATTATGTTTAAATAATAATATTTTAATCATATTACAATATCTCATTATTTATTTAATATTTAAATAACTAAAATTATGGAACCAAGAAACTACCAAGAGTCTCTTATGCGTGTAGCAAAGTGAATGTGCACTGTGCTACACATGTACCACATGTCAGGGAAGGCATGTGATTTTTCCCAATTTTTTTCTTATTATTCAAATACCAAAAATCCCAAAAATAAATTAATTCAAAATTAATTATATTTTTGTTAAATCAAATAATTAATTAATTAATTACACATAATTATACAATAATTATATTTGGTGCATAGAAAAATATTTTACTTATCAAATAAGTCATTTTTCCCATTTTTGTATTTACCTTTGTCAGTGTATGTTTGAGCCATTTCGGGGACCATGGACCTAAAACATTAAGCTCCAATAAATTGTAACTAAATAATTAAACTTTTTAATTATAATAGTTAATTTATTAATTCTGATATTTCTCCACTATAAATTCAGAATTGTACTCTTTATGTTATAGATACACTTTTACAAAAATCTTATTCTAAGTTGTTCATTGATATAATCATCTTACAATAGTTCAACCCTCTAATTAATTAGTTCATAAATTAGAATGGAAGAATTACCATTTTACCTTTCTAATTTACTTCTTATTCCTTAAGTACCATTAATTCACTAGTGGATAATTAATCTATAATCTAATTATAGATTTGAGCTCAAAATCATTCAGTTCCAGAATTAACCCTTAAGGGAACTAACATATGATCTGTTAGGAAAGATTAGATTCCATATTGTTGATACATGTTCCCAGCCATCCATGATATTAAATCTCCAAAACAAAAGTCATTAGCCTCATTCTATTAAGAGACCTTAACGAATGAATCAAATGATTTAATAAACATGAACATGAGTTCATGAACACTCAGGATTTAGGTTGATCTATAAATGATCATCAGTTATGATATGAATTACAAGTCTTTATTGTTAAATGGTTTTTGGATAAATATTTTTATTGATATCGGTCCATGTCATATATAATCATATTATATAAAGCACATTTACCGAGATGTCTTACCACATCAAAAATTTGAATCTAGATTATTTGTATCAACATGATACTCAGCAAACCGTACTTACAACCCCAATTAAAGAATTCAATAACTTTAATTTGTTGTTGTTGACTATTTTTATTCATTCATGTGATCTTAATTCTCTCGTATTAATACAATATCACATCCTCAATAATGAATATGAAAATTTTCTAATATTTACAAAATTATTCAAACTATAATTTAATAATCTAAATATAACAATAATAGAACATTGTATATATTTATTCATAGAAATAACAAATGTCTTTTGCATGCTTTTAGGACACACTCCTAACAATCTCCCACTTGTACTTAAAGCAAGTGAGGCATTTCTCTCAATCCCATATTACATACATGACCCTCGAATTTCTTTACAAGAAGCGTCTTCATGAACAGGTCTGCCAGGTTGTGTTCTGATGCGATTTTCAGAATGGAAACATCTCCTCTATGTACGATTTCTCTAACCAAGTGGTATTTGCGCTCTATATGATTTCCCCTCTTGTGGCTTCTTAGTTATTTAGAATTGGCCATTGCTCCACTATTGTCACAGTAAAGAACAAGTGGTTTCTCCACTTCTGGAACCACTTCCATATCTGTGTAGAAATTTTTCAGCCAAACTGCTTCTTTAGATGCTTCACAAGCTGCTATGTATTCAGCTTCCATGGTTGAATCAGCTATACTAGATTGCTTAATGCCTCTCCAAACAACTGCTCCACCACCAAGAGTGAATACTGACCCAGAAGTAGACTGTCTACTATCCCTGTCAGATTGAAAATCTGAGTCAGTGTATCCAGTAGGTTCAAGGTCACTACCTGAATATACTAGCATATAGTCTCTCGTTCTCCTGAGATACTTGAGAATATGTTTCACCGCAATCTAGTGTTCCAAACCTGGATTTGACTGATAACGACTGACAATCCCTACTGCATAACATATGTCAGGTCTAGTACATAACATTGCATATATTAGGCTCCCTACAGCTGATGCATAGGGATACTTTCTCATATCCTCTTGCTCTTGTGGTGTCTTTGGACACTGATCTTTGCAAAGAGTAATTCCATGTCTGGTCGGCAATTGACCCTTTTTGGAATTTTCCATAGAGAATCTTGCAAGCACTTTATCAATATAATTTGCTTGTGAAAGTGACAGGAGCTTGTTCTTTCTATCTCTTAAAATTTTAATGCCTAGAACATAGCTCGCTTCTCCCAAATCTTTCATTTCGAATTTGTCAGCCAAACATTTCTTTACATTTGATAATGTCTCTACATCATTCCCAATGAGTAGGATATCATCAACATAAAGAACTAAGAAAACCACAACTTTCCCTTTGATAAATTTATAAACACGTGCTTCGTCAACATTTTGTTCGAAACCATATGTTTTAATAGTTTCATCAAATGTTAAGTTCCAAGATCTTGATGCTTGTTTCAATCCATATATGGATTTCAACAACTTGCATACCTTTTGATCTTGATCCTTCTTAATAAACCCTTCTAGTTGTTCCATATAAATGGTTTCATCAAGGTGGCCATTCAGAAAGGTTGTCTTGACGTCCATTTGCCATATCTCGTAATCATAGATGGCAGCTATGGATAAAAGTATGCGAATGGACTTAAGCCTGGCCACAGGAGAAAATGTTTCTTCATAGTCTACACCCTCTCTCTGTGTGTAGCCTTTGGCCACAAGCCTTTCTTTATAGGTCTCTACCTTTCCATCTGCACCCATTTTCTTCTTGTAGATCCATTTACATCCAATGGCATTAACATTGTCAGGAAAATCTACAAGTTCCCAGATTGAATTGGAATACATTGATTCCATTTCTTAATTCATGGCAGCTTGCCACTTATCAACATTAGGGTCTTCCATTGCTTCTTTAAAAGTCAATGGATCGTCCTTTTCAATATCTGATACAAGAACATATGCCTCATGTTCGTAGCGAATAGGTTGTCTCACAATCCTCCCACTAGGACGTTGCACTGGTTTTTCCTTTTCAGGAATTGTGGTCTCTTTGGTTGTTTTATCATTAACTGATGAAGAAGATGGAGATGAAATTTTTTCTGTCATTAGTTCCTCTAAAACTACTTTGCTTCGAGGTTTAAAATCATTCATATAATCATGTTCTAAAAAGGTTGCATTCGTCGAAACAAATACCTTTTGATCACTTGGGCTATAGAAATATCCACCTCTTGTTTCTGGAGCATAGCCCACAAATATACACACCTCAGACCTTGAATCCAGTTTTCCAGATTTAGGTCTTAGCACATGAGCAGGACAACCCCAAATACGGAAATGTCGTAAACTAGGTTCATTTCCATTCCATAATTCTAGTGGTGTCTTTGTCACAACTTTGGACGAAACTACATTCAAAATGTAATTAGCTATTTGAAGTGCATATCCCCAAAACGATAAGGGAAGTGGAGAGTAGCTTAACATAGACCTGACCATGTCCAACAGGGTCCGGTTTCTTCTCTCTGAAACTCCATTTTGTTGTGGTGTTCCAGGTGCTGCGAGTTGTGATAGAATACCATGCTCCAGCAAGAAATCTTTGAATTCAGAATCCAAATATTCACCACCACGATCAGATCGGAGTGTTTTTAAAGATTTACATAATTTCTTCTCAGCTAAGGCTTTGAAGTCTTTAAACCTATCAAAAGTTTCTGACTTCCTAAGCATTAGGTAAACATGACCGTATCTAGAATAGTCGTCAGTAAATGTGACAAAATATTCATAACCACCTCGAGCTTGAATGTTAATTGGACCACATACATCACTATGTATAAGCTCTAGTGGTTCTTTGGCTCTATTTCCCTTCGAAGTGAAAGGTCGTTTAGTTCATTTTCCTTCTAAACAGGATTCACAAACCAGTAGGGTTCCAACTATTAGTTCCCTCAAAGGTCCATCTTGAGTTAACCGGTTTATCCTATCTAAACTAATATGACCTAATCTTAAGTGCCAAAGATACGTGTCATTTTCTTTAGAAACCTTTTGTCTTTTGTTACTTTGTGGAATAGCTACTTTAAATAATTCAGAATTATTGAGCGATTTTTCAATTGGATTAAGCATGTACAGTCCGTCCTTTTGTTTTGCATGACAAATATTGTTCCCATTCCTTGAAATAAAAATCATGTTATTATTAAAAGAAATGCCAAATTTTTGTTCATGTAACAAAGATAAAAAAATAATGTTTCTAGTAATTTCAGGAATAAATAGAACATTATTCAAAACTAGAAAATTGTTCTTAAAATCCAAACAGACTGTTCCACATGCTTTAGCTAAAACAAGCGCTCCACTTCCCACTCTCATAGTCATCTCTCCTTGTTCCAACTGCTTTGCAGACTCAAGCATCTGCAAACAAGAACAAATATGGTTAGTGGAACCAGAATCAACTATCCATGATAATTTATCTTGTTCCACCATACAAGCTTCGAGTACAAGTAAATCTAATTTACCTTTCTTTTTCTCTTTCAGCTCGGTGAAATACTTTGGACTGTTTCTCTTCCAATGACCATCGACATTACAATGGAAACACTTTCCTTTGGGTGCCTTTTGTTTGGGGTCATTGTTCTTTTTGTTCTCGGGTGCCTTGGATGACTTCTTTGCCTTTTTTGGGTTGTTCTTTTTAGGTTTGCAGTCATTGTTATTGCTTTTCCTTTTTTTCTTAGAAGAAGATGGTTTTCCTTCAACAACATTTACTTCAGCCTGACTTGAGATCGTCTTGTTCAAAGACTCAAAAGTTTGTAATTCATTCAGCAATTGTGACATGTTAAATTCTAATTTATTCATGACATAATTTGTTGTGAATGTAGAAAAAGCAGGAGTTAAAGACTCAAGTATAATGCTTACTTGTGTCTTTTCATCCATGACTACTCCATGCGTCTCAGGTTCATGAAGTACACTGATCATGTTCAAAACATGCTCACGCACAGATTGACCTTTCTTCATCTTAGCATTCATGTAGGTTCTAGTAGCCTCATGACGACTTTGATCAGATGGGCGCCCAAACATTTCCTTAAGAGATTCTAATATCTCATAAGCAGTTTCCACGGATTCATGCTTTGTTCGTAAGACATCACTCATGCTTACAAGCATATAGCACTTAGCTTTGTTATTGGATTGAATCCATGCATCAAATTTGTCCCGAACATGTTTCGGGGCATTAGCGCCAGGTTCTTCAGGACATTCCTCATTTAGGACAAACTTGTGGTTTTCACTAACCAATAACAGGTTCATATTTGATTTCCATTTTATGAAGTTATCACCAGTTAATTTTTCTTGTGCGATCAAAGCAGTGATGGGATTTCCAGAGATAGACATATTCTAAATAAAATAAAAAAATACAAATATTATTATTATATTTAGAAAAATAAATATCAAAGTTTTTGGAAATTAAACGTGATGCATGAGCACAATTAAAACACATAAAATAAAGATTAATTTCAACGATAAAATTTTCTAACAATTAAAGTGCCACCTTAGGGTCAGTCAAATTAAACTTAGAGAATTTATAAGACATTCTTATCTTTATTGTTTAAAACTTAAAATAATTCTTTATTTTCTCTTTTAAACATTAAAGTACCGCTTAGTTTGGTCAAGTTATGATCATAACTTTGTGAGTGTGACCCATTATTTCAGAGTTCATGACTTAACTTAGGACATGCCGCCTTAGGGTCGGTCAAACCTAAAATACATCACTAGTTCATATCTTTGTAAGAAATATAACCTTGCTATTGATATGTCTAGACACCTTCCTTAGGGGGACGAAAACAAAGCCGTCGTGGGCACTATTCATATCTCACGGTGTTATATTAATAATGGAGACCATGGGTTATGTTGAGTTATCAACCCTCTCCCACTCACTATTTTGAAATAAGTGTTTTTAACCTAATTAATTATAGATTTTTTTAACTTAATGAACATAATTAAAATTGGAAAGAAAGCGAGTTTCTAGGTCCATATCCAATTTTAAATTACCAATTATGTTCATCTATACTTTACTAAAACAATTTTAAAATAAATTTGGTTTAAAGAAATTAAGTCATAAAGATCTAAAATTTGGTGTGATATTTTACCAAGTTTTCAAAAATAAAACTAAGTAATTTATATGCAATTGGTTTCGCAAAACAATTCATATAAACATATAGGACAATCCTAATAATCATGTTTATACTAATAAGATGCATATTATGACTGTGTGGGTTTTTATGTATGGCACAAAATGCATGAACGTGTTATCAATCACATGAAAATAAGTATTTAAATAAATAAATAAACAATAAATGTTGAATCGGGTGCTTTTGGGTATTTCTAATTTTACAACCACTTTATAAAATAAATTTATAAAACAAACCGCCTTGATCTCCATCGGGCTTCTTTACTTTACTTTCAGTAGGATATGTGTCTTTGTTGGTCAGGAATAATAATAAGAAAACAATTTTTCAAATTATCTTGATTAATTAAAACAAAACTTTTAAATAATCAGTATTTTTATTTTTCTTTTAATTAAAATAAGAAACTGAAATATTTAATTAAAATCTATTATTTTTTAAAATTAAATTTTGAAAAAAAAAAGATATTCAAAAAAGTTTGTTAGGATAATAAAATTATCACATTATTTAAATATCAAATTTCTAATAAATAGGATATTTAACATTTTAAAATTAAAAAAATAATAGAATAATTTCAGAAAAATAAAAAAAAAAATTGGACCAGCAAGACGGGGACACATGGCGTCAAACGGGGCTGTCGGGGGCGTTTTGTATGGAACTGTATGGATCCGTACGGACCGACGTCCACGGCAGCGGCTCGGAGGGAGGCTTTGGAGGAATGGTGGCTGAATTCTGAATCCCGGGCTCCGTTCTGACTTTTGTGTGATCGGAATTACAATTTTATGGTGTCAAAAACTAAATAAAATTACATAAATCATTTGCCCTTTAATGGCTTACACAATGATCTGATCATAAACAAATCCTAACCCAAAACACCATACAATTAACGATTCAACATTCCCATGCATTCAATTATATTAAGTCATCCATTAATTCATCAAATATAAATAAATGCATAAAATTAAACCTACACAGATTCAATATATATATGTGTGAAGATGGCTCTGGTACTGTTGACCCTTGTTTTGGTCAACTGACACGGAGTCAAATGCTTGATGTGATGGAAGGTATTGAAATAGATCTAATGAAAAAAACAATAAACAACACAACAGATTATAGTGGTTCGGCCCCATGAATTGGTAATGACCTACGTCCACTTAAGCTATTATTGATATTGATTCTCAGAGGAGTGATCAAAGAACTAGGGTTCTTCGAGTTTCACAAGCCTTAGAGGGATAAACAATACAATCAGAAGATAATAGCTACAATTCTCTTTTAAAACATAAACTCAAAATTAGCAAAAAGATCAAAAGTCCCTCCCTTGAGCTATTTCTTCTCTATTTATAGGCTCAAGGAGGATTACATAAATTTGTTACAGATATTCTTTCCTAAATGATCGGATACTCATGAATTATGGGAGATAATCTCGGATATGATTACAATCACATAAGATCTTCTCAAAATATACGGAGTATACGACCAAGCTGGTCGTATATAAAATCCAAATGTTATGCCAGGGAAACCTCCCTGGTCGGTAGTCGAACAGAACCTTTGCCAGGTGTCAGCCACGTGTTAAAAATGTTTGCCACGTCATCCACGCCTATTTTTTGGATAACATTTGCCCCCCAAGTTTATTTATTGCAACCAGCAATAAGTAAACTTAGGAAAACAACCTTTCATTTGCCCCACGAAATCTGTCAGACCCCTCATGCATTTTTGAAAACCGTGACCTAATCACGTCTAATCAAGCCTTTTCAGTTTTCAAGAAACCACCCCGATGGCTGTTACACTCCCCCATGCTTCGAAAAAAGGGAATTAATGATTACTACTTTTTGTCACACTTCAGCTTCTATAAGTAACCCCCTCATTCACCTTTTAATCTTTTATTCGCCATTTCCTGCCAAGAATTCTTAAGAACTACATCCCAGAACTCAGAACTTCAAAGGTCTCCCATCATTTTGCTTAAGGGTTCTTTGTATGCAAGCCCAAAGTCATCCCGTTTCAGAATCTTCAACCTTTGTAACGACCCAAAATCGCTAATAAGGCTTAAGGGCCTTGATTAGTGTGCCAGGAGGGCATGTTGGGATTTATGTGTGATTTTCTTATGAGTTGAATGCATGGTTATGATTTAAAGCGTGTTTTATGACTATTTGACTATTTGAGATGCATGACTATGTGTATTAGTATGCATGTAGGCCCTGATTGTGTTAGAAGGGCATAATTGTAATTTTGGCCATTTTGGGCATAACTGTATTGATATGTGATGATTGTTGAGACCACAGTGGTATGTGGGTGTATCCGTGATTTGTGACTCGAGACGATCCCAGAGAGCAGGTTAGCGGAAAAGTCATGGCGGGAATTTATACCCGGCTCGGGGCGAGCCTGGGGGTATAAGCAGGAATTTAGAGAATAGATTGAGATTAATTTTGATGATGGGGAATACTTATTTGGTGATTTATCAGGTGTTGGAAAGCAACAGGAAAATATTAGAGACACTTGAGGATTAGCGGGAATTGGGTAAAATGACTAAAATGGCCCTACTTGGACAAAAAGGGTTTAGAATTAATAGGGAGGGCATTTTGGTCAATTGGCTTTTAGAGATTGATTTATGAGGCTTTATATGCTTAGTGGGATTGGTAGAGAGAGTGAATGGCTGTGGAAAACAAAGAAAAAGGAAGAAAAGAAAGAGAGAAAAATAGAGGGTTTTCCAAATGGGCAGTTTGAGGATTCTAGCACCATTTCTCCCCAAATTTCTTGGGGCAAAGCTCAGTGGAAAGCTAGGATAGGCTGAGGATCAAGGATCTTAAGGTTATACTTGAAGATTTGGCAAGGATTAGTAAGAACACATCAAATTTTGAGGTAAGTTCTAAGAGTTTTCAGTTTTAGGGGTTTGGCTGGTTTGAGCTGTGATTTGAGCTGAGATGATGGGAATTTTAGGGAATTTCTGGCCAAGATTGAGAAGGAGCAAGCTAAGGAGGTCTAGGGTTTAACTCAAGGTTGAAATTCCATCCACGGTATGATTTCTAAGACCTTATCTTTGATGTTTGAATGAATTTCTGGTTTTAGGGTTCATTATGGTAGATTTTGAGTTTTGGGTTGCTTGAGCTTGGGGTATGAGTTCTTGGGATGCTTGGGATGAGTGTGAGGTGTTGATAAGTTTGTTTTTGGGTTTGGAAAAGGTTTGGACAAGTTTGGGGTTGAAATGGTTGAAGGAAAATCGCAGAAACGATTTTTGGGTGTGGTTTGGCTACAACTAGCGCTACAGCGCTAGTTAGTGGGCGTTGTAGCGCTAGGCCCTGTTTCTGGGGGGTGTGGCTCTGCTTGTAGCACTACACCGCCCTCTTTAGAGTGCTGTAGCGCTGCACTGTTCACAGAAAGGGATTTTTGGGCTTTTGTTGAGGGATTTTTACCTAGGGTTCGGGGCTCGATTCCATCACTTTGTTTTGGGGATCTAGGACTTCCCGGGGGCTCGGGTTTGGTCCCGAGGCTAGGTTTTCGGACTTGGGGTTCGATGTTGACTTTGACCTATGGCTGTGTTTAGGTGTGCGCTAAGGCTCGAGTGGGATCGTGCTCAAGGAGTCAAGTGTTGAAAGCTATCAAATTGACAGGTAAGAAAACTATAGCACCCGTAAGACAGGGCATGGGTCCATGATGTGATTGCAGGGCTCGGCCCTATATTGCATGCTGAGATGATTGCAGGGCATGACCCTATATTGCTTTACATGTTAGGGTGCAAACTTGATTGAATTGATATATGTTCAAATGTTATTTGAGTAGACTATCTGTGATTATAATTGAATGAAACGGCAAGGACCCGAGAACGGCAAAGGTCGAGAACGGCCTTGGGGCCGGAAGTAGCACTTAGCACATGGGATGCTTATAGCCAGGGTGGGACCCAAGGGATACATGAGTTATCCTTACGGTAAGGACCGAGACCCCAGGCTTTGGTAAGGCCTCTGGGGCGGCATGGCCGTGCTTGTCCAGTCTGATGGTTTTCCTATTTATCAGCGGATTATATGTCAGCTATATTCTATGCATATGTTATATACTGTTTGAGTTTTCTTGCTGGGCTTCGGCTCACGGGTGCTCTGTGTTGCAGGTAAGGGCAATGAATGAGTCAACCAGCCATGAGTACGGAGAGCATGAAGCGACGCGTACATGTTTGGCCTGCCCGACTGCTTTGGTTGGGGGTTTATTTGAGAAATGGCTGTAATAATCCGAGATTTTATTAATTAAGCAATTGTAAACTTATTTTAGGTTGTAAATAGTTTTCAAACCTTATTTTGGGATCCCAAATGTTTAATACTAGAAGTTTTCAATGAAGCAACGCATTTTCAAAGATTACAGCCTTAACTTTTGCTTAGTCACACTTTTGTTTTAAAATCCTCGGTTAGCGAGGTCACTGCACAAAGTTTCTTTTAAAAAACTCACTTAGTAACGACTCTAAGGAAGTAGGGCGTTACAACTTGGTATCAAAGCGAGCCAAGGTTTATTGGTTCTGGAGATCGACTGAACATGTACGCTCGCTGTCAGTGACAAGCTCGACTCAGGGTTGGTTGGTATGAATGATTGACATGCTTGAACATATGTTTGAATGCCCTGTTTGCCTGCTTATTTATATGGAGCATGAGGAATGAGTTGACATATGCATGAGATACTGTTGGGGCTGGGCCCTTGACTATTGCATGTTGAGATTGATGCGTGCTGCATAACATTATTATGCATGTGGATGAATATTGGCATAATGGTTTACATATTGAGTTTATGTGGTTAATTGTTTGAATTGAATTCGTATGTATTATCCGTTTATTGGCTTGTATGAAGCATGTTGAGACCTGGGTATACTTGGTGATGATAAAATATGGTAGCTAAACGTATATCATTGTGGATTTGGCCTATATATGCTTTGTGTGTGCATGATAACTGTGGTCATTTGGATCTAGTTGTGGTTTGGTTAAGAGTATGAACCACAGAGCTCAGGAGTTTGGTCAGTTTTGACAAATGAACTCGAATTGTTTGTTCCTAGAAGGGTTATGTGGACCTGATATTGTGTTGAAAGGGGGATTCTAGATATAAGTTGGAGTTGAGATCTCCAGTTATCCTGAAAAGCAGCAGCAGAGGGTCACTAGTGTGAGTAAGCTGTGGAGTTTATTAGTTGAGATGGAACATAAGAACAGCGGATTTCTCTGGGAAAATAGCTGATTTTGATGTTTTAACAATAAGGTTACCAGTGTTGGTTTACTGTGAGGGTATGGACAGATAAGGGTATTTTATGAAAGGCTTAAAGGGTGTTATCCACTAGTTTTGAGGAAAGTTGGGGTTGACAAAGAATTTATTAGTGGATGGGCAAGGTTAATTCCACCCTTGGTTATAAGAGGATGAGAGCCCATGGCTGAAGGGTTGTGTTAAGTATTGTGCTAGAGGGATGCCTGGAAACAGCACTTAGGCTGAGGCATAGGCATAATGGGTTGGAAAGAACCTGAATGATGAATTGTTAGAAGAGATTATAAAGACATGATTTGAACTGTGGAGACTGGTGGGCTTATAAGTTTGGTTTGGACTGTTAGGGTAACAACAGTGTAAATCAATGGGTTTGGTGAACCGGGTAATTCATTTCGGGGGCCTCGGGGTCGGTCCTACTACCCGGTTAAGTGTGGATTGATGTCCCAGAGGCTAGATATTGGTTTGGAAACCTTTGCTTTCATTTTCATTGATGGTATCCTATATTTTTGGTTATGACTAGGTGACCGTTAAAGAACCAAAGGACTGATCATTCTCAAAGGTCGTTTCTTTTATTAATTCTTGCTCGAACTCAAGGTAAGAAAAATGCACCCCATATGTGACATGCATGGTTATGTTTGATGCATGTTGGATGTTTAAATGTAAACATTGATAGCATAATGAATGCTTGGCAATCTTGCCCATTTGCATATGATTATTATTGAGGCATGCTGGATGATTAAGTGTGATGCATGTGATGCACGAGAAACATGTGATTAGGGCATGCCATGAATGATGAATATGAGATTGGTCAAAGCTTGAGTCTCTATGTTTGTGCATGATCATAATTATGCTAGCAACTGTTTAGTAAGCATGCTGAATGCCCTATTCTTGGATAATTGGCATATGATACACATTGACAGCATTGCTTACCTGTGTATGGTACTGACTAATTAGTCAGATTTGGCAAAGGTGCTAGTATCAACTGTGAAGCTGTGACTCATTAGTCAGGTTCGGCAATGGTACTGGGCACTGGTCACGTTGCACTGACTCATCAGTCAGAATTGGCAAAGGTGTTAGTATCAACTGTGAAACTGTGACTCATTAGTCAGGTTCGGCAGTGGTACTGGGCACTGGTCACGTTGCACTGACTCATTAGTTAGAACGGCCTTAGCGTGTATCACGCAAGCCAACAGAGATTAGATCTAATCGACTTTCTGCATTGAATGACTCAAAGAGCATTAATGCCGGACCGACCTCAAGGTCGATGAACATTATAAGTGCTTGAAGGCTAGAGGCTTACCCAACAGCCACCCTTCCATTTGAATTAGTGACTTGCTTGTCAGTCACTTAGTATGGTTTACCAGAACCTATTGAAGGCTAGAGGCTTACCCAACAGCCACCCTTCCACTTGAATTAGTGACTCGCTTTTCGGTCACTCAGCATGGTTTATCGGAACCTCAAGTGTTGCGACACTCATCTGATTAAAATTGACTTGATAGTCCTCCAATCAGAAGGCCAAGATTTCTTATCCTGGATACCCCAGCATTTGTTGGAATTCATTTGCATGCTGAGTAGAGCTACGATTGCTAGGCATGCCAGATATGATTTGATATCATGATATGATTGTTTATGAGCATATGAGTTTTCTTGCTGGGCTTCGACTGACGGGTGCTTTGTGGTGCAGGTAAAGGAAAAAGGAAGTTGGACCATCCTTGAGTTGGAGAGCTTAGGTGATGACGTGTACATATGCAGCTGCTCGACCAATACTTGGGCGAGGTTTGAAAGTGGAACTAGGGTTGAACCCTGTTTTGTCGCTTAGAACGGCCTGTTGTAAACACTTTCTTGTAATAAACTCTGAAATTATATTTTTGGGATCCCAATGTATACAGTAAACGTTCTAGTGAAACGTTATATCTTAACCAAAGTTTTTAACCCCTAAACCACTAATGATGCTTAGTTACACATTTATGGCCAAATGACTCGATTAGCGAGTTTAGCACTGTTTGCAACATGCACTGTAGCGGTCCCTGGAGTTGGGGTGTTACAGCTGGCCTCTGGGACCCTCAACCAATTACGAGTGGTCCTTCGGCTGGGAACGCTCGCGCCGAAGCGGAACCCGAGCAGCAACCCCAAGCGTCTCCTCCACGGAGGAGACCAACTGGGGTTACGATCAGGGATCCTGCGGACACTCATCGAGCGGAGAGGCCCTTGGCTCCCAAAGGAAAAGGAAAGAAAAAGGCCGTCGAGCCTACCGAACTCTCTGACGACTTGTCGGATGATAACGGTACAGTAATTTCACTTTTAAACCATTTGCCAATTCCCTGTCATCTGTTCGACGGGGATGGAAACTTTAAGAATGCTCCCATCTTAAATTCAGATTTCTTCCAGGCAGTAGGCAGTTCAGTAAATAATGTATCGACCAATAGTTGTAGCACGGGTACTTTACTTGTAATATTTTCTCTTTCATTTTTTGGCCCTGTGTGTCCACCTTGTCTTACTGCTCGCACTGTTTCCTTTGTGCAGATATGGACTCTGAGGACGTGTTTGAGCACTACAGGGTTGCTGCTGCCTCTTCTGGCCAGAAGAAGAGTAGCAATAGGGCTCAGGGGGAGAGTAGTAAAACTGCCTCGAAGAAGGCCCGAACTGACGACCCTTCGGCTACTGCCCCTTCGACGGAGAACTCACCACCTCCATCGCCTCTCGAGCAGCCGGCCTTAACTCCTTCGGTCGGCCAAGCTTCCAATCTTGCCACATCCGCCGACCAGCAGCCTTCTTCTAAGGCTCCTAGCAGCCATACATTGCACACTCAGCCCGAAGACTCCCTGCCCAGCCTCGTGGTCAACTCTGCCAGGGAGAGAATATAAAAGCTCTCCAAGCATAGACGCAGTCTGGCAGCCATTACTGAAACTACCTCTATGGAGGCTAATCAATTTCTCAATAGAGGACTAAACGAGATAGTTAGCGTAAGTCAACCCCTGCTGATGTAACATTTATTTTCGAGTCCCTTCCTTTACTTTATCTTTTTCTATCTGACTTCAGGGACTATTGACCATAACTGCTGGCTGGCGCCGTGCTGGGGCGTTGGTGTCTCGGGGCAGGAACTTCGATGCCAGGCTTGCCGAGGCCAAGAAAGCACTCGAAGCCACAAACAACGAGCTTACCAAAAAGAATGGCGAGTTGCTTGCGAAGAAGACGAAGCTGTCCAAGCTGAAAAATGAACTGCTCGAAGACAAAGCTACTCTGACAAAGGAGCTGCTGGAAACCTGGGACGCCCTGAAGAAAGCCAACGAATCTAGGGAAAAGTCCAGGAAAAGTGCCAAGCTCAACTATCAACAAGCTGTACAGCTCGAGCTTGATCTGATCGTCAGCAGGCAGGAGCCGGAGGAACTCGGAAAATGAGTGCAGGAGCTTGAGGAAGCTAGAGCCAAGAACTTGGAGAAATACAAGGAAGCCACTCATCTTTGCTTCTACGAATTCTGGAAGCACAACCGGGAGGCTAACTTCAGCTATCTGTCAAAACGCTTGAGGAGGACTTTAATGTTGCAGTGCGCCATTCGTTTGGAAGAAGAAGAGAAGGCTGAAGTGCCTGCTTCCCCAGAGATTTCCCTGGCAGCAGAGATAGATGGTGCAGACACTGAAGCTGGCCCAGCCGTCGACCAAGGCGCTCCTCAAGACCCTCCAGCTCCTTAATCTTTTTTTTCTTCTTTTATCTCAACTACACGACCCACAGGTCATGTTGTAAAGACAATTTATTTTTTATTGCTGCAAGGGCAACTATTTTACTTTTATTTGAACAGTTACATCCGAGCAGTACTGCTCGCGGTGTAAAAGGATTCCTTTGACATTATAATATTTTTGCTTTATTATAATATATGTTCGCATGACCGAACCTAGCATAGTACTTTGGCTTGATTTTTCAAAATATAAAATTTGAAAAATACTCTAAATACCGTAGTATGCTTTCACTTATTTTGTTCATGTGTTTACATACCTCTTGGTATGCTTTGCTATCGATGTACCTTATATGCCCCCCAAGTGATCTAGGAGCTTTAGGTCCTTGGTCACTTGCCTTAACCATGACCTGTACGAACATTACTGCTCGGTATAAATTGTAAAACTTATAATACAGCAAAACAACACACGTAATGAACAAATACCTGTAAAAAATTACAAAGTTTTGCAAGAATGACTGGCTGCACACAGTCCCTTATAATTCTCGTATTTAAATGGACTAAACATGTCTTTACGAGTGATCTTTGAAAGATCTTACACTTATAAGCGATTAGCCACATAACATGACTAACCCTTTTTCAAAACTTGTAAAAAGTGGAAATTAATACAAGCCAGTCCTTTAAGAAGGATTGTTTATTGATAATACTTGCGCATGTGTTCTCCATTCCAATAACGTGGAACGAGATCTCCATTTAAGCGTGCAAGTTTATAGGTGCCTGTAACGCCCTACTACCTTAGAGCCGTTACTTAGTGAGTTTAAAATAGAATTCGTGCTTTTCAATGACTCTAAGTGGTTTCTAAAACCAAAAGTGTGGATAAATTAGAATTTGAGGCTGTACTCTTTTAAAATGTTTAACTTCATTGAAAACGTTAAGTATAAACATCTGGGATCCCAAAATAAGGTTTACAAAATATTTACAACTCAAAAATAGATTTACACTTGATCAATTATCAAAAGAATGATCTAATACAGCCATATACAAAATGCCCCCAACCAAAGCAGTCGGGCAGGCCAAACATGTACGCGCTGCCCCCACGCTCTCCATACTCATGGCCGGTTGATTGACTCCTTGCTTTTACCTGCCACACGGAGCACCCGTGAGCCGAAGCTGTAACGACCCAAATTTCCTAATAAGGTTTAGGACCTTGATTAGGAGGCCGGGAGGGCCATAATTGGTTTATTGTATTATTATATGATTATATCCATGATTGTGTGGGTCATATTATTATATGATGATAAAGGCATGCATGGGACTATATACTCTGCTGTGAGGGTATTATGGTAATTTGGCTCATTGAGAGCGTAATTGTGTATTTGTGTGTATACTGGTAGGCTAATGTTGAGACCACATTATTATGTGGATATATTTGTGATCTGTGACTCGAGACGATCCTAGCGAGCAAAGTGGCGAAAAGTCATGGCAGGGATTTATACCCGGCTCGGGGTGAGCCTAGGGGTATAAATGGGAACTTAGTGAGCATATTGGAGTCTATTGTTTTTAACATTGAGAAATATAATTGGAGATTAGTTAGGTATCGGGAATTAAGCGGGAAATATTAGAGACACTCGAGGAATTAGCGGAAATTGGGTAGAATAACTAAAATGCCCTTAAGTGGATTAAAGGGTTTAGACTTATTGGGGGAGGGCATATTAGTCATTTAGCTTACAGAAGTTAAATAATACCAGGGCTTTATGTTAGTGGGATTTGTAGAATATTGGAGAAGTCTGAAAAAGAAAGAAAAGGAAGGGAAAAGAAAGAAGGAAAACAGAGAGAGTTCTCTAAGTCGGTTTATGTTTTCTTCACCAATTTCTTGAGGGTTTCTGGAGTAAAACTCAGAGGAAATTTAGTCCAATTAAGCCACAAGGTTACTGAGCAAAGATTGAGGATTTTGCAAGGGTTTAGCAAGATTAGGCCATCACTTGAGGTAAGGTTCTGTAATCTCTTCAGTTGCTGGTTTGGTTTTTGTTTCTGGTTTTTGAGCTAAGGTGCTAAGTTGAATTGGATGGAATTTTAGGGAATTCAGGCTTAAGACTGAGGAGAAGCAAGCTAAGAAGGTTTAGAGACAGCTTGTGGTCGAAATTCTATCAAAGGTATAAAGCCTAAACTTTAACTTTGTTGTTCAGCTGGATTTGATTGAGTTTTGGAGCTTAGGAGTGGCTATGGTGAATTCTGAGTTTGTGGATGCATGTGCTTGAGTTCTAGATGTTTGGGGTGCTTGGGATGAGTGGAATATAGTCATGAGGTTGTTTTTGAGATTGGGAAAGAGTTGGAAGAGTTTTGGTTTGAGTTGGTTCGAGAAAATCGCAGAGGAGGAAAATTGGTGTAAATCTGTCTGTGACTAGCGCTACAGCGCTAGCCTTTGGGCGCTGTAGCGCTAGGCCAAGTTTGCTGAGGGATTTTGGCTTCTGTTTGTAGCGCTGTAGCGCCCTCCCATGAGCGTTGTAGCGCTACCCTGCTTCCTTAAGTGGATTTTAGGGTTGTTTGCAAGGGTTTTTGACCTAAGGTTTGGGGTTTGGTTCCACCACCTTGTTTGGTGGAACTAGGACTTTCCGGGGGCTCGGGATTGGCCCCGGGGCTAGGTTTTGAACTTGGGAATTTATAATGACTTTGGCCATGATTGTGATTAGGTAAGCGCTAGGGCTCGAGGGGGATCGTGCTCAAGGAGTCAAGTGATCAAAGCTAGTGAAAAAGGTAAGAAAGCTGCACCTGATTATGTGGTTAGGTTGGGACTAAGTGTTCCCTATGCTTATATACATTGTTATGTGAATGTGATTAACCATGTGAACATGATGGGACTAAGAGTTCCCTCCATTTGTATATCATGTCGTGTGATGGTGTTATTATGCCATGGGACATGCGATTACCGGCCTAAGGGTGTCGGAATCAATATTTGCGCACTGGGGCGCGGCTCGGCCACTGGTAGCTGAGGCAGCTTATTTATCTCTGAGCTCGGTTAAGCTGGCCGGAGTCAGTGAGTATTACACTGGGGGCAGCCCTAATGAGCCGAAGACAGTGTGTTAAATAGAGGGTGCGACTAAGGGCGCCAACCCTGAATGTTATTTGATGGTTGTGACAATCTATTGGCTATGAATGTGAATATTGTGTTATGAATATAGTTGGTTGACTGTTTGGATGACAAACTGTTATTACTGATTGGATAAATGTTATGAAATATCGAATTCCTAGTTGAGCATTGTAAAATATTAGATAAGTGTTGCTGATCTTGCTATGTTATTATGCTTTCTTGCTGGGCCTTGGCTCACGGGTGCTACGTGGTGCAGGTTAAGGCAAGGGTAGGCTGAATCAACCATGAGTTGGAGAGCTCTGGGGGCGAGGTGTACATCGTCAGCTGCTCGGCCGCCACGGTCGAGAGATTGTACAGGAACGGAAACCTAAATGTATATTTTGCCATTAGAGTGGCTTGAACTATTTGTAACTTCTAGAATTTGTTGTATCTAAGACACCTAAACCCTGTTTTGAGTCTCCATGTATTAAATCGTCATTTTTAATGGAAATAGCCTGTTTGTGACCAAAATCTTTTTTATTCTTACTCTGATAATGGTATAGAGTTTACACTTTGTCTGAATGACTTGGTTAGCAAGTCTTGCACTATTTTAAACACACAGTGTAACGGTCTTGGTTATCTAGGGCGTTACAGAAGCCCAGCAAGAAAACCCAAATAGTACATAACATATGCAAATCATAAAGCTGGCATAATTCACTGATAATAGGAAAACCATCATAATAAACAAGTACGGCCATGCCGCCCCAGAGGCCTTACCAAAGCCCGGGGTTTCGGTTCTCACCGCGAGGATAACTCATGTATCCCTTGGGTCCCACCCTGACTATAAGCATCCCATGTGCTGAGTGTTACTTTCGACCCCACGGCCGTACCCGGCCTATGCCGCTCTCGGCCCATGCCGTTCATTACATTGTAATCACACATATAGCACATTCGAAATAATCATTCACACACATCATGATTCATTTAAGATTTAACATTTGCACATAATACAATCTCGGGCCATGCCCTGCAATCACACAGTGGGGGCCATGCCCTATTCTCGGGTGTTATGGTTTTCTTACCTGTATCCCGAGCTTTCCGATGCACCACGGTCACGAGCACGGTCCACTAGCACGAGCCTCTCCCAAATCCTAGTCACAACACACACATCAAACACTTTAAATACTAACCAAGCCAAAACCACTTCCCGGGCCCAATCCCGCACTCCCGGGACCTCTAAAACCTTAAAACAACACCCCGGAGACATCCCCCGAACCCCCGGAGCTAAGAACTAAAATTGCCAAAAATGCTGTCCTGAAAATTGGCCTTGTGCCGCGGCACAACTTTCTTGTGCCGCGGCACAACTTTCTTGTGCCGCGGCACCCAGCAGTCAGAAGCTCCCCGCCGCGGCACGCAAAATCTGTGCCGGGGCACGCCTTCGCAGCCCAGAAATTATGGGTTTTTCCTTCATGTTTTCCCGAGCTTCAACCTCTCCAAACCGCCCCAAACCAGTACCTAAGCCCCAAAAATCAAATCCAAACCTCATATGAACAATCTAACACCCTACAAACACTATGATCAAGGTCAAAACATCAACACACCCAAGACCCACACCTTTGATCTCAAATTCAGCAACTCAAACCAAAACCCATGAAAATCTTAACTCAAGCATTAAATTCCTCAATCAACACAGAAAACAAACTTAAATAAGCATAAGATCCATACCTCAAGAGTAGAATCCACCCTAAAAGTTCCTTGATCTCCTCCTAAGCTTCCCACTTCAGCCCCCTTCTTCTTTCTTCTTCTTGCCCTAGCCTTTCTCTCCTCTTCTTTTCCTTCTCTTCTAATTTTGTCAAAACCACAAGTGAACCCAAATGCCCAAACCGTATCCCCCTAAATCCCAGCTGCAAAATGTCTATTACCCTAGCCAAAAGACCATTTTACCCCTTCTTCATAACCCTTCCTAACTAAACCTTCAAGGGCACCTAAGTCCTTTCACTTTTATTTCATTTCTACCATTTTCTATCTAAAACTTGTTACTCACAGCAGTTACAATTGGTTACCCCGATTACCCAATTACCAATAACTAACCACTCATTCTCAACTCACTTATAAGATTCCCGAAGTACCCCTAGGCTCCTCCCGAGTCGGGTACAACATCCCGTTGTGACTTTTGGACTAAATGGCTCACTAGGACCGTCTCGATGCGTGCATCCTGATAAAAACACCACCTCACATGGCACCATTCACATAGTACAATTATCACAGTTATGCCCTATCATGGCCAGATTACAATCATGCTCATTCTAAGACAATCAGGTCTACATGCATACTAATTCACATAGTCATGCATCTCAAATAATCAATTAGTCATATAACGTGCATTAAATGATAATCATGCATAAAACTCAATAAAAACACACACCAAATCCCATCATGCCCTCCAGGCACACTACTCCAGGCCCTTAAGCCTTAACACTGAATTTGGGTCGTTACAACTATCCCCTCCTCATGAGAATTTCGTCCTCGAAATTTACCTGAACAACTCCCCGCATATCTGATTTCAGTTCCCATGTCGCCTCTTCGACCTTGCTGTTCCTCCACAATACTTTAACCAAGGCGATGGTCTTGCTCCTCAAGACCTTGTCCTTCCTATCGAGGATCTGAATAGGCTTTTCTTCGTATGATAACTCCCGATCTAACTCCAAGTTCTCATAGCTCAACACATGAGTAGTGTCCGATACATACTTCCGGAGCATGGATACATGAAACACGTCATGAACCCCTGATAGAGCTGGAGGCATTGCTAACCTGTAAGCCACCTCCCCAATTCGTTCTAGAACCTCAAATGGACCAACAAACCTGGGACTGAGCTTGCCCCGAATGCCAAATCGTTTCACTCCTCTCAGGGGTGAAACCCTGAGGAATACATGATCCCCAACCTGAAATTCCACGCTTCTGTGTTTCTGATCTGAATAACTCTTCTGGCGACTCTGGGAGGCGAGCATACGAGCTCTAATCTTCTCAAGTGCCTCATTGGTCCTCTGAACCATCTCAGGACCTAAATACCTTCTCTCACCTGCCTCATCCCAGTGAATCGGCGATCTGCACTTTCTTCCATACAGCATCTCATACGAAGCCACTCCGATAGTCGCCTGATAACTATTGTTGTACGAGAACTCAATCAGAGGGAGATACCTACTCCAAGATCCCTCAAAATCCAACACACAAGCTCGTAACATGTCCTCCAGTATCTGAATTGTCCTCTCAGACTGTCCATCCGTCTGAGGATGATAAGCGGTACTAAACCGGAGTTGCGTGCCCATAGCCTTCTGCAGGCTCTTCCAAAACTTAGAAGTGAAAGTAGGGTCTCCGTCGGATACTATCGACCTCGGAGCCCCATGAAGTCGAACAATCTCTTTTACATAAAGCTCTGCATACTGTTCCACAGTATAAGTTGTCTTCACAGGTAAGAAGTGGGCGGACTTCGTATACCTGTCCCCAATCACCCACACCGAGTCATGCTGACCCACGGTCTTTGGCAATCCTACCACGAAGTCCATGGCAATATCTTCCCATTTCCACTCGGGAATCCCTAGAGGCTGTAATAATCCTGCTGGCCTCTGATGTTCCGCCTTAATCTGCTGACAGGTTAAGCATCTAGCCACATAGTCCACCACGTCCCTCTTCATGCCTGACCACCAATACAAAACCTTCAGGTCATGGTACATCTTCGTAGAACCTGGGTGCAAAGAGTAGGGAGTGGTATGCGACTCATCCAGAATCTCTCGCCGAATTTCTAGATCAATCGGAACACAAATCCATCCTTTGTACTTCAACAAACCCATCTCAGAAATAGAGAAGTCCTTAGCTGCTCCAGTTAGGACATTCTCTCTACGTTCAACTAACTGGGGGTCCCTTCCCTGTGCTTCCTTAATCCTCTCGAGGAGCGTTGACTGAAGAGTAATGTTGGCTAACCTACCAACCACTAGCTCTATACCTGCTCTGGTCATCTCTCCAGCTAATCTGTCAGATATCTGCCTCGAACCATACAGCTGTCCTGGGCCCCTCCGGCTCAATGCATCAGCCACTACATTAGCCTTCCCAGGATGGTACAGGATATCACAATCGTAATCCTTTACCAGTTCTAGCCACCGTCTCTGGCGCATGTTCAAGTCTTTCTGGGTAAAGAAATACTTTAAACTTTTGTGATCAGTGTATATCTCGCACCTTTCTCCATACAAATAGTGTCTCCAAACCTTAAGTGCGAATACCACCGCAGCTAACTCCAGGTCATGCGTGGGATATCTCTGCTCGTACTCCTTTAATTGCCTTGATGCGTACGCTATCACTTTCCCAGCCTGCATCAACACGCATCCCAGACCCTGTCTAGAAGCGTCACAGTAGACCACAAACTTCTCATTATCTGTTGGCAGGCTCAGCACTGGTGCAGTAATCAACTGCCGCTTCAACTCTTTAAAGTTGTTCTCACATCGATCTGTCCACACATACATGGTCTTCTTCCTTGTCAATTCCGTCAATGGAGTAGCAATCCTGGAGAACCCCTCTACAAATCGCCTGTAGTAACCTGCTAGTCCAAGGAAACTTCTAACTTCAGGAACATTGCTGGGTCTAGGCCAATCTCTTACTGCTTCCGTCTTGCTTGGGTCGACCAGTAACCCATCCTTACTGATAATATGGCCTAGAAATGAAACTTGCGATAACCAGAACTCGCATTTGCTAAACTTAGCATATAACTTATGCTCTCTTAACCGCTGCAACACCAGGCGCAGATGATGCTCATGCTCTGACTCTGACTGGGAGTATACTAGGATATCATCAATAAACACAATCACGAACTTATCCAGGTAATCCTTAAAAATTCTGTTCATCAAATCCATAAATGCCGCCGGGGCATTGGTTAACCCAAAGGACATAACCAAAAATTCATAATGCCCATACCGTGTCCGAAATGCAGTCTTTGGTATGTCCTCATCTCTGATCCTCAACTGATAGTAGCCTGATCGGAGATCAATCTTTGAAAACACTGTACTCCCTTGAAGCTGATCAAATAAATCGTCGATCCTAGGCAATGGATACTTGTTCTTGATGGTCAACTTATTCAACTCTCTGTAATCGATGCACATCCTGAGCGATCCATCCTTTTTCTTAACAAATAAAACTGGAGCACCCCATGGCGAGAAACTCGGTCTGACAAACCCCAAATCAAGTAGTTCCTGCAGCTGAATCTTCAATTCCTTTAATTCTACTGGAGCCATTCTGTAAGGTGCCTTGGATACTGGCTCTGCTCCCGGAGCCAATTCTATGACGAACTCAATCTCCCGCTGCGGCGGCAACCCCGGTAGATCTGCTGGAAACAAGTCTGGAAACTCACAGACCACTCTGGTTTCATTCGGTCCCGCTGCCGCCACCTTGGAGGAATCTACTATACTCGCTAGGAATCCTATGCAACCCTCCTGCATTAGGTCTCTAGCCTTTAGTACCGAGATCAGAGGTACCCGCGGTCCATCCACCGTTCCCACGAACACAAAGGGTGCCTCGCCCTCCCGTTCAAAGGTCACCATTCGTCGCCTACAATCAATGGTTACTCCATACCGCGTCAACCAATCCATCCCTAGTATTATATCAAAATCATCCATCTCTAGTTCAATCAGGTCAACAAACAATTCTCTACCGTCTACTACTACTGGTAAGGCTCTAACCCACCTCCTAGAGACTACCAGCTCTCCTGTAGGCAATATAGTCTGAAAACCCCTAGCATACAAAATACTAGGTCTACAAAGCTGATCAATCACCCTAGCAACAACAAATGAGTGCGTAGCACCAGAATCAATCAATGCAGTAAATAAGGATCCAGCGCTAAAAATCTGACCTGTGACCACTGATGGACTGGCCTCAGCCTCAGTCTGAGTCAAGGTGAAAACCCTAGTAGGGGCGAGGCTGTCACCCTGCCTTGGTTCCTCCTTCCTGGCCTGCGGGCAATCTTTCTTCAAGTGACTGGTGCTTCCACAAACAAAACATGCCCTGATGTCGGCACTCGCTCCAGAGACGGACCGGCACTCGCCCTGATGTCGTCGCCTGCATCGAGGACACAATGGATAACCCCTCCAGTTGCCATTACCGCCCTGGCGGCCACCCACAGAACCGTGAACCCTCCTGTCAGAACCATAGGGAGTAAATGAGTCTGGTACTCTCCTCTTCTGCTCACTGGGGCCGCTGCCCCGACTAGGCCCAGAAGAATAAGGCACTACCCTCCTGGTATCACGCCTAGCAGCGTTATCCTTCCAGATCTGATCCTCAGCCCTCTCAGCAGTGAGGGCCTTGTCTACCACTTGCGCATAGGTAGTCTCTGGAGCCATTGTAATACTCACGTCACGGGCGATCATTACACCTAATCCCCGTACAAACCTGTCCCTTCTGGCCGTATCAGTCGGCACTAGCTCTGGCGCGAACTTCGCCAATCTATCAAATACCAGGGCGTACTCGGTGACAGATAACCTGCCCTGAGTTAGGCTGTTGAACTCATCCGCCTTCGCCGCTCGAACGGCTACGCTGTAGTATTTCTCGTTGAAAATGCTCTTGAATTCTTCCCAAGTCATAGTTGCAGTATCCCTTCGCTGCCCTACTACTTCCCACCATATTCGTGCATCATGTCTAAGCATATAACTGGCACAATCAACCCTATCCCTTCCTTCAACCCTCATGAAGTCCAGGATTACTGACATTGTACTCATCCACTGCTTAGCCTGCAGTGGGTCTGCTCCGCCCTCAAAGGTAGGAGGTTGTTGTTTTCTGAATCTTTCATATAGAGGTTCCAACCTGTTCCCAGTCATAGGTTGAACCGGAGCTGGTACCACACTAGGCGGTGGTGGTATCACAGTGGCTGGTGAAGGAGCTGGTTGCCTCAACTGACTAAGCTCTTCCTCTGTTTTCTTCAACCTAGCCTCCATCTCTGCTAAAATCTGTTGCCAGTTCTGAGGAGCAGGTGGAGGGTCCTGCCCCTGGTTATCATCCTCGGCCTGAATGCCGCGGAGTCTCGATGATTGGCGAGACATTGCAGCTAAATGCCTGCAATCAGTGACACCGCTCATTAGGCATGATAACAAGGTCCAATTTCCACCTCTCAATCTCAACAACAACCAAGATCAATCGACCAAAATGACATACAAATATCATGCAGCATACAACGGGCCTTGCCCTGGCATCATGCATATGTTATTTCAATCATCATGCTCATAATAATTTAGGCAGGCACACAAAGCATTAAACACACATTCATGAATATATCAATCGACCATACCAAACCACCCTGAGTCGAGCTTTTCAATGGCAGCGTGCGTACATGTTCGGTCAATCTCCAGAACCAATAAACCTTGGCTCGCTCTGATACCAAGTTGTAACGCCCTACTACCTTAGAGCCGTTACTTAGTGAGTTTAAAATAGAATTCGTGCTTTTCAATGACTCTAAGTGGTTTCTGTACGCCCTGGTTTTCCCACGGGCTGTTTAGCAGGGCGAGCCTCGGACTAAATCAGGTTTAGTCCGAGGCTCCCACAGGCCGGAGGCTCTATTTCCAGGACGGGCCCTTGTCAGCTCGAGGGGGTCCTGTTTCCAGCTCGCATTTGTTGCCCCAGGAGTTGAGAATGACATCCGAAGGCCACGGACGGAGCAGCTCGGGTTATGAACTGCTCCGGTCGCGAGCTTCTCAGGAAGCTCCGACCCTATGGGAAGTCAACACGCAAGATAAATGTGCATATTCCTGCCATCACGTGTTCGATATCCCCCTGACTTCTCGGACACGCAGCAGGAACGTGCGTATTCAGACACCCGCGGACGGGTTGGGCCGTGCGGCCCATTATCTCCTTCCATACTGATTAGACCACACTTGTGTGTCAGGTTTAGGAATTAATCATGAATGTCACAGATTTGATATGACAAATGGTAAGGTCACGGGATGACCTCCCTACCAACTTCCAGGTGCCCTCTCCTATAAATAAGGAGACCCTGGGAGTTGATAGGGGTTGGAAAAAATAGTCTTTGAAGAACTATATACTTTGTAAACCAAATACCCAGAGAATATCAATAATATTGACTAGTGGAGTAGAGGGATTTTAACCTTCGAACCACTTAAAAACGTGTCTTGAGTCACCTAGTTCTTTCCCAAAGATTTCATATCTGTGACGGTTCTACTTTTAGTACTAATCTCTTTCTCTTCTTCTCTTAATTATCTGTTGCCGAAGAACCGCGTCAACAGTTTGGTGCTTTCATTGAGAGCAAGTCCGATTAGTACTACCACAAACATACAACTATGTTGACCACTCGATCCAAACATGGCAACGAGACAGAACAGCATGATGGGCAGGAGGCCCACCATGTTGCCCTCCCTGATGAGCAAATTCCTGAAGTCCAGCAGAGGCCAGGGAAGCAGCCGGCGGGCCAAGACGACACTGGTAGTTCAGCGCCCCAGCCGCCTAATCCGAATCCATGTTATTACACTGCGGTGGAGATGGAGAATGCTCAGCTGAGGAGCCAGTTAGCAGCAGCTGGTCAGCAAATCCAGGATATTATGAGCCGACTACCCCCTCTCACAACCAACGGTAACGTTGGAGAGAGGCAAGGCGAGGCTCCTAAGTCTCGCCGGAGTAATCGATCCAGGCATAGCCGTTCGGGTAGACTTCCTGCAGCCAACTCCACCCCTTCATCACACCATCAAGAGGCGAACTTCAGGGAAATGCCTCGGACCGAACAGCAGCAGTACAGCCGTTCGGTTAGGACGTCAACCCCTAGCTCTCAGCCTTCCTCTAGGACGCCCAGAAGAGATCGAGGAAATTCCCAAAGAAGGGCCGAGGAGATCCGGAGACGTCAGCCCGTCCCCGAAAAACGTCCAGTTCCTCGTCCAGCTCGCCCAGCGCGAAACCAGCAAGCTGGCAGGGCCGAGAGGCCCCCACCAAATTTAGTCCGACCAGACGGTACCAGGATCGCCTCTCCGGTCAGGCATCCTCCTTCTCCCATCAGATATCCGTCTCCTCAGCCCGTCCGAGACATCCCGACCTACGGGAATAGCAGGAGGGGCCCGCCGTCAGCCGGACCCTCCTGGCGCGGCAGGGTGCCGAAGGAAGGATCAGGTCATGGCCGCCAAAGACGCACTCCGAGTCTGTCCAGCAGGAGTCACTAGACCGGAAGTGCACGGAGTGATCTTTCGGGAGGAGACCTGCGCCAGCGACTAAGTTCAGCACAAAGTCACCATACTACCCAGGGAGGCGACCTTCGAGATCGCCTCAACTCTCACAGAGAGGATCGAGTTAGGGATGGTAGCCAGGCCCGCTCAGTTGGGGTCCGATCCGAAGTACGTAACGGCGGGAATGCCCCAAATGACCTATCTCAAGATAGGAGGGGCAACAACCCGCCTAATATGTACAACGGGTCCGGAGCTGTTGAACAACCTCGGAATAACCCAGGATCTCAGGACAAAACCCTAGAGCGCTTAACTCAGATGGAGGAGCTGATGAAGAAACTCCTATCGGAAAAGGAAAAAGACGAATATGATTCAGGGGATGTGATGGAACTCTTCGCCCCCAATATAGCAGCAACGGCATACCCTTCTGGCTTTCGTATGCCCCACTTGTCAAAGTTCAACGGGGATGGAGACCCGTCTGACCACTTAGGGATGTTCAACACCCTAATGATGGCCCATAACATCGGACCGGAGCTTCGTTGCTTGATCTTTCCTTCCACCCTAACTGGGCCCGCCAGGCAGTGGTTCAAGCAGAGTAAAAGGCAGTCAATCAGCTCCTGGAAGACATTTTCGGCTGACTTCAAAAGGGCATTCCGAGCCTCCCAGGCCGCCCGAGTCCAGGCCGACTCCCTAGCTAATGTGAGACAGCAACCTGGTGAGACACTGAAAGCCTACTTGAGCAGATTTGCAAATGTCGCTGCTCGAGCTAGGGACGCTAACGACAGCTCCAAACTCATGGCCATGAGGACCGGGATCCTAGTCGGCGGAGACCTGTGGAAGGATATTCAAAGGAGGGGGGTCAGCTCGGTTAGTGAATTCCTTAACAGAGCCCAAGAGTGGATAAACTTGGAAGAAGCTGAAGCTTCAGCCGCGGGGACCAGCCAGGTCCTCGAGAAGCCCGCTGGGACGGGAACAGAGATCATAGCTGCGATTCCCGACGTTGCGCAAAATAACCAGCCCGGTGGTAGCAAAAGAAAAGGAAATGGTGAAAACAGCCAGCACGGTCAAAAGAAGAATAAGTCTGTGGATAAATTCAAGCCCGTGTTCACAACGTATACCGAGCTCACTCAGACCAGAGAGAATATTTTCCTGGCCAACGCTACGCGAGTCCCCTGGAAGAGGCCGGAGCCATTAAAACACCCTAAGGGAAAGAGAGACGCTTCCAAATTCTGCCGTTTTCATAACGACGTCGGGCACAATACCGACGACTGCAGGCACCTCAAAGATGAAATCGAAACTCTAATCCGAGCAGGTCCATTGGCGCAATACTCGCGAAACAGGGTCCCGAAAAGTCGACCCGCTCCGGAGGTCCCAACCAATCAGCCCGGACCTCGGGTAGATCAGGATGTCCTTCCCCCCGCGGTCGAGGGGGAGATCTCCACCATCTCTGGAGGACCACACATGGCTGGCACGAGTAGAGGCGCCCAGAAGAGGTATGTGAATGAGTTGAAGGCCCACAATGGAGCGGAGTTCGTCCCGAAACAGCGTCAATCAAAACAACAAAGATTAGAGAAACAACCGATTATCTTCGCGGAGGAAGACGCAAGCCATGTCCAATTCCCTCATAACGATCCCTTGGTCGTAGCAGTCCAGCTCGCCAATTGGAGAGTAAGGAGAGTGTTAGTGGACAATGGGAGCTCGGTGAACCTCCTATTCCGGTCCACCTTAGAAAAAATGGGTCTGACCGTCTCCGAGCTGAAGGCAACCTTGATGATGCTGTATGGTTTTTCAGGAGAAGGATCAGCAGCGATAGGGACGATTGAGCTGGTGATCACCCTAGGAGACGAGTCCCGAATGGTGTCCAAACTACTCGAATTCGTAGTCATTGACTGCTCCGCTGCTTACAACGCCATTTTGGGCCGACCTACGCTCATTGCTTTCGAGGCTATCACTTCCGTCCGGCACCTCGCCATGAAATTTCCTACTTCGACAGTTATCTGCACTATCAAGGGCGATCAGCTCGCTGCCAGGGAATGCTACAGCATTTCCATGAAGGGAAAATCTAAACCTGGGCAGGTGACGATGGCCGTTCAGGACGAAGAGGAATCTCGAGGACCCAAGGCGGCTCCCGAGATTGAAAAACCTCAGATTTCCGAAGGCGAAAAGCTCACCCTAAGCGAGGACATTGACCCCCGAGTAGGCGAGGACAGGTCCGAGCTCCAAGCTATTGAAGAGCTCGAGGAGGTAAGCATCGATGAGCAAAACCCGTCACAGACGGTTAAGCTCGGAAAGAACCTCTGCGGTAGAAGAAAGGCGGAGCTAACTACGTTTCTGAAGAAGAATCTGGACGTATTCGCATGGTCGCACGAGAACATGATAGGGATCAGTCCGAGCGTAATCATGCACACGCTCCACCTAGACAAAAGCGTCCCTGCCAAGTCTCAAAAGCAGAGGCGTTTAGGGACAACCCGAGCCGAAGCCCTTGAAGAAGAAGTGGCCCGGCTCAAAAGATGTGGCTTTATCCGCGAAGCCAAATTTCCCATTTTGGTTGCCAATCCCGTGTTAGTTCCAAAGCTCAATGGGAAGTGGCGGACCTGTATCGACTTTTCCGACCTGAATAAAGCCTGCCCCAAGGATTGCTTTCCATTACCGAGGATCGATCAACTGGTGGATGCCACGGCGGGGCACGAGCTCATGTCCTTCATGGACGCGTACTCAGGCTACAATCAGATCGCGATGAATCCAGCAGACCAGGAACATACCAGCTTCATGACCCCGACTAATGTCTATTGCTATAAGGTCATGCCGTTCGGTCTTAAGAATGCCGGGGCTACCTACCAAAGGCTGGTAAATAGAATGTTCGCGGACCAGATCGGGAAAAACATGGAAGTATACGTTGATGATATGCTTGTCAAGTCAAAGATTGCCAGCAACCACGTCGCCGATCTGGAAGAATGCTTTAACATACTGCGAGAATATGGCATGAGGCTCAATCCTCAGAAGTGCACTTTCGGTGTCGCATCGGGGAGATTCTTGGGTTTCATAGTCAATACCCGAGGAATCGAGGCAAACCCCGACAAGATCAAGTCCCTGCTCGAGCTTCCTTCCCCCCGGTCGCGGAAAGATGTCCAAGGCCTCACAGGAAGAGTGGCAGCACTGAACCGGTTCATTTCCAAATCGACTGATAAGTGCTTGCCCTTCTACAACCTGCTCCGGGGAAACAAGAAGTTCGAATGGACAGTAGAATGCGAAAGCGCATTCCTCGACCTAAAAGCGCACCTGGCTGAACCACCTGTGCTATCAAAGCCCAAGGTAGGAGAACCTCTTTTCCTCTACATGGCCGTAACTGAGGACGCAGCTAGTGCCGTTCTGGTGCGAGAAGAGGACCAGGCTCAGAAACCGGTTTATTACATCAGCAAGAGACTCCTCGGAGCTGAGTCAAGGTACCCATTGATGGAAAAACTGGCGTTCTGCCTAATCACGGCCTCGCGAAAACTCAGGCCATACTTCCAGTCCCACTCTGTACACGTCATGACCGATCAGCCTCTAAGGCAGGTTTTGCAAAAGCCTGAAGCCTCGGGACGCTTGCTAAAGTGGGCGGTCGAACTCAGTCAGTTCGAGATTTTCTATACTCCCCGAACTACCATAAAAAGTCAAGCCTTGGCCGACTTCGTGGCAGAATGCGCGGGATTTCATGAGATCCCATCAGAAGACTCACCTCAGGTCGCCTCCTCAAGTTCATCGTGGAAGATCTTCGTTGATGGCTCATCTAACGAGAACGGCTCCGGGGCCGGAATCATTCTGATATCCCCATAGGGGCATAGATTCCACTCGGCGCTAAGGTTTGGGTTCAAGGCATCTAACAACGAGGCAGAGTACGAGGCCTTGTTAGCTGGACTTAGGATAGCTAGCGAGCTAAAGGCGAGCTCTGTCCAATGCTTCAGCGACTCCCAGCTCGTGGTGAATCAGGTTCTAGGCGAGTATCAGGCGCGGGGTCCCAAGATGGCCGCCTATTTGGCAAAGGTAAAGTCCGAATTGTCTGCGTTTGGGCGAGGGATGATCGAACAGATACCTCGGGAGCAGAACGCCAACGCAGATGCTCTCGCCAAGCTCGCCACCTCGGGAGAGACAGAAACCCTGGGGTTGGTGCCAGTTGAGTTCTTGAAGAAACCTAGCATAGACGGAGGTCAGGCAGATATTGAAATGATTGACATCAGGCCGACCTGGATGACTCCCATTATTGAGTACCTCGTCGAGGGCAAGTTACCCGAAGGACGCAACGACGCACGGCGAGTCCTTTATCAAGCTCCGAGGTATACGCTAGTCGAGGGGGTGCTGTACCGACGTGGGCATTCATTACCTCTCCTCCGGTGCGTTCTTCCAAGCGAAGCGAAGGCCATCCTGCAAGAAGTTCATGACGGATTCTGCGGAGATCACACTGGGGGGCAAAGCCTGGCCTTGAAGATCCTCCGGCAAGGTTATTACTGGCCGACTCTGTCCAAAGACTCGATCTCATATGTAAAAAAGTGCGACAAGTGTCAGCGGTTTGCTGCGGTTGCCCGAGCTCCTCCGACCGAGCTAAAAATGATTTCATCTCCCTGGCCATTTGCCGTTTGGGGGATAGATCTAATAGGCGCTCTGCCCACCGGAAAGGGCGGGGTCCGTTACGCCGTGGTAGCCATTGACTACTTCACCAAGTGGGCCGAAGCAGAACCGTTGGCGACAATAACATCGAAAAAGGTGCTAGACTTCGTGGTTAAAAGCATCATATGTCGATTTGGCCTACCTAAAAAGATCGTCTCCGACAATGGTACTCAATTTGACAGCGATCTGTTCACCGAATTTTGCGAAAGGCACGGAATTGTGAAAAGCTTCTCGTCCGTGGCCTATCCCCAGGCGAACGGCCAGGTCGAGGCTGTCAATAAAACTCTGAAGGCGAGCCTCAAGAAGAGGCTAGATGAGGCAAAGGGGATCTGGCCAGAACAGCTCCCCCAAGTTCTGTGGGCCTATAGGACCTCACATCGGACTCCCACGGGTCACACTCCTTTCTCCCTAACCTTTGGAAGTGAAGCAGTCCTCCCCGTGGAGGTGAAGGTCCTGTCACACAGGGTCCAGTCCTACGACCAAGACGGGAACCACGAGCTCCTATGCCATTCCTTAGACTTAGTGGATGAAAGGCGAGAGGATTCACAACTCAAGCTCGCCCATTATCAACAGAAGATCACTCGCTACTTCAACACTAGGGTCAAAAGACGTGCCTTTGGCGTCGGTGATTTGGTCTTGAGGAGAGTTTTCCTGGCCGGGAAGGATCCCAAAGATGGGGTTTTGGGACCAAGCTGGGAAGGACCATACCAGGTCATCGAAGTCATCAAAGAGGGAACTTATAAGTTAGCTCGACTTGGTGGAGGGGCGGTCTCGCGGACTTGGAATGCTATCCACCTAAAGAAATACTATCAATGATCCATTTGTAAGGCCTAGAAGGTCACCTTCCGTGTATAAATAAAAATCAAATGTTTCTCTTTATTTGCAAGTGTAATTTTAAAGTAACCACGAAAGACCCTTTCCCAATCACTTGGGGGGCATATGGTACCTGGATATAACCAGGTCTCCTTAACGACTTAGGTGTTAATTTTTATCTATGGATAAGAGTTATCACAAACTAAGTCCTATCCTGGTCTTAACCAGGTCAGAAAACTTAGAAGTTAACTAAAATTTGTTGACCGTGGTTCTTCTTTAAAGAGCCCGGGATATGGATAAAAGTTGACGCGAACTAAGTTTTTTAAAAATAAGTTCCTGGTTTTAACCAGGTCAGAAAACTTAGAAGTTAACTAAAATTTGTTGACCGTGGTTCTTCTTTAAAGAGCCCGGGATATGGATAAAAGTTGACGCGAACTAAGTTTTTTAAAAATAAGTTCCTGGTTTTAACCAGGTCAGAAAACTTAGAAGTTAACTAAAATTTGTTGACCGTGGTTCTTCTTTAAAGAGCCCGGGATATGGATAAAAGTTGACGCGAACTAAGTTTTTTAAAAAATAAGTTTCTGGTTTTAACCAGGTCAGAAAACTTAGAAGTTAACTAAAATTTGTTGACCGTGGTTCTTCTTTAAAGAGCCCGGGATATGGATAAAAGTTGACGCGAACTAAGTTTTTTAAAAATAAGTTCCTGGTTTTAACCAGGTCAGAAAACTTAGAAGTTAACTAAAATTTGTTGACCGTGGTTCTTCGTTAAAGAGCCCGGGATATGGATAAAAGTTGACGCGAACTAAGTTTTTTAAAAATAAGTTCCTAGTTTTAACCAGGTCAGAAAACTTAGAAGTTAACTAAAATTTGTTGACCGTGGTTCTTCGTTAAAGAGCCCGGGATATGGATAAAAGTTGACGCGAACTAAGTTTTTTAAAAATAAGTTCCTGGTTTTAACCAGGTCAGAAAACTTAGAAGTTAACTAAAATTTATAGATCGTGGCCTTTCTCTAAAAAGCCCGGGATATAGATAACGGTTAACCCGAACTAAGTTCATAAAAATAAAGAGATGAATTGTAACCAAATGCATAAAAATATATATATGTTAAACTGGTTGAACAAATTGTCTCGAGGTGGAAGCACCTCATAAAAAATCTTATTACAATGTAAAGTAAGAGTTCAAAATGCCCAAAGAGAAGTATCCTAAGCCCCCTCAGTTGGCCTTTTGGAGGTCGCGGTATCGTCCTGCCCCGCCGCGGCAAAGGCCTCTCCAGTCTCCGAGGGAGGAGCCTCCTTATTTAGGCGGGCTTGGAGCTTCGGCAACAAAAACGCCCAGAGGTCCGGGGGCATGAAAGAAAAGTCCGCGTCCGGATTATGGGACCAGCAGTGATAGAACAGGTCTTGTAAGGACTGCTCCGAAATGACCCGCTCGGCTTCCAGGGCGGCCTGTGCGGCCTGGGCCTCGGTCTTCGCTGCCTCGAGATCCGTCCGCGACGCAGTCAGGGAGTTTTTAAGCTCTTGGTTCTCGGAACGAATCTTCTTCAGTTCGGCTTTGGAGGCCGCCAGCGCGTCTTTTGCCTCCTGGGCCTCCTGAAGCGCGGTCTGGCGCTCAGCCTCCATACCCTCGAGCTGGGCCTTGGTCCTGGCAATGCCCTTGTACGCGGCAGCAATGCCCTGCAAGAAGGGAAGGACAAATTAACTAACTATAAAAAAAAAAAGGGCGGCGTGTGAATGTTAAAAGCTTTAAAGGAATGGAACAGTTTACCATTAGGGTCATGTCCATCGAAGATTCCATAACTCGGATCGGGCTCGTTGATTCAATTGCCCAGAGTTCCTTCTCCTTTAGCTTGTAGAAATGGCTGACGGCATAGCTCGCCGACTCATATACCGTTCCCCGGAATGCTTCTGGCATCCTCTCCAGGTCCTGGTGATCGACCGGGATGCGCACATCCGGGACTGTCGTGGCCAAATTCTCGATCTCCATTACCCCGTCCTGGACGGCTAGTGGAGATCGTTGGGGTGGCGGGAGCATGGGTCCTGTCCTCGCGACAGGAAGGATCGCCCCCGCGCCCTGGGATGGAGGGGCTTTCTCCTTCTCCTTAGCCGGGGATTTGGTGGAGGCCCCAGCCGAGCTCTTGGACTCTCGGAGCCTTTTTAGCCTCGGCCCCGCGGGGTGGTTCCCTCCGAACACCACGCCCCGTAGACTACCTCCGGGCTGAGACATCTCTTCTGCTAAGAACAAAAAAAACATGGTTATTACAAGGTAGCAATCATGCAGAAGGAGACAAAAGGTTTAAAGGCAACAAGTAAGCGAATACTAAGGGAGCCCTACCCCCCGAGCTGGAGGAGCCTAAGACGATTATCTCGCGAACTGTCGCAGGTTCTAGGTCCGGCTCTGACTCGGGGCTGGACTCTCCTACGTACTGCCTAATCCCCGGAGCATAGATGCCCCCCTGGAGCGCTGGCCACGTGCGTAAGTTGGTCCCGTACTCCTCAAAGAGGACCGACCTAAAAGCTAGGGTGTTATCTACTACTACGGTACCCTTAGGCCGGCTCTCTTGGTTGTCCAGCACGAGCTGTTCAACGCAATGGAGTAAGAGCGTATCCAGGTCCGGATTCCTCTGATGACGATGGAAGATCTGCCTAGGATTGAACCTAACCAGCCGGGGGTCTGCAGTGGCCCTATCTACGTTCTTAAATAAGTAAGGGTTACCTTGGCCGGAAGGACCCGCGGCTGCTCCGGATTGGACCCTCTCCTCGCCCATACCCTGGGCGACCTCCAAGGTCCTCTTCTTGTTCATCACGAGAGGAACTTCTTCACCTTCCTCCTCGCCTTCGTCGTCTGCGACCTCCTCCGCGACGATCGGTCTGTTGTCGCGAGCTGGGGGAGGCCCCCGGGGCCTTTTCAAATTCAAAGTCTGATTTGGGAAAATCAGCTTGCAGAATACCATCGTCTCGTCCGTCACGAGCACGCGGTAGTCTTTCTCACTGGGGGGCAAGTTCGCCAATGTATCGTATTGACCCCCGAGGGTCACAGACTTTTCGGTCCTCGCGTAGATGGCTGCAAGGTTGGTTGAAGTCAGAAGTGGAATAAGGGAGGAGCTAAAACAAGATAACCTTTAAAAGGTGAACTAAATCAAGGATCACTTACGAGGACGGTTGAAGTAGTGATGGTCGCAATTACGGAACCCAGTTGACATGAAAAACTGGTCTTTGAAGTCGTTTGGATGGCTCGGCAGCTCGATGACTGCTGCTGTGTTAGGGAAGCGGGTTAAATAATAGAACCCGTCGCCTCGCCCCCGCTGGTCCGGGCTGGCTTTGAGGCAAAAGAAGTATAGAATATCAGCAGGAGTGGGGACCTCCCACTCATGCTTTTGAAACAAATACCTCAATCCCGCCAGCAGACGGTATGAGTTGGGGGGGAGCTGAAATGGGGCCAACCCCACATAGTTCAAGAAATCAGCAAAATATTGATCCAGGGGGAGGAAGGCCCCTGCCTTGAAGTGTTCACCGCTCCAGGCCGCGAACAACTCGTCGAGCGGCGTGCAGCCCCGCTCCCCATCTGCAGCAGGTCGGGCGATCACGGAGGCCATCCCCAGGGGAATGTTGTGGTTGAGGAAGATTTTGGTGACCTTTGCCTGGTCGGTTATCTTCGAGACGATTCACTCCGCCTCGAAAAACGCGTCAGGGGACACCTCGGCCTGCTTCTCCACCGCCGGCCCAAAGTGAGGAATTGGCGAGCTGGCAACCACCGCCTTTCCTTTATCCTGCTGGGAAGACGAACTTCCCACGTTCTTCTGTGGCAGATTTCTCTTTGGAGCCATCTGGTCGCCTATCGAACAAAAGAAAACACTTTAGAAGAGGCGACCCAAGCAGGAGAGTGAAGCAAGTATTAAGTACACGAGCTGGGGTAAGCCCAGCCCGTGGAGAGTGGTGCCACGCGTTCCGAGGAACACGCGCCTATGCCCTCAACAGATCCCAGATTACTTGGAATTCGTGTGTCAGAGGGCTCAGAGTAAAAATTTGCCTTGGGGGGAAAGTTTCAACAGGCAAAGTGTGGCAAAACTGCTTTTGAGGCGTATTCCCTAAGCTACCCGGTTTTTGCACCCAAAATTCCTAAAGGTCCTACCCAGAAATTGTTCCTGAAGAAACACCATGAAGCCCATACTCTAAAACGGTGTCCCATGGCAGGCGTGCCCTAACCTAAGAAGGGTTGTCACCCTCTGTATTCACGCAACTCAGAAAACCCCTACATGTGGCTACAGTAATATTTTTTTTACCTAAGCTACAGTGGCATGCTTTCAAAGTGAACAGGATCAGAAGAACTTACAGTGTGTGGCTGGATGGTGAGTGAAGTTGCTGCGCTGGTAAGAACTTCGTTGGTACAGTAACCTCCCAGGGCTTTGAAGAAACTCGCACGCTTAAGCTTCGTGAACGGAGAAGATGGGAACAGCAGAGATGAGGGTTTCGTTCTTTGGGAGGTCAAAGAAAGAAGAAGGAAATTTGGGAATTTTTTTTGAATGATAAGGTGGCCCGTGCGTGGGATGACCACCCCCTTTTATACAAGGGAAGGATCACGTGTAAAAGGCTCTTGGGAGACCCTCCACTTGAAATGTGAAACGACGGCTGGACAGTAGGCTAGGCCATTTAATGCGGTTCTCGTAGAGTGTACCGTCGCCACCCACGGCGTTCCACGTATCAGACGCCTGCGAAAAGAATGGAATGCGAAAGGTTGTGGGGGAAGTCTAGAAGCCCCTACTGTGGTCTCCTGTATCTGACGTCATAGACCACGAGCAGGAGCTTGGGGGCAGATGTACGCCCTGGTTTTCCCACGGGCTGTTTAGCAGGGCGAGCCTCGGACTAAATCAGGTTTAGTCCGAGGCTCCCACAAGCTGGAGGCTCTATTTCCAGGACGGGCCCTTGTCAGCTCGAGGGGGTCCTGTTTCCAGCTCGCATTTGTTGCCCCAGGAGTTGAGAATGACATCCGAAGGCCACGAACGGGGCAGCTCGGGTTATGAACTGCTCCGGTCGCGAGCTTCTCAGGAAGCTCCGACCCTATGGGAAGTCAACACGCAAGATAAACGTGCATATTCCTGCCATCACGTGTTCGATATCCCCCTGACTTCTCGGACACGCAGCAGGAACGTGCGTATTCAGACACCCGCGGACGGGTTGGGCCATGCGGCCCATTATCTCCTTCCATACTGATTAGACCACACTTGTGTGTCAAGTTTAGGAATTAATCATGAATGTCACAGATTTGATATGACAAATGGTAAGGTCACGAGATGACCTCCCTACCAACTTCCAGGTGCCCTCTCCTATAAATAAGGAGACCCTGGGAGTTGATAGGGGTTGGAAAAAATAGTCTTTGAAGAACTATATACTTTGTAAACCAAATACCCAGAGAATATCAATAATATTGACTAGTGGAGTAGAGGGATTTTAACCTTCGAACCACTTAAAAACGTGTCTTGAGTCACCTAGTTCTTTCCCAAAGATTTCATATCTGTGACGGTTCTACTTTTAGTACTAATCTCTTTCTCTTCTTCTCTTAATTATCTGTTGCCGAAGAACCGCGTCAACAGTTTCTAAAACCAAAAGTGTGGATAAATTAGAATTTGAGGCTGTACTCTTTTAAAATGTTTAACTTCATTGAAAACGTTAAGTATAAACATCTGGGATCCCAAAATAAGGTTTACAAAATATTTACAACTCAAAAATAGATTTACACTTGATCAGTTATCAAAAGAATGATCTAATACAGCCATATACAAAATGCCCCCAACCAAAGCAGTCGGGCAGGCTGAACATGTATGCGCCGCCCCCACGCTCTCCATACTCATGGCCGGTTGACTGACTCCTTGCTTTTACCTGCCACACGGAGCACCCGTGAGCCGAAGCCCAGCAAGAAAACCCAAATAGTACATAACATATGCAAATCATAAAGCTGGCATAATTCACTGATAATAGGAAAACTATCATAATAAACAAGTACGGCCATGCCGCCCCAGAGGCCTTACCAAAGCCCGGGGTTTCGGTTCTCACCGCGAGGATAACTCATGTATCCCTTGGGTCCCACCCTGACTATAAGCATCCCATGTGCTGAGTGTTACTTTCGACCCCACGGCCGTACCCGGCCTATGCCGCTCTCGGCCCATGCCGTTCATTACATTGTAATCACACATATAGCACATTCGAAATAATCATTCACACACATCATGATTCATTTAAGATTTAACATTTGCACATAATACAATCTCGGGCCATGCCCTGCAATCACACAGTGGGGGCCATGCCCTATTCTCGAGTGTTATGGTTTTCTTACCTGTATCCCGAGCTTTCCGATGCACCACGGTCACGAGCACGGTCCACTAGCACGAGCCTCTCCCAAATCCTAGTCACAACACACACATCAAACACTTTAAATACTAACCAAGCCAAAACCACTTCCCGGGCCCAATCCCGCACTCCCGGGACCTCTAAAACCTTAAAACAACACCCCGGAGACATCCCCCGAACCCCCGGAGCTAAGAACTAAAATTGCCAAAAATGCTGTCCTGAAAATTGGCCTTGTGCCGCGGCACAACTTTCTTGTGCCGCGGCACCCAGCAGTCAGAAGCTCCCCGCCGCGGCACGCAAAATCTGTGCCGGGGCACGCCTTCGCAACCCAGAAATTCTGGGTTTTTCCTTCATGTTTTCCCGAGCTTCAACCTCTCCAAACCGCCCCAAACCAGTACCTAAGCCCCAAAACTCAAATCCAAACCTCATATGAACAATCTAACACCCTACAAACACTATGATCAAGGTCAAAACATCAACACACCCAAGACCCACACCTTTGATCTCAAATTCAGCAACTCAAACCAAAACCCATGAAAATCTTAACTCAAGCATTAAATTCCTCAATCAACACAGAAAACAAACTTAAATAAGCATAAGATCCATACCTCAAGAGTAGAATCCACCCTAAAAGTTCCTTGATCTCCTCCTAAGCTTCCCACTTCAGCCCCCTTCTTCTTTCTTCTTCTTGCCCTAGCCTTTCTCTCCTCTTCTTTTCCTTCTCTTCTAATTTTGTCAAAACCACAAGTGAACCCAAATGCCCAAACCGTATCCCCCTAAATCCCAGCTGCAAAATGTCTATTACCCTAGCCAAAAGACCATTTTACCCCTTCTTCATAACCCTTCCTAACTAAACCTTCAAGGGCACCTAAGTCCTTTCACTTTTATTTCATTTCTACCATTTTCTATCTAAAACTTGTTACTCACAGCAGTTACAATTGGTTACCCCGGTTACCCAATTACCAATAACTAACCACTCATTCTCAACTCACTTATAAGATTCTCGAAGTACCCCTAGGCTCCTCCCGAGCCGGGTACAACATCCCGTTGTGACTTTTGGACTAAATGGCTCACTAGGACCGTCTCGATGCGTGCATCCTGATAAAAACACCACCTCACATGGCACCATTCACATAGTACAATTATCACAGTTATGCCCTATCATGGCCAGATTACAATCATGCTCATTCTAAGACAATCAGGTCTACATGCATACTAATTCACATAGTCATGCATCTCAAATAATCAATTAGTCATATAACGTGCATTAAATGATAATCATGCATAAAACTCAATAAAAACACACACCAAATCCCATCATGCCCTCCAGGCACACTACTCCAGGCCCTTAAGCCTTAACACTGAATTTGGGTCGTTACAGTGCCTGGATGAAGAACTTCTTCAATCTGGTAAGGTCCTTCCCAGTTTGGTCCGAGTACTCCAGCAGCTGGGTCGCGAGTATTTAAGAAAACTCGTCGAAGCACTAAGTCTCCAACGTTGAACTTTCTTTCTTTTACTCTAGAGTTAAAATATCGAGCGACTTTTTGCTGGTATGCAGCTACTCGGAGTTGGGCCTTTTCTCGTTTCTCTTTGATCAGGTCTAGGGACTCCATCAACAGTTGGCTATTTTGGCTTTGGTCGTATGTGATTCTTCGATGCGAGGGAGGATCTAACTCGACAGGCAACATAGCTTCATACCCATATGCCAAGAAAAATGGGGTATGACCTGTTGCTGTTCGGTGAGAAGTTCTATACGACCAGAGTACTTCAGGCAGCTGTTCTGGCCATGCTCCTTTAGCTTCTTCGAGCCTTTTCTTCAGAGTATCCTTTAATGTCTTATTTACTACTTCGACTTGCCCATTTTCTTACGGATGAGAAACTGAAGAAAAGCTCTTGATTATGCCATGCCTTTCGTAGAAGTCTGTGAACATGTCACTATCAAACTGGGTGCCATTGTCCGAGACAATCTTTCTTGGCAATCCATATTGACAAACAATGTTCTTGATGACAAAATCAAGTACTTTCTTTGTCATTATGGTTGCAAGTGGTTCAACCTCAGCCCATTTGGTGAAGTAGTCGACCGCCACAACTGCGTATTTCACCCCACCTTTTCTTATCGGCAAGGACCCGATTAAATCGATACCCCATACTGCGAAGGGCCATTGACTTTGCATTTGCTTTAACTCATTAGGAGGTTCCCACGGGATCTTGGAAAATCTCTGACACTTATCACATTTTCGCACAAACTCCATCGAGTCTTCGTTCATTGTTGCCCAGAAATAACCTTGCCTTAGAATCTTCTTTGATAAGCTCTGCCCCCAGCGTGGTCTCCACAGAAAGCCTTCATGTACTTCCTTCATCAGCTCTTTAGCCTTTTCTGGTGTAACACACCTGAGCAGTGGCATTGAGTATCCTCTTCGGTAAAGAACACCATCGACCAGTATATACCTAGCAGCCTGCCTTTGAAGGGTCCTGGCTTTGTTTCTATCTGCTGGTAGTATACCGCTCGTGAGATACTCCAAGTAGGGTGCCATCCACGTATCTGCTAACTGAACCTCCATATTGGTTTCTTCTGCTCGTATGCTTGGCTCGTGCAACCGTTCAACTGGCACTATATTTAAAGTGTCAGCATCTTTTGTGCTCGCAAGTTTGGCTAAGGCGTCTACGTTTGAATTCTGATCTCGAGGTATGTGCTGGAGGGTATACTTTTCAAATTGCGCCAACAGATCTTTAGTTTTGTTCAGATAGGCCACCATTTTTCAGACCTCGTGCTTGATACTCCCCTAAGACCTGATTCACTACCAGCTGTGAATCACTGTAAATATCCAACATTTTTATGCTCATGTCTTTGGCTAACCTTAACCCAGCGAGTAGGGCTTCATACTCGGCTTCGTTGTTTGAAGCGGTGAAATCAAACCTAATTGTGCAGTGAAATTGATGCCCTTCCGGCGTTATCAATATCACTCCTGCTCCTGCATGAGATTCGTTGGACGATCCGTCTATGAATAGCTTCCACGAAGGAGCTTCAACTTGAGGCTCAGGTGCACTAGGCTTTTCACCCTGCTCGACTTCTGGGAGTTCAGTGAATTCAACAATGAAATCAGCCAAGACTTGTCCTTTTATTGCTGCTCGCGGTGAGTATGTGATATCGAACTGCCCGAGTTCGACTACCCATTTCAACAAATGACCAGCAGCCTCTGGGTTTTGCAAAACTTGCCGAAGGGGCTGATCAGTCAAGACTGTGATTGGATGGGCTTGGAAGTAAGGATGTAACTTCCTTGAGGCCAAAATTAGGCAATAGGCTAATCTTTCGATGGGAGGATATCTCAACTCGGCTCCGATTAACCTCTTGCTCACATAATACACCGCCTTTTGTACGCCTTCTTCTTCTCTCACTAGCATCGCACTAGCAGCATATTCGGTGATCGCCAAGTATATGAACAAAGTTTCCCCATCTATAGGCTTTGATAAGACGGGAGGCTGCACCATGTGGGCTTTTAAGGCTTAGAAAGCCTGTTCGCAGTCTTCAGTCCACTCGAACTTCTTGTTGCCCCTAAGTAGATTAAAGAAAGGGACGCACTTATCCATCGATTTTGAAATAAATCTACTGAGCGCGACAATTCTTCCAGTCAAGCTTTGCACATCTTTGATCTTTACTGGCGATTTCATATCAATCAGGGCTCTGATCCTTTCGGGATTAGCTTCGATTCCTCTCGAATTAACGATGAACCCCAAGAACTTCCCTGATCCAACTCCAAAGGAACACTTGAGAGGATTTAGCTTCATCTGATATTTGTTCAGAACATTGAAACATTATTATAAATCCTTCACATGTCCTTCTTCCTTTTTTGACTTTACCAGCATGTCATCAAGGTACACCTCCATGTTTACTCCAATTAACTCCTTAAACATGTGGTTAACTAGTCGTTGGTAAGTCGCACCAGCATTTTTTAGTCCGAAGGGCATTACTTTGTAACAATACAGCCCTGTATCGGTCCGAAAGCTAGTGTGATCCTCTTCAGGGGGATGCATACAATTCTGATTGTATCCTGAGTATGCATCCATGAAAGAGAGGATCTCATGGCCTGCAGTTGCATCGACCAGCTGGTCGATCCTTGGGAGTGGGAAGCAATCTTTAGGGCAGGCTTTATTAAGGTCTGTGAAATCCACACAGGTTCGCCATTTTCCATTCGGCTTGGGAACTAGTACTGGATTAGAGACCCACGATGGATAAAACGCCACCGTGATGAACCCATTCTCCTTTAGTTTTTCAAATTCTTCTTTCAAGGCTTTCGATTTGTCTTTATTGAGCAGCCTTCTTTTCTGTTGCACGGGTGGAAAGCTTTTGTGGACGTTCAGGACATGGCTGATTACTGCAGGATCTATCCCAGCCATGTCTTTATGTGACTAGGCGAAAACTTCCTGGTTCTTCCTCAAAAATTCCACCAGTGCATGTTTGGTTGTTGCTTCTAAATTTTTGCCGACCTTTACAACTCTGGTCGGAAACTCTTTGTCAAGTTGGACCTCCTCAAGGTCCTCGACAGGTCCTACATCTTCTTTAAAATCCCCAAAGCGAGGATCTAAGTTTCTAACCTCACTTTGGGCAACACCCTATTTGGCGACTTCATCACCTAATTGGGCTTGTACATCAATGGCCATCTGCAAATTTTCTGGGGGAGCACTCCTCGACAGACCTTTCTTGGCCTTGGTGATTGAGGCATTGTAGCACTCCTTGGCTTCCCTCTGGTTTCCCAATACGCGTCCTACCCCTGCGTTTGTTGGGTATTTCATGGCCAGGTGCCATATATAGGTGACGGCCCGAAGGTCAACCAGTATGGGTCTTCCAATTACAGCATTATAGGCCGAAGGACAATCGACTACTATGAAAGTAGTGAGTAATGTCCTGGTAGCGAGCATTGTACCTGCTGTTACTGGAAGCCTAATTAACCCTGTTGGAGCGATTCCCTCGCCAGAGAAACCATAAATTGTTTGGTTGCAGGGCTCCAAGTCCTTGACGGACAACTTCATTCGTTCTAGCGAATATTTATACAGGATGTTAACTGAACTTCCTGTATCGACCAGCACTCTCTTCACCATCATGTTGGAAATTTGAACATCCACGACCAGTGGATCGGAATGTGGGAACCAGACATGCTGGGCGTCGCAATCAGAGAAGGTTATTTCACCATCCTCTGACTGAGCCTTCTTTGATGCCCGGTCCTCCACAGTCATCATCTCAATGTCCTAGTCGTGGTGTAGGGTCCAAGCATATCGTTCCCTTGCCTTTCCGCTGTTTCCCGCAAGGTGCGAACCTCCGCAGATGGTGAGTAAAGTGCCAGCCACGGGGTCAGGCTGTAAAGGTGGCGAGCATTGGCGTGCAGGTGCCTGCTCGTTGCCACCTGGAGCCTCTAGTTGGGAAGCCCCCGCGGCCCGCACGTATCTTCTCAAGTGTCCTTGTCTAATAAGGAACTCAATTTCATCCTTCAGCTGGTTACACTCGTTCGTATCGTGTCCGTAGTCATTGTGAAAACGACAGAACTTGGTGGTATCCCTTTTCGAAGTATCTTTCGAATGACAGCGGGTCTTTTGTAAGGCACATTGGAACTTGTGGTCTGATACACCTCTGCTCGAGACTCGACAAGGGCTATGTATTTGGTGAACCTTGGCTCATAACGGTTGCCCTTGGCGCGCTTGCTCTCGGAAGTAGAGGGTTCATTATGGGGCCTCTTCCCCCCATTCTTTCCGTTTCCATTCCCATTGCTTTTGTCATTACCGTTGCCATTGGGCTTTGACCCATTGGCGGCTTTGGCGGGGTCTTTAGTCCCCTTATCCTTATTTGGGGTCTTTCCCTCACTGGCAATCACATCCTCGAGCTTGTTGTATCGATCAGCTCGATCCAAAAATTCTTGGGTAGTTTTAACCCCATGCTTCCTGAGGCTACTCCAAAGAGGCGTACGGCGCCTAACTCCTGCAGTTAGGCCCATCATTTTGCCTTTGTCTCCCACTATTTTGGCTCTAGCCACAGCTCGCATGAAACGCTGGACGTAGTCTTTCAGTGGTTCTCCTTCTTGCTGGTGTATCTCGACCAGCTGGTTTGCCTCAGTTGGGTGCACACAATCCGCATAGAATTGTTCGTAAAACTCCTTTACGAACCCCTCCCAAGATTTAATACTTGCAGGAGAGAATTTAAAGAACCACTCCTGTGCAGCATCAGAAAGTGTTGCAGGAAAGATCCTGCACCGAGCGTCTTCGGACACTTTCTGAATGCCCATTTGTATCTCAAATTTGTTGACATGAGATATCGGGTCACCATACCCGTCAAAGTTTGGAAGTGTGGGCATCTTAAACTTGCTGGGAGTTTCTGCCACAACAATCCTTTGGACAAAAGGAGTGCCCCTTCTCCTGTTGTACTCGATGTGGGATGTTCTTCCTCCGACCAGTTGTTGCACTGCTTGGTTCAGGGTATCTATTTGGGCCTGAACGGCTTTAAGAATTGCCGGGGCCTCTGGTGCTGGGGGAATGTACTCGTCGTGCCGTTCTCGGCGGTCGTTGAGTACATCCCTTAAGTCGTCGTCTCTTCGCCGTTGCTCGCTGGCTCCGAGCCGGTTAAAGACGTTGTTTTGTCTGGGCTGCCCCCTAGCGTTACGTCTCGCTTATTGGTATTTTCTAGGTGGTGGGCTTCTACCTCCACCTCTCTCCTCATTCCTTCGACCGGCATTCCCCCTGCCTGAGTCGGCCTCATTGTAGCCATGGCCATCTCTGAACCTCGATTGGCTATGGTGAGACCGACTGTCTCCTCGGTTGCCTCCTCGGGCTGGAACTTCCCGAACGTTAGGGGGAGGCCTGCGCTGGTCAGTAGGTCCCCATGCATTATCATGTCATGGGGGGCCCCTGACCACAGAGCCTGTCTCTGAGTTCCTTCTGTTGCCAGAAGGACGTTGTCCCCTGCTTGGTGGGTGCGGCTCTTCATCCCCTTAGCGTCTAGGGCTGCGGGGCTGCTGCCCAGCCCTATTCTGCCTTGGATGTGGGGGATTGCCACGACCAGCCTGGGATGGAGGCTGCATCTCAGGGTCCCTAGGTGGGACATCATCCTGAGGCATTGGTGGGTGCTCCGACCTTTGAGGGCTTGTTGGCTGGATTTGAGGGCTAGGATTGGGCCCTTTGAGGTGGCCCATTCAAGGGTTGATCAGGCTGTGAGGCAGGTGCAGCCTAATTCCTAGCCAATTGCAGGGCTGCTTCGAGGGCTGCCATGGCCTTCCTTTGACAACGATCCATCTCCGCCTGTGTTTCACTCAGTTCTTGGCGCTGACGCTCTATTTCTTGCTGTTGTCGCGCCATGGTCTCCGCAGCACTCTCCTGATTGGCCCTTAGATTGGCCAATTCATCTTGCAATACTCCCAGATTATTTCTCAGCATTTCGGAGTCCAGTTCCTCCTCATCAAACTCGAAGTGTGGCTCATCCTCAGCCACGTTCGGAGGAGGAGGTTGAGATGGTGCAGCGTCAGCCACCTGCCCAGTCTTCCTTATTGTCTTTGCCCTTAGTGCTTCAACAACCTCGTTTCAAGCTCTCAATGAAAGCACCAGAATGTTGACCCTTGTTTTGGTCAACTGACACGGAGTCAAATGCTTGATGTGATAGAAGGTATTGAAATAGATCTAATGGAAAGAATAGTAAACGACACAACAGATTATAGTGGTTCGGCCCCACGAATTGGTAATGACCTACGTTCACTTAAGCTATTATTGATATTGATTCTCAAAGGAGTGATCAAAGAACTAGGGTTCTTCGAGTTTCACAAGCCTTAGAGGGATAAACAATACAATCAGAAGATAATAGCTACAATTCTCTTGTAAAACATAAACTCAGAATTAGCAAGAAGATCAAAAGTCCCTCCCTTGAGCTATTTCTTCTCTATTTATAGGCTCAAGGAGGATTACATAAATTTGTTACAGATATTCTTTCCTAAATGATCGGATACTCAGGAATTATGGGAGATAATCTCAGATATGATTACAATCGCATAAGATCTTCTCAAAATATACGAAGTATACGACCAAGCTGGTCGTATATAAAATCCAAATGTTATGCCAGGGAAACCTCCCTGGTCGATAGTCGAACAGAACCTTTGCCAGGTGTCAGCCACGTGTTAAAAATGTCTGCCACGTCATCCACGCCTATTTTTTGGATAACAGGTACCATTTGTTGGTTTTTATAGATCAAATCAGAGATTATATGCAGCGGAACAACAATCAAAATTGTTAATTTAATCCCACAAGATTTCTAGATCTACTTCTTCACATGCATATATATATTGAATCAAAGATATGAATAGAAAGTTACCTCAAGTCATTCCTTACTGCTATCTTTTTGTATGGCAAAAATCCTTGAGATCTCACACCAAGATCTTCCAAAATGTTCTCAGCACACAAAGAACGAGTGTGGGCTCGCTATACAAAATAATAGGCAAAATCTATTTATCAGATGTTCTCAAGACATGAGATCTGATAAAGTTTTGACCTAAGTTTGTGAAGAACAGTGACCTATGCTTGTATCACTGTTCTTTTTCTCTCAGAGAGATTTCACGATATCTTTTCTATCCCTGAAAAGTATCGTTCTGAAAAACTGACATCCTATATTTAATATATCCAATATATTAAAAATAAAATATTAGTTATTTTAAATAATTTGAAAATAACTAATAAATTATCAGATTATGTTTAAATAATAATATTTTAATCATATTACAATATCTCATTATTTATTTAATATTTAAATAACTAAAATTGTGGAACCAAGAAACTACCAAGAGCCTCTTATGTGTGTAGCACAATGAATGTGCACTGTGCTACACGTGTACCACATGCCAAGAAAGGCATGTGATTTTTCCCAATTTTTTTCTTATTATTTAAATACCAAAAATCCCAAAAATTAATTATATTTTTTGTTAAATCAAATAATTAATTAATTACACATAATTATACAATAATTATATTTGGTGCATAGAAAAATATTTTACTTATCAAATAAGTCATTTTGCCCATTTTCGTATTTACCTTTATCAGTGTATGTTTAAGCCATTTCGGGGACCATGGACCTATAACATTAAGCTCCAATAAATTGTAACTAAATAATTAAACTCTTTAATTATAATAGTTAATTTATTAATTCTGATATTTCTCCACTATAAATTCAGAATTGCACTCTTTATGTTATAGATATACTTTTTCAGAAATCTTATTCTAAGTTGTCCATTGATATAATCATCTTACAATAGTTCAACCCTCTAATTAATTAGTTCATAAATTAGAATGAAAGAATTACCATTTTACCTTTCTAATTTACTTCTTATTCCTTAAGTACCATTAATTCACTAGTGAATAATTAATCTATAATCTAATTATAGATTTGAGCTCAAAATCATTCAGTTCCAGAATTAACCCTTAAGGGAACTAATATACGATCCGTTAGGAAAGATTAGATTCCGTATTGTTGATACATGTTCCAAGTCATCCATGATATTAAATGTCCAAAACAAAAGTCATTAGCCTCATTCTATGAAGAGACCTTAACGAATGAATCAAAAGATTTAATAAACATGAACATGAGTTCATGAACACTTAGGATTTAGGTTGATCTATAAATGATCATCAGTTATGATATGAATTACAAGTCTTTATTGTTAAATGGTTTTTGGATAAAGACTTTTATTCATATTGGTCCATGTCATATATAATCATATTATATAAAGCACCTTTACCGAGATGTCTTACCACATCAATAATCTGAATCTAGATTATTTGTATCAACATGATACTCAGCAAACCGTACTTACAACTCCAATTAAAGAATTCCATAACTTTAATTTGTTGTTGTTGACTATTTTTATTCATTCATGTAATCTTAATTCTCTCGTATTAATACAATATTACATCATCAATAATGAATATGGAATTATTCTGATATTTACAAAATTATTCAAACAATAATTTAATAATTTAAATATAACAATAATAGACCGTTGTATTTATTTATTCATAGAAATAACAATGTATTTTACATGCTTTTAGGACACACTCCTAATAGATTTTAGGTATGGAAATCAAGAGAAATAGGGAACAACATACCATCTTCATCACTCAGAAGTCTTATGTAGAAAATGTTCTAAAATGATTTTCTATGAAGGGTGCTAAAGCTATCAAACAACCATTGACAAGTCAATATATATAAACTTACAAATGCTCATTGTCCTAAAACTGAGTTTGTATTATTTTCAATAAAATAATATAGTTACCCACTTACCTTCATATTCAACATTTCTTTTATATTTATGTATTATTCTCAATATTGGATAGATACAATTTAATACAACATATTAATATGAAGAAATGAAATATCAAAATTCAATTTATATATATATGTATAGAATTCACAAAATAGAGACATATGTGTAGGAAGTGGGAGAGAACATACCAATGGTGGAGAAGGATATACAACCTGCATAGAAGTGAACACACCAACAATTCTAGTATCGAGAGTTGATAGAGAAAGAACGACAAATACGGAAGCACAGTTAAGGGTTAGATTTTAGAAAGAAAAACAAACAAAAAGATTATCATAATAATTTCAAAAATTTCCATCTAATATACCTATGTAATCATCACATGCCACTCACATGTGCATTTAACAACAAAAATAAACAACTCAAACAAAAATACTAGGAGTGAACATGTTATCCAAAAAAATTAGCATTGATGACGTGGCAAGTGATCCCTGGACACGTGGCTGACACCTGGAAAGGCTCTGCTAGAGTATCGACCAGAAGACGCATTAGAAGCAGTAAGCAGCCCAGTCTTACCTGCGACCAATCTGGTCGATAGTTCCGCATTCAAAGCAACATTACTGTGAAGATCTTTGTAAATCCCGAATTTTACTCACACAATCTCCTGAGTATCCGATTATCCAGGAAAGAATATATGTAACAATCTTTTGTAATCCCCCTTGAGCCTATAAATAGCAAAAGATAGCTCAAGGAAGGGACTTTTGGCTTTTGAATCATTTGAGACTAAAGTAATTCTCCTAGTGATATTGTATTGTTCTTGAGAGGTTAGTGAAACTCATTGAACCCTTGTTCTTTGATCACTCCTTTGGTTCTTAGATCAATAACAGTCTAAGTGGATGTTGGTTATTACCAAATCCTGGGGCCGAACCACTATAAAAATATCGTGTTGTTATTACTTTTTGTCATTACGTTCTTCTCTACACATTCATTCATATCAAGCATATTCTGACTCCGTGTCAGTTGGCCAAATCCTGGGTCAACATTCTGGTGCTTTCATTGAGAGCTTGATTTATCATTGCTGAGAAAACTAATGGCAAAAACTGGAAGGAAAGCTGGACAGGCGACCTCTGCTGCGCCATCAAATCCACCTCCTCCTCCCCCTGCAAGCGTGGCAGAGGATGAGCCACATCTGGACTTTGAGGAGGAAGAAATGGATGATGCAACGCTGAAGAGTACCCTGGGGGCGTTGCAGGAAGAGCTGGCCAGTCTGAAAGCTAGCCAAGAGACTGCTGCCGGAGTTGTGGCGCGGCAGCAGCAGGAGATTGAACGGCAGCGCACGGAACTAAGCGAAAGGCAGGCGGAGATGGACCGCCGCCAGAGCGAAGCCATGGCAGCCCTCGAGGCGGCCTTGCAGCTGGCAAGGAATCAGGCCACACCTGTTTCGCAACCTAACCAACCTGGCAATGGGCCACCCCAGAGGGGTCCTAATCCAAGCCCACCGATCCAGCCTTCAAGTCCATAAAGGCCCAAGTAGCCTCAAGCGCCCCATGACGACGTCCCGCTGGACCCTGAGGCGTAGCCACCATCCCAGGCTGGTCGCGGCAATCCCCCGCAACAAAGGCAGAATAAGGTCGAGCATCAGCCTCGTAGTCCTAGACGTCGTAGGGGTGATGAGCCAAACCTACCGAATAGAGGTCAGTATCCCCCTAGTAACAGGAGGGACTCAGAGTTAGGCTCTGCGGTCCGGGGTCCCCCACGGCACGATGATGCACGGGGACACCACGACCAGCGCAGGCCACCCTCTAACGCTCGGGACGTTTCAGCCAGGAATGGAAACCGAGGGAACAGCCGATCCCACCATAGCTAGTCGAGGTTCAGAGATGGCCACGGATATAATGAGGCTGACTCAGGCAAGGGGAACCTGGCCGAAGGAATGAAGAAAGAGGTAAAGGCAGGAGCCAGGTACCTCAAGATGACCAACCCAATAGATGGGATGCTGGGGGGCAGCCCAAACAGAATAATGTCTTCAACCGGCTCGGGGGTAGAGAACAACGGAGAAGAGACGAGGATTTCCATGACGTACTTAACGATCGCCGCGAGTGGCATGGTGAGAACGTCCCCCCGGCAACAGAGGCCACAGCGATTCCTGCCGCTGTACAGGCCCAGATAGACGCCCTCAACCAGGTCGTGCAACAGCTGGTCGGGGGAAGAACATCTTACATCGACCACGATAGGAAGAAAGGCACTCCTTTCGTACAGAGGATAGCTAACGCCGAAACCCCAAGCAAGTTCAAAATGCCTACACTCCCAAACTTTGACGGGTATGGAGACCCAGTGTCTCATGTCAACAAGTTTGAAATTCAAATGGACATTCAGAAAGTGTCCGAAGACGCTCGGTGCAGGATCTTCCCTGCAACACTTTATGAAGCTGCGCAGGAATGGTTTTTTAAGTTCCCTCTCGCAAGCATAGTTTCCTGGGAAATGTTCGTAAGGGAGTTTTACGGACAGTTCTATGCAGGTCGTGTGCATCCAACCGAAGCAAACCAGCTGGTTGAAATTCGCCAGCAAGATGGGGAGTCAGAAAAGGACTAAATCCAGCGCTTTATGCGAGCAGCGACTGGAGCAAAAATGGTGGGGGACGAAGGAAAAATGATGGCCATTACCGCAGGGGTTAAACGTCGTTCTCCCCTCTGGAAAAGTCTCCGAAAGGAAGGAGTGAGAACTACCCAAGAATTTTTAGACCGAGCTGATTGCTACATCAAGCTCGAAGAAGCCATTGTTGATGATGGAAAGCCCTCAGGCAAGGATAAGAAGGCTTCAGAACCCGCCAAAGCCGCCAATGGTTCCAAACCTAATGGCAACGGCAAAGGCAGCGGGAACGGCAACGGCAATGGCAAGAATGGTGGAAAACGGCCGTATAACGAACCTTCCACCTCCGACAACAAACGAGCCAAGGGTAATCGTTATGAACCTCGGTTCACTAACTACACTGCCCTCGTTGAGTCTTGGGGAGAGGTTTATCAGGCCACAAGTTCTAGTGTTCCTTACAAAAAACTTGGCCCCATTCAGAAGGATATTTTGAAGAGAGACACTACCAAGTTCTGTCGTTATCATAACAACTACGGACATGACACCAATGAATGCAACCAGTTGAAAGACGAAATCGAGTTCCTTATTAGACAAGGACACTTGAGAAGATACGTACGGGCCTCGGGAAATTCCCAACGAGAAGCTCCGGGTGGCAACGAGCAAGCGCCCACGCGCCAACACTCGCCACCCTTACAGCCTGCCCCCGTGACCGGAACACTCTTAACCATTTGTGGAGGCCCGCACCTCGCGGGAAATAGCGAAAAGGCCAGGGAACGATATGCTCGGACTCTGCGCCACGACCAGGACATCGAGATGATGACTGTGGAGGACCGTGCACCAAAAAAGGCTCGGTCAGAGGAAAGTGAGATAACCTTCTCTGATGGTGATGCCCAACACGTTAGGTTCCCACATTCCGATTCGCTGGTCGTGGACATCCAGATGGCCAACATGATGGTGAAGAGAGTACTGGTCGATACAGGAAGTTAAGTGAATATCCTGTATAAATCAACACTGGAACGCATGAAATTGTCCGTTAAGGACTTGGAGCCCTGCAACCAAACGATATACGACTTCTCTGGAGAAGGACTTGCCCCCGCCGGATTGATCAAACTCCCAGTAACGACGGGTACAACGCCTGCAACAAGGACATTACTCGCCACTTTTGTAGTGGTCGATTGTCCCTCGGTGTACAATGTCGTTATTGGAAGGCCCATAATGGTTGATCTGCAGGCCGTCATCTCTATGTGGCACTTGGCCATGAAGTTCCCAACAGACGCGGGGGTAGGACGCGTGTTAGGAAACCAGAGGGAGGCCAGGAAGTGCTACAACGCCTCAATCACAAAGGTGAAGAACGGAACGCTGAAGAGCACTACCCCAGATAGGTTGCAGATGGCGGTTGATACACAAGCCCAATCCGGTGATGGAGTCACCAAATAGGGTGTTGCCCAAAGTGGGGATAGAGATCTAGATTCTCGCTTTGGGGATTTTGAAGAAAATGTTGGACCCGTCAAGGACCTGGAGGAGGTCCAACTCGACAAAGAAGACCCGACCAGAGTCGTAAAGGTTGGGAAAAACTTAGAGCCTACCACGAAGAACGCACTGGTGGAATTTTTGCGAAAGAACCAGGAGGTTTTCGCCTGGTCGCATAAAGACATGGCTGGGATAGATCCCGCAGTTATCAGCCATGTCCTGAATATAGACAAGACCTTTCCACCCGTGCAACAAAAGAGAAGGCTGCTCGATAAAGATAGATCAAGAGCCTTAAAAGAAGAAGTCGAAAGACTAAAGGAGAATGGGTTCATCAGGGTGGCATTTTATCCATCGTGGGTCTCAAATCCAGTGTTGGTTCCCAAGCCTAACGGCAAATGGCGGACCTGCGTGGATTTTACGGACCTCAATAAGGCCTGCCCAAAAGACTGCTTCCCACTCCCAAGAATCGACCAGCTGGTCGATGCAACTGCAGGGCACGAGATCCTCTCGTTCATGGATGCATATTCAGGCTACAACCAGATTAGCATGCACCCCCCTGACGAGGATCACACCAGCTTTCGGACCAATACGGGCTTATACTGTTACAAAGTAATGCCCTTCGGACTGAAAAACACAGGTGCGACTTACCAACGGCTAGTCAACCACATGTTTAAGGAGCTAATCGGAGTAAACATGGAGGTATACGTGGACGACATGCTGGTAAAGTCTAAGAAGGCAGAAGGACATGTGAGGGATTTACAAGAGTGCTTTAGTGTATTGAACAAATACCAGATGAAGTTAAATCCCCTCAAATGTTCCTTCGGAGTTGGATCATGGAAGTTTTTGGGGTTCATTGTAAATTCAAGAGGAATCGAGGCCAACCCCGACAAGATAAAAGCCCTGATCGACATGAAGTCGCCAGAAAGAATCAAAGATGTACAAAGTTTAACCGGGAGAATCGCAGCCCTAAGTAGATTCATTTCGAAATCAACAGACAAGTGTGCCCCTTTTTTCAATCTACTTAGAGGGAATAAGAAGTTTGAATGGAAAGGAGACTGCGAGCAAGCATTCCAGGCCTTGAAAGCTCATATGGCACAGCCTCCCATCTTATCAAAACCTATCGAAGGAGAAACTTTGTTTATTTACCTGGCGATTACTGAAGTTGCTGCTAGCGCGGTACTAGTGCGAGAGGAGGGAGGCGTACAAAAGGCAGTCTACTATGTCAGCAAGAGGCTGATCGGGGCAGAATTGAGATATCCACCAATCGAAAGGTTAACATATTGCTTAATCCTGGCCTCTAGGAAGTTACGCCCCTACTTTCAAGCCCATCCAATTACAGTTCTAACTGGCCAGCCCCTTCGACAAGTCCTCCAAAAACCAGAGGCGGCTGGGCGATTACTAAAATGGGCAGTCGAATTAGGGCAGTTCGACATAACTTATTCACCGCGAGCAGCAGTCAAGGGACAAGTCCTGGCCGACCTTATTGCAGAGTTCACCGAACTCCCAAACAGCGAACAGTGTGAACAGCCTAAAGCGCCTGAGCCTCGAGACAAAGCTCCTTCGTGGAAGTTATTCACGGATGGTTCATCCAACGAATCCCACGCTAGAGCGGGGGTGATATTGATAACGCCGGAGGGGCATCGATTTCACTGCGCCATCAGGTTCGACTTCACCGCGTCAAATAATGAAGCGGAATACGAAGCACTCCTCGCTGGGTTGAGGATGGCAAAGGATATGAGCATAAAAACGCTTGATATCTACAGTGATTCACAGCTGGTGGTGAATCAAGTCCTAGGAGAATATCAAGCGCGAGGCTTGAAAATGGTGGCCTACTTAAATAAAACGAAAGACCTGCTGGCCCAGTTCACGAAGTACACCCTCCAGCAAATCCCGTGAGATCAGAATTCAAATGCAGATGCCTTAGCCAAACTCGCGAGCGCGAAGGATGCTGACACTTTGAACATCGTGCCAGTAGAGAGACTGAGTAAACCAAGCATACAAGCGATCGGGTCCAGTATGGAGATTCGGATGGAAGATACATGTATGGCACCTTATTTGGATTATCTGACAAATGGTACGCTGCCAACAGATAGAAACAAAGCCAGAACTCTACAAAGGCGAGCCGCTACGTACATACTGGTCTATGGTGTTATGTACCGAAGAGGATATTCCTTGCCACTACTCAGATGCGTTACACCAGAAAAAGCTAAGGAACTCATGAAAGAGGTGCATGAAGGCTTCTGTGGGAATCACACTGGGGGGCAAAGTTTGGCAAAGAAGATTCTAAGGCAAGGCTACTTCTGGCCAACTATGAACGAGGATTCGATGGAGTTTGTACGAAGATGCGATAAATGTCAAAGATTCTCCAAGATTCCACGAGCAGCTCCAAACGAATTGAAACAGATGCAAAGTCCGTGGCCTTTTGCAGTATGGGGGATAGATTTGATTGGATCCCTACCTACAGGGAAAGGCGGAGTAAAGTACGCAGTTGTGGCAGTCGATTACTTCACCAAATGGGCCGAAGCTGAACCGCTCGCTACCATCACGACCAAGAAAGTCCTTGACTTTGTTATCAAAAACATTGTCTGTCGATATGGTTTGCCTAGAAAGATAGTTTTAGACAACGGAACCCAGTTTGACAGCGATTTATTCACCGATTTCTGCGAAAGACATGGAGTCATTAAAAGCTTTTCTTCAGTTGCACACCCCCAGGCGAATGGGCAGGTCGAAGCCGTGAATAAAACTCTTAAAGACACCCTGAAGAAGGGGCTCGAAGAAGCTAAGGGAGCGTGGCTAGAGCAATTGCCTGAAGTCCTTTGGTCATATAGAACGTCTCACCGAACAGCGATAGGACATACCCCATTTTCCTTGGCCTACGGATATGAGGTGATGTTGCCTATCGAATTAGATCCCCCCTCACATCGACGTCTAACATACGACCAGGACCAGAACAGCCAACTGATGATGGAATCCCTAGACTCGATTGACGAAATACGGGAGAAGGCCCAACTCCGAGTTGCTGCATACCAACAAAAAGTCGCCCAGTACTTTAACTCCAAAGTTAAAGAAAGAAAATTCAACGTCGAAGACTTGGTGCTACGATGAGTTTTCTTAAATACCCGCGACCCCACTGCTGGAGTGCTCGGACCTAATTGGGAAGGACCTTACCAGATTGAAGAAGTCCTTCATCCAGGCATCTACAAACTTGCACGCTTAAACGGAGATCTCGTTCCACGTTATTGGAATGGAGAACACCTGCGAAAGTATTATCAGTGAACAGTCCTTTCTAAAGAACTGGCTTGTATTAATTTTTCTTTTTACAAGTTTAGCAAAGAGGGTTAGCCACGCTGTATGGCTAATCACTCGTATATGTAAGATTCTATTTCAGAATCACTCATAAAGACATGTTTAGTCCATTTTTAATACGAGATTATAAGGGACTGTGCGCAGCCAGTCATTCTTGCCAACCTTTGTGAATTTATATTTACAAATATTTGTTCATTACGTGTGTTGTTTTGCTGTATTACAAGTATTATTCTTGCACACGAACAGGAATGTTCGAACAGGTCATGGTCAAGGCAAGTGACCAAGGACCTAAAGCTCCTCGATCACTTGGGGGGCATATAAGGCACATCGATAGCAAAGCATACCATGAGGTATGTAAACACATGAACAAAATGAGTGAAAGCATGCTAAGGTACTTAGAGTATTTTTCAAAATTTATATTTTGTTAAATCATGCCAAAGTACTATGCTAAGTTCGGTCATACGAACAATGGTTATAATAAATGAAAATATTATAGCATCATGCAATCTTTTACACCGCAAGCATCACTGCTTGGATGTAATTGTTCAAGTAAAAGAGAAAATATTTACTGCCCGAGCAGCAAAGTTTAAAACGAAAATATAGTCTTTACATCACAACCCGTGGGTCGTGTAATAAAAAAGAAAGAAAAAATAATGGAAAGGCTCAAGAGGCATTTGGGGCCGGAGGGTCATTAGCAGCATTCTGGGTGACAGCATCCTCAACAACCCCTTCTTCTTCTTCAGCACCAGCCAAGCTTGGGGAAGCAGGGATCCTCGCTCTTGCCTCCTCTTCAGCCAGTTGGGCAGTGCAGCGAGCCAGCTCGGCAGCCCTGATATCCTCTGAAAGATAGCTGAAGTCGGCTCCCTGATTGTGTTTCCAGAAGTTGTAGAAACATCGGAGCGTCGTCCTCTTATACCTTTCCAGATTTTTGGAGTTGTCAAGCTCCAGCTGCTTTACTTTGTCCTCAAGAGTGGCGATGGCCTCGTCCTTAGGCTTAAGCACCTCTTCCAATCTTCTGATTTCGCGAAGGTGGGTGCGGCTGGCATCCTGATAATCCTGCCTCGACTTTATCGCAGCTTCCTTTACAGCTTCAGCCTCCGACAACTTTGTCACCGCAGCGTCCCTCTGTTGAACCATCGCCTCCAACTCCTTGGCGTGCCTGGCCTCTGCAGCCGAAGGCTCCTCGGCTGCCTTCACTTGGTACCCCTCAATGGCCTTTGCCCTAGCCTGCTCGATGGTGGCTTGGGTGCGGGTGCGAGCAGTGGTGGTGGACAGCAAAGCCTGAAGACAGAGGATAAGAGTTAGAACTTGTGGCAAAGACTAAAAGACTAAGGCCAAAAGGATTAAAGAAGTACTTACGCTGGCTATTTCATTCAAGGTCCTGTTCAGGATCAGGTCGACCGTCATATTTTCTGCCTCAACCATTGCATCCTTGACGCGGTCATTTTTCCCGATGAACGCAATGCAGTCTTTTGCTACTCGTATGGCACGGCTCGAGAGTTTGGCCCCAAGGGTCTCTTCCCGCCTGTCTTGTTCCCTGCTGGGCGCAGCCGAAGGAGGGTTCTTTGGAGCCGGAGGAGGGATCTTTGGAACAGGAGGAGTCTCTTTCTTGGCAGGGGCCAGGGGATGAATAGAAGTTTGCCCAGTTGGCACGTCCCTGGGAGGGTCCTCTGTTCGACTTTTCTTGGCCGGTCTCTGGCTTGTCTCGCCAGTTTGTCTCCGCGACGACTTCCTTCAGAGCTGAGGAACTTCTTCTTCCTTCTCAGCATTGTATAGATCAAAGACATTGGGAGTGTCCATATCTGCACACAAGAAAAAAACATGCAATGGGTAAAGATAAAAGCAGATGAAAATTCTTTACACAACAGAAAAGAGGTCACAAAGTGAATACCCGAGCTACAACTACTGGTCGTTATACTATTGACTCTATTAATCATACACTCACTATCTGGCACGAAGAAGTCTGGCCCTAGATTTGGAGTATATGTAAAGTTGCCATCCCCGTCAAACAGATGACAAGGAATTGGCAAACTATTTAAAAGTAAAATAATTTTACCGTTCTCATTAGAGGATTCCCCCAGGTCCACAACTGGCTCTTTGGCCTTTTGTTTCCCCTTGCCTTGGGGAGCAGAAGGCCTCTCTGCGGAAGGATTGCCCGTGGGCTCCCTGATTGTAACCCCCGTTGGCCTCCTTTGAGGAGGGGACGCGGGAGGTTGCTGCTCGGGAACCCCCTCGACAGTGGCATCGTCTACCACGGACCCTCTTGTTTCATGGCGAGGAGCCAGGAGGCCAGACAACCTCAAGTTTTCATCGGTAACCAGGGACTTGACGCTTTTTTCTGCGTCTATCATCTTGGCCAGTCTATTGGACCTCAACACCATGTCTGGTGTTGGGGTCGGACGTAACCATGGGCCTGAAAGACAAAGTACAGTTTGAGAAAAATGAAAGGAGACTCTTTGGTTAAAAGTATCGACCAGTCAAAAACAAGCACTTACCTCCTCGAGCGAAGGCCAGGTTGTTGCTGGTTATGTCCGGTGTAAGGAAGTACTCCTTACTGTATTGCCCCACGTTCGATATATGCGTGGTGTCACTCAAGAACGTCCGGGTGGTCTCCTGGTGACAGAAGTGGAAGAAACCCGTTCCATATTGTTGCGGGTTGGATTTGAGGTCAAAAAGATAATTGACCTCATGAGGGGTAGGTTTTGGCCATTTCTTGAGTTTGTACAGGATATAGAGTGCGGCCAGCATTCTATATCCATTTGGAGTAATTTGAAAAGGGGCGACACCGAAATAATTGGCCACCCCCTCATAAAAAGGATGTAGAGGGAGGTAAACACCCGCCTCTAAGTGATATCGAGACCAGGCACTGTATATACCTCCGGGGAGGTTAGCCCTTTGGTCTGCGGCAGGGATTGTAATGGAAACCCCTGTAAGAGGGTATTTCCTGAAGTAGTTAGCAACCATCCGAATGGTCACTGAGCTGGTCAGGGAAGTATACCACTTGACATCAGGCAGATTCTGATGGCGAGGGCGGGCCCTGGTTTGGATATTAGGGTCAGGAGCAGGATTTTCTCGACCACTGGTTGAGGGAGCCCTAGCCTGCAAATCAGGCTGGGCAGGAAGGTTTGGACTATTCTCGGACTTCGGCCTTTTCTTGCCTACGGATTTGGAACGGGCCATTTGAGGAGGAGAAGGAAGAGGTCTAGTAGAGGATCGTGAGAAGGGAATCTCGTGAACTCGGTCGGCCGGTTGTTCTTCGCCCTCGAGCAGCTGGGCGAGAAGATCGTCGTCGATGGGCCGTTCACCTCCCCACAAATCTGGCATCAATGTCTGCAAACAGAAGAATGGGGAGGTGAGGATAAAGAATTTGCAAAGGCTTTTTAGAATAACGCTGGTCGAGTATAAAAGCCAAGCTTTTATACAACAACATTCTAACAAAAAGCTAAGTGTTCCATACGAACAGTTTGAAAGACGGATCAGAGGGTGAAAGTAAAAAGTTTTTCAAAAAAAGCTTTTTCAACTCCCCTTAGGGCTGGAAAAACCTATTTTCCAACTAGCCTAAAGGTCGAACTTTTACTTTGATTTTACGTCCTAAAAGTATGATCCTGACTATTAAACTAACTCGTAACCTTTTTTTTTTGCCTACAAAACATTCTATTCACAAGCATCTAAAACCAGAAATAGATAAACTCAAACAGTCAACATACAGAAGCATGCACCACGAAAATTTGAAGCATAAGAATTCGAAAACTTACCAAGAAAATGATCGCGGAGATGGAAAAAGGGCCTTCGGAGATCAAGAAACTCTCGATCTGAGTCTTGAAAATACAGAGGAAACGGTCTCCGGGGACGATTAAAGCTCTGGTTTTTAGGGTTTCTTGAGAAGGCAAGGGCGTGCGTAAAAAGAAAAGGAAGATTTAGAAGGTAATATATAAGTTTGTCTATGGCATTAAAAAGGTGTAATCATCAGTTTCCCTTTTTCGAAGTATGGGGAAGCGGAATGGCCGTCGAATTATTTATGGGGAACCGAAAAGACGTGATTAGACAGAAGTAGGTTACTTTTTCCAAGAACACACGAAGGGTTCTGACACGTAAGGCGAGGTTACCGAAGAGTCGTTCGCTCAAAAGTTTATTTATTGCTCGTGATAAATAAACTTGGGGGGCAAATGTTATCCAAAAAAATTAGCATTGATGACGTGGCAAGTGATCCCTGGACACGTGGCTGACACCTGGAAAGGCTCTGTTAGAGTATCGACCAGAAGACGCATTAGAAGCAGTAAGCAGCCCAGTCTTACCTGCGACCAGTCTGGTCGATAGTTCCGCATTCAAAGCAACATTACTGTGAAGATCTTTGCAAATCCCGAATTTAACTCACACAATCTCCTGAGTATCCGATTATCCAGGAAAGAATATCTGTAACAATCTTTTGTAATCCCCCTTGAGCCTATAAATAGCAAAATATAGCTCAAGGAAGGGACTTTTGGCTTTTGAATCATTTGAGACTAAAGTAATTCTCCTAGTGATATTGTATTGTTCTTGAGAGGTTAGTGAAACTCATTGAACCTTTGTTCTTTGATCACTCCTTTGGTTCTTAGATCAATAACAGTCTAAGTGGACGTAGGTTATTACCAGATCCTGTGGCCGAACCACTATAAAAATATCGTGTTGTTATTACTTTTTGTCATTACGTTCTTCTCTACACATTCATTCATATCAAGCATATTCTAACTCCGTGTCAGTTGGCTAAATCCTGGGTCAACAGAACATTTGACCTGAAAAACCTGCAAACCCGACCAAGCCCGACCCAACCAACCTGAATTTTTGCAAAACCCATTAAATTTGGGTGAAATCCGATCCGAACCCGACATGGTTCAGGTCGAGTTCGAATTTTGAAATTAAGGGCACACGGGTTTGAGTGTAACCCAAACCCAAACATAATTAAAAAAAAAATTACCAAGACCCAATTTGTAAAAAATCAACATTACTAAACTAACAACAAAGTTAAAAAATGTGAAAAGTAAAAAAAAAATTAAAAAGTGTAAACAAAATGGTATTTTTGAATTGTTTTTACCAAGACTCATTTTTGGACCAATCCACCAAAAACCTGACCAAACTCAACTCAAAAGCCAAAACTCGAAATCACCACAAAATCCGAAAATTTTGAACTGATTCGGTACACTTTTTTCCTCCAAAACCCGCAAAATCTGAACCAGATGCACCCGGCCCATGTGCACCCCTAAAAAATACTAGACTTTGGGGATCTAGTTACAAACACATAAAGATTGGGACTTAAGAGCAGGTTGAGGTTTTTATGGTCCGTGGGCTGGTCGTACTGATTTCCAGAGTATGAGTATGGAGGAAGGACCATCCTCCCCAGGAACATCAGCGGTAGAGCTAAGAGACTGCATGGAAGAACTCCTCAAGTTCACACTGGAGTCCCCCATCGATTTGGGCTTTTCTCCCAGCCTTCTTCTCCGTTCCCACCCCCAAATCACTCGTAATCAAATCAAAAACACCCAACTCTTTGATCACTCTTTTGCTCTGCCATGCTTCTTTGTCATATTTATTTTTTAAGAATGAGAAAGAATATTATTTATTTTGTACTCAGCAGAAACCCCAGATCCTTTTTACAAGCGCTTAGCATCAGTTTTGTGTGAGTGCATCGATTCCGGAGGATTGGGGGACCTGAAGAATAAGGAAGAGTGGAATGAGTTGGTGCAGGAAAAGGGTTTCGAACTTCTTAATGTAATGTGTGCTGTTATTTGAGTATGACTGCATTCTTTGGTGGCTTTTCTTTTGCTCTGAATTTTTTTGTTTTGTTAAATCACTTTATGGGTTTTCTCAGATTTTGAAGACTGTTGATTTTGAACTTCATGTTCAAGAGCCTTTCTTTACACAACTAAGAGGTATTGTTGATTTCTTGTGGGTCTGTGAATGATGACTAGAAATGCTGCTTAGTTATGCTGTAGAATAAAATAAAAGGAATTATTGCACTTTTTATCTTTGTGGAAATCATGTTTTTCTAATATATGACTCTCTAATGTCATATGATGTTCTTCTATAGTTGGCTTAAAGACAGTTGAAGGAAGGTGTGCTGTTGGTGACTACAATCGGTATGCGCTATCCCTATCTTTGTAAATTTGTTTGAATTGGGTGTTCTATTTTTTGTAATTTCTAATTCTTTTTCTATTCAAATATTCTGAAGAAAATCATAAACATTAATGTAATGCTAGGCTAAGATCTAAAATGCAGTTTGATTTGCTTCAACTGTCAAGTTCTGGCAGCATTTTACATGAGAGCAGGACCATAAACGGTGAGTCCATAAGGAACATACTCAAACAGGTTTTCAAACTGAGATGAGTTGTGAGTAAATACTAGTAGAAATATAGAAAAAAACTTGATACAATCTTTTTGCTGTACCTGGTACTACCTGAGCTCATTTGGATGTCATGATCATTTTGCATTTCGTCATGCAGTGCTTTCTTTGACTTAACCTTTACATTCTGACTTTAGAAATGGATTTTTCTTCTTGTCTTTCCTGTAGTCAAACATATATACGGCTGATATAGTCGTCACACGACTAATTTTATATTGTTTGAGTTTAATTTGTTCAGCCTTGTTTTCCAGATTTTTGAGCCATAAAATCGTATTAAAAGTTTTACGTTCTTTCCTTTATTGTTGGTTTTTGTTCTCTTCTAATTTTTTTTCTTCTTTTTGGGTGTCAGAGTTGAATCAACATCTTTAATTCTCTTCAATAAATGTTTGTTGCTTGAGGTTCAGGTAATGTCTTATGTTGTGTACCACAGTCTTATTCATTTGTCAAATCTGATCTAACTTTTTGATGACAGGAAGTTCGTAGATATGCTTCATTCTATGAAATGTTAGAAGCAGAGAGTCTTGCAAAAGTCCTCCCCGGAGTGAAAACCATTCAAGAAGGTATTATCTTATATTCGAAGGTGGTAGCTAACTGGTTAAGCTGCTTTTATGATTATATATGCCTCTAAACAATAGTTAAAAGACATGTTTGATTGCTGAAAGTAAGGTGTGGATATAGCTTTGTAGGCTATCATCTTTACCTTGTTTTATGTTCGCCAGACTGGTACCTGGCATAGCATAGTCACAAATAGCGTGATGTGTTGCTTGTGTTTTACACTGTTATACCACAATAAAAAAGAATTTTGAATGAAATATGTGGATCTCATATTAATTTAAAATTGATAAATGAGATTCATATAGCGTTGGATCTCATTTTCATTGTTTCTCAAATTATAAACTATCAAGGTTACCTTCATTTTAAAAACTTAAAATCAAACAAAGTTGGGTCAATGAAAAGCTTCATTGAAAAAAATATAATGTCATACAACCTAAAAATGCTAAATTAATAACGTCTAACTAACAAGTTGTTTATCCATCCTAAGAGCCTGCACAGCCAATCCATGAGCAAGATCATGAGATTTCCGTAGGCGTCTTGAACGCCTTAGCATTTTTTCTTGTCGGGATTGATGAAAGAACAACGGCTTGATACTTGTTCTTCCCACAGACGGCGCCAAACTGTTGACAGTAAGAACTCGTCAACCAACTTATGAGCTTAAGAGTAAAATGAAGAGCTATATAGAAGCTTAGAAGAACTTAAGATAGCTATATGAACTTAGAATCAAATTACAGAGTAAAAATAGGGAGAATATTTGTATACTCAAGAATCTATGGTTATAATGCAAAATTTTCCGACCTTCTTCCCAGGTGAAAGAAAGTCTTATTTATATGTAAGCACTATTGACTCTAAATACATGGTGGTCCCGAAGGGACAGGAGGACTCCTCTGCAGGCTGCAGGTAATTGTGTAATAGGTGGTAGTGGTACTGGAGGAGTGGAGGTCAGATCCAGTACATGTTAGGGGTCTGCAAAAATACCTTTGACCTGGTATCGTGCTGTACCCCTACTACTTGTCAAGCACGAACCTCGTAGGTGTATTGGGGCAGTCCTTGCTACGTACCAGTCTTGTACTGCCGCTACTGACAAGGTACGAAACTTACACGCGTATCTTCCGTAATGGTATGAGAGCCTTATCGACTATACCACTTTTCAGGGTCGCATCCGCCTCTTGAGCTCCTCAATACTTGGCTAAGTGAGAGCATTTGGAAAGAGAAATTTGAGTTTTTATGTTTAATGAGGTGTCCTAAATAAAAAAATGCTAGGCTTTCTAATTATTTCAAAAAAATGCCAAATCTTTTGACAATACCAAAAATACTCCTCCCATAATTTTTCCCATCCACTTCCTGTTCTCTCTCTCTCCCTCAACCCATTCCTCTCAACTCTCTCTAGAAAAAAAATCTACGGGTAAAGTAAAATATAAGAGAACTCAATGTAATAACAAGTATTCCTTACTTAGGATACTAAAATACTGCATTTCGAACATCTGGGCATGATTTTTGGGTTTTTTTTGTGATTTTTTTCAGATCTGACACTTTGAAATCTACAGAAAATCGATGTGGTTCGTTGGTGCTCGATGTTAGCTCGATGGAGCCTTCAAAATCAAGATTTTCATGAAAAAATCGATGTTGCTTGATGGTGGTTCGATGCGATTCTTGCAAGATACGTAATTTTTCACTCGGGTGTTTGTTTGGGGCAATTTTTTTTTATTTTGGGTATTTTTTTTTAAGATCTACACATTTGAGATGTGTATATACACATTTGGGAAATGTAAATTTTGAAAAAAATGACAAATGCAAAATATACCTCATGTTCAAAATATGTTTTGGTATGTTTTCAAGTTCTAAACTTTGAAAATGTGTATGTGAACATCTAAAACGTGTAGATCTCAAAATAATACCCAAAATAAAAAAAATCATCCCAAATGGACACCCGAATGAAAAATTATGTCTCTTACAAGAATTGCATTGAACCACCATCGAACAACGTCGATTTTTTCATGAAAATCTTGATTTTGAAGGCCCCATCGAGTTGGTATCGAGCACCATCGAGCAATAATCGAAGTTTTCTACATATTTCAGATATGAAAAATAACTAAAAAATTATGCCAAACTCAATGGTTGCTCGATGGTGTTTGATGCTGTAACGCCCTGGTTACTCCAAGACCGTTACTGTGAGTTTTGAATCGTGCTTAACTCACTAATCGAGTTCTTTGGTTATAAACGTGCATCTAGGTGTTGCTAATAGGTTAAGGTGGAAAACTAATCAAAAGGAAATGAAATATTTTATTTAAAACATAAAACTGTTCATCTGCCCATAAAAATGTTTACAAGTTATTTACAATCTCAAATAGTCATTACAGTGTCAAATTTACAACCCGCCGACCTAAGCGGCAAAAATAGAGTTAACCCCCTAGTTCCTCCAAGAATTCCTTGACCGTGGTGGTCAAGTGGCCGCATATGTACACATCGCCATGTAAGCTCTCCACTCAAGGCTGTGTGAGCTTTTCTTTCCCTTTACCTGCACCACATAGCTCCCATGAGCCAAAGCCCAGCAAAAAAACTTATTACTGTATGAATGTAATATCAAATGATGATCATGATAATCATCCAGGATTTATAGCCCTGAACAAGTGAGTGACAGATGTGTAAGTTACTAATGTGGGTTCCGCATCCTTTACAAATGAGTGACTGAGTCACTAGCTTAAACCAGATGAGTAACCGATGAGCGTGTCACTAATGTAAACCAAATGAGTGACCATGGAATCACTAGCATGGGTTTTGTACCCTTAGCCATGTGACGATGGAGTCACCTGGGCCTTTTGGCCCTGGCTCTGAATGACTAGTCATGGAACTAGGTAACGCTTTTAGTTTTTATCGAACATAGGGTCGGTCCGACATTAATGCTCATGATGAGTCATTCAATGCTGATGTCGATTAGATCTAATCTTTTCGGTTTGCGTTAAATACGCTAAAATCATTCTTGACTCTTAAGCCAATAACATACGACCAGTGCTCAATACTTCTGCCGAATTTGACTAGTAAGTCACAGTTTCACAGTTAATACCGACACCATTGTCGATTTTGACTAATAAGTCAGTGCCATTCACAAGTAAGCAAGATTTGCTAAGCATTTGATATGTAATTAATGTCCACACTTAAACACTCAACATGTCTCGTGAATAACTATGCATGTCACATATGGGGTGCAGTTCTCTTACCTCAAGTTCGAGTGAGAAATAGAAAAAGAACGACCTTTGAGAACGATCAACCTTTTGATTCCTTAGTGGTTACCTAGTCATAACCAATTATAACTTCCATTAATGAAAATCAACAATAAAAGGGTCTTGACCTAAACCTCACTCACGGGACTCTGAATTGAACCCAAACGGTGAGTAGATTCGATCCCGAGCCTTAGGAATTGAAACACCGAGCCAGAAACCCTTAAAAATGCCTAAAACAGGATTCTGGAAAAGCAGTGTAGTGCTACCCCCCTAGTGCCCCGACGCCCTAAGTAGAGAAGGATGCCCCCTAAGTAGTACTGTAGCGCCCAATGATGGGCGCTGTAGCGCTACAACCGGTCATATTTGCCTTGAATCTTTCCCCCTTCGACACCACCATTTCCAACCTGAACCAAGAGCTTCCAAACTTCATTTTAAGTCCCAAATGAATCCAAAAACCATCCACATATATTCTATGCATCATAACTCAAGTAACTAGTAAAAAACTCTCATCAATTCCCTTTAACCAACCTAGAAATCCAACCTAGAAATTCAAGCTGAATTCCAAAACAAAAATAGAGCAAAGCTAGAGTTTTAATAGCTAGAACATTACCTCAAGCTCAGTTTAGGATCCTCTTCAATGGTAGAACACAATCCTAAGCCTTCAAGATCCACTTTCCTAGTTTGAATCCTTAAAAGAAGCTCAAAAATCCAAAAGAGAAAGGAAGAGAAATGATGTACGGGAGAGATGCTCTTGATACTCTGTTTTGGCTAACTTCTACAGCCTTCAATAGATTTTTTATAACTTAAGGTGAAAAGACTTTTTTACCCCTAGGTCAAATCAAGTCTCTTAAAGGCTCCCAAGGGTAAAACTGTCATTTTCCGCCTAATTCGTTAATCATAATTAACACTCTCCAATTCCCGTTATTCTCGATGTTCTCAAATACCAATAATTCATATCCCGTTACCCTTTAATTTCCGGCAACGCTCTAATCACCAAATTACCCTGAGACTCACCTCGAGCTCCGAACTTAATCCCGTTATGACTAAACCGCTAACTTGCACTCAAAGATCGTCTCATGCTGAATGACTCGAACAAATCCACATTACAATGTGGCCTCAACAATGATTCACCAACATGCATAAAATATACAATTACGCCCTTAATGGTCAAATTACCAAAATGCCCCTATGATGAAATGTGGACCTGCATGCATGCATTTAACATCATATTATAATATAATTCATATAAACATGCATAAAATAATTTAATGGTATAATAAATCAATTATGACCCTCCAATCATTAAACTGCATTAGGGATTTTGGGGCATTATAGATGCTACCTCAATGGGGCCTTCAAAATCAAAATTTTTATTAAAAAATCGACGTTACTTAATGGCGGTTCGATGGTTGCTTGATGGTAGTTACTCGATGTTGGTTTGATGGAATTTTTGTAAGAGATATAATTTTTCACTCGAGTGTCTATTTGAGATTTTTTTTTATTTTGGGTATTTTTTTTTTTTGAGATTTACACATTTTAGATGTTCACATACACATTTTCAAAGTTTATAACTTGAAAACATACCAAAACATATCTTGAACATGAGGTATGTTTTGCATTTTGCATTTATTTCAAGATTTACATTTCCCAAATGTGTATATACATATCTCAAACGTGTAGATCTTGAAAAAATCCCTAAATAAAAAAAATCACCCTAAACGGACAACCGAATGAAAAATTACATATCTTGCAAGAATTATATCGAACACCATCGAACCACCATCAAACTACCATCGAACATCGATTTTTTCATCAAATTCTTGATTTTGAAGGCCCCATTACAGATGCTACCATCAAACCACGTCGATTTTCTGCAGATTTTAAAGTTTCAAATCTGAAAAATCGCAAAAAAAACCCAAAAATCATGCTTAGATTTGATCGAAATGTAGTATGTTAGTATCCTAAATGATGAATACTTGCCGTTACATTGATTTTTATTATCTTTTACCTTACTCATAAATTTTTTTAAAGAGAGAGAATTGAGAAGAATAGGTTGAGGGTGAGAGAGGGAAGAGAGAAGAAGTGGATAAGAAAAATTATGAGAGGGGTATTTTGGGTATTGTGAAAAGAATCGACATTTTTTTGAAATGATTTAAATGCCTAGATTTTTTTTAGTTAGGACCCATCATTAAGCATAAAATCTCAAATTTCCCTTTGGAAATTCCTTCAGAATCTTTGTGTGGGGTGTATTCTTGCTGGTGGCTCCTACCCCAAGATGGGATAGGGCCCCTTCAGCAAGCCTCATGCCTCGAGATTCCTGGGTGCTTAACAAGACCCTTGGCGCATGTGATGTTGATGGCTGCGTGCGAGAAAGGTGCATCTCGCATGGCACGAAGGCGCACCGCTTTGAGACCGTGCGCGCAAGGCAGGCACATCCCGCAGAAGCCTTGCGGCTCGGAGGCGTGCGGCCCGAGACCAGTGCCCCTCGCAAGGGCCTTGCATGTTTCATTCCTTCCATATACAAGCACCTACATAACTCACATGCACTCATCGTCAAAGTCGATGTTGAGAAGAAAATGATCTAAGTGCTTAGTGGAATGAATCCCACCAACCACTTGGGGGGCAAGATAGGAGGGCACTCCAAAAAAAAAAAATTGGCAAACAATCTCTTGGTTTCATAAGGATTAACTACCCTTATGAATATCAAAGGAGTCAAGTAGTTCTAAATAATAATAATAAAAAATTATTATTACCTCCTAGCAAAGGGGTAAGGCTTCAAGGAAAACACCCACCAATAAGTTTAGAGTGGCCATCAAGTCGTCTAGCCAAAAAGAATCTTTGCAAAAATAGTATGCATGATGATGAGAAGGACGTTTCTCACAAAAAACAAGAAGCATGCGCAAAGAATGTAAAAGGATGCCAAAAGCCTAAAGGGTTAACATGTCCTTACAAATATAGTTAATGTGCACCAAAAAGACTCATCATCAGTCCAGGGAAGACATAAGTAATTCATTAAAAAAGAGGGACTTAGCAAAACCATTTACACATAATAGCCAAAAGAAGATGATAAAGGCTCAAAAGGCCAATACATCCTTGTAGTCGGTACAAAGATAAGCAAAAGTCCTATATAAAGGTTTCGTACACAAAAGCGAGCTTAAAAGGACCTCAAATATAAAGAAGAATCCCACGTGCATAAAATGACATAATAATGTTCCATCACAAAATAAGCACAAGACATAGCAGGACTTGTTAAAGTTTCTCATGAAAAAAACAAGTGACCTGGACCTTTTAGGCAAAATAAGTCAAGTAGCATTACAACCAAATTGATGTAAGAAGAAAGAAGTTGCCCACACATGGGAGCAAAAGACAGTGCAAGAGAAAATTTCATGGTCTCCCTCCACAAGCATTCCATTCAGCAGCCTTAGCAACAATATGATCGCCAAAAGAGGAAAAGTCGAAACTAGGATTCTGCTTCCACACCCCGTACAGGGTGCGCTCCACTGACTTGTATTCGGCCGTTGCTAATTCTGAATCGAGAGAAATAATCTTCTATTGCAGTACCAGGGTCTTCGCCTTCGCCGCCTTCTTACCCTTGGATGAAGAGGACGCCTTCGCTAGGGCCGCCTCCTTCTTGAGTGTGACCTCGACAAGCTGGCTCTAATGCTCCGTAATCCTAGCGGCAAGTCGGTCATTCTCTGCCCCGGTCAAGGATAATTCTTTTGCCAAAGATACTTAGACGCTGTGCCACTACAGAAGTCTGCCAAAAAAAAACTGAAGGCACAAAAGGATAAGAGGTCAAAATGTAAGAAATCATATATGTAAGGACTCACCCACGAAACTTACCTAGGTAGCCGAGTGTAAGAGCGTGTCTCCAAGCTTCGTCATGTCAAAGCTCTGAAGAGCCCTCCATTCTCCCTCTGGAATGTCCTCGGCAGATCGAGCATACCTCTCCACAAAGGAGATGTCGTATTAGTTACCCATGGCACTTCTTTTGCTCCTGGGACGTCCGTATATGTGGGGATGTACGAACCACTGGCCGAATGGGGCAGACGCATTGAGGTGCAAGGTGGAGGACCTCCAGAAGTGCTATGACCAAGGAGGTTGCTAGGAGCAACATCAAACTCATCATAAGAGAGCAAGACAAAACGCCTTGGGTTGGAAGGCGGAGCTCGTGAATGAGAGGCCATATCAGGGTCCGCAGAAGCGGAAGGCCCCCGCCCCTAGAAGTAGGAGTCACGGGTCGATCGCTTTGACTCAGGAGAGGTGCTCATCTTGAACCCAGTCATCATCTCCATCAGAGGAGTTCGGGCCTATCGGAAGGACCTTATTCTTTCGATCTGTAATATGCCACAACAAATCGGGATCGAAGACGTCAGAAAGACCATTGGCATTGAGATTTGCCGTAGTAAAAAGGTATGCAGTCTTCTTCTCCATAACGTCTACCTTAGCCAAGGTCTCAACTCAATGAAGCTGTTGAACATATATTTTGGGAGGAGCGAGGTCTCCTGAACCCCCAGCTCAATTGTTAGGCCAACAACAACAATAATAATAACAAAAAAAATGGTATGATTCTTATTTGGAGAAGTGCGAAAATGTTCACGAACCGAGAGATAGCCCTTGACGAAGAAAGAAGATATCCTGTTTCCATGAGTCAGGATTGGAGACGCTACCCTCGATCAACGAAACTTGAGTATTGGCCTTTTGCAGAAAATAAAAGTCTTTCGACTTGAGAGTTGGCATGAGATTGTACATGAATTACATCTCATTCGCCGTAGGAGCACGACCCACACATTTCATATACGTCGTGTACAGGCAACTGAGAGTCAACCAACTATTTGGCGCCAACTGAAGTGGAGCAAGCTCGAAGTAATTGAGTACTTCGTCAAAAAATGGATGGGAGGAATCGTGCCTCTCGCCTTCAGTATATGCTCACTGAACGCTGTAGTACCAGGAGATGGCTCATGAGCCCGACACTTAGAAGTGGGCACGTAGCATTGGAACTCACCGCTAATATGATAGTTCTCCATCAGTTCCATCAACTTATTCTCCGACATATGGGAGACAAGGGTAGCCGCTAGTGGAGAACCGGAGTTCGGCTTCTCGGGCGCCACGTTTGGACGACCTCTCTTTGACGTATCTGCAAGACCAAAAGAAGATGGTGACGTCAGTACAGGCTATCTTACCTTCCATTTACATCCCCGTTGCTTTCTGTCCGCGATAGTTTTCCACCTAGGTGTTGGAGCTGGAGGCGTTAGAAATGGATACACTATAGACGATGGCTGAGGGGATTCAAAGTTGGCTTCGAAATCACTATAGGAAGCCTCCTCATTAAGAGGAGAGCTAGGAGGTGGAGGTTCAGGCAAAAGGTTCCCTTCCGCAAATGCCAGCTCCATTTGTAAGTCAAGAAGGCTCGCTCTAAGACTAGCAATGTAGTCGTCGGGGTCCCAAGAAGAAGCAACCCCTTCACCCTTGAAAGACGAAGTCTATCTCACTTTCAAAAACCCAATTTTTTTGCCTAAGGTCAGCTAATCGCTCCAAGTGACGCATACAGGCCTTCCTTAAGATCTCGTACACATGGTGTGAGTTATCTATAGATGGCTCCGATTCTGACGAAGATAGTTCTATGGGTTCAACGCCCGGAGTTATGCCAGACGAGCCGTCAAATGCCATGAAGCAGCACCTGATGAAGGACACATGTGCCAATGTGTGTGGAAAATGTGGGGGGTGCTATAGGACACAAGGAAATAGGCTTAAAACCCCTAAACACGAGTGCATGAATGAAGGACCAGTTATGAGGTGCAGTAGGTGGGTGCGGGGCACGTATATGCCAATAGGGGCCAATGCATAACTTCTCTCGTGAAGCCCCTAGGATAAAGCAACCATTTCCAAATGCTAACTTAGACCCACCAAGCACAAGGGCGTTAAAGAAGAGGGTGATGAGGGAATACCTTGGATCAAGAGGAAAAATTAATGCATGAAGGACTAAACTCCCAACCTATTAGAGTTCTAAGGAACAAGGCTCCACTAGGCTAAAAGGAGTAAGAGTATAGAAAACGCCTTCGACTAAAAGGCTTGGAATCCGCGAGGCGAAATCATAGGCTCATATTCACTCTCAAGAACTCATGAGGAGCACCAACTCCAAAGTGTGTTTCTTAACACCACCAAAATAAAGAGGTCCAATAACACCTCACGTGCTTTGTAGGCACCGCTTCGTGAAGTCTACCAGAGCGCCTAAAGACCCTCTCATAGACTGGTGGCAAGTGTGGATGCCAAAAACTTTCTGCTCTTGAGAGATGGTCACTTTATTTTGCCTAAGGCACCAAATAAGTGTTGGAAGCAGAAAAATGCTGTGCCGCTAAAAGGTTACACACCCGCGAAGCCCCAGTACCTCGCGAGGTCATTTCGCCTAGCACATAGCCACCGTGCCATACCTCTAGGCCGCGAGGCCCTCGCGAGACGCACCCGCCTTGTGCTACATGTCCAAGCCATGAGTCCCTCGCGAGACGCACCTGCCTCGCGCCACACATCAAGGCCTTGCGAGGCGCACCTTCTTCGCGCCACACCACCAGGCCGCGAGGCCCTTGTGAGGCGCACCTGCTTCACGCCACACCACCAGGTCGTGGGCCCTTATGAGGCACATCCGTCTTGCGACGCACGCCTCCTGGCCGAGAGGCCCTTGCGAGACTCACTCGGCTTGTGCCACACGCCTCCGAGCCTAGAGGCTCCTGCGAGATGTGCCTGCCTCGCGTGTGCGGTCTCGAAGTGGCGCACCTTTGAACCATGCATGGTGCACCTTTCTTACACATGGCTGTGGGCATCTCATGCGCCAAGGGTCCTGTTAAGCACTCGTGAATCTCTTGAGGCACGTGGCTTGCTGAAGGGTCCCTATCCCATCTTGGGGTAGGAGCCACCAGCAAGAATACACCCCACACAAAGATTCCAGGAATTTTCAAATGCCCTCACTTAGCCAAGTATTGAGGAGCTCAAGACACGGATGCGACCTCGAAAAGTGGTATAGTGGATAAGACCCTCGTACCAGTACGGAAGATACACGTGCAAGTCCTGTACCTTTTCAGTAGTGGCAGTACAAGAGTGGTACGTAGTAAGGACTCCCCCAACACACCTATGAGATTCACACCCGACAAGTAGTGGGGGTACAACACGATACCAGGTCAGATGTACTTTTGCAGACCCCTGACATGTACTGGATCTGACCTCCACTCCTCCAGCACCACTACCACCTGCTCCACAACTGCCTGCAGCCTGCAGCCTGCAGATGAGTCCTCCTGTCCCTTTGGGACCACCATGTATTTGGAGCCAATAGTGCTCACCTATAAATTGGACCTTCCTTCACCTAGGAAGGGGGTCGGAAAATTTTGCATTGTAACCAGAGATTCTTGAGTAATACAAATATTCTCTCCATTTTCACTCTACAACTTGATTCTATGTTCATATAGCTATCCTAAGTTCTTATAAGCTTATCTACAGCTCTTCATTTACTCTTAAGCTCATGAGTTTTCCGTTCTAATTTGATTGTTGAGTTCTTGCCATCAACATAAGGTTATCTTAGGATAAATAAATATTGTAAACCTAAGTCCACCTACCGAAGAAATAGGGAAAGAGCAAGAGAGAGCAAAAAAAGAGTGTAAATGATTTGCAAGTTGAACATGTGATTAACCTGTTATGGGATTCACTAAATTTACATTGTAGACATAGCACACATTTCTTTTATAATTTGGTTGGAACTTGGTAAATAATTTTTCATTAATCCAATGGCTCAGTTCCTACCAATTTTTTATTTAGCTATAAAATTCCTACCAATCTAGTTGGTATTAGCATTGTTTTCTTTTAATAGTCTTTAGTTCTTGTTTCTGTCGAAGAAGGTGAAAGAATGCAATTCAGATGATTGGCAAACTCCTATTAGTGAAGTATTACTATAGCCATTCTGTTGTAAAACAACAACAAAAGAACTAACACAAAACAGAGAATAACACAACAGAATTGAGCCAAAGATCAACACAAAATTTTTACTTGGTTCGGATTACAAGTAATCCTACATCCAAGGGGTAGAACAGCCTTAAATGGCTGAGAACTTTATTCATAAAACTTGAGAACAGTACAAGAGATTACACCAGGAAGACTTGCTTCAAAATTACAAAGAGAGCTCACGCCAATGAGAGATCAAGATCAGAAACACTTGAACTCTTTTACAACCCTCCAAAAATCTCTTTTTCTTTTCCACTCGATGTATATTCAATAGACTAATGTTATCAAGTATATATAGCTAATTCCTCTTAACAGAATTAACTAACTAAACTAAACAAAATAAAGTTTCAGCCAATAACAGAGAACCTGAAAAACCACATCAGCATAACAGATAAAGTGGCTGAACTAACACCACACATTCATTAGCAATAGCAGGTGAAAACTGATAAGATGAATTATGCAAAAAAATTCAGGTGTCCAAGTTTACAGGAAGTTTTATAGTGAGGAGCAAGAACAACAAAACGGCGTCCTTGCAATACATGTTACAAAGCCGGCCTCACAGCTATATATTCCTTTGGCTCAGATACTCTCGGTGAGCATGTTTGTCTCTTTTGCTTTGTTTTGTTCTCTGGAGGGAAACCTATCTTATCTTTGCAATCTTTATACTAAAAAAAAACAAGAGAAAATGTTTTCCATGTTAACCTCTTGGATTTGACACTGACAGAATGACTTGTGATCCATTTACCTGCATATAAGAATAGCTTTATATGAATGCTATATTTCTGTTGAATATAGTCTGATTTTGCAGAGTTTTTTAAGTTGGGATTAGCTTATATCGATTTTCTTTATGCTAAGCAAACTTTATGCTATATTTAGTTCAAACTTCCAACTCTAACAATGTTGAAACAGGAAATGAGTTATGGAGGTATTGAAAGAGTTTTGGGAGGAGCACATACTAGTGGAAAAATTTGAAATGTACTTCCTCAAAGAAATCAGTTCTTCCTCATAAAAAGTCACTAAAATAATCTTCCTTGTCATGTAAACCAAAATTAGATAATGGATTAGAAATTTGTGATTCATGCCTTGCTTCTGGTCAATTGTTTTACAAGTATAGGTGTTACTAAGCTACACAGTTGGATATATGCGACCTAAATCTTAAAGTCACAGTAAGCCTTAGCAATAATATGCATGTATTTTTATATAAGGCATATAATATCAAAGTATTACTTGAAATAATACCCTCATTTACTTGAAATAATATCTAAGTATTACTTGAAATAATATGTATGTATTTTTATACAAGGCATATAATATCAAAGTATTACAGTTGGATAATACTTTGGTTCACTAATACCAAAGTATATGGTAAAGTAGTACAAAATATCCGCTCCTATATTTTTAATAAGAAAAAATTACCTTCATTTGTTTACTTGAAATTATTTTTATATTTTGAAATAATTTCAAATATTTAAAAAAAAATATATTAATTTACTTTGAAATAAATATTATAAAATGTTTTATAATTTAGGAAACTCCATGAATTATGCCTCATATAGCACATATTATTAATCCTATCCCTCCTCCAAGAGTAATGGAAATATCAATGGATTTCGAATTTCTGTCAAATCATCTCCTCACTCTCTCTTCTTTCAAATCATCACACTAAGATTTTAAATCATAAATATTTCCAAGCATAGAATCGAATCACTAAGATAAACCCGAGCTCAATAGTTTCAACATCATATTTTCCAAAGCTTGACTAAGTTGAAAGGGGAAGGAGTTATTTATAGGTTATGAGTGTTATACAAGAGTTTGTATTTTTTGAGATGTTTTGGGCTAAAATGCCAATAATACAAAATAATTTTATGTTGAGATGACAAACTTTCATGTAAAATATGTGATTTTATGGTATTTTTGTTCGAACCATTTCTAAACCTAATTTTAACCTGCTGCGAAAAATTAATAAGGAACGAAAATACCATATGATTTTACTGAGTGAGTCGCGAATTATGCCGTTCTTTTTAAAACGTTTCGTGGACTACCAAAATCGTGCAAGAGAACCTGTCAACCACATCGTCTCTAGGATAAAACAATAAGATCTTTGTTTCAATACTCCTTTGCATTCAAAATACTGATCTACACACCTTTTCATTACTCGAAAAACCTCATATTCAAAATTGTTTTAAGTAAAAAAAAAAGCAATGGAAAAAGAAAACGGCTCCTTCTCCCACAAAAATGGGTACCCCATAAGGCAAATGCTAAGAATAGAGTCACCACTTCATAAGTACCTTCACGGAAGTATTAAAAAACAATGTGGAACTCTTCACAATGGAGATTCAAAAAAATACTTTCTATTTTATTATTTTTAATAATTCATAAAGTACCAATATCACATTCTAACTTATTTCAATTCATATTCTAACCATTATCTAAAGTTCTAACCTGTTCAAATTTGATTAGAATGTGGTTAGAAAATGGTTATTTTGTACGGTTTGATTAATTACATTAGTATAACTGATGGACTCGGACAGAGAAGAAAACAAGTAAGGTTTGGAAACGATAAATCATAAATGGTATTTCAAAGAAAGGAATCGAAACTCTGTTACAACTCAAGGATATTTATATGAAAGATACTAAACGCATAACTTTACTAATGATACAAAAGTGCTTAAACGCATAGCTTTACATATATAATAATCTTAAGCGCATAGCTTTACATATATAACAACAAAATCTCCAAATAATTACATTAGTTTTCTTCCTCTGCAGAAAGAACTTGTCCTCGAGATGTGTTGGAAAGTTGGAATTCGTCTGGTGCGTGGTATTCAGAAATTTCGGAGATGTTGAATGTTGGAGAGATGCGAAGGTGAGATGGAATGCCTAGGAGGTAAGCATTATCATTGATTTTCTTTAGAATTTGACAGGGACCAAATTTCCTATCATGGAATTTGCTGCAGACTCCAGCAGGGGATCGACTCTTGCGCAAATAAACCATAACCAAATCTCCTTCTTGGAACTCTTTGAATCTCCTCTTAGTGTCTGCAGTTGTTTTGTACTTGTCGTTGGCTTGTTGCAAATGTTGAATCACCTCCAAATGAATACGGGTGATTTTATCTGCTGCTAGTTCAACCTCTTGCTGCAGTCCCGGTATTGGGAGTAGTTTTACCAAGTCGGGGTCATTTTAGGAGGACTTAGATACACAATCTCCAATGGTGACTAACCAGTAGAGTAGTTTTGCATATTGTTGAATGCAAATTCAGCTTGTGCTAAAGCAACATCCCATTGTTTTGGATGGGAACCACTGATGCATCGAACAAGGTTGCAAAGAATATGGTTGGTAACTTCAGTTTGGCCATCCGTTTGTGTGTGGCTGGTGGTGCTAAAGCAGAGCTCTGTAGTGACTTTCTTCCATAGTGTATGTAGCGTTCCAAAACTCCTAATAAGGATTAGTATGGTGATTGGTGAGCCTGAAGGGTATTTGATTTTAATCGAATATGTGTGATTATGTGTATTATATGAGTTATATTATGATATGAATGTTTATGTATGTTTACGTGTATTATATGTGCTTAAAGACCAACTTTTGTTATAAAATGACATTTTAGTAATTTTGACTTGTCAATGGTATAATTATAATTTTGTATGCTAGGTGTTTGAGAACACATTATTATGTGAATATATTTGAGATATTCGGCACGAGTCGATCCTTTTAGGCAAATTAGCGAAAAAGTCACAACGGGGATAAATACCCAGCTCGGGGTGAGCCTAGGAGTAATTTGGCAAAACTACCGGGATTTATTGGTAAATGGGATTAATTGGGAGAATAATTGGAATTAATGATTTAACTTGGAATTAGTGGTGAAATTTGAGGTTTAGGGTAATGTAGGTGAAATGACCAAAATGCCCTTAAAGTTTGGTTTGGAGGACAAATTAAGGGTAAGGGAAAAATGGTATTTTTGACCATTAGACTAAGTAAAGATTCAATAGGCTGAGTACTCTGGGACATTCACATGTATGCTCTCTCCCTCTCACCTAGTTCCTTCTTGAAAGGCGTTTTGAAGTTGGAGCATATCTAAGCTAAGTTAAGGGGATTTCTTTTGATGCATCTAGGGAGTTCTAGTGGAGAAATGAAGTTGATTGAAGGTAGGAGCTGCTAAGGGATCATCAAGAAGCTGGGGATTTTGAATTCATCACCGAGGTATGGATCACTGAAGCTTGTTTCATATGTTCTTCATAGTTCTTGAGGAAATTTGTGGGTCTTGAATGAAATTCTAAATTCTGGGCTTCTAGAGGGTTTGTGTAAGTCTAATGGTGTAAAAACTGCTTAAGCTATCGATTTTAAGATTGTATTAGGTCTGAATTTTGGGTTTGGCTGTTGAATTCTTGAATTGGAGAAAAGCTTGAGTTTCAAAAACTCAAAGTGATGATTTTGGGATTTTTGTGTCTTTGAACGTTCTGATATTGTTTTTGTGTTCTTTGGCACTTGGGTAACTTATATTTGGGTCAAGATTTCGTTAAAATCTGGTTGGAAACTTGAATTGATGAGTTTTGTTGGTCTTAGGTCGGTTAGGGGTGGTTTTGGGTGGGAGAAATCGCAGAAAAAGAAACCCAAAATTCTGGGTTTGTGTGGTGGCACCCCTGCGCTGAAGCAGGAGAATTTTCGGTGTCTCTGTTGCTTCTGGGTGTAGCAATGCTAGGGGGTGGTGCCCCTGTGCTAGTGCAACTTCAAGATATGTTTTTTTTTTTTAGTTTTGAGAAAATCTTGGGGGCTCGGGGGACGATTCCATCACACGAATTGATGGAATTGGAAGTCCCGAGAGCTTGAGAATAGTTGTGGAATCCGTATTCGAGATTAGTTCTTAATGAAGATATTGTTTATATTGTGACTAGGATTACTGCAAGGCTCGGGAAAGGTATTGTGCTTGGGGTCATATCACTACTTGCACAAGACTTGAGGTAAGAAAAATAACACTTGCATCGTGCTTAGGGCATTGGCCCCAACTTGTGAACGCGGTTATAACTGCTTCTTAAAGTTGACTAGATTATATTTGTGGTGTTGTATATGTTATTGTATATGTTTGCATTTTTCTGGAATGATCAACTTGGGAGCCGTAATTGGAGATAATCATGTGTAATGTAGGCCGTTATGCCAGGGCCACTGGGAGTGCGGTACGCGCTCATTCGACATAAGGGCCACATAAATGAGTTATATGCTTTCATGAATTATGATTTACAATCTATTGGTTATTTGTTTATGTTTATTTGGGGTTTTATTGCCAGGCCTTGGCTCACGAGTGCTATGCGATGCAGGTAAGGGCAAAGGTAAACTAGACCAGCCATGAGTTGGAGAGCTCTGGGGGCGACGTGTACATACTCAGTTTGCTCGACCACCACTGCCGTGATTATTTTGAAGGCTAGGGTTGAGTTCAGTTTTGCCTCTTAGGTCGGCCATTATTGTAACCCCAAACATGTTATATATTCTATATAAACTATTTTTGGGATCCTTTGTATATGTTTATATTCTTTAATGACAATTTTAAGTCTTTAGACCAAAAATTTAATACCTATACTGTTACTTAACTTTAACTACACGTTTAAAGTCCAAATGACTCATTTAACGAGTTCAACACAATTTTTAATACACAATGTAACGATCCTGAATTGGTAGGGTATTATAGTGTACACCAGAATTGCCTGAGAAATTTAGTGTCACGAGCTGAAGTTATTGTCTTGGGGATGACATAAAGGCGGACGATCTCCCTGAAGAATAAGTTGGCAATATTGACAGCATCGGAAGTCTTTTTGCATGCTAGGAAATGGCTCATGTTGATGAATTTATCAACCAAGACACATACAGAACCATAACCTCATTATGTCCTTGGAAGTCCTAGGACAAAGTCCATAGAAAGGTCTTCCCATATTGTAGTTGGAATGGGGAGTGGGGTGTACAACCCAATATTTTGTGATTGACTCTTAGCTACTTGACATATTGGGTACCTTTTGACATAATTGTTAACATCGCGCGAAATTTTTTGCCAAAAGGATCAACTTTCAACTTGCTATCTTGTTTTATCTTGCCCCAAATGGCCACTTAGTCTGCATCAATGTGTCTCATGAATGACGCACTCTCTTAGCGACATTTATGGAAGACACAACATGTGGTCTTTGAAAAGAAATCCTTCTGAGATAAGAAAGAGGCTACAACCAGTAGGTGTGCTGCATTTAGCCCAAATGGTAGCAAAGTCTTCATCATCTATGTAAGTGTCTCGAATGGAATCAAAAGCAACAATTTGAGTTGAAAGAGTGGTGAGAATAGTGGCTCTTCTGCTTAGCGCATCTTCTACTCAATTGGAGCTACCTGATTTATGTTTAATAGTGAAGTTAAAGTGCTGAATAAAAGAATACTAACGAGCAAGCATCCTATTGATGGTCTTTTGTGAATCTAGGTACTTGAGAGCTTGATGGTTTGTATAGAGGACAAATTCACGACTAAAAAGATAAAGTTCCCATTGTTTAAGAGCACGGACTAAGGCATAGAACTCTTGCTGGTAGGTTGACCATGTTTGTCAGTTGGGACATAATTTTTCTGAGAAATATTCAACGATATGTCCACTTTGGCTCAATACAGTTCCTATTTCAACACCCGAAGCATCAACCTCCACTTCGAATAGTTTGTGTAGCGTCTCAAAATTTTACGTAGCTAGATAATAGTAGTAGTAATAGTAATAGTAGTAGCTTGTAGTATTTTAGTTTTAGTGGATATTGGTTCAAGCCGGGATTTATTTGAAAACTCATAGAAATAGTTATGGATTTTATAAGTTTAACATATAGTTTAGAAATATTAATTTTAACATAAGGTTTGATTAATATTGCTGGTCCTAGAAATATTTTGTATTATAACCAAAGGTTTAGATAGAATAATTAAGAGCATGACACTTGTCACATGTATGTTTATTGATGATTTAAGCATTTTAGATGAATAAATTAATAAAAGATAGATCTAGAAGCTCTAGAACCTTCCAGCGGCTGTTAGGATTACGTTTTACTCAGTCAAAGTTGCTTTAAAAAACTTCAAATATGCTGAAAGTGTGCAAAAACGTGTTTAAAATATCAGCGTATGCCGATATATCGCAGCTATAGGGCCGATACATCATCTACGGATGATACGGAAAACACGTCGACTTCGCACGAATGAAACCACGGAGGCTCGGGGCATAGGTATAGGCGATATATCGCCTAGGGTAGGGCGATATATCGACCCTTGGGTTGATTTTTTGAAAACTTGGTAGAACCGAGCTAGAAACAGCCCTCAACCACTTGGACTTGCTCTTGATTGTTTTTGACCGAGTTCTGGGTATCTGTTGAAATGGAAAATTCAAATTTATTCAATTATTATTCATTTATTTATTCATTTTAAAAGGAGTTAGTTTCACTCCTTGAACTCTATGAATATGACCTAGTACTCTGCCATTTCATTCATCATTCAAGCATTCTTCAGAGCCTCCAAGCTGCTAAGTTATTCTAAAGAGAGAAAACACTAGGGTTTGGGATTTAAAAGCTTTTCAATGTAAGCTTTATAAACACTTGGGAAGTAAGATAGAGTGACATTTCGGTATTGAGGTGTAGATCGAAGTTCTAGTCTATCAAGGTATTCTTATCCTCAGATTTAGTTCCTCATAGTTCTTTTATTTTCTTTAAGATCCTCATTATTATGGCTTTTGGTTAGGTGTTTAAGTTTCTTGAAAACTTAAGGTTTTTCGGTAAGTTTCTATCTTGATGGTTTAGATCTCTTTTTCATCTCTATTTATTTAGAAACTCATGGTTCTTACTGTTGGTTTTAGGAGTTTTCTAATCTCGTTCTTGTCTCCAATATCCCAGTTTTTGGTAAAGAAAATAGGTTCGATTATATGTGTTATGATATGTTTATATGCTATGATATGTTATGTGCTATGTATATATGTATAAATATGTTTTGTACTCACTTGGGACTTATAGTTGCTTAGATAGCAAATCCCAAGATTTTTTTTTATCATTATCGTGGAGTAGATTTATGATTTACCCTACCTCGATTAGTAGATTGAGGACCTAGATGGGTTATCATATACTATTTTGTGATCTAACCTACCTCGATTAGTAGACTGAGGACTTAGATGGTTTTATCACATGCCACGGTAATGAGTTAATGGCCATTAATAATGTAGTCCTATATGATATACATTTTTACGTCATATGTTTGATAGTATATGTTTTATGATATAGTCTTATGATTTATGATATATGTTTTTAGTAGATTTTTTTTGCTGGGCATTAACTCATCCCTTTTATTTTAGATGGTGTAGGAAAATGAGCATGGAAGGCGGGTTGAATTCGTGGCAGCTTGGCATGTGTATTAGGGATGGACTGATTGAATGGACTGCTGGAAGATCGAGGATGAAGTTATTTTAAGTCTTTAATTTATGTATTTATTTTCCACATATAGTTTTGGACAATTAATTAAAGATTATGTTTTCTTTATGTTTTTATGTATTAACAATGGGATCCCATATCGTATTTTGGATTTTTGATAAAGTTCTAATATTTTATGTATATATGTATTCCAAATTAGTAGTTATATTTATTAGTTTTTAATAGTCCGAGGTCTAGAATTAGTCGGGGCATTACAATTTGTCAAAATTTGGTAGTGCGAGAACAAGAGCAATGCAAAGTTTATTTTTGATCATTTCAAAGTTGTCTTGTTGGTCTTATCCCCATTTGAAATTACCCTTCCTCATACTTTCAATCAAAAGGGCAGTGATAGTGCTGAGATCTTTGATGAATCTTCTGTAAAAAGTAGCAAGTCCATTGAAGCTTTGTAACTCATTTAATGTAGTCGATGGTGGCCAATCCAAGACAGCTTTTATCTTAGTGGAATCCACTTGCAATCCATCAGCTCCAACTACAAAACCAAGAAAAATAAGTTTAGTGACCATGAAAATACATTTTTTAAGATTAAGGAACAATTGATTATTACGTAAAACTTGAAAGATAGTTTCAAGGTGAAAGAGGTGGTTGTTGGTGTTTTTACTAAACACCAATATGTCATCAAAGTAAACAACCGCAAAATGACCAATATAAGGTTGTAACATCTGGGTCATCATTCTCATCAAGGTAGATGGAGCATTAGATAACCCAAATGGCATGACCAACCACTCATATCTTTCATTGGTTTTAAAAGCTGTCTTCCACTAATCTCCAGACCTAATTCTGATTTGGTGATATCCACTGCGGAGATCAAGCGTAGAAAATATGTTTGCTCCAGCTAGAGGGTCAATCAAGTCGCTCATTCTTGGGGGTTGGAAAGAAGTATTTGACAGTAATTTTATTGATGGAAAGCATTATTTGACAGTAATTTTATTGATGGCATGACTGTCAATACACATACACCAGCTGCCATCTTTTTTTGGAAATACACCAATGTGGATGTGGAAGAAGGGTTGCCGATTCCCAATTCCTATATATGTTGAAGGAAACTTGAGAAAACTTTTTCAAGGTTGGAGATGGACTCTTCCATGGCTGCCAAACGAGATTCGAGCGGAGTAAGCCGCTGTTCTATCGTGTGCACTACGGCTGGAGGCACTTCTCCATCAACGGAGGACTTCTTGCTGTCGTCGGAGCTCTTCTTACTGGAGTTCGACATCGTACCGGTGCTAGGAAAGAGGCTTCTGATACCAATCGATGGACTTGGAAAGAGAAAAAAACAAGCGAGGATTGGAACGATAAATCATAAATTGTATTTCAAAGAAAGGAACCGAAACTTTATTACATCTCAAGGATATTTATATGAAAGCTACTAAACGCATAGCTTTACTAATGATACAAAAGTGCTTAAACGTATAGCTCTACACATTTAACATTATTAAACACGTAGCTTTACATATATAACAGTAAAATATCTAAAGAATTACATCGGTAAGTGTAAGTGTGTAACTGACTATTTCAGAAAAAAGAAGTTAAAGATTTTATTCTTATCTATACATCATTTTCTTACAATCGTACCAAATTTTAATAGCTAGACTTTCCCGCTAATGAAGACAAAACAAATTGTAGAAGACAGAAGCAGTCCATTTTCTGTTCCAGAGAAATGTCTGCAGTTGACCTGAGAAATTGCATCGAAGAGCTTCTCAAGTTTCAATAGGAAATTTCAACTCATATTCATTTGGGTTTATAATGCTTTGAAATTTAACTAGATTTTTTTTTACTCCAGCATAATCTTCTTATTATAGAATAAAATTGTTCTATTTTCATTTGTGTAAAGTATAGAGAGAGAGAGAGAGAGAGCAGAGAGAAGTGAGAGAAATTGATATTGTATTGATATTTAGCTCAATTAGCAAATGAACAATTACATGTGGGTTTATACCCAAGAATGAAAGAATAACCGTATGCCACCTGTACAATAGGTGATGAGCATATTTACAAAATAGCAATATTTATATCAACTAATAATACTACTTATCATCCCCCCGCAAACTCATGGGGCGAGAGAGCACAGTGAGTTTGGATCTTAACAGCAGGAACCGGGCTGAAGGAAGAGCTTTTGTCAAAAAGTCAGCAAGTTGGTCTTCAGAGGGAATAAAACGAACAATCAACTGCTGGTTGGCAACACGCTCGCGAATAAAATGAAAATCAATATCAACATGCTTCGTTCGTGTGTGAAGAACTGGATTGGCTGTGAGATAGGTAGTGCTAATATTGTCGCACAGTAAGAGAGGAGCCATGCGCTGCTGCATACGAAGATCACGAAGGAGAAATTGTATCCAAGATATCTCGGCAACACCATCAGCAAGAGCACGAAATTCAGATTCCGTGCTGGAACGCGACACAACTTTCTGTTTGGAGGAATGCCAGGAAATAAGATTATGACCCAAGAAAATGCAGTAAGCACCAGTACTGCGGCGATCATCGGGGCACGAAGCCCAGTCGGCATCTGTATAGCATGTTAAACTGTAATCCGAACAAGGCTGAAGGAAAAGACCATGATGAGCCGAGCCCTTCAAGTAACGAAGAATCCGCTTGACTGCTTGCCAATGGGCGTCGGTAGGGGAGTGCATATATTGACTAACACGATTGACAGCAAAGGAGACATCAGGGCGAGTGATAGTACAGTATTGGAGGGCGCCAACTATACGACGGTATTGTGTACCATCAGGAAGCAAAGTACCAGTAGAAGCCGAAAGAACAGAGGCGGTAGACATAGGGGTGTTGTAGATTTTCGAATCAAGCATTGCAGCGCGGTGGAGAATGTCTTGAATGTATTTATGTTGACTAAGATGAAGGCCTGCAGAGGTTCGAGCAACCTGAATACCCAAGAAGAAATGAAGATCACCCAAATCCTTGATAGCAAACTGACTGTGCAAGGCAGCAAACAGAGATAACAGAGCAGAATTGTTGCTGCCAGTAAGTATGATGTCATCGACATAAACCAAAAGAACCAGAAACACAGAATTAGCGTGAAAAAGAAACATGGATGAATCTGCGGTTGAGTTGACAAACCCCCAAGAGAGCAAGAAGGAGCTTAGTTTATTGAACCAAGCACGTGGAGACTGCTTTAAGCCGTATAGTGATTTGTCAAGACAGCAAACATAATTTGGAAACTGATTGTCTTTGAAGCCTTCAGGTTGCACCATAAAAACTGTTTCAGATAGATCGCCATGAAGGAAAGCATTCTGCACATCCAATTGTTTTAAAGGCCACCCCTCGGACAGAGCAAGTGTTAACACAATGCGTATGGTTGTAGGCTTAACAACGGGACTGAATGTCTCAAAATAATCAATGCCCTCTGTTTGATGATAACCCTTGGCAACTAAGCGTGTCTTATACCGTTCAATGTGCCCATCAGCAGTAAGTTTAACGCGATAGACCCATTTGCACCCGATCACTTTGGCAAGAGGAGGAGCTGGAACTAAATGCCAAGTATTGTTTGCTTTTAAAGCAGAAATTTCAGCCAACATAGCATCATGCCAATGAGAAAACCGAGCAGCCTGCTTATAAGTAGAAGGTTCATAATAATCATCAGACAATGTATGGATTAGAACCTTTGGTTTATAGATACCTACCTTCGCACGTGTTATCATAGGATGAACATTACAAGTTGGTGCAGTGGCATTCTCACATTGAGCAGGAGACTCAACCGGCTCAGAAATAGGGAGAGAAGGGGAAGGAACCGAAGAGGAAGATGAGGAGACAGGAGAGGTAAAAGAAATGGGTGGAGAGGACGGAGTGGGAGAACAACGATTTTGTGAGGAAATGGGAGCACACGGTGATGGTTGAGAGGCAACAGTAGGAGATAACAGAGAAGACAATGGTGGAGAATAAGGCAGAGAGGATGAAGGTAAAGGAGAGGAAGGGAGAAAAGGAAAGGACTGCTCATTAAATGTGACATGACGAGAAATGTAGACTCGTCTAGAAGAAGGGGAGAGGCAGAGATAGCCTTTGTGGTGAGAACTATAACCCAAGAAAACACACTCGTGGGAACGAAATTGTAACTTGTGATTATTATAGGGTCGAAGATACGGAAAACAGGAGCAGCCAAAAACACGGAGAAGATCATATTGAGGGAGTTTGTGATAGAGAGTAAAGTGAGGACTATGAAAACCGAGAACAGAAGAGGGAAGCCGATTGATAAGGTATACGGCAGTGGAAAACGCATAAGGCCAATAGGCCAAGGGAACATGAGATTGGGCTAGGAGAGATAGGCCTACTTCGACCACATGTCGATTTTTTCTTTCGACCCGACCGTTTTGTTCAGCAGTATAGGGGCAGGAGAGTTGATGAAGGATGCCGAGGGCTCAAAATGGTGTTTGAAAGAACGAAATTCACCCCCCCCCCCCCCAATCACTTTGGAATTGTTTAGTTTTGGTATCAAATTGGCGTTCAATCATAAGTTGAAATTTCAGAAAAGTAGAAAACACTTCAGATTTAGATTGTAAATGATAGATCCATGTAAATCGACTAAAGTCATCAATGAACAATACAAAGAAACAAGCGCCTGGAATAGAAGTTTCAGGGGCAGGACCCCATACATCACTGTGAATCAGTTCAAAAGGAGCCGTAGCTCTAGAAACAGACAAAGAAAATGGCAGTCGATGAGACTTAACCATTTGACAGGCATTACAAAACTCAGAAACAGAAATAACATCAGTAGACAAATTACAAGCAGCGAAAACTTTGGAAAGAACTCGAGGAGACGGATGGCCAAGACGATTATGCCAAATAGATGAATCACGAACACGGGTGAGATGAGCAAAGCAGGAAGAGGAGGAACGAAACGAACGTGGAGAGGAGGACGAACTGACACGGTAGAGACCCTTATCAAGCACCCCCGTGAGAAGAGTTTTCTTGGTGACCTGATCCTTGACAAAACATTTTGTGGAATGAAACTCAATGAGAACGTTATTATCACGGTAGAATTTGGAAACACTAATTAGATTATTCATAAGACCAGGAGTATGATAGACATGAGAGAGGGAGAGAGGTACCAACTGAGCCGGTAAAGTAACATGACCAATGTGAGAAATAGCAAGGGACTTACCATCACCAACCTGAACTTGCTCAGACCCATGATAGGGAGTTAGGCGATCCATCAGCTTAGAATCTGGGGTAAAATGATGGGTTGCTCCAGAATCCATGAACCAGGGAGATGGAGAGGTAACAGAGGAACCATCTGGGCCAGCGAAGCCAGAAAACGAATGAGTGGGCATGGGAGAGGATGAGGCAACCATTGTGTTAAACGTATGGGGAGGCTGGGGAGAGTAAGCTAGATTAGTACGATGGTAACCAATATTTGCTGTGTGACCAAGCTTGCCACAGATCTGACAAGAAGACCGAGAATGAGGCGATTTCTGGGTATTTTGGTGAGGCGAAGGAGAGGGACGATTGGGGCGAGGACCCAGGACACCAGGAAAATATTGGTTAGGCAAAGTGGGTAAATGTGAGGAAGAAGAGTAGGGTCTCGGGTTATTGTGGTTAGGATGTGGGTATTGGTGTTTGGCAAACTTTTTCCCAGTGTTGAGCTGAGAGAAATTAGCTTGAAGGGAGCTCGAAATATCTTCAGTAGCATTTCTTTCCATTTGGTAGTCAAAACTGAGTAATAAACTGTACACAGTTTCCATGGATGATTTTTCTGCTCTGTTGAGTATACTAGTGACAAAAGCATCGTACGCTGGCCCCAATCCGTCGAGAAAGTACACGAGCTGGTCTTTGGGTGAAACCGTCTCTCCGATTGCTGCCAAACGATTGCAATAGCTCTTGAGACGCTGAATATACTGAGCTGCCGTGAGTCTTGCTTTCCTGATTGTTTGAATTTTGCCACGAATTTCAGTGATACGAGCCATAGAGGAGGACGAGTAAATTTCTTCCAATGCTGCCCAGATTTCATGGGCAGTTTTGTAGTTCACGATTTCACCAAGCATTGGTTCAGTAAGAGATGAATAGAGCCAGGACATGAGCAATCGGTTATACCGATTCCAAGAGGTATATTCGGGGTTTAAATTTGTGGGTTCATCTGGAAGAAATTTTGGAGGACATGGATGGGTACCATCAATAAATGCATCAAGACCGTAAGCCATTATCACATTCAGCAGTTGATTCTTCCATATGAGGTAGTTGTTTTCATCAAGTTTTACTGTAAAAGTCTGGTTCATTGAAGAAATGGTAAGATTGGTTTGGGTATTTTGAGATGGAGCTGAATCGACATTCATGGTTTGTGGGAGAGGTTCATTTCGGCCAGTAGAGATTCGGGAAGATTCTTGAGTATGAGCCATAGCTCTGATACCATGTAAAGTATAGAGAGAGAGAGAGCAGAGAGAAGTGAGAGAAATTGATATTGTATTGATATTTAGCTCAATTAGCAAATGAACAATTACATGTGGGTTTATACCCAAGAATGAAAGAATAACCGTATGCCACCTGTACAATAGGTGATGAGCATATTTACAAAATAGCAATATTTATATCAACTAATAATACTACTTATCAATTTGCATAGATTATTATGTGATAAATTTAAGCTTCGTAAATCTTTATTATATGATAAATTCCTTAAAAGGGGTACCTCCATACCCTTTATACAAGCGTTTGACATTTGTTTTGCAACACTCTATGATATCTGGAACCTTCTATAGGACATATAATAAAATGCCAATGATTGGTGTAGAATGATCCTTGAGCCAGAAAGAGCAAGCATGGCAGCAGCTGATTTCAGAAAAGGGATATGAAATAATTAATGTGAGTTATCAGTTGGTAGTTTCATTCCACTATACCTTTTTTGTCAAGCAGACATTTCACTATGCGCCAGCAAATGTTGTAATTCATCAGGTGCTGAAGACTATTGACTTTGAACTTCATGTACATGAGCCTTTCTTTTCACAACTAATAGGTATAAATTGCTTGCACTGTATATTTTTTATGTTTCTCATATAAATGGATATTGATTGATCCTATTGAATCTTATTAGTACCTTTAAATTGTTCACAGATGGAGTTAAAATAATTGAAGGCAGGTGTGTTTCTGATAAATACAGCAGGTTTGACCATTCCATTTTTATTTTTATAATAGGTTGACATGAATGTTTATAGTTGTTTGAAATAGTTTTCCTTTGGGATTTTGCTATTTTTTTTACTTCATTCTTGTATTATTTTTATGATCTCTGAGTCTATCCTTTGATATAAGGAGCCCATTTGTGATCTCGGTGGAAATGAATAATGCTAGTTGTATGATATTTCTTATACGCATTGCTTTGTTTTAATATTTATCTTTTGGAGTGCTTGTTGATATTGCCTAAAATTTTATGCATATGGTTCACTTCTGAATTTATATATATATATATATAAAAGTTTGGAGATTCTTATTTTCATTCATAAACCGTGCCAAGGCATTTATAGAATACATAGTTGTACTATGTCTAAAAAACTAGGAGAATCCAAAACTAGGAGAATCCAAACTATACAAGGAAAAATAAATCTGTACAATCTATTCCTAGAAAGTTTCCTGAAAAATAGGAAGGAAATATTCTCCTAATTAATTTACATTTTTCTACACTCCCTCTCAAGTTGGTTTGAATATATGGATTAATCCAACTTGCTAATACAAGATTCAAAACTCAATTTGAACAATCCCTTTGTAAAAATATCAGCGGTTTGTAAAGACATTGTGTTAGAATTTCTAATACACTCAAATAACATGAACAAACAATAATCTCCAACACATAATCTAAAAAAACATGTCATTATAAATGCATATATAAGAAATCCTATATCATAATTCTATAGATCCTTTGCTAAATTAAAGAAGAAGATTAACACAAGAGCGGAAGCACTAACCTGATGCCATTGTTGGAGATTGCACAGAGGGTTTAGATCTTCCTATATAATATGTATCTCTATGAGAGAAGAGTCTCTCTTTTCTTTTCTGTTAATGGGAATCACAGACAGAATAGAATAATACATATATATAGGGGACCACAACCCTAATTTATAATTAGTGATTTCAAATTTTTCCCATTATAAAATTAAAAATTCACTTTCCTGTTTCTACACATTAAATCCATGACACTTTAATACCCTATGATATTTATAATATAATTGGTCACTTAATTTTATATCACACTTTATAATAGCATTATACATTATACATATGTGCCCATAAAATAGGATTTTAATCCAACAATCTCCCACTTGGGCAACATATGTTTCCTTATAAATGTACAACCTTATGAGCTCAAAATTTGCTATCATATAAATGTATTCTTTAACAATCTCGTCCATCAACCATATCCATATAAGATCAAAGTGGTCTTTGTCATATTAATCATGACTAAACCCATCAATGGTCACATATACAAATATAGTTAAATAACATAGATCAATCATGGATGCGTAGCATGGAAATTACATGCAATGTGAACCAAACATGTCTATTTCCAACTGGTCCTCCTTAAACTTTAGTGAGGTCAGAATAACAAAAGCATAGTGAATGAATTGAAAAACTTCATTTCTGATCAAAAAATAACCAAATACATAAATGTCTGAAATAAACATAAAGCAAATAAAATACAAACTCCCACTAAATCATGATATCCTCAAATAATACTACACCCATATGAGCAATGTGCTCATGAAAGACCTTGGGTGGTAATCCCTTTGTGAGCGGATCCGCTATCATGGAGTGTGTCCCAATGTGCTCTATGGATATTTGTCCACTCTGCACTCTTTCTTTCACAACTAGGAGCTTTATGTCAATATGCTTTGACTTGGATGAGCTCCTGTTGTTGTTGGAATACAATACTGCTGAATTATTGTCACAAAATAACTTGAGTGGTCTTTCTACATTCTCCAAAATGCGCAGCCCAGTGACAAATTTTCGCAGCCATATTCCATGATTCGATGCCTCATAACATGCTACAAATTCTGCTGCCATAGTGGAAGAAGCTACAAGTGTCTGTTTGGCACTTTTCCAAGAAATAGCTCCTCCAGCTAACATGCAAATATAGCCTGATGTAGACTTTCTGCTATCTTGGCACCCAGCGAAATCAGAATCAGAATACCCTACGACCTCCAAACGATCTGATTTCTTATATGTGAGCATGTAACACTTTGTTCTCTGAAGATACCTCATAACCCTCTTGGCTGCTATCCAATGGTCCATACTAGGGTTGCTTAAATATCTGCCTAACATTCCAACAATGTACGCAATATCCGGACGCGTACAAACTTGAGCATACATCAGACTCCCAACAGCTGATGCATAGGGAATCTTTTGCATTTCTTGAATTTCAAGGTTACTTTTAGGGCACTGACTGAGACTGAATTTGTCTCCTTTAGCAACAGAGGTATCACCTGGTCTACAATCTTGCATGCCAAATCTTTTGAGTACTTTATCGATATAGCTCTTTTGTGATAATCCAAGAATACCTTGAGAATGATCTCGATGTATCTGAATTCCTAATACAAAAGAGGCATCCCCAAGATCTTTCATCTCAAAATGCTTAGATAGAAATCTCTTGGTTTCGTGCAATAAGCCTATATCATTAGTGGCAAGCAATATGTCATCGACATATAGAACTAGGAATATATACTTACTCCCACTGAACTTGTGATATACACAATCATCAACAACATTCATCTCAAAACCGAATGAGATAATTACTTGGTGAAATTTGTGATACCATTGACGAGAAGCTTGCTTGAGTCCATAGATGGATTTTGTCAATTTGCAAACCATATTCTTTGGGTCTCCCGACACAAAGTTTTCTGGTTGCACCATATAAATTGTCTCGTCAATGTCTCCATTGAGAAACGCAGTTTTAACATCCATCTGATGTAGCTCAAGATCAAGGTGAGCAACAAGTGCCATTATTATTCTAAAAGAGTCTTTCGATGAAACTGGAAAGAAAGTCTCTGTATAATCAATGCCTTCTTTCTGAGTATTGCCTTTAGCTACAAGACGCGCTTTATACCTCTCCACATTACCATTTGCATCCCTCTTGGTTTTAAATATCCATTTACAACCAATTGGTTTTGCACCATCTGGTAATGGGACAAGTTCCCAAACTTTATTGTCTTGCATAGACTTATACTCTTCTTTCATGGCATCAATCCACTTTTGAGAGTTAGAACTTTTATTGGCCTGATGAAAATTGATTGGATCATCTTCCATCATTCCATTGTCATCCTCATGTTCTTGAAGAAATACAACATAATCATTGGAAATGGCATTTCTTCTTTCTCTTGTGGACCTTCTTAATGGCTCTGGTTCTTGAGGTTATTGAGTTTGTTCTTCTGGAACAATTACCTCATCTTGATTTGGGGGTTGTTCAACATTGTCTTGTTGAGGTTCTGGAGTCATTTCTTGAACAATGACAGGTGTAGAAGCCTGAACATTGTCAAAAATGATAGTAGGAACTGAGTTTGAACTCAATTCCTCCTCAAAAGCAATGTTTCTAACCTTATTTCTCCCCCCAAACTCAACATCCTCAAAAAATGTTGCAGTTCCCGTCTCAAAAATATTTTTAATTGTGGGATCATAAAACTTATAACCCCTAGATCGCTCAGAATAACCAATAAAGTAGCTGCTCACTGTTTTGGAGTCCAATTTTTGTTCATGTGGCTTATAAGGCCTTGCCTCAGCTGGACATCCCCAAATGTGAAAGTGTTTTAGACTAGGCTTTCGACCTGTCCAAAGCTCATAAGGTGTTTTTGCAACTGCTTTAGTTGGTACTCTATTCAGAATATAAGCTGCTGTCTTTAATGCTTCTCCCCAGAGGGACTCAGGTAAGGTAGAATGAGCAATCATACTTCTTACCATATCCTTAAGAGTCCTATTGCGTCTTTCAGCAACACCATTCATGCTAGGTGATCCTGGCATGGTGTACTGTGGGACAATACTGCATTCCTCTAGGAATTTAGCAAATGGTCCTGGACGTTGTTCGCCTGAGCCATCATATCTACCGTAGTACTCACCACCACGATCAGATCTTACATTTTTAATCCTTTTGTTGAGTTGATTCTCAACTTCAGCTTTATAAGCTTTGAACACATCCAGAGACTGGGACTTTTCATGAATGAGATATAGGTACCCATAACGTGAATAATCGTCTATGAATGATATGAAATATTTTTGACCATTCCATGATGCTGTAGGGAATGGCCCACAAATATGTGTATGAATCAATTCTAAGACATCTGAAGATCTGTTGGCACCTAATCTCTTAGTTTTGGTCTGTTTTCCCTTCATACAATCGACACAAACATCAAAGTCTATGAAGTCAAGAGATTCTAAAATGCCATCAGACACAAGGCGCTCAACTCTACCTTTTGAGATATGACCTAAGCGCTTATGCCATAATGACGCTGAATTGTCCTTATTTAATTTGCGTTTAGTACCACATGATTCCACATGCAAGGTTTCATTAAAGGATGCAATTGTTTCTAGCAAATAAAGGTTGTCATAAGCATTCAAGTAACCAGTTCCAATAACATTTGAATTTAAAGACAAATTAAACTGATTGTTTCCAAAAGAACAAGAATATCCAAATTTTTCCAACAAAGAAACATAAATTAAATTCCGTCTAAAAGACGGTACAACAAAAGTGTCTTTCAAATCCAAATAAAAACCAGTTCCTAACAACAACCTAAAATGCCCAATTGCTTCCACTTCCATCGATTTTCCATCACCCACGAAGATGTGTCTTTCACCATCACTTGGCTTTCGGAAGCTCAGGCAACCCTGCATAGAAACACTTATGTGAGTAGTAGCACAAGAATCTATCCACCAAGTGTTCCTAGGTATTGAAGCTAAATTAACCTCAGAACAGACCAAAGTAAGAATCATACCTTTCTTTGCACGCCATGCGTGATACTTGGCACAATATTTCTTTACATGTCCAGGCTTGGTGCAAAAGTAACAACCTTCTGAATCCTTCTGTTGTTTCTTTTGGGCTGGACCCTTAGCAGCTTCATTCTCAGATTTCCTTTTCTTGCCCTTATCCTTAGAGGCAGTGGCAAAGTGAGCACTTTCAGTTTTGTCCTTTTTTAACATTTCTTCCTCTTGCACATAGTGAGAAATGAGTTCATTGAGAGTCCATTTCTCCTTTTGACAGTTATAACTAATTTTAAATTGGTTAAACTGTGCAGGAAGCGTTAACAAAACCATAAGCACAAGCACATCATCAAAAAGCTCGATCTTAAGTATCTTAAGTCTTGAGACAATATGATGCATTTCCATAATGTACTCCCTTACATTTCCTTGACCCTTATACTTCATGGTCATCAAAGAACCTAGAAGTGTTGTCATTTCAACCTTATCGTTTTTAGCAAAACGTTCCTCAATTTGTTCAAGGAAATTATTGGCCTTATTAATCCCTTCGGATTCTGTGCCCCAAAAGGCTTCTGGAATGTTATGTTTCATAATCATTAAACTCATGCGATTTGAACGATCCCACCTCTCAAAATCCGTTTTCTCATCACGGGTGCTTTCCTTAGTGAGAGGTGCAGGTTGTTCATCCCTTAATGCATGGTCTAAATCCATACATCCCAAAACTATAAGTAAGTTCCTTTTCCAATCCTTGAAATTGGTCCCATTAAGCATAGGAATAGAATTAATATTAGCAGATATTGAGGCAGCAGAAGATGAACTAGCTGAATATAGAACAAAACAAACAAAACAAGCTCACATCAATATGCATAATCAAACAATAAATTCAAAATTTGGTTAATCCCATCTCAAGATACCAAGCACAACATTAATATTAAGTCTTTGGACAATAATATTAACTGTAAGCGATACTCTTGTTGTAGCAATCAAACATTGACAATAAATTATGTCAAACAATAAGTCAATCTATGGACTAACATATTGCTCACACAAAATACCTTATAATTGTCACACATTTATTACCACAGGTATGCATGAAACTTGGCCAAATATTAACTTACATTTGGGCCAGTTAATAAATGCATGAATTACATGCACACAATTATTTTAACATTTTAATTAAATTAATCTACACAAAAGAGATCACTTTGGTGATATTTTGTTTCAATTAATTAATTTAAAATATTAGATATTCTTGATAAAATCTAAAACCAAAACCAAATTTAAATTTAATTGTTATGTATTATTATTATTATTATTATTTTAACTGAAGTTATTATATATTTAATAAATAATAATAGTAATAATAATAATAATAATAAAAGTAAATGTACATTGAATCCAGAATTCAATGAATACAATCATAATAACTTATATAACCATAAAGCCCCCCCAAAAAAAACAAGGCTATATACAGATGTTTACGTCTGCTTATATAAAGTCAAATTGATTCTTTATATACCATAAAGTGAAATTGATTCTTTATATATCTCATTACGACTGCTTATAGAACAAAACATGGCTATATACCCAGGTTTATATATGGAATATATATTGCATATTGCAATCATCCGAAACAATATCAAATATGTTAAATGTCTAAGGCCATTAAATATCAATTGAATCGAGTTGTATATATATACAATAGCCATGTACGAATAACCAGAATTTTCACCAGAATTTTCAACAGAACAGCCACAAAATTATTCGACCAATTTATATATGCATATTTACATATACCGAAACATAAAAATATGCACATAAATGCAATCAAAAAAAAAAAATAAATAACAGAGGGAGTAATATTATCTTATAATCAAAACCCTAATTTTATAAAATCCCCAAATTTCTTATGAACAAAATCATCAAATCTTCAATAAATTCAGCAAAGGTGGCTCTGGTACCACTTGTTAGAATTTCTAATACACTCAAATAACATGAACAAACAATAATCTCCAACACATAATCCAAAAAAACATGTCATTATAAATGCATATATAAGAAATCCTAAATCATAATTCTATAGATCCTTTGCTAAATTAAAGAAGAAGATTAACACAAGAGCGGAAACACTAACCTGATGCCATTGTTGGAGATTGCACAGAGGGTTTAGATCTTCCTATATAATATGTATCTCTATGAGAAAAGAGTCTCTCTTTTCTTTTCTGTTAATGGGAATCACAGACAGAATAGAATAATACATATATATAGGGGACCACAACCCTAATTTATAATTAGTGATTTCCAATTTTGCCCATTATAAAATTAAAAATTCACTTTCCTGTTTCTACACATTAAATCCATGACACTTTAATACCCTATGATATTTATAATATAATTGGTCACTTAATTTTATATCACACTTTATAATAGAATTATACATTATACATATGTGCCCATAAAATAGGATTTTAATCCAACAATTGGCACAAAGGGCAAACAAATGGAACCTGCCTTCAACTTTTCCTTGATAAAATGACGATCAATCTCTACATGCTTTGTTCGGTCATGTTGGACTAGATTATTAGCGATATTGATGGCAACATTTTTATCAAAATATAGTTTCATCGGAAGCTCCAAAGGTAGCTTTAGTTCCTCCATAATTCATTGCAGCCAAATCACCTCACAAAGCCCGTTTGCCATTGCTCTAAATTCAGACTCAGCACTACTCTGAGCAACATCACTCTGTTTCTTGCTTCGCCGTGTCACCAAGTTACCCTATACATAGGAATAATAACCAGGCATTGACCTTCTATCTATTACAGACCTTGTCCAATCTGCATCAGTATATTCTTCAATAGCTCGGCTATCACATTTCTTGAATATAAGGCCTCTTCCAGGCGATCCTTTGAGATATCGAAGGATCCTGTAAACGACCTCCATGTGAACCTTCTTGGGAGAATGCATGAATTGGCTCACCAATCCTACGACAAAAGCAATGTTAGGTTGTGCATGAGATAAATAAATAAGTCTCCCAACCAACTTTTGATACTGAGTTAAATCAACTCCTTCTTCACTATTTCCTAGTTTCACATTGGGATTAATTGGTGTGTCAACATGTCTGAACCCACTCATCCCAATGTCTTTGAGTAGGTATAGAATGTACTTCCCTTGGATAACTACTATTCCTTCCTTCGACCGGGCAATTTCCATACCCAAACAATATTTAAGATTGCCAAGGTCTTTAATTTCAAACTCATCCGCTAAACACTTTTTTAATATGTTCATTTCCTTTACATTATCTCTGGTTAGGATTATGTCATCAACATACACAATGAGGATAACCATTTTTCCTTCAGCATTCATTCTAAACAACATAGTATGATCAGCCTGTCCCTGTGTGTACCCTTGCTTCTTCACTGAATTTGTGAATCTTTCAAACCAAGCTCGTGGTGACTGCTTCAACCCATATAGAGACTTTTGTAATTTGCAGACTTTGGATCCAAACTTGTCCTCGAAACTAGGAGGGGCATCCATGTATACTTCTTCTTCTTCAAGATTGACATTCAAGAAGGCATTTTTAACATCCAGCTACCGCAGTTGCCACTCCAAGTTTACAACAATGGAAAGCAATACGCGGATAATATTGAGTTTTTCTAAATGTCTCCGAGTAGTCAATCCCGTATGTTTGAGTGAATCCCTTGGAAACAAGTCTTGCTTTATACATTTCCAGAGATCCATTAGACTTAAATTTTACAGTGACGACCCATTGCAACCCACAATTTTCTTTTCCTTCGCAAACTCCATCACTTTCCATGTTCGATTCCTTTCCAGAGCTCGCATCTTCTGTAGGACAACTTCTTTCCATTTTGGAACCTGTAAATCATCTCTAATACTCTATGGAATTTCCACATCAGCGAGTTGAGTAATGAAAGCACAAAAACAAGGAGACAAATTTTTATAGGAAACAAAATTGGACATTGGATACAAAGGATGCCTAGTGCATTCCCTTGTTCCTTTACAAAGAGCAATGGGAATATCTAGATCATGTACAGTAGAATTTTCAAGGATGGAGTCAGATCTGAGATTTCTTGATCAAGACTTGAGGATGCCTATTAAATGATGTCTAAGTTTCTTGCATTTGTTATATATATGTTGATATGTATATTGAATGGATGGATATGTTTTTTGAATGTATGGTTGAATGATGGATCATTAATTATATGATGCTATTGGGTTAGGAATTTGAATTTCTAGATCTTGTGTAAGCAATAAAGGGCATATGATTTTTGTAAATTTTATTTTTGAAATTAAGACTTGAAAATTCTATACACAAAGAAAAGAAAGGACCCGAGCCATGCACCTAGGAGGCACACGACTCGAGCCTCTAGCCAAGTGCACAAGCCCCACGACTCCCCTACCTCCTGCGTGTGCGAGCCCCGCGTCTCCCCTGCTGCGTGCTCTAGCCTCTAGCCCAAGCCCCTGCGCACCCGTGCCTAGGTGCAACCGCACCTGCCTGTGCACCCACTTGCATGCGCTAGCCACCCGGCTGCACGCACCCAAGCCCCTTGGCTCACCTTGTAGCTGCCGGCCCTAGTGATCTGGGGCATATTCTTGGTGCCCAAGTCAGATCCTATTTTTGTCCAATTAATCTTTTATTCAATTAATTTTTAAATTATTTGAATTTAAAAGATTAATTATCTTATTTTATTTTTGTTAAAAAAATAAATTATCTTTTAGTTGGTTAAGATTTTATCTTAAGTTTAAATAATTATTTGAATTTGTTTATTTAATTATTTAAATTCAACTAAATTAAAAAGATGACAAAAACGATTATTTAATTAAAAGTTAGTTTTAATTAAATAAACTAATTGGAAAGTTAGTTTCTAATTAATTACTTGGTCTAACAAATTTCTAAAGATTAGCAAGAAAGCCTAAAAGAGAGGAGAAACATTCTCGGAGTCTTAAAAATAACCTAAAGGCTATTTTGTAATTTTATCTCTATTTTTTCAAAGGCTGTAAATTTAGAAATACCCAATAGTACTCGGTTCATCATTTGTTGTTTATTTATTGTATTTATTTAAATAAATATTAATTAATGTTTGATTGATAACATGATCATGCATTAGTCAATTACATCCCATTCATGAATCCCCACACAGTTTTCATTAATCATGCATCTTTTAGGAACACGATTATTTAGGATTGTCCTAATTGTTTATGAATTGTTTTGGAGAAAACAGTTGCATGTAAACTACTCAGTATTAAATTAGTTAAAACTTGATAACTCACACCATAAGAAAGACAATAGTTATTATAGGCCTTTAAGATAACCAACTATATTTAAAAAGTGTTTTAGTAAAGTTAGGTGAATGTAATGGATAATTATCTAGATCACATTAATTGTAGAAACAAACTCTTTTATAATTAAATGTATTTTGTTAATAATGACATTCATAGGGTTATTAAAAACCAGTGATTAATTTGGAATTAATTGATTAGTTTAATAAAACACATTATTTCTAAAATTGTAAGTGAGAGAAGGTGAACATCTCAATGTAACCTATGGTCTCCATTATTAGTACAACACTGCAAGATATGAATAGGGCCTTGAGGCAGCTTTGTTTTCGTCCCCCTAAGAAAGGTTTCTAGACATATTATTATCAAGGTTGGCTTCTTATGAAGATAGAAAGGAATGATGTATTTTAGGCTTGACCGACCCTAAGGCGACACTCTCTAAGTTAAGTCATGAACTCTGAAATAATGGGTTACACTTACAAAGATGCAATTAATCTTTTGAATGGATAATTGCTTCTTGACCAAACCAGAGATACTTTATTTTTAAAAGAGAAAATAAAGAGTTATTTTAAGTTATAAATAATAAAGATAAGTGTAATTCCCCGACTAATTCTAGACCTCGGACCATTAAAAACTACTATACATAACTACTAGTTTGGGATACATACATAAGAAATAACATAACTTTATTTAAAACCCAAAATATTATGCCAAATACAAAGTAAAGTATGGGTACCCATTGTTTAGTACATAAAACATAACTTAAATAAATTGTTAAAAAAAACTAATACATAAAAACATAAATCAAAATACTTAAAAACAACGTCATCCTCGATCTTCCAGCAGTCCATTCAATCTATTCATCCTTAACACACATGCCAAGCTACCACGAATCCGACCTGCCTTCCAAGTTCATTTTCCTGCACCATCTAAAAAAAAAGGAATAAGCCTAATGTCCAGCAAGGAAAATCTACTAACAACATATACCATAAATCATAAAACATGCATGTACTATAAAACATATGACTATAAAAATGTATATCATATAGGAATACAATATTAATGGCCATTAACTGATTAACATGGTATGTGATAAAACCATCTAGGTCCTCTGTCTACTAATCATGGTAGGTTAGATCACAACTATAGTATATGATAACCCATCTAGGTCCTCTGTCTACTAATCGAGGTAGGGTAAATCATAACTCTAAACCATGGAAATGATAAAAATTCTTGGGGCTTGCTATCTAAGAAAGTCATATGCCCAAGCGACTACAACACATAAATTCTTTGGGCTTGCTATCTAAGCAAGTCATATGCCCAAGGACTACAACATATATTAAATCACATATCATAACATAAACATATAAACACATATATTCTAACCTATTCTCCTTACCAAAAATCAGGATATGGAGACAAGAACGGGATTGGAACACTCCTAAAATCAACAGTAAAAACCATGAGTTTCTAAAGAAAAAGGAGATGAAAAAGAGAACTAAACCATCAAGAAGGAAACTTAGCAAAAACCTTAAGTTTCAAAGAACTTAAACACCTAACCAAGAATCATAAACAAGAGTTAGGATCTGAAAGAAAATGGAAGAAAACAAAAGAACTATGAAGAACTGAACTTAAGGATAAGAATACCTTGAATGAACTTATGACTTTGATCTACACCTTGATACCGAAATAACACTATATCTTACTTCCCAAGTGTTTAGAAAATCTTAGTTTGGAAAAGCTTTTAACCCAAAACCCTAGTATTTCTCTCTATAGTATTCTTAGCAGCTTGGAGGCTCTGAACAATGCTTGAATGATGAGTGAAATGCTGAGTACTAGGCCCTATTTATAGAGTTCAAGGAGTGAAACTAACCCCTTTTAATTTGAATAAATAAATGAATATAAAATGAAAAAGATTTAAATTTTCGTTCAACAGATGCCCAGAACTCGGTCAAAATCGTTCAAGGGCAGGTTCAATGGGTTAAGGCTGTTTTTAAATTTAAATCCTCAAGTAATTCAAAAATTGATTCCCAGGGGCGATATATCGCCTAGACCTATATCTTGAGCCCTTGTGCTTTCGTTCGTGCGAAGTCGACGTGTTTTCTGTATCTCCTATAAGAGATATATCGACCCCTAGAGCTGCGATATATCGACATACGTTGATATATCAAACACGTATTTTCACTTTTTCAACATATTTTGAATTGATTAAACAGCTTTGACTGAGTAAAAACGTGACCCTAACAGCTGTTGGAAGGTTCTAGAGCTTCTAGATCTTTCTTTTAATTAAACTATTCATAAAAAATACTTAATTCCTTAATAAACATGCTTGTGACAAGTGTCACATTCTTATTAATTCTATCTAAACCTTAGGTTATAATAAACAATATTTCTAAGACCACCAATGTTAATCAAACCTTATGTTATAATTAATATTTCTAAACTATAGGTTAAACTTATAAAATCTATAACTATTGCTATGTGTTTCCAACTAAGTCCCGACTTGAACCAAAATCCATGGAAACTAACATACTACAAGCTACTACTACTACTACAATCTAACTAAGTAAAATTCCGAGACACTACAATAAGATTTTCTTATAAACTATCTAAATTTAACTTGACCGACCCTAAGGCGGCACTTTATTTGTTGGGTAGTTTTATCATGGAATAGTAAATGTTAGTTTATGTGTTTTAATTGTTGCATTCATGCATCATACTTACTTTCCAAATTATTGATATTTTCAAATAGTGATATTATTGTATTTTATTTCTTTCAGTTAAAATGTCTGAAAATGACTGCAATGTAGTGATTGAACTTAATGATGAAAATATATTATTTTGGAGACATGATATTGATATATTATTGCTAAGAGAGAGTTTGATGGAAGCTATTAAAATACCACCAATTCAAGAACCGCTAATAGAAGCTTCATTGAATGATCAGTTTGAGTACGCCAAGTGGTTGAGAATAAAACATATGGCAAAGTATTATTTGCTTCAATCAGTAAATATAGAGACCAAAAATACTCTACAAAACCTTAAATCTACATATGATATATGGGAGGTCATCCATGCTACATATAAACACACATATGATAAGTGATTTTATGGGAATGAAATCATATCGGCCAAGTGTGAAATAATCGCTGAAATTATGAAGAATAAGAAAGGTAAATATGATTTATTCATTGTTATAACTAAGTGGAAAAAAATATGTCATCCTGAATTTTACACTCAGGGTCCACTAACAATGTTTACTCTTATATGTAGTAATTGAATCTTATGATTAAGAGAAGGTTGCTGATGATGTTCATGAAGTCAAAGAGAGAGAAAGCCTCTAGTTCAAGAAAGAATTCAAGAAAGTCCTTTTATTTTAAAATTCTTTAGTTTTCTTTAAAAGAAAACATTATTATTGTTTGAAATATGTTTTAGTTTGTTTATTTTAGTATTTTAAATTTTATTGCATGTATTGACTTTAAAATATTTTATTTATAATTTGATTATTCTTAATTTTTCTTTAGACATGAAAATAAATATTCAAACTATAACACTTTCATTTATTGAACAAACGCTAAATAACTCGGAATTATTTAAAGTAGTGAAATCGAAAGGAAACAAAAGGCAAAAAGTTTCAAATGAGGATGACACATATCTTTGGCATCTTAGACTTGGTCATATAGGACTAGACAGGATAAACCGGTTAACAAAAGATGGACCTTTGAGAGAACTAAGAGCTGGAACTCTTCTGGTTTGTGAATCTTGTCTAGAAGGAAAAAATGACCAAACATCATTTCTTAGTGAAAGGCAATAGAGTAAAAGAACCTTGGGAGCTTGTACACAGCGATGTTTGTGGTCCAATCAATGTACATGCAAAGGTGGGTATGAGTACTTCATCACTTTCATTGATGATTACTCAAGATATGGTCATACTTATCTAATGCTTAGGAAATCTGAAACCTTTGCTAAGTTTTTAGAATTCAAAGCTGAGGCTGAGAAGCAATTAGGTAAGGCTCTTAAAACACTTCGATCAGATCGAGGTGGTGAATATTTAGATTTAGAATTCAAAGATTTCATGCTTATCCCAACTCACAACATCTGGAACGCCACAACAAAATAGTATTTCAAAAAGAAGAAACAGGACCTTGTTGGACATGGTCAGGTCTATGTTAAGCTACTCTTCACTTCCTCTCTTATTTTGGGGATATGCACTTCAAACAGTGACTTACATTTTGAATGAAGTCCTTGTAATGACCCAACTACTCTAGACTTTTGGACCATTAACGAAAACTATACATACTAATCCTTAATAAAACTTACAAGTGAAAATACCATAACTTTATTAAGAAACTTGTAAAAATAAGAGTTAAAATTACATAAAATTTAGGTTAGGATATGGGATCCCATTGTTTTAAAAACAAAACAAAACATAATTTAAAATAAAAAGGGATTACATAACAAGTGCGGAAAAATACATGTAAAAACCATAAAAACAAAACTACATCCTCGAATCGTAACGCTCGACTCTTGAATCCATTCGGCCTCAATACACATTCTCCAAGCTTCCAAGAACCCTTCCCGCCACTAAGACTATTTTCCTGCACATATAAACAAAAAGGAATGAGCCTAATGCCCAGCAAGGAAAATCTAACACATAGTTCATATACATAAATTTCATAAGAAACATAAAAACATAACATAACACTTATATCATACACATACTATAATGGCCATTATTACTTGGGGTCCCATAGACTAAACAAGTCATATGCCCATTAGATTAGTGGGGTCCTACTAGCTAAGCAGGTCATATGCCCATAATCTATTTGGGGCTTGAGAGTCATATGGGTCATATGCCCAAGCCTACTGTAGAGTCCAAGAACTTTACTTAGCTAATTGTTTAGTAGTATTATAGTATGTATAGTATTATCTTTGTTACTGTGGATTTTTGGTTCAGACCGGGAATTATTTGGACACTCATAGTAGTACTTATAGACTTTCTAAGTTTAACCTATAGTTAAGAATATTAAGTTTAACCTAAGGTTTGATTAATGTGACTGATATTAAGGATTATATTTATTGTACTATAAGGTTTAGATATCAACCAATAGGATTTTAAGCACATGTTATGAATGGTGATTAAGGATTAAGTATTTTTGAGGATTAAATTTAATAAGGAGTAAAGTTTGAATGTTATAGGGTCAGTCAGCAGCTTTGAATACGTTGAGGGCTTAGTCAAGGCTGTTTACTCCATTCAAACTTAGCTAAAAATGTGTAATTTCGTGTTTAAATATTCAGCGTGTGCCGATATATCGCAGCTATAGGGGGCGATATATCACAGCACGTAGATACGGAAAACACGAATCGATGCACGGTCGCCTCGGGAACAATGGTGTAGAGTCCAAGAACTTTACTTAGCTAAGATAGATAATAGTATGATAGTATTTATAGCATTATCTTTGTTACTGTGGATTTTTGGTTCAGACCGGGAATTATTTGGACACTCATAGTAGTACTTATAGATTTTCTAAGTTTAATCTATAGTTTAAGAATATTAAGTTTAACCTAAGGTTTGATTAATGTGACTGATATTAAGGATTATATTTATTATACTATAAGGTTTAGATATCAACCAATAGGATTTTAAGCACATGTTATGAATGGGTAATTAAGGATTAAGTATTTTTGAGGATTAAATTTAATATGGAATAAAGTTTGAATGTTATAGGGTCAGTCAGCAGCTTTGAATACGTTGAGGGCTTAGTCAAGGCTGTTTACCCCATTCAAACTTAGCTAAAATTGTGTAATTTCGTGTTTAAATATTCAGCGTATGCCGATATATCGCAGCTATAGGGGGCGATATATCGCAGCACGTAGATACGGAAAACACGAATCGATGCACGGTCGCCTCGGGAACAGTGGTCCAGGCGATATATCGCCTATAGGGGGCGATATATCGCCTCCACCAGCATGTTTTCAAACACTTTTGAATTCTTTTCCTTTCAGCCATTCAAATTCCTTCAACAGTCCAGCATCTTTTGAACGAGTCTTCAGCCTCTGCTGAACGATTATTCAAATGATTTTCACCTAAAAAGCCATTATTTTTATTCAAGTAAAATCAAGATACTTTCATTCCCAAACTCTATAAATAGGAACTAGTACCCAGCCATTATTCACCTTTTGCTCTAAGTTCAGAAGCTGCAAGTGCTAGGAGAGTGTGAGAGTTAAACACCTGGGTTTGGGAAATCATAAGCTTAAACATCATAAGCTTATCAAACACTTTGGGAAGTGAGGTTCTATAGTATTTCAGTTGAGGTGTAGATTGGTCTTTCAAGTCTTTGAGGTAACCAAAACTCTAGTTCCTTTCTGTTTTATGTTATTTTCTTCCTCATAGTCTTCTACTCAATCTCTAATCTTAATCTTTATTTTGGTTAGGGAATCCAAGTTCTTAAGCACATAAGTTGTGGTAAGCATGTTTCTCAAATGGTTTAGTCTTCCCATTTCCTTTTCATCTCTTTCCTTCTTTCAACTCACTCATGTTCATTATGGTTTTAGGAGTGTTCCAAAAGTCCCAACTCAGTCCATTATATCCCGGTAACTTTGGTAAGGAAAATAGGCTAGAATCTATATGTTTATGTTTATGCTATTTTATGTGTTATGTTTTCATATGTTATTGATGTGTATGTTGTAGGCTTGGGCATATGCCCTATTTGACTAACAAGACCCCAAAAAGATTGTGGGCATAAGCCTATTTAGCTGGTAGGACCCCACTAATCTCATGGGCATAAGCTTGTTTAGTCTATGGGACCCCAAGTAATAATGGCCATTATAATAAGTGTATTATGTGTTATGATATGTCTTTACGTTTATTATGAAATCTATGTTTATGACTATGTGTTAGATTTTTCCTTGCTGGGCATTAGGCTCATTCCTTTCTGTTTATGTGCAGGAAATAAGCTTTAGAGGTGGAAAGTTTCGTGACGCTTAGAGGATGTGTATCGATGGTGAATGGAGTCAAGGAGCCAAGCGTTATTCGATTCGAGGATGTAGTCTTGTTTATGTTTTTATGGTTTTAGATGTATTTTCCGCATTTTCTATGTAACTCATTTCACTTTAAGTTATTTTTGTTTTAAAGACAATGGGTACCCATATCCTACTTATTTTATGAAAGTAAACTTTGTTTCTACAAGTTTCTGATAAATTGTGGTGTTTTCGCAAAAATGTAAGTTTTATGTATAGTTTCGTTAATGGTCCAAAAAGTCTAGAGTAGTGGGTCATTACAAATGGTCCAGGCGATATATCGCCTATAGGGGGCGATATATCGCCTCCTCCAGCATAAATTCAAACACTTTTGAATTCTTTTCCTTTCAGTCATTCAAACTCCTCCATAAGTCCAGCATCTTTTGAACGAGTCTTCAGCCTCTGCTGAACGATTATTCAAATGATTTTCACCTAAAAAGCCATTATTTTTATTCAAGTAAAATCAAGATACTTTCATTCCCAAACTCTATAAATAGGACCTAGTACCCAGCCATTATTCACCTTTTACTCTAAGTTCAGAAGCTGCTAGTGTTAAGTGTGTGTGAGAGTGTAAACACCTGGTTTGGGAAAATCATAAGCTTAAACATCATAAGCTTATCAAACACTTTGGGAAGTGAGGTTCTATAGTATTTCGGTTGTGGTGTAGATTGATCTTACAAGTCTTTGAGGTAACCAAAAACTCTAGTTCATTTCTGTATTATGTTATTTTCTTTCTAGTCTTCTACTCAATCTCTAACCTTAATCTTCATTATTGGTTAGGGAATCTAAGTTCTTGAGCACATAAGTTTGGTAAGTGTGACTTTCAATGGTTTAGTCTTCCCATTCCTTTTCATCTCTTTTCCTTCTTTAGACTCACTCTTGTTCATTATGGTTTTAGGAGTGTTACAAAAGTCCCATCTCAGTCCATCATATCCCGGTAACTTTGGTAAGGAAAATAGGATAGAATCTATATGTGTATTGCTTATGTTATCTTATGTATTATGTTATGAAATATGATATGTTATGAATATGTATGAATGTGTATGTTTGTAGGCTTGGGCTTATGCCCTATTTGACTAAGAAGACCCCAAAAAGATAATGGGCATATGCCTACTTAGCTAGTAGGACCCCACTAATCTCATGGGCATAAGCTTGTTTAGTCTATGGGACCCCAAGTAATAATGGCCATTATAATAAGTGTATGTATTAAGTGTTATGATATGTCTTTACGTTTATTATGAAATTTATGTTTATGACTATGTGTTAGATTTTCCTTGCTGGGCATTAGGCTCATTCCTTTCTGTTTTATGTGCAGGAAAATAAGTTTTAGAGGCGGTAAGATTCGTAACGCTTAGAGGATGTGTATCGATGGTGAATGGAGTCAAGGGGCCGAGCGTTATTCGATTCGAGGATGTAGTCTTGTATTTACTTTTTATGGTTTTACATGTATTTTCTGCATTTTCTATGTAACTCTTTTCATTTTAAGTTATTTTTTTTTTAAAGACAATGGGTACCCATATCCTACTTATTTTTATGAAAGTAACCTTTGTTTCTACAAGTTTATAATAAATTATGGTATTTTCGCAAATGTATGTTTTAGTAAGAATTTGTATGTATAGTTTGATAATGGTCCAAGAGTCTAGATTTGTGGGTCATTACAGTTGGTATCAGAGAAACGGTTCCTATGCATGAAGTTCTCCTCGATACACACGCTCAAAGCTCCGAATCTGACCGCCAAGTAAGTGTTTAAGTTACAAGTTACTTTGCCTATGTGTATAGCTAACAACTTTAGTGTTTATGTTTCAGTTAAGAATGAACGGAGCTTTAACCTACCAAGACATCCGAGCCATTAAGGCCTTAAAAAGAATAAGGGAGCCAAGAAACACCGTAGGAGCCCTAGAAAGGATCACTCGAAGGTTGCTTTTGTTTCATCAAGAGATAGGTGGCCTTCAAGAGGCTAAACAAATAATGTTAAGATCAACGGAACAATATGTATTAGTAATTAGGTTGTTTAAGGATTTTCATCCTGTAATAGCAGCTTTAGAAGAAATATGGGAAGAGATGCATGAGGAGGATGAATTACCATTAGCGATGAGATACTATTTCCTCTTAGTTAGGTTCATTGCGAAATTCGAGTTTCAATTCACAAATGAGCAAAAACATAGGATTCTCACAAACCTTCCTAGAGGGCATTTTGATGCTCATGATAATGATGACTATGAGGCAATAGATGATGATATGTTAGATGACGGATCGGATGTAGAAGATCCCGATTTTTAGATTAGAAGTTTTTAGTGTTTGTTTTATTTACTTTTGATTGTAATAAGTGAAATTGTCTTCCAAATGAATAAACATGCTATTTGAATATCATGTGTGAGTTTGATTTTATTTTTGCAATCATAATAAATACTAAATAAAATGAATAATGACTGAGTTCGGTGAGGGTGGATACAAATCAATGAACCTGGTTTCCTTATTGAGAGTTAGGGGGCCATAGTAGTGGGAACGATTTTACTGATCCCAGCCCTCCCTCAATATGGTTAACTTTGGAACAAAGATAAGTTTCGAGCCTGAGAATTAAGTCATATAGGATGATTAGAAACACACTTAAAAAATAAAGATGACTTGTTTTTCTAAGTATAGAAACCCACTCTAATAATAAATAAAGACCTATATAATTTTTCATAAGAAGTCATAATAAATAGGCCCGAGATATGTTTATTTTAGAATAAGTTTTTGCCTTAGAGCCTATTAGGAAAAGTTCTAACATGTTTCTTTCAACTGTTAGAACTTTGCTACGATGTCTCTCCGAAGATCCGCACGCACCAAGGGAAACGCCGCTAACGATGTTCCAGCAACCAATACAGTTCCAACAGTTCGCCGAAGGGGAGTGCGTGCTACTGCTCGCCGCAACGCGCCGACACAGCCAGCTGAAAACACTGCAGAGATTGCCAGACTGCGACAGCAAGTCGAGGAACTTCTGCAGCAACAACGCCAATAGGCTCAATCTCAGCCTCAGCCTCAGCCTCCACCATAGCCGCAGCCGCAGCCACAGCAAATGGCCCCAGCACCCCAACAAGTTGGTCCATATGGGGGATGGCCTATGATGAACTACGCTCCATATCCTGTACAGCACATGGAGCCAGTGTACGAGAGGTTCCGCAAGCAGCATGCTCCGAACTTCGAAGGGACTACGGACCCCTTTGAAGCAGAAGAATGGCTATGGAATGTGGAGCCGATTCTAGCCCACATGAATCTCAGTAATGCGGATCGCATATCCTGCGTCTCGTCCTTGCTCAAGAAGGATGCCAGGATATGGTGGGATTTGGTCCAGCAATCCCACGATGCTGCCACCATGACGTGGACCCGATTTGTGGAGCTCTTCCACAAGAAGTACTACAATTCAGCGGTACTTGCTACGAGAGTTGAGGAGTTCACCAATATGAAGCAAGGGAATTTAACAGTGGTAGAATATGCTCGTCAGTTTGACCGTTTAGCCAAGTTCGCGGCAGAGTTAGTTCCAACCGATTATCTGAGGGTGAACAAATTCGTGAGAGGACTTCGACCGAAGATCGAGATGGGGGTTAAACTAGCAAACCCGGGAAACACTTCATATGTCGACGTTCTTGAGACGACAATTGAAATAGAAAGGTTGCAGGCCAACGTAAGCAAAGAAGAAGCTAGCAAGCCTGAACCCAGACAGCAGAGCCAACCTCAGGCCAGTCGGAACAACAATCAGTCTAGCAATAGCGGCAACAATCAGTCCAACAACAATGGTAACAGACAGAAGAGAAGGCATCCTGGCAACAAGCAATCTGACAACAATAAAAGGGCACGACCAAATAATGGGGGAAATAGGTCGGGCTACGTGGAATACCCGCCATGTGCCAAATGTCAGAAGAAGCACCCCGGAGAATGCCATGCCAACACCAAGGAGTGTTTCAATTGTGGTCAAGAGGGGCATCGCAAGAAAGAATGTCCTCAACAAAAACCAGAAGGAAAGAAGGACGAAAATATGGTTCCTGCTCGGGTTTTTGCTTTAACCCAAGGAGAGGCGGATGCTAGCAACAAGGTGGTCACAGGTCAGGTTTCCATCCTCAATAATTTATGTCATGTATTATTTGATTCGGGAGCCACTCATTCGTATATTTCGTTAGGAATGATAGATAAACTAGACAAACCTAGTGAAAGATTTAGAACTAGGTTTGTAACCGAGATGCCTTCGGGCAAAGTAGTTCTATCATCACGAATTGTACGAGGCGTACCAATCAAGATTGAGGACAAGGAACTAGAAGGAGACCTGATAGAGCTGGTGATCAAAGACTTCGACGTCATACTAGGCATGGATTGGCTAGCACGGCATGGCGCAACGATCGACTGCAGACGCAAGAAGGTGATGTTCGAGACTCCTGACGGCCAGAAACTATGCTTCATGGGACAAGCTTCAGGACTACGCACCCCGTTAGTGTCATCTCTCAAAGCTCAGAGAATGATGGAGAAAGGATGCCAAGAGTTCTTAGCCAGCATCACGAATGTGGAGAAGGAGACATCACTTAAGGTTGGAGACGTTCGGGTTATACAAGAATTTTCAGAGGTATTTCCCGATGACTTGCCAGGATTGCCGCCAAATCGAGAAATAGACTTCACGATAGAATTAGTACCAGGCACCGAGCCTATCTCTAAGGCACCATACCGGATGGCACCTACGGAACTCAAGGAGTTAAAGACGCAGCTACAAGAACTCCTAGACTTGGGTTTCATTAGGCCAAGCCATTCACCATGGGGAGCTTCGGTACTATTCGTGAAGAAGAAGGACGGAAGTATGCGCATGTGCATAGACTACCGTGAGCTGAACAAAGTAACGATTAAGAACAAGTACCCGATACCTCAGATTGATGATTTGTTCGATCAACTCCGAGGCGCGAATGTATTTTCTAAGATCGATCTACGGTCCGGGTATCATCAGCTCAAGGTAAAGGGAGAAGATATTCCTAAGACAGCCTTTAGGACTCGTTATGGACACTATGAGTTCTTGGTTATGTCTTTTGGTCTTACTAACGCACCAGCCGCGTTTATGGATTTAATGAATAGGGTCTTCAAGGAATACTTGGATAAATTCGTCGTTGTGTTCATCGACGACATTTTAATTTACTCCAAGGATGAAGTGGATCATGAGGAACACTTGAGGATGATTTTGACGCGATTGAAGGAGCACCAACTCTACGCGAAGTTCAAGAAATGCGAGTTTTGGCTCTCACAAGTGGCGTTCCTCGGGCACATCATATCAAAAGACGGAGTTGCAGTAGATCCATCGAAGGTAGAGGCCGTGAAGGATTGGCCTAGACCAAAGAACGCGTCAGAAGTAAGAAGCTTCTTAGGGCTAGCAGGTTACTATAGAAAGTTTGTAGAGGGCTTTTCTAAGATAGCCACTCCACTCACCAACCTGACCCGGAAGCAACAAAAATTTAACTGGGATGATAAGTGTGAAGAAAGCTTCCAGTTGCTTAAGGATAAGCTTTGCTCAACACCAGTACTTAGTGTCCCAAAACCCAACGACAAGTTCATTGTCTACTGTGATGCATCAAAGTTAGGATTGGGATGCGTACTGATGCAAAATGACAAGGTGATAGCCTACGCCTCACGTCAGTTAAAGGAGTATGAACAACGCTATCCAACTCATGATATGGAGTTGGCAGCGGTGGTCTTTGCGTTAAAAATCAGGCGCCATTATCTTTACGGAGAACGGTGCGAGATTTACACGGACCACAAGAGTTTAAAATACTTCTTTACACAGAAGGAGCTTAACATGAGGCAGCGCCGGTGGTTGGAGTTAGTAAAGGATTACGACTACGAAATCCTATACCACCCGGGAAAGGTAAATGTAGTTGCCGATGCACTGAGCCGGAAAAGCTATGGGAATTTAGCAGCCTTATCCGGAATTGAAAAGCCGCTACAGCAGGAGCTTATCAGTGCCGGAATAGAAGTGATTGTAGGCAAGCTGGCTAACTTGTCTGTCCAATCGAATCTGCTAGAGGACATACGAATTGGTCAGGGACATGACGACACACTAGCAGCACACATGGATGCAGTCAGAGAAGGCAAGACTACAGATTTCTCAATATCCAGTCAAGGTTTATTGAGATATAAGGATCGGGTATGCGTGCCAGACAATCAGAATATTAAGAAGACGATCCTAGAAGAAGCGCACAGCACCCCATACTCAGTTCATCCAGGGTCTACCAAGATGACTCATGACATCAAGGTAATATATTGGTGGCCAGGGATGAAGAAGGACATAGCGGAGTATGTATCTAAGTGTCTGGTATGCTAGCAAGTGAAAGCGGAGCATCAGCGCCCTGCAGGATTATTGCAACCGCTTAGCATACCGGAATGGAAGTGGGACAACATAGCCATGGACTTCGTGACGGGTCTGCCAAAGACGAATAAGCAACATGATTCCGCTTGGATAGTAATAGATAGACTAACCAAGTCGGCTCATTTCCTGCCGGTTAAGACTTCATATACGGCAGACCAATATGCAGACATCTACATCCAAGAGATTGTACGATTGCATGGAATCCCCAAGACGATAGTGTCAGATAGAGGATCAGTATTTATGTCAAGATTTTGGAGAAGCTTACAGCAAGCTATGGGTACTAAGTTAAGCCTTAGTACAGCTTTCCATCCTCAGACAGATGGGCAGTCTGAGCGTACGATTCAGATCTTAGAGGATATGCTACGCGCATGTGTACTTGATTTCGGAGGATCATGGAACAAGTACTTACCACTGATCGAGTTCTCATACAACAACAGCTACCAGTCGACGATCGGAATGGCACCTTATGAGTTTCTATATGGAAGAAGGTGCCGATCACCGTTGCACTGGGACGAGGTAGGAGAAAGGCAGCTTCTAGGGCCCGAAGCTGTTAGACAAGCACAAGAAGCAGTAGCGCTTATTAGACAGCGTATGCTTGCTGCTCAAAGCCGTCAGAAAAGCTATGCGGATGCCAAGCGACGCGATGTGGAGTTCCAAGTTGGGGATCAAGTCTTCCTGAAGATATCTCCTATGAAGGGTGTCAAGCGGTTCGGGAAGAAAGGCAAGCTCAGTCCCCGATTCATAGGTCCTTTTGAGATATTGGACAAAGTGGGACCAGTTGCGTATAGACTAGCCCTACCGCCAGCACTAGCCGATAGTCACAACGTCTTCCACATTTCGATGCTACGCAAGTATGTGTCAGACCCATCTCATGTCCTCAAGTACGATACCATAGCGCTCCAGAAAGACTTAAGTTACGAGGAACGACCGGTTAGCATCCTAGATAGAGGGATGAAGAAGTTACGGTCCAAGAGCTTTCCTATAGTCAAAGTCCTATGGAGCAATAGTTCTGAACGCGAGGCAACGTGGGAGTTGGAGGAGGACATGCAGAGCCGGTATCCGGAGTTATTTGGTAAGTAAATTTCGAGGACGAAATTCTTTTTAGTAGGGGAGAATTGTAGAGTCCAAGAACTTTACTTAGCTAATTGTTTAGTAGTATTATAGTATGTATAGTATTATCTTTGTTACTGTGGATTTTTGGTTCAGACCGGGAGTTATTTGGACACTCATAGTAGTACTTATAGACTTTCTAAGTTTAACCTATAGTTAAGAATATTAAGTTTAACCTAAGGTTTGATTAATGTGACTGATATTAAGGATTATATTTATTGTACTATAAGGTTTAGATATCAACCAATAGGATTTTAAGCACATGTTATGAATGGTGATTAAGGATTAAGTATTTTTGAGGATTAAATTTAATAAGGAGTAAAGTTTGAATGTTATAGGGTCAGTCAGCAGCTTTGAATACGTTGAGGGCTTAGTCAAGGCTGTTTACTCCATTCAAACTTAGCTAAAAATGTGTAATTTCGTGTTTAAAAATTCAGCGTGTGCCGATATATCGCAGCTATAGGGGGCGATATATCACAGCACGTAGATACGGAAAACACGAATCGATGCACGGTCGCCTCGGGAACAATGGTCCAGGCGATATATCGCCTATAGGGGGCGATATATCGCCTCCTCCAGCATAAATTCAAACACTTTTGAATTATTTTCCTTTCAGCCATTCAAACTCCTCCATAAGTCCAGCATCTTTTGAACGAGTCTTCAGCCTCTGCTGAACGATTATTCAAATGATTTTCACCTAAAAAGCCATTATTTTTATTCAAGTAAAATCAATATACTTTCATTCCCAAACTCTATAAATAGGACCTAGTACCCAGCCATTATTCACCTTTTACTCTAAGTTCAGAAGCTGCTAGTGTTAAGTGTGTGTGAGAGTGTAAACACCTGGTTTGGGAAAATCATAAGCTTAAACATCATAAGCTTATCAAACACTTTGGGAAGTGAGGTTCTATAGTATTTCGGTTGTGGTGTAGATTGATCTTACAAGTCTTTGAGGTAACCAAAAACTCTAGTTCATTTCTGTATTATGTTATTTTCTTTCTAGTCTTCTACTCAATCTCTAACCTTAATCTTCATTATTGGTTAGGGAATCTAAGTTCTTGAGCACATAAGTTTGGTAAGTGTGACTTTCAATGGTTTAGTCTTCCCATTCCTTTTCATCTCTTTTCCTTATTTAGACTCACTCTTGTTCATTATGGTTTTAGGAGTGTTACAAAAGTCCCATCTCAGTCCATCATATCCCGGTAACTTTGGTAAGGAAAATAGGATAGAATCTATATGTGTTTTGCTTATGTTATCTTATGTATTATGTTATGAAATATGATATGTTATGAATATGTATGAATGTGTATGTTTGTAGGCTTGGGCTTATGCCCTATTTGACTAACAAGACCCCAAAAAGATTATGGGCATATGCCTACTTAGCTAGTAGGACCCCACTAATCTCATGGGCATAAGCTTGTTTAGTCTATGGGACCCCAAGTAATAATGGCCATTATAATAAGTGTATGTATTAAGTGTTATGATATGTCTTTACGTTTATTATGAAATTTATGTTTATGACTATGTGTTAGATTTTCCTTGCTGGGCATTAGGCTCATTCCTTTCTGTTTTATGTGCAGGAAAATAAGTTTTAGAGGCGGTAAGATTCGTAACGCTTAGAGGATGTGTATCGATGGTGAATGGAGTCAAGGGGCCGAGCGTTATTCGATTCGAGGATGTAGTCTTGTATTTACTTTTTATGGTTTTACATGTATTTTCTGCATTTTCTATGCAACTCTTTTCATTTTAAGTTATTTTTTTTTTAAAGACAATGGGTACCCATATCCTACTTATTTTTATGAAAGTAACCTTTGTTTCTACAAGTTTATAATAAATTATGGTATTTTCGCAAATGTATGTTTTAGTAAGAATTTGTATGTATAGTTCGATAATGGTCCAAGAGTCTAGATTAGTGGGTCATTACACCTACAAACATACATAACATAACATAATAAAAACATAGGATAACATATAAAAAGCATATAACATATAAATTCTATCCTATTTTCCTTACCAAAATTACCGGGATATGTGGACAGAGTTGGGACTTTGGAACACTCCTAAAAACCATTTATGAAAGGGTGAGTCTATTGAAGAAAAAGAGATGAAAGAGATGAAGGAACTATACTTTTAAAAATATACTTACCAAAACCTTTCGCTCAAGAACTTAGATTTCCTAACCAAAATAAGAATAAGGTTAGAATGAGTAGAAGACTATGAGAACTTTTAAAGAAAAAGTACAGAAACGAACTAGAGTTTAGGATACCTTGAAGACTTATAAGACCGATCTAAACCTTGAACCGAAATGCTATAAAATCTTACTTCCCAAGTGTTTTGATAAGCTTATGATGATCAAGCTTATGTTTCCCAACCCAAGTGTTTACACTCTCACACTCACCTAGCAACTTGCAGCCTCTGAACTTAGAGTAAATGATGAACAATGGCTGGGTACTAGGTCCTATTTATAGAGTTTAGGAATGAAGAGATCTTCATTTAACTTGAATAAAAATAATGGCTTTTTAAGTGAAAATAATTTGAATTATCGTTCAGCAGAGGCTGAAGACTCGTTCAAAAAGATGCTGGACTTATCAAGAGGTTGAAGGGTTGAATGGAAAATGATTTCAAAAACTTTCAAAATATGCTGAGAGGGGCGATATATCGCCCCTGTAGGCGATATATCGCTTGGGCCAGTATGCCCAAGGCAGTCGTGCATCGTTTCGTGTTTTTTGTATCTTCGTGCTGCGATATATCGCCCCTATAGCTGCGATATAGACACAAACTCTGCTATGTCCTTCTTCATTCCTGGCCACCAATATACTGCCTTAACATCATGAGTCATCTTGGTAGACCCTGGGTGAACTGAGTACGGGGTGCTGTGCGCTTCTTCCAGAATCGTCTTCTTAATACTTTGATCATTTGGCACGCATACCCGGTCCTTATATCTCAATAAACCTTGGCTAGATATTGAGAAATCTGTTGCTTTGCCTTCTCTGACTGCATCCATATGTGCTGCTAGTGTATCGTCATGTACCTGACCAATCCGTATATCCTCTAGCAAATTCGATTGGATAGAAAAGTTAGCCAGCTTGCCTACAACTACTTCTATTCTGGCACTGATAAGCTCCTGCTATAGTGGCTTTTCTATTCCGGATAAAGCTGCTAAATTCCCATAACTTTTCCTACTAAGGGCATCGGCAACTACGTTCGCCTTTCCTGGGTGGTATAGGATTTCGCAGTCGTAATCCTTCACTAACTCCAACCACCTGTGCTGCCTCATGTTAAGCTCCTTCTGCGTAAAGAAGTATTTTAAACTCTTGTGGTCTGTATAAATCTCGCACCGTTCTCCGTAAAGATAATGGCGCCAGATTTTTAACGCAAAGACCACCGCTGCCAACTCCATATCGTGAGTTGGATAGCGCTGCTCGTACTCCTTCAATTGTCGTGAGGCGTAGGCTATCACCTTGTCATTTTGCATCAGCACGCAACCCAATCCTTGTTTTGATGCATCGCAGTAGACAACGAACTTATCGCTGGGTGTCGGTACACTAAGTACTGGTGCCGAGAAAAGCTTATCCTTGAGTAATTGGAAACTTTCTTCACACTTTTCATTCCAGTTAAATCTTTGTTGTTTCCGGGTCAGGTTGGTGAGCGGAGTGGCTATCTTTGAAAAGCCCTCTATAAACTTCCTATAATAACCTGCTAACCCTAGAAAGCTTCTTACTTCAGATGCGTTCTTTGGTCTGGGCCAATCCTTCACGGCCTCTACCTTTGATGGGTCTACTGCAACTCCGTCTTTCGATATAATGTGCCCGAGGAACGCCACTTGCGAAAGACAAAATTCACATTTCTTGAACTTGGCGTAGAGTTGATGCTCCTTCAATCGCGTCAAAATTAACCTCAAATGTTCCTCGTGCTCTACTTCATCCTTGGAGTATATCAAAATGTCGTCGATGAACACAACGATGAATTTATCTAAGTAATCCTTGAAGACCCTACTCATTAAGTTCATAAACACGGCTGGTGCGTTAGTAAGACCAAAGGACATAACCAAGAACTCGTAATGTCCATAACGAGTCCTAAAGGCTGTCTTAGGAATATCTTCTCCTTTTACCTTGAGCTGATGATACCCGGACCGTAAATCGATCTTCGAGAATATAGTCGCGCCTCGGAGTTGATCAAACAAATCGTCTATCCGAGGTAGCGGGTACTTGTTCTTAATTGTTACTTTGTTCAGCTCACGATAGTCTATGCACATTCACATACTTTCGTCCTTCTTCTTCACGAATAGTACCGGAGCTCCCCATGGCGAATGGCTTGGCCTAATAAAACCCAAGTCTAGGAGTTCTTGTAGCTACGTCTTTAACTCCTTGAGTTCCGTGAGTACCATCCGGTATGGTGCCTTAGAGATAGGCTCGGTGCCTGGTACTAATTCTATCGTGAAGTCTATTTCTCGAGTTGGCAATCCTGGCAAGTCATCGGGAAATACTTCTGGAAATTCTTGTATAACACGGACATCTCTAACCTTAAGTGGTGTCTCCCTTTCCACATTCGTGATGCTGGCTAAGAACGCTTGACATCCTTTCTCCATCATTCTCTGAGCTTTGAGAGATGATACTAACGGGGTGCGCAATCCTGAAGCTTGTCCCATGAAGCATAGTCTCTGGCTGTCAGGAGTCTTGAACATCACCTTCTTGCGTTTGCAGTCGATGGTTGCGCCATGCCGTGCTAGCCAATCCATGCCTAATATTACGTCGAAGTCCTTGATCACTAGCTCTATCAGGTATCCTTCTAGTTCTATGTCCTCAATCTTGATCGGCACGCCTCGTACTATCCGTGATGATAGAACTACTTTGCCCGAAGGCAACTCGGTTACAAACCTAGTTCTAAATCTTTCACAAGGTTTGCCTAGTTTTTCTATCATTCCTAACGAGATATACGAATGAGTGGCTCCCGAATCAAATAATACAGAACATAAGTTATTGAGGATGGAAACCTGACCTGTGACCACCTTGTTGCTAGCATCAGCCTCTCCTTGGGTTAAAGTAAAAACCCTAGCAGGAACCATCTTTTTCGTCCTTCTTCCCTTCTGGCTTCTGCTGAGGACAATCTCTTTTACGATGCCCTTCCTGACCACAGTTAAAGAATTCCTTGGTGTTTGCGTGGCATTCTCTAGGATGCTTCTTTTGACACTTAGCACATGGCGGGTATTCCACGTAACCCGGCCTATTTCCCCCATTATTCGTACGTGCCCTCTTATCGCTGTCGAATTTCTTGTTATCCGGATGCCGTCTTTTCTGGCCGTTACCGTTGTTGCTGGATTGATTCCTGCCATGTGGTTGTTGTTCCGACTGGTCTGAGGTTGACTCTGCTGTCTAGGTTCAGGCTTACTGGCTTCTTCTTTGCTTACATTGGCCTGAAACCTTTCTACTTCGATTGCCGTCTCAAGAACGTCGACATATGTAGTGTTTCCCAGGTTTCCTAACTTAACCCCCATCTCGATTTTTGGTCGAAGTCCTTTAACAAATTTGTTCACCCTTAGAAAATCGGTTGGAACCATCTCAGATGTGAACTTAGCTTAGCGATCGAACTGACGATCATACTCTGCCACTGATAAAGTACCCTGCTTCAAGTTGGCGAACTCCTCAACTCTCGTAGCGAGTACAGCCGAATTGTAGTACTTCTTGTGGAAGAGCTCCACAAATCGGTTCCATGTCATGGTGGCAGCATCATGAGATTGCTGGACCAAGTCCCACCATATCCTGGCATCCTTCTTGAGCAAAGACGAGACGCAGGATATGCAGTCCGCATTACTGAGATTCATGTGCGTCAGAATCGGCTCCACATTCCTTAGCCACTCTTCTGCCTCAAAGGGGTCTGTAGTCCCTTCGAAGTTTGGAGCATGCTGCTTGCGGAACCTCTCATACACTGGCTCCATGTTCGGTACTGGATATGGTGCATAGTTCGTCATTGGCCATCCCCCATATGGACCAACTTGTTGGGGTGCTGGGGCCATTTGTTGTGGCTGCGGCTGCGGCGGAGGCTGAGTTTGAGCCTGTTGGCGTTGTTGTTGCAAAAGTTCCTCGACTTGCTGTCGCATTCTAGCGATCTCCGCAGTGTTGTCAGCTGGCGGTGCCGGCACGTTGTAGTGGTTAGTAGCACGCACTCCCCTTCTGCGAACTGGAGGGGCTTCATTGGTTGCTGGGACGGTGTTGGAGGCATTTCCGTTGGTGCGTACAGATCTTCAGAGTGACATCGTAGCAGAGTTCTAACAGTTGAAAGAAACATGTTAAGAACTTTACCTAATATGCTCTAAGGAAAAACTTATTGTAAAACAAACATATCTCGGACCTATTTATTATGACTTCTTATGAAAAATTATATAAGTCTTTATTTATTATTTAGAGTGGGTTTCTATACTTAGAAAAACAAGTCATCTTTATTTTCTAAGTGTATTTCTAATCATCCTATATGACTTAATTCTCAGGCTCGAAACTTATCTTTGTTCCAAAGTTAACCATATTGAGGGAGGGCTGGGATCAGTAAAATCGTTCCCACTACTAAGGCCCCCTAACTCTCAATAAGGAAACTTGGTTCATTGATTTGTATCCACCCTCACCGAACTTAGTCATTATTCATTTTATTTAGTATTTATTATGATTGCAAAAATAAAATCAAACTCATACATGATAATAAAATAACATGAAATTAATATGGAAAAAATAGTTTTCACTTATTACAATCATAAAATAAAGAAAGAAACAAAACAAACAATGAAATACTAACTATTCTAAAAATCAAGATCTTCTACATTCGATCCTTCATCTAGCATGTCATCATCTATCTCCTCATAATCATCATTGTCATGTGCATCAAAATGTCCTCTAGGAAGGTTTTTGAAAATCCTATGTTTTTGCTCATTTGAAAACTGAAATTCTGATTTTGCAGTGAACCTTATTAAGAGGAAATAATATCGTATCGCTAATGGCAGTTCGTCCTCATCATTCATGGTTTCCCATATTTCTTCTAAGGCTACTATTACAGGATGAAAATATTTAAATAGCCTAATTATTAATACATATTGTTCTGTTGATCTCATCCTTATTTGCTTAGACTCTTGAAGGTGACCTATCTCTTTGTGGAACAAGAGCAATCTTCGTGTGATTGTTTCTAGTGCTCCTATGGTGTTTCTTGGCTCCCTTATTCTTTTTAAAGCCTTAATGGCTCGAATATCCTGATAGGTTAAAGCTCTGTTCATACTTAACTGAAAACATAAATACTAAAAATTGTTAGCTATACACATAAGCAAAATAATCATAACTTAAATACTTACTTGGCGGTCAGATTCGGAGCTTTGAGTGTGTGTATCGAGGAGAACTTCATGCGAAGGAACCGTTGCTCTGATACCAACTGTAATGACCCAACTACTCTAGACTTTTGGACCATTAACGAAAACTATACATACTAATCCTTAATAAAACTTACAAGTGAAAATACCATAACTTTATTAAGAAACTTGTAAAAATAAGAGTTAAACTTACATAAAATTTAGGTTAGGATATGGGATCCCATTGTTTTAAAAACAAAACAAAACATAATTTAAAATAAAAAGGGATTACATAACAAGTGCGGAAAAATACATGTAAAAACCATAAAAACAAAACTACATCCTCGAATCGTAACGCTTGGCTCTTGAATCCATTCGGCCTCAATACACATTCTCCAAGCTTCCAAGAACCCTTCCCGCCACGACTATTTTCCTGCACATATAAACAAAAAGGAATGAGCCTAATGCCCAGCAAGGAAAATCTAACACATAGTTCATATACATAAATTTCATAAGAAACATAAAAACATAACATAACACTTATATCACACACATACTATAATGGCCATTATTACTTGGGGTCCCATAGACTAAACAAGTCATATGCCCATTAAATTAGTGGGGTCCTACTAGCTAAGCAGGTCATATGCCCATAATCTATTTGGGGCTTGTTAGTCATATGGGTCATATGCCCAAGCCTACAAACATACATAACATAACATAATAAAAACATAAGATAACATATAAAAAGCATATAACATATAAATTCTATCCTATTTTCCTTACCAAAATTACCGGGATATGTGGACAGAGTTGGGACTTTGGAACACTCCTAAAAACCATTTATGAAAGGGTGAGTCTATTGAAGAAAAAGAGATGAAAGAGATGAAGGAACTATACTTTTAAAAATATACTTACCAAAACCTTTCGCTCAAGAACTTAGATTTCCTAACCAAAATAAGAATAAGGTTAGAATGAGTAGAAGACTATGAGAACTTTTAAAGAAAAAGTACAGAAACGAACTAGAGTTTGGGATACCTTGAAGACTTATAAGACCGATCTAAACCTTGAACCAAAATGCTATAAAATCTTACTTCCCAAGTGTTTTGATAAGCTTATGATGATCAAGCTTATGTTTCCCAACCCAAGTGTTTACACTCTCACACTCACCTAGCAACTTGCAGCCTCTGAACTTAGAGTAAAAGATGAACAATGGCTGGGTACTAGGTCCTATTTATAGAGTTTAGGAATGAAGAGATCTTCATTTAACTTGAATAAAAATAATGGCTTTTTAAGTGAAAATAATTTGAATTATCGTTCAGCAGAGGCTGAAGACTCGTTCAAAAAGATGTTGGACTTATCAAGAGGTTGAAGGGTTGAATGGAAAATGATTTCAAAAACTTTCAAAATATGCTGAGAGGGGTGATATATCGCCCCCTGTAGGCGATATATCGCTTGGGCCAGTATGCCCGAGGCAGTCGTGCATCGTTTCGTGTTTTTCGTATCTTCGTGCTGCGATATATCGCCCCCTATTGCTGCGATATATTGCCCCCTATAGCTGCGATATATCGCCCCCTATAGCTGCGATATATCGACATACGTTGATTATTTAAACACGAAATTACACATTTTTAGCTTAATTTGAATTGAGTAAACCGCCTTGACTAAGCCCTTAAACGTTTTCAAAGCTGCTGACTGACCTTAGAGTATTCAAATTTTAACCTTAATAAATTAAATCCTCAAAATACTTAATCATTATTAAACCCATACATAACATGTGTTATTTTCCTATTGGTTCTTATCTAAACCTTATAGTATAATAAATATTATCCTCAATATCAGTCCTATTAATCAAACCTTAGGTTAAAATTAATATTCCTAACCTATAGGTTAAACTTAGAAAATCTACAAGTACTACTATGAGTGTCCAAATAAATCCCGGTCTGAACCAAAAATCCACAGTCATAAAGATCATACTATTATTACTATTATACTACTATCTAACTTAGCTAAGTAAAGTTCTTGGACTCTACAGTCCCATCTAAGACCATAAGAAAAATGCCACTGAAACTGTGGAATGAAAACAAACCTAGTTTGCACCATTTTCGTATTTGGGGCTGTCCTGCTCGTGTTCTTAGACCTAAATTAGGGAAACTTGATTCGAGGTCTGAAGTATTCATTTTCGTGGGCTATGCTCCAAAAAACAAGAGGTGGTTTCTTTTATAGTCCCAAGGACCAAAAGGTATTTGTTTCAACAAATGAGACCTTCCTTGAACATGAATATTTGGATAACTATAAACGTCGGAGCAAAGTAGTTTTGGAGGAACTCACAACTGATACGATTCCATCACCTTCATTGTCATCATTAAATGATAAGCGAAAAACCGAGGAAACAAAAATTCCTAAAAAGGAAACCCCAGTGCAACGTCATAGTGGGAGGATTGTGAGACAACCTTTTCGCTACGAACAAGAGGCACATGTCCTTGTTTCTAATACAGACAAGGGCGATCCATTAACCTTCAAAGAGGCCATGGATGATCCTGAAAATGAGAAATGACTATAAGCCATGAACTAAGAAATAGAATCCATGTATTCTAATTCTGTCTGGTAACTTGTAAACCCACCTGAAGATGTTAGGCCCATTGGGTGAAAATGGATATACAAGAAGAAAAGAGGTGTAGATGGGAAAGTTGAGACTATCAAAGCAAGTCTAGTAGCCAAAGGTTACACTTAGAGAGAATGTGTTGATTATGAAGAAACATTTTCTCCTGTGGCCATGCTGAAATCCATTCACATTGTCTCGTCCATAGCTGGCACGTATGATTAAGAGATATGGCAGATAGACGTCAAGACAACCTTCCTTAATGAATATCTTGATGAAAGTTTTCATATGGTACAACCAGAAGGGTTCATCAAGAATGGGGAAAATCAAAAGGTGTGTAAGTTACTGAAATCCATTTATAGATTAAAGCAAGCATGTAGATCTTGGAATATCACCTTCGATGAAACAATTAAAACATATGGCTTTGAATAGAATATCGATGAAGCATGTGTATATAAATATATCAAAGGAAAAGTGGTGGTTTTCCTAGTTCTTTATGTGGATGGAATTCTCCTCATTGGCAACGATGTAGAGCCACTGTCAAACGTAAAGAAGTATTTGTCGAAAAGTTCCAAATGAAAGATTTGGGCAATGCGAGCTATGTTCTGGGAATCCAAATCCTAAGGGATAGGAAGAACAAGATCTTGACACTTTCTCATGCTAAATATATAAATAAGGTGCTTGAAAGGTTCTCTATGGAGAATTCCAAGAAAGGTCAGTTACCAACCAGACATGGAATTACTCTTTCCAAAGATACCTACAGAGGAAGAGGACATGAGAAAGTATCCCTATGCTTCAGCAGTTGGATATCTAATGTATGCTATGTTGTTTACTAGGCCTGACATATGCAATGAAATAGGGATTATAAGTCGTTATCAATCAAATCAGGTTTGGAACACTAGATTGCAGTAAAACACATTCTCAAGTATCTAAGGAGAACGAGAGATTATATGCTTGTATATTTAGGGGGTGAGTTAAACCCTACTGAATACACTGATTCTGATTTCCAATCAGACAAAGACAGTCGTAAGTCGACATCTGGGTCAATGTTCACTCTTGGTGGAGGAGCTATAGTCTGGAGAAGTATTAAGCAATCCACTATTGCAGATTCAACCATGGAAGCAAAGTATATAGCGGGTTATGAAGTAGCTAAGGAAGCGGGTTGGTTGAGGAAGTCCTACACCGATCTGGAAGTAGTTCCAGATATGGATAAGCCACTAATCTTGTACCGTGACATCAGTGGAACAGTAGCTAATTCCAAGGAACCTAGAAGCCACAAGAGAGGAAAGTATATAGAAAGGAAATACCATCTGGTTAGAGAGATTGTGCACAGAGGTGATGTGACTATTATGAAGATAGTGTCAGAGCAGAACCTGGCAGACCCATTTACCAAGACACTTCTTGCAAAGTCGATTATGGGTCATGTATGCAACATGGGATTAAGGGATATGCCTCACTTGCTTTGAGGGCAAGTGGGAGACTGTTATGATTAATGCCCTAAAATCTTGAAAAGACATTTTATTGATTTAAATAAAACTAAAATTTTATTATATTTGAATGTTATAATTATTGTTTGAACTGATTATATAATAATATTAAGAAAATTCCGTATTCATTCATGATAATATGATCTTGTATTAGTATGAGAGAATAAAGATCATATTTAATGAATCAAATAGTCAGTAACATATTAAAGTATGGAATCTTTAATGAATGGTTATTAGTGTGGCTTACTAAGCATACAGGATGAAAGTGATCTAGATTTGGATTACTGATGTAAATTGTTTACCCAAAATATTTGCATGATGATGTGGCACAGTCTAGGCGCACGTGGATAGCACATGACTTATTATTGCTAGAGACCTGGTCGACCAACGATCAGGTTATCAAAAGGAAAATTAAGCTACTTGATGGGCACAAGGAATATACTAAATAGCAAGGAAGAAGATGAGCTGACATATACGACCAGATTTGCTCGTAGGACCGAAGCCAGAATTCAAATACAGTTATGAGTTTGATATTTCTAGGATATTTGTTTATCTTTATATGTACATATCATTATTTCTATTATTATTCAAATATGCTTGTAACAAAAATTGAACATGGCCCATGGGCCCATATGTACATCTTAGAGCCTATAAGTAGGACTTGTGGAATTCATTTAGGGAGAGAATTTTTTGTAATCAAGAGAGATATAGTGTTTTTATCCACGAAACTTGTACTCATCTTCAACCTCGTGAAACTCGTGAACCCTAGTTCACTAATCCCAGGTTTTGAAGTTTTACATCAATAAGTTAACGAAGTGGACATAGGTCATTACCATTCTTTGGGGCCGAACCACTATAAATCTTGGTGTCGTTTACCTTCTTGAGTTCAATTCATCGCATTTCTATCGTTTTTAGTGACTCCGTGTCGTTGACCAAATTAGGGGTCAACATAAATAGACATCTTAGTAAAGGTGTTGTATATAATATATATTATATATGACATGATTGATGAAAATTAATTATCTTTATAAACTTGCCGTTTGACATAAAGATTTAATTTTTATCATAACGGATGATCATTTGTAGATCAGTGTAAATTATGAGTATTCTTGAACTCCTGTTTGTGTTTATTGGATCTTTTGATTCACTCGTTAAGGTTACTAAGTATAATGATGCTAATGACTTTTGTTTTGGAGATTCAATATCGTGAATGGCTGAGAACATGATTTAAAATAATGGAATCCATATTAACAGATCGAATATTGGTTCCCTTAAGGGTTAATTATGGAAATGAATAGTTATTGAGCTCAAATCTATAATTTGATTATAGATTTGTTTTGACCAGCTCTTATTAATGAACCAATAAATGGAGGACATAACTACTTTTATTGATTATATCAATGAACTACAAAAGAAAACTCTATAAATATAATTCTATAAATACTTACAGTACAATTCCATATTTATAGTGGAGTAATCATGGAATTAATAAATAAGATTATTAGATTAAAGAGTTTAATTAATAATCTGGTTTATTGAAGCTTTGTATTATAGGTCCATGGTCCCCAGATCACCTCTGTTGTAACACCCTACTACATAGGGACCGTTACACTGTGTATTTTAAATTGTGCTAAACTCGCTAAATGAGTCATTTGGCCATAATTGTGTAACTAAATATGATTAACGATTTAGGGTTAAAATTTTTGGTCAAAGATACAAACGTTTCACTAGAATGTTTACTGTATACATGGGATCCCAAAATACATTTAAAATGTTAATTACAATAAAAGAGTTACAACTTGTCGACCTAAGCGAAAAAATAGGGTTTGACCCTAGTTCCCCTTTAAAACCTCGGCCGTGGTGGTTGAGCAGCCGCATATGTACACAACGTCACCTAAGCTCTCCAACTCAAGGATGGTCCAGCTTTCTTTTACCTTTACCTACACCACATAGCACCCGTGAGCCGAGGCTCAGCAAGAAAACTAAAACATGCTCATAAGCAGTTAATAACATGTCACCAAATCATAATAGGCATGCCTAGCAGTAATAACCCAATTCATGCATGCATGCAAGTACAAAAAAATGATTATGGGATCATTCTAGAGCTTGCAGCCCTAATCAAATGACCATGGGGTCAACCTGGGGTCCTTTGCCCTGAATAGATGACCGTGGAGTCATCCTCGGGTCCTGTGCCCTAGGTAGATAATTGTGGAGTCATCCTGGGTCCTATGCCCTGGATAGATGACCATGGACTCAACCTGGGGTCTTGTGCCCTGGATAGATGATAGTGGAGTCATCCTGGGGTCTTGTGCCCTGGATAGATGACCATGGATTTAACCTGGGGTCCTATGCCCTAGATAGATGACTGTGGAGTCATCCTTGGGTCCTGTACCCTAGCCATGTGACCATCAAGTCACTCTGGGCCTTTTAGCCCTAGCTCCGAGTAACTAGCCATGGAACTAGTCAAGCGCTTTAGTTTTCTTCGACCATAGGGTCGGATGAGCTTATAATTCTATGTTGATTAGATCTAATCATATTGACTAGTGCTCAATGCGCTATTGCCGCTCATGAATAATAAGTCAGTGCTTTACGACTAGTGCTCAGCGTTATTTCCATCCTTGGCTAATAAGTCAGTGCTTCCTCAATGAGGTAATGCAAACAGGTATGTATCATATGTCAAATATCTAGATATAAGGCATTCAAAATCCTTAATCAATAATCACAAGCATAATCATAATCATGCACATTTATAGAGACCCAAGCTCTGGTCAATTCCATATTCAACATTCATGCCATGCCATAATCATATGCATCACATACTGGGTGCAGTTTTCTTACCTTTGGTCCAAGCACAGGTTACCAATAAATGACCCTCGAGCACGATCCTAATTCTGAAACACTAGCGATCACCTAGTCACAACCATAATATAGAATCCCATAAAAAATGAGTAAATAAAGACTTCTGGACCAAGTCCTAGCTTCTGGGATGTCAAATCCTACCAAACCGGGTAGAAGGATTGATCCCGAGCTCTTAGGTTTAAGATCCTATAACTAAAAACCCAACCTGGCCAAAACTGCATAGGCGGGCCGTGACTTGGCCCTGGGGGTCGCGGCGTGCCTCCCAGACAGATAGCCCTCTACATGGGCTTCAGGGTGTGGGCTGTGACTTGGCCCCTAGAGTCGGGCGCGCCCACTAGGCAGAACCCCTCTTGGTTCTGGGTTCACACAGGTCGCGACTTCCAAGAACAAGGTCGCGACCCACCCTTGAACCCAACCATTTTCTTCATTTTCCCATTTAAAATTCTCCAAAAACCTATACAAACATATTCAAATCCCGAAAACAAAGTTCCCAAACATCCCAATGGCCCAAAACAATCAAAACCTAAGCTTTAAACAACTCAAAAATTCATCAAAGCATAAAATCCAATCAAAGCTTAAAAACTCGAAAACTCAAAACTTAAAACTAGAGTTTCCTTCGAAAATGCTAGCAGTGTCAAAAAGAGAATGGGAGAGAGATAACGTACTGAACGTTCTTTTTATGTTTCTGATAGGTTTCTTTGAGCTTAAGTAACCTCAAGCAAATCCTAATGCTCAGGGTCCCAAAAACGCCCCCGAGGTAAAATAGTCAAAATTCCCTGAATTCCCTCCTGATATCACTAACTCCCAATATGTAATCAAATACTCATTCCCATTACCTAATATCCCAGTAATGTGCTAAATACCCAATATACCCCTTGTCTCACTCCGAGTCAAGTATGGGTCCCATTGTGACTTTCCCATTAGCTTGCTCCCTAGGATCGTCTCGTGCCGAGTAACCCAAACATATCCACATAGTAATGTAGTACCACATGTATGCCAAATATACCCATAACGGGCCAAATTACAAAAATTGGCCTTTTAAACGAAAAATGGACCCACATGCATATTTAATACACCTAAACATGCATATCAAGTAATATTATAATATAACTCACATAATCACATAATGATGCATATATATATCACATAATCACATAATTCCATAATTTTCCATCCTGGCCCCTTAATCAAGGCCCTAAGCCTTATTAGGAAATTTGAGACATTACAACTATCCCATCCTTACACAAATTTCGTCCTCAAAATTTTATTTGAATATCCAGAATATCAATCCCGCATATCTGATTCTAGTTTCCAGGTCGCTCCCTCGACCTTTCTGTTTCTATATCATACCTTAACTAAAGGTTTAGTTTTGTTCCTCAAAACTCTGTTCTTTCTGTCTCATATCTGGACTGGCTATTCCTCACAAGATAATCTAGCCTCTACTTCCAGATCATCATAACTTAACACACGAGTCTCATCTAACACATGTTTCCTCAACATGGAAATATGAAATACATTGTATACGGTCGACAATTCCGAAGATAAGGCCAATCTATAGGCCACCTGACCGATCCTATCTAGAATTTCAAACAGTCCTACTAATCTAGGTCTCAACTTCCTCTTATCTCCTCACCCCTTTCCATGGTAATACTCTAAGGAAGATATAACCTTCCACTTGGAACTTCACGTTCCTTCACTTCAAATTAACATAACTTTCCCATTTAATCTGAGAAGCGAGCATCCAAGCTTTATTCTTTTCAATAGCCTCAATGATCCACTGAACTACCACAAGATCCAAATATAACATCTTACCCATCTCATCCCAGTGAATGATCGATATACATTTCGTACCATACAACATCTCATAAGGTGCCCTTTTAATAATTGAATAACTCCCTCTGATTTACCATAAATTTGAGGATAATAAGGTGTACTGAAATCCAACTGTATACTCATTGCCTTCTACAACCTTCCCCAAAACTTAGAAGTAAATGCAGGGTCCTTATCCATCAAGGTAGACCTCAAAGTCCCGAGAAGGCATACTATCTCTCTTTCACAGAGATATCTACATAATGGTCAACTATATTATGCATCCTTATTGATAAAAGCAAGCTGACTTTGTATACTGGTCCATAAACCCCCCAAATCAAATCATGCTGGCCTACTATCCTGGGCAGCCCCACTGCGAAATCCATCGCGATGTTCTCTTACTTCCACTATGGAATATACAAAGGCTGTATTGGCCTTACTGATTTCTGATACTCTGTCTTGACCTGCTAACAGGTTAGGCACTTTGCCACGTATTCAATTACGTATGTCTCCATCCCAGGCCACCAATACAAAGTTTTCACATCCTGGTACATCTTCATGGTGCCTGGATGAAGAGAATAAGGGGTAGTATGAGATTCATCCAAAACTTCCCATTTAATCTCAGTGTCCATCAGAATACTAATCCGATCCTTATACCTCAATAAACTCATGCTTGACACTACATAGTCCTTAGTTAATCCAGCTAAGAAATTTCCCTCAATCCTTCCCCTCTATGGGTCACTCAACTGTTTTTCCTTTGATCCTCTCTAAAAGAGTAAAATGAAGCATAATATTGGCCAACTGGCCCACCAGTAACTCTATTCCAGTTCTGGTCATATCCTTCAGCTAACGTGATGCATAGGCAATCACCTTTTCTATCAATGAGGTAACAATCCTCAAGAATTCTTTCACAAAACCCATGTAATATCCTACCCATCCAAGGAAACTCCCGACTCCTGAAGGGTTCCTTGGCCTTGGCCAATTTATGATTGAGAGTATACCACAATATCATCAATCAAGACAATCACAAACCAATTCAAATAATCTCTGAATACCATGTTCATCTTATCCATCAAAACAACTGGGGCATAAGTCAAATCCACAAGATATAACTCACACTCCTAGTGCCCATATTTGATATAGAAGGCAGTCTTTTGCATATCCTTCTTCCTAATCTTCAGCTAGTAATAACAAGATCAAAGATCCACCTTAAAGAATATCGTCTTACTTAATAACTGAGCCTTTAGTTCCTACAACTCTGTTGAAGCCATTCAATACTGTGCCCTAGACCTAGTTCCGTCCCTAGCACCAACCTAATCACCATTCTCCCTCTTTGTGCAAAGGTAACCCTGATAAATCCCCTAAAACACATCTAGAAACTCACAGACTAATCCAGTCTGTCCTGGTCCCATTGGCACGACCTGAGGGGTAGCACCATACTAGCTAAGAGTCCTGTGCATCCCTCCTGCAATAGGTCTTTAGCTCTAAGTACAGATGTCACAAGCATACATGGTCCATGCACAGTGTCAACACATACAAGGGTTTCTCACCCTCAAGCCCAAGAGTTACCATCCTTTCCTTTCAATCTATCATTGCCCCAAACTCGGCTAACCAATCCATATCCAGGATCATATCGAAGTCAGTCATAACCAACTCTATCAAATCAATTGATGAGTCCTTTCCACAATAATCTAACTCATCTTTTAAAATTACCAATAGAGTACCACATTCTCATCACAACATAATCATGTAATATGCATATCAAGTCTAGGCCTCTCTAGATGTAACAAAGCAAAGAACAACATGGAATCAAAAACAATCAATATAATGCAAAAATCATAACTAAAAAGTTGACCTGCCACTACTGAGGAACCATCCCCAGTGTTTGTCTCAATCTCTGACTCTGATTGCGTCAGAGTGAACACTTGAGTTGGGGTCGAGCTATCCGCCCCCTTTGGCTCATCCTTCATTCGCCCTGGACAATCTCTCCTGAAGTGCCCAACCATCACACATAAGAAACATGCCTTTGCTCGGAATTCTCCCAAATGACGCCTCTTGCACCAAGTGCATTTTGGGTAGACTTTCCAATCCTCATCCTTGCCTGATCTAATAAATTGAGGTATCAGAGCTTCGCGCTCTCCATCAATCTCCTTCTCAATCTCATTTCCTATGCTCTCAACAATAAGAGCCTTCCCTACCACCTGAGCGTAGGTAGAGATTTCATGTACTAGGGCGACTCTAATGCCCTGAGCTATTATGGGATTCAATCCCTAGATAAATCATTATTTCCGAGCCACATCCGTGGGTATCATATCAAAAGCAAACTTGGCCAACCCATCGAATCTGTTAACATACTCGGTTACTATTGAATTTCCCTAAACCAAGTTCAGAAACTCATTTGTCTTAGCAGTCTTGACTGCATCACAGTAATATCTTTCCTTAAAAAGTTGCCTAAATTATTTCCAGTTCATCGTAGCTGTATCTTGTGTCTGGGATACCACTTCCCACCACGTCCGGGCATCTTCTCGCAACACATATGTAGCATAGATCACCCTATCATGACCTACCACTCCCATACTGTCGAGGATGGAATTGATCATGCCCATCCATTGCTCAGCTTTGAATGGATCTAGTCCTCCCTCAAAAACTGGAGGGTAATATTTCTGGAATCTTCCACAAAGAAATTCCCACATGTTCTCAACCCTAAGCTAAGCCAATACTGGTGCCACTCCTGGCATAGCAAAGGGAGAGGTGTTCTTTGACAGAACCTGTTGCTGTTTTAAACACCTGATCTCTTCCTCTTGCCTCTGTAATCTTAACTGCATATCTATAAACACTTGCTGCAAATTATGAGGGGTAGGTGAAGAGCTCAGGCCCTGACAGTAATTCCTAGCCTCAGTATAACTACCATCGGGTCCCATTAACTGCCTTGGGTACATAATCTCTAATTAGTCTGTAGTCAATAAATTGATCCATTAAACATGATGAGCACATTCAAAATCCTTCCCCGCAGAAATAATCACACAACACCACATTCACAAACTACAGTGCTAAAAACACGCCCACAACATTCATGCATCAATTCATAACCCCTGCTCTTCCAACATACATACCATGCTCTCAACTCCAACACGCAAATAACACATTCATATATATTCAATGAGCAGGTAATCACATAATCATATCAATAGTCAAGGGATAGGCCTTAACAAAATCTCATGCTTCCTAATAAGGTACGCAAGTAAAGAATTTATATCATATTTAACCAGTTAAGCACATAACACATAAATAATCACCATACTCTGAGTGGAGATGGTCTCTAGTGATGAGTGTACATGCCCAGCTTGTATACATGAACCCTTAACCTCGACTCTCTCTAATACCAAGTTGTAACGCCCTACTACCCAGGGACTGTTACACTGTGTATTTTAAATATTACTAAACTCACTAAACGAGTCATTTGGCCATAATCGTGTAACTAAATGTGATTAATAGTTTAGGGTTAACATATTTTGTCAAAGAAACAAACGTTTCACTAAAATGTTAATTGTATACATGGGATTCCAAAGTAAATTTAAAAGGTTAATTACAATAAAAGAGTTACAACCTGCCGACCTAAGCGGAAAAATAAGGTTTGGCCCTAATTCCTCTTTAAAATCTCGATTGTGGTGGTCGAGCAGCCGCTTATGTACACATCATCACATAAGCTCTCCAACTCAAGGATGGTCCAGTTACCTTTACTTGCACCACATAGCACCCGTGAGCCGAGGCTCAACAAGAAAACTCAACACATGCTCATAAGCAATTAATGTTATATTATTTCATATAATATAATGTTAGATTAAATAATGTGGCAAAATGTGATTTGTCACACCTTGTAACATATTATTGAGAATCGCAAAAATTAGACACATGTGTGTGCCCAAATGTGACATATTTTGAAGTTACAAAATTAGTTACAAATTTGTAACTCCCAAATATTACCCAATAATGTGTATATTATATGTTACACATTTGAGATTGGATTTCACAAATCCATGATGAAATATGGCTGTTGGAGACATATTTTAACTCCCAATAGGTGTTTGGACGTTACAAAATCATGTGAGAAAGGATTTGGGATGTTTTGGAACGTTTTGGAAAATGACTTTTTTGTGCTGAAAATAGCCTGTGGCCACGGCCACTGACTTTCAGTGGCTGCGGCCTGGGGGACAGAAGCAAGTGGCCGCGACCATTGATGATCCTGGCCGCGGCCAGTGAGGCTGACAGCCTATATGGTTTTTTAATTTTTCCAAATTGAACGGTTCTAACATCCCAAAAAACTCCAAAATCTTCATTTTAATTCCATAAACATCCAATTCAATATTGGTAACAGCTATGGGGGTTGGTGGAATTTGAAATTCAAAGGGGTATCTCAAACTCTATAAAAAGGAGCCTAATGCTCACTTGTAAGACACACAATTTTCCATCCACAAAGCACTTGGCTGGAAAATACACCATAGAGGCTTGATAATTCTAGAGAGCTATTTCCTAGAGAGATCCCTTAGTGCTTAGAGAATAGGGGGAAATAAGGTTTTGGACAAAGGTTTTGAACCTTGTTCAAGTTGGTGATCCCCACTACTCTATACTTTGGTTGTGTGAGAGCTTGTTCTTTTCATTGATCTTTTCATTCAGTTGTTTTTCTTGTATTATTATTGTATTGAGTTTGTAATCCTCTTCTTCTATTTCTATTTACATATTTATTGGTATCTTTTGTTTTAGAGTTTTAGTTCTAATAATTCTCTTCCTTCTCTCATTTCTACATTTAATTGTATTGTTGGTCATTGAGTTGTAAACCTATTTATCTATCATCTTGTCCATTGTATTTTTTGCATAGAGTTGTATTTTGGTTTTTCCACTTTTCCATTGAGCAATAACATATATTCTCTAACAATCAAAAGCTTAATTTCCTTTTCAATGGAAGGAGAAACCATGGAGATCATATGAGGATCAAACTTTGAAAAGATGGTAAGATAAGGTAATGTTCTTCTTTGGTTTTCTTAGAAGATCTAATGGTTTTCATATAGTGATAGAAATGAGAAGAAGAAAAGTTTATAAATGAGGTTCATTGTTTTATAATCTCCTTTGTTTTTCAAATATAGTGGTTAGATTAGAAGATAATTTAATATCTTGAGTTTTTGTTATATGTGATCAATGTGTAAATGATCTAGTAGATTATTGGGTAATACGCTAGCATGTCATAGAATTGTCTTATTTTGTGTTAATGGGAAATTATTAGAATGAAAACTATATGAGTTTTATATGACATGTATAAAAATATTGATATGTGAATCAATAGAAATGTGAAATCATATGTGTATGATATTTGTAATTCATGTTCTCATATTAATAAAGAGCCATATTAGTATGATATTAGTCATGTATGTTGACATCAATGTGAAATTATATTGAAAAATAATCATGTAAACATTAGTGAGATTTTAAAAGGTTTTATCCTATATTATTGTTAGTATGTGATTTATGAATAAAATAATTATTTGAGAATTTAAAATTTTCTCATTTAAAAGATGAGCATCTCATTTTATGAGATAAGAAAAGATGAAACTAAGGGGGTTACATCTTTTAATGGTTGTGTTTTGCCATTGCAAGAAAAATGGATCCAAGTGGATTCAAAATTGTGGGATGACATATTGACTCAATAGACTTATAGTCTAGAGTGTGGTCAAATGAAATATATTTGAGAATTATTTAGGGACAATAATTCTTAAATATTCAATGAGGAGACATTTCAAAATTGGAGAAGCAATTTTGAATCTTTACACCAATTGTGAATAAAAGAGAACTTTATTCATTTTGGTTAAAGATGGTGATATGTTTAAATTAATCTCAATGAGGAGATAATTTTAAATAAAAAAAAGAAATAAATCAAAGTGTTTAAATAAATCAATGAGGGTTTATTTTCTTTGATTTAATGTGTTTAAAAAATTGACATTTTCATTTTGATTTTGATGAGAAAATCAATGGATGTCAAATTGATGTTTTCAAAAGAATCTCAAGAGACTCTTAAGAAATACACAAAAGTTGTTTAAGTGATTTTGAGATTATTTAGACAACTAAAAATGAAAATTTGTGATTATTTGTTTGAGAAATTCTCACATTACACTTGTGTTCACATTTTATTTTGTGAAATACATAAAAGAAAGAAACTAAGTAAAAGTTTCTTTGAAATGAGTGTGCCTTGCTTTAGCAAGTAAATAAATCAAGATAAACATTGATGTTTTATCTTGAGAGTTTATCATGTGGCATAGAGGACTCATGATGAACTTTGAGAATCATAGGTCTAGATTTAACTTGGAGGATAAAAGACTTAATAGAAGTGAAGAAATTTATATTTTAAAGTGATATTTTATTATCACTATGTGAGAAATGTGAGGGTCATGCTCCAAAATTAATCAATTTATTTTGTTGACAATAATTGATTAATTTGGTCATCATATCAAATAGGTGATTTGGAATTTCACATTCTAAATCACATTGGCTATATGTGTATAGAACAGACAAATCTAGACATGTTTGGTGTCTAAAGTTATTGTTTGTAATATTTTGATTCAAGAAGGAATCAATTTAAAATGTAAAGGAGAATTTTAGAAACAAAGAGGTTTCTAGAATTAATATTCAAATGTTTATCTTGGATATTAAACTATAAAATAGTGGGGGTGTTGACTATGGTCAAAATCACTATTTTAAAGAGGTAACTATTTTAATCAAACTATAGCTAGCAACAAAATTTGAATAAAATAATGAGAGTGTCTAAGTATGCATACATGAGAAAAGTGATTCAAATGGAATCATTTCTACATCTCAAGGGATGAGACTTAGACTCCCTAAAGAGATTCATGGTTGATGGTACCCTATCTTAATACTAGTCACCAAGCTAGTATTAGGTTCAATAGGTAATAACAAGTCAATCAAGTGAATAGTAGTAGTACTCAAATTTTGTCCCATCTGAGATATGTGTACTAGTGTGTTACCAAAATGAGGGTTAAAACCGAAAGGTTTTTTAATAGAACTCAGTCTTGAAAAGACAAGTATTTTAGGGTAACAAAATACTGTAAGAGTTCTACCTATATAGACCTAGGGGTGGTGCTGCCTCTCATGAGAATTGGGAGTCATTCTCAAGAAAAGTCTATGAATGGAATGTGCACATGACCATTAATGGTGCAAAAGCAAGACATTGAGGTCTCAAGTGAACACAGCAAAGGTGTGTGTTAACACCGGTTTGTTATCAAGGGATAGTGGTTCAATGCTCCGGCAACCAAAATTTCAACAAACTTTGTGATAATTACACTAAGGTAAAATTCAAGTCGAAAGACATTTTACTTTATGTACCAATGCAAAGGTTTCTATAGAGAGTGATTATTTAATCAAGTGGGGGAATATTATAATTTAATATAATGTTTGATTGATTTAATAAGTGTTACAAAAAATGATTATTTAATCTAGTGGGGGAATGTTATATTATTTCATATAATATAATGTTAGATTAAATAATGTGACAAAATGTGATTTGTCACACCTTGTAACATATTATTGAGAGTGACATAAATTAGACACATGTGTGTGCCCAAATGTGACATATTTTGGAGTTACAAAATCAGTTATAAATTTGTAACTACCAAATATTACTCAATAATGTGTATATTATATGCTACACATTCGAGATTGGATTTCACAAAGCCATGATGAAATATGGCTGTTGGAGACATGTTTTAACTCCCAATAGATGTTTGGAGGCAACAAAATCATGTGGGAAAGGATTTGGGACGTTTTGGAAAATGAATTTTTTGTGCTAAAAATGGCCAGTGGCCGCGGCCTGGGGGACAGAAGCCAGTGGTCGCGGCCACTGATGATCTTGGCCGCGGCCATTGATGATCCTGGCCGCAGCCAGTGAGGCTGACAGCCTATATGGTTTTTTAATTTTTCCAAATTGAACGGTTCTAACATCCCAAATAACTCCAAAATCTTCATTTTAATTCCATAAACATCCAATTCAACATTGGTAACAGCTATGGGGGTTGGTGGAATTTGAAATTCAAAGGGGTATCTCAAACTCTATAAAAAGGAGCCTAATGCTCACTTGTAAGACACACAATTTTCCATCCACAAAGCACTTGGCTGGAAAATACACCATAGAGGCTTGATAATTCTAGAGAGCTATTTCCTAGAGAAATCCCTTAGTGCTTAGAGAATAGGGGGAAATAAGGTTTTGGACAAAGGTTTTGAACCTTGTTCAAGTTGGTGATCCCCACTACTCTATACTTTGGTTGTGTGAGAGCTTGTTCTTTTCATTGATCTTTTCATTCAGTTGTTTTTCTTGTATTATTATTGTATTGAGTTTGTAATCCTCTTCTTCTATTTCTATTTACATATTTATTGGTATCTTTTGTTTTAGAGTTTTAGTTCTAATAATTCTCTTCCTTCTCTCATTTCTACATTTAATTGTATTGTTGGTCATTGAGTTGTAAACCTATTTATCTATCATCTTGTCCATTGTATTTTTTGCATAGAGTTGTATTTTGGTTTTTCCACTTTTCCATTGAGCAATAACATATATTCTCTAACAGTTAATAACATGTCACCAAATCATAATAGGCATGCCTAGCAGTAATAAACCTATTCATGCATGCATGCAAGTACAAATAAATGATTATGGGATCATTCTGGGGCTTGCATCCCTAATCAGATGACCATGGGGTCAACCTGGGGTCCTTTGCCCTAAATAGATGACTGTGGACTCATCATGGGGTCCTACACCCTGAATAGATCACCATGGAGTCAACTTGGGGTCCTTTGCCCTGGATAGATGACTGTGGAGTCACCTTGGGGTCCTGTGCTCTGGATAGATGACCATGGACTCAACCTGGGGTCCTATGCTTTGGACAGATGATAGTGGAGTCATCCTGGGGTTCTGTGCCCTGGATAGATGACCATGGAGTCAACCTGGGGTCCTATGTCCTGGATAAATGACCATGGAGTCATCCTGGGGTCCTGTGCCCTATCCATGTGACCATCAAGTCACTTTGGGCCTTGTTTTCCCTGGCTCTGAGTAACTAGCCATGGAACTAGTCAAGCGCTTTAGTTTTCTTTGACCATAGGGTCGGGCGAGCATATAATGCTCTATTGATTAGATCTAATCCTATCGACCAGCGCTCAATGCGCTATTTTCGCTCTTGACCAATAAGTTAGTGCTTTACAACCAACGCTCAATGCTATTGCCGTCGTTGACTAATAAGTCAATGCTCTTCAATGAGGTAATGCAAGCAGGCATATATCATATGTCAAATATCCAGATATAAGGCTTTCGTTATGCTTAATCAATAATCACAAGCATAATCATAATCATGCACATTTATAGAGACTCAAGCTCTGGTAAATTCCATATTCAACATTCATGCCATGCCATAATCATATGCATCACATACTGGGTGCAGTTTTCTTACATTTGGTCCAAGCACAGGTTACCAATAAACGACCCTCGAGCACGATCTTGATTCTGATCCACTAGCGATCACCTAGTCGCAACCATAATATAGAATCCCATAAAAAATGAGTAAATAAATACTTCTGGACTGAATCCTAGCTTTTGGGATGTCAAATCCTACCAAACCGAGTAGTAGGATTGATCCCGAGCCCTTAGGTTTAAGTTCCTATCACTAAAAACCAACCCTGGCCAAAACTGCATAGGTGGGCCGTGACTTGGTCCGAGGGGTCGCGGCGCGCCTCCTAGACAGACAACCCTCTACATGGGCTTCAGGGTGCGGGTCGCGACTTGACCCCTAGCGTCGAGCGCGCCCACTAGGCAGAACCCCTCCTAGTTCTGGGTTCACACAGGTCGCGACTTCCATGAACAAGGTCGCAACCCACCCTCAAACCCAGCCATTTTCTTCGTTTTTTCCTATTTCAAATCCTCCAAAAACCTATCCAAACATATTCAAATCCCAAAAACAAAGTTCCCAAACATCCCAATGGCCCAAAAGAATCAAAACCTAAGCTTTAAACAACTCAAAAACTCATCAAAGCATAAAATCCAATCAAAGCTTAAAAACTCGAAAACTCAAAAATTAAAACTTGGATTACCTCTGATTGAGTCGTTTCCCAATTAAATCCTCCTGCTAATAAGCTTCTAATCTTCCCTAGAATCGTTATGACTCTAACCTTGCTTGAATTCGAGTCCTAAAACTCGAGTTTCCTTCGAAAATGCTAGCGGCGTCAGAAAGATAATGGGAGAGAGATAACGTACTGAACGTTCTTTTTATGTTTCTGATAGGTTACTTCGAGCTTAAGTAACCTCAAGCAAATCCTAGTGCTCGGGGTCCCAAAAACGCCCCTGGGGTAAAATAGTCAAAATTTCCAGAATTCCCTCCTGATCTCATGAACTCCCAATATATCATCAATTAATCATTCCCATTAGCCAATATCCTGGTAATGTGCTAAATACCCAATATACCCCTTGACTCACTCTGAGTCAAGTATAGGTCCCATTGTGACTTTCCCATTAGCTTGCTCCCTAGGATTGTCTCGTGCCGAGTAACCCAAACATATCCACATAGTAATGTAGTACCACATATATGCCAAATATACCCATAACGGGCCAAATTACAAAAATTGGCCTTTTAAACGGAAATGGACCCACATGCATATTTAATACACCTAAACATGCATATCAAGTCATATCATAATATAACTCACATAATCACATAATGATGCACATATATATATATCACATAATCACATAATTTCATAATTTGCCATCCTGGCCCTCTAATCAAGGCCCTAAGCCTCTTAGAGAATTTGAGACGTTACATCTCTCCTACACTGTCAAGGGTAAGGATGTCAAAAGAAATATTTTTAGAGAGAAGGACTTAATTGCAAAGGAATTAATTTTGTCAGGGCAAGAAAATAATTATGTGATAATTATGGGAAATTGATTAATTATGAATTAATTAATTATTTAGCTATATAGTTTTTATTTTGGAAAACTATAGGTTAAAATAAATATAAATCATGTTTATATTAATATAAAGATAGATTAATAATTATCTTATTTAGAATAATATATTTATTTATTTAATTAAAAATGATATTTTAAGATAAAGTTAATTTTGAATTAATTGATATTTATTTTGAGATAAATATATTGTCTTAAATATTGATTAAACAAACAAATGAGAAGATTAGGGATAGCCCTAATGGTGTGGTTGACACACTCACTATACAGTGAGTGTGGCACCACACACATGAATTTCCTATCCATGAGATTTGAATTTTGACATTCAAATAATTTGTTTATTTAACTATATATGTTTAATTATTATTTTTTTAAATATGATTTAAATTAAAATAATTAAATAGGTTATAACTGATCAGTTTTATTTTAAATAAAATAGAGATTAATTAAATTAGTTAATTATCTTTATAAACCTGAAAATAAGCGATATTTTTGAGGGAGTGGTTTTCATAGATTGTTAGACTCTCTCTCTAAAAAAGAAAGTGATTGTTTTTCTAATCCTGAAAAACTATTCAATACATCTTCTCTCAATCAAATCTCTCTAGATCTCATGTGTTGAGTACTTCTAGAGAGTCCTAAATCAACCTTTTGAATCCTACGTGCCCACACACGTCCTTGTGTGTCTGAGGATTGGTTTGGAAGATCAAGGTGTGAGCTTTCAGAATCTGGATTGGAAGATCATTGATTTATACAAAAACATTCGTGGATACTTGATAGGCTTCAAGAGGTAATCTCTAATCTATTTGTATGTGATTTTGTTGACCCTTGTTTTGGTCAACTGACACGGAGTCAAATGCTTGATGTGATAGAAGGTATTGAAATAGATCTGATGGAAAGAACAGTAAACGACACAACAAATTATAGTGGTTCGGCCCCATGAATTGGTAATGACCTACGTCCACTTAAGCTATTATTGATATTGATTCTCAAAGGTGTGATCAAAGAACTAGGGTTCTCCGAGTTTTACAAGCCTTAGATGGATGAATAATACAATCGAAAGATAATAGTTATAATTCTCTTGTAAAGCACAAACTCAAATAAAAAAAAAGGCAAAAGTCCCTCCCTTGAGCTATCTCTTTTCTATTTATTGGCTCAAGGAGGATTACATAAATTTGTTACAGATATTCTTTCCTAAATAATCAGACACTCATGAATTATGGGAGATAATCTTGGATATCGTTATAATTGCATACGATCTTCTCAAAATATACGGAGTTTACGATCAAGCTGGTCGTATATAAAGTCCAAATGTTACGCTAGGGGAACCTCCCTGGTCGATAGTCGAGCAGAACCTTTGCCAGGTGTCAGCCACGTGTTAAAAATGTCTGCCACATCATCCACGCCTATTTTTTGGATAACATTTGCCCCCCAAGTTTATTTATTGCAACCAGCAATAAATAAACTTAGGAAAACAACCTTTCATATGCCCCACGAAATCTATCGGAACCCTCGTGTGTTTTTGAAAACCGTGACCTAATCACGTCTAATCAAGCCTTTTCAGTTTTCAAGAAACCACTCCGACGGCTGTTACACTCCCCCATGCTTCGAAAAAGGGAATTAATGATTATTACTTTTTGTCACACTTCGGCTTCTATAAGTAACCCTTTCATTCACCTTTTAACCTTTTACACGCCATTTCCTGCCAAGAACTCTCAAGAACTCCATCCGAGAGCTCAGAACTTCAAAAGTCTCTCGTTACTTTGCTTAAGGGTTCTTTGTTTGCCAACCCAAAGCTGTCCCATTTCAGAATCTCCAACCTTCATCCAGGTAATTTTCTTCATCTTTTAAACTCTTTGAGATGCCATGCATACTGCTTTTGAGTTCTGAAACTTTTTGTGTTCTTGAGTAGAAATTTGTGAGGATTCTGTATATGCCGTTGATGCTTGATAGGGTAGTGTACTTTTGCTCTATATACGTTAGGAATTAGTTTGATAGTTAGGATCATAGGTTTAAGGCGTAAAATCGACGTAAAGATTCGATTTTTAGGCTAGTTGAAAAACTGAGTTTTTCCCGCCCCTTTGGATTTGAAAAAGTTTCTTTTCAGAAAACTCTTTACTTTCACTTTTTGATCCGTTTTTCAAACTGCTAGCATAAAACTTAGTGTTTTGGTTAGAATGCTTCTGGTCGATAGATGCGAGCAACGTTATTCCAACTTTCAACATAAGTTCCCAGGCTGTGCGTCTTATCTCCTCCTTTGTCTGTTTGCAGCTCATATGCAAGACCCGTGGGGAGGAGAAAAACCCATCGACGACGATCTCTTAGTTCAATAGCTTGAAGACGAAGAACAACTTTTGACTCTAATACTAGATATTCCTTTTTCTTGCCTTAACCTAAACACTTCCCCAGTTTCGACCCAAAATATGGCTCGTACCAAAACCAAAGCTCGAAAAAGAAAAACTCCCAAAACTTCTCATCAGCCTACTGCAGATGCTCCCTCGACCAGTGGTCGAGACAAAAATGCCCCCGATCCAAATGTACAAAGGCATGCCCGCCCTCGACACGCTACTCAGCCGGATGTCGAGTGGCATGTAGTTTCTGAAAGTAGGGTGACGATCAGAATGATCGCCAACTACTTAAAAAAATATAATCTGACAGGGGTGACCCTAGTCAAACCAAACCCAGACCAAAGGGCTAATCTGCTTGGAGGTGCTTACAGCGCCTGGTCACGGTTTCATGTTGAGGCAGGAGCCACTTTGCCTCTTCATGCATTCGTTCAGGGGGTAGCCAACTACTTCGGAGTTGCCCCCTTCCAAATTACCCCAAACGGATATAGAGTGCAGCCAGCATTCTATATCCGTTTGGGCCTGTGCCGTCACCACATGAGGTCAACTACCTGTTCGACCTCAAATCTAACCCCAACCAAGAAGGCACGGGGTCCTTCCATCTTTGTCATCAGGAAACAGGGTGCACTTTCCTGATTGACACCACCCATATCTCCAACGTGGGGAGGTACTATCAGGAGTACTTCCTTATGCCTGACCTGGTCCCAGACAACTTGGCTTTCACACAAGGAGGTAAAATTTTCACATCGCTGGCTTCTTCACTTAATGTTTTTCCACCACAATGTCTTGAACTTTCAATGTGTTCCAGGCCCATGGCTGTGACCAAACCCAACTCCAGGGATGGAGTCAAGGGCGGAACTCTTAGCCAGCATGTCAGATGCTGAGAAGAGTGTAAAAAATTTAGTTACAGAGGCTAACCTTAGGTTGGTCGGCCTCTGGGACCCTCAACCAACTACGAGTGGGCCTTCGGTGGGGAATGCTCATGTTGAAGCGGAACCCGAGCAGCAACCCCAAGCGTCTCCTCCGCGAAGGAGACCAACTGGGGTTATGATTAGGGAACCTGCCAACACTCACCGAGCGGAAAGGCCCTTGGCTCCCAAGGAAAAAGGAAAGAAAAAGGCCGCTGATCCTACCGAACTCTCCGACGACTCGTCGGATGATAATGGTACATTAATTTCGCTTTTAAACCATTTTCCAATTCCCTGTCATCAGTTCGACGGGGATGGCAACTTTAAGAATGCTCCCATCTTAAATTCAGATTTCTTTCAGGCAGTAGGTAGTTCAGTAAATAATGTAGCGACCAATAGTTGTAGCGCGGGTACTTTACTTGTAATCTTTTCACTTTAATTTTTTGGCCCTGTGTGACCATCTAGTCTCAATGCCCGTGTTGTTTCCTTTTGTGCAGATATGGACTCTAAAGATATGTTCGAGCATTACAAGGCTCCTGTTGCCTCTCTTGGCCAAAAGAAGGACAGCAAGAGGGCTCGAGGGGAGAGCAGCAAGACTGCCTCAAAGAAGGCCCGAATTAATGATCCTCCGGCTACCGCTCCTTCGAAGGAGAACTCACCGCCTCCAACACCCCTCGAGCAGCCGGCCTCAACACCCATCGACCAGCAGTCTTCTCCTAAGGCTCATAGCAGCGAAACATTGCACACTCAGCCCGAAGGCTCCCTGCCCAGCCTCGTGGTCAGCTTTGCCACAGAGAGAATATACAAGCTCCCCAAGCATAGACGCAACCAGGCAGCTATTACTAAAACCGCTTCTATGGAGGCTGATCAAATTCTCAATAGAGGGATGAACGAGATAGTTAGTGTAAGTCAACTCCTGCTAATGTAACATTTATTTTTGATTCCCCGCCTTTACTTTATCTTTTTCTATCTGTCTTCAGGGACTGCTGACCATAACCACTGACTGGCGTCGTGCTGGGGCATTGGTGTCTCGGGGCAGGAACTTCGATTCCAGGCTCGCCGAGGCTAAGCAAGCACTTGAAGCTAAAAACAACGAGCTTGCTAAACAGAATGGCGAGCTGCTCGAGGAGAAAATGGAGCTGTCCAAGCAGAAAGATGAACTGCTCGAGGACAAAGCTACTCTGACGAAGGAGCTGCTGGAAACCTGGGACACCTTGAAGAAGGCCAACGAATCTAGGAAAAAGTTTAGGGAAAGCGCCAAGCTCAACTATCAACAAGCTGTACAGCACGATCTTAATCTGATCGCCAGCAGGCAGAAGGCGGAGGAACTCGGAAAATGAGTGAAGGAGCTTGAGGAGGTTGGAGCCAAGAACTTGGAGAAGTATAAGGAAGCCACTCATCTTTGCTTCTACGAGTTCTGGAAGCACAACCGGGAGGTTAACTTCAGCTACCTGTCAGAACGCTTGAGGAGGACTCTAATGACGCAGTGCGCTATTCGTCTGGAAGAAGAAGAGAAGGCTGAAGTGCCTGCTTCCCCAGAGATTTCCTTGGCAGCAGGGATAGATGGTGCAGACACTGAAGCTGGCCCAGCCGCCGACAAAGGCACTCCTCAAGACCCTCCAGCTCTTTAATATTTTTTCTTCTTCTTTTATCTCAACTACACAACCCATAGGTTGTATTGTAAAGACAATTTATTTTTTATTGCTGCAAGGGAATCCATTTTACTTTTATTTGAACAGTTACATCTGAGCAGTACTGCTCGCGGTGTAAAAGGATTCCTTTGACATTATAATATTTTTGCTTTATTATAATATCTATTCGCATGACCGAACCTAGCATAGTACTTTGGCTTGATTTTTCAAAATATAAATTTTGAAAAATACTCTAAGTACCGTAGTATGCTTTCACTTATTTTGTTCATGTGTTTACATACCTCTTGGTATGCTTTGCTATCGATGTACCTTATATGCCCCCCAAGTGACTGAGGAGCTTTAGGTCCTTGGTCACTTGCCTTGACCACGACTTGTACGAACATTATTGCTCGGTATAAAATGTAAAACTTATAATATAGCAAAACAACACACGTAATGAACAAATACTTGTAAAAAATTACAAAGTTTGGCAAGAATGACCGGCTGCGCACAGTCCCTTATAATTCTCATATTTAAATGGACTAAACATGTCTTTACGAGTGATCTTTGAAAGATCTTACACTTATAAGTGATCAACCATATAACATGACTAACCCTTTTTCAAAACTTGTAAAAAGTAAAAATTAATACAAGCCAGTCCTTTAAGAATGACTGTTTATTGATAATACTTGCACATCTGTTCTCCATTCCAATAACGTGGAACGAGATCTCCATTTAAGCGTGCAAGTTTATAGGTCCATGGATGAAGGACTTCTTCAATCTGCTAAGGTCCTTCCCAGTTTGGTCCGAGTACTCCAGCAGTTTGGTCCGAGTACTCCAGCACTAAGTCTCCGACGTCGAACTTTCTTTCTTTTACTTTGGAGTTAAAATACCGAGTGACTTTTTGCTGGTACGCAGCTACTCGGAGTTGGGCTTTTTCTCATTTCTCTTCTATCAGGTCTTGGGATTCCATCAACAGTTGGCTATTTTGGTCTTGGTCGTATGTGATTCTGCGATGTGAGGGCGGATCTAACTCGACAGGCAACATAACTTCATACCCATATGCCAAGGAAAATGGGGTATGACCTGTTGCTGTTCGGTGAGAAGTTCTATATGACCAGAGTACTTTAGGCAGCTGTCCTGGCCATGCTCCTTTAGCTTCTTCGAGCCTTTTCTTCAGAGTATCCTTCAATGTCTTATTTACTGCTTCGACTTGCCCATTTTCTTGCGGATGAGCAACTGAAGAAAAGCTCTTGACTATGCCATGCCTTTCGCAGAAGTCTGTGAACATGTCACTATCAAACTGGGTGCCATTGTCCGAGACAATCTTTCTTGGCAATCCATATCGACAAACAATGTTCTTGATGACAAAAACAAGTACTTTCTTTGTCGTTATGGTCGCGAGTGGTTTAGCCTCGGCCCATTTGGTGAAGTAGTCGACCGCCACGACTGCGTATTTCACCCCACCTTTTCCTGTCGGCAAGGACCCGATTAAATCAATACCCCATACTACGAAGGGCCATGGACTTTGCATTTGCTTTAACTCATTAGGAGGTGCCCGTGAGATTTTGGAAAATCTCTGACACTTATCACATTTTCGCACAAACTCCATCGAGTCTTCGTTCATCGTTGGCCAGAAATAACCTTGCCTTAGAATCTTCTTTGAGAAGCTCTGCCCCCAGCGTGGTCTCCACAGAAGCCTTCATGCACTTCCTTCATCAGTTCTTTAGCCTTTTCTGGTGTAACACACCTGAGCAGTGGCATTGAGTATCCTCTTCGGTATAGAACACCATCGACCAGTATATACCTAGCAGCCCATCTTTGAAGATTCCTGGCTTTGTTTCTATCTGTTGGTAGTATACCGCTCGTGAGATACTCCAGGTATGGTGCCATCCACGTATCTGCTAACCGGACCTCCGTATTGGTTTCTTCTGCTCGTATGCTTGGCTCACGCAACCGTTGAACTGGAACTATATTTAAAGTGTCAACATACTTTGCACTCGCGCGCTTGGCTAGGACATCTGCATTTGAATTCTGATCTCGAGGTATTTGCTGGAGGGTATATTTTTCAAATTGTGCCAATAGGTCTTTAGTTTTGTTTAGATAGGCCACCATTTTCAGACCTCGTGCTTGATACTCCCCTAAGACCTGATTCACTACCAGCTGTGAATCGCTGTAAATATCCAGCACTTTAATGTTCATGTCTTTGGCTAACCTTCACCCAGCGAGTAGGGCTTCATACTCGGCTTCGTTGTTTGAAGCGGTGAAATCAAACCTAATTGCGCAGTGAAATCGATGCCCTTCCGGCATTATCAATATCACTCCTGCTCCTGCGTGAGATGCATTGGATGATCCGTCTGTGAATAGCTTCCACGAAGGAGCTTCAACTTGAGGCTCAGGTGCACTGGGCTTTTCACCCTGCTCGACGTCTGGGAGTTCAGTGAATTCAGCAATGAAATTAGCCAAGACTTGTCCTTTTATTACTGCTCGTGGTGAGTATGTGATATCGAACTGCCCGAGTTCGACTGCCCATTTCAGAAAACAACCAGCAGCTTCTGGCTTTTGCAAAACTTGCCAAAGGGGCTGATCAGTCAAGACTGTGATTGAATGGGCTTGGAAGTAAGGGCGTAACTTCCTTGAGGCCCAAATTAGGCAATAGGCTAATCTTTCGATGGGCGGATATCTCAACTCGGCTCCGATTAACCTCTTGCTCACATAATACACCGCCTTTTGTACGCCTTCTTCTTCTCTCACTAGCACCGCACTAGCATCATATTCGGTGATCGCCAGGTATATGAACAAAGTTTCCCCATATATATGCTTTGATAAGACGGGAGGTTGCGCCATGTGGGCATTTAAGGCTTGGAAAGCCTGTTCGCAGTCCTCAGTCCATTCGAACTTCTTGTTGCCCCTAAGTAGATTAAAGAAAGGGACGCACTTATCCGTCGATTTTGAAATAAATCTACTGAGTGCGGCAATTCTTCCAGTCAAACTTTGCACATCTTTGATCTTTATTGGCGATTTCATATCGATCAGGGCTCTAATCATTTTGGGATTAGCTTCGATTCCTCTCGAATTAACGATGAACCCCAAGAACTTCCCTGATCCAACTCCGAAGGAACACTTGAGAGGATTTAGCTTCTTCTGATATTTATTCAGAACATTGAAACACTCTTGTAAATCCTTCACATGTCCTTTTTCCTTTTTTAACTTTACCAGCATGTCATCAACGTACACCTCCATGTATACTCTGATTAACTCCTTAAACATGTGGTTAACTAGTCGCTGGTAAGTCGCACCAGCGTTTTTAAGTCTGAAGGGCATTACTTTGTAACAGTATAGCCCTATATCGGTCCAAAGGCTAATGTGATCCTCGTCAGGGGGATGCATACTAATCTGATTGTATCCTGAGTATGCATCCATGAAAGAGAGGATCTCATGGCCTGCCGTTGCATCGACCAACTGGTCGATCCTTGGGAGTGGGAAGCAATCTTTAGGTCAGGCTTTATTAAGTTCTGTGAAATCCACACAGGTTCGCCATTTGCCATTCAGCTTGGGAACTAGTACTAGATTAGAGACCCACGATGGATAAAATTCCACCGTGATGAACCCATTCTCCTTTAGTTTTTCAACTTCTTCTTACAAGGCTTTCAATCTATCTTTATCGAGTAGCCTTCTTTTCTGCTGCACGAGTGGAAAGATTTTGTCGATGTTCAGGACATGGCTGATTACTGCAGGATCTATCCTAGCCATGTCTTTATGTGACTAGGTGAAAACTTCCTGGTTCTTCCTCAAAAATTCCACCAGTGCGTGTTTGGTTGTTGCTTCTAAATTTTTGCCGACCTTTACAACTCTGGTTGGAAACTATTTGTCAAGTTGGACCTCCTCAAGGTCCTCGACAGGTCCTACATCTTCTTCAAAATCCCCAAAGCGAGGATCTAAGTCTCTACCCTCACTTTGGGCAACACCCTATTTGGCGACTTCATCACCTGATTGGGCTTGTACATTAATAGCCATCTGCAACTTTTCTGGGGGAGCACTCCTCGATAGACCTTTCTTGGCCTTGGCGATTGAGGCATTGTATCACTCCCTGGCTTCCCTCTGGTTTCCCAATACACGTCCTTCCCCTGCGTCTATTGGGAATTTCATGGCCAGGTGCCATATAGAGGTGACGGCCTGAAGGTCAACTAGTATGGGCCTTCCAATTACAGCATTGTAGGCCAAAGGACAATCGACTACTATGAAAGTGGTGAGTAATGTCCTGGTAGTGGGCGCTGTACCTACTGTTACTGGAAGCGTGATTGACCCTGTTAGAGCGAGTCCCTCGCCAGAGAAACCATAAATTGTTTGGTTGTAGGGCTCCAAGTCCTTGACGGACAACTTCATTCGTTCCAGCGAAGATTTATACAGGATGTTAACTGAACTTCCTGTATCGACCAGCACTCTTTCCACCATCATGTTGGCAATTTGAACATCCACGACCAGCGGATCAGAATGTGGGAACCGGACATGCTGGGCGTCGCAATCAGAGAAGGTTATTTCACCATCCTCTAATCGAGCCTTCTTTGATGCCCGATCCTCCACAGTCATCATCTTGATGTCTTGGTCATGGCGTAGGGTCCGAGCATATCATTCCCTTTCCTTTCCGCTGTTTCCCGCAAGGTGCAGGCCTCCGCAGATGGTGAGTAAAGTTCCAGCCACGGGGTCAGGCAGTAAAGGTGGCGAGCGTTGGCACGTAGGCGCCTGCTCGTTGTCACCTGGAGCCTCTCGCTAGGAAGTTCCCAAGGCCCGCACGTATCTTCTCAAGTGTCCTTGTCTAATAAGGAACTCAATTTCATCCTTCAGCTGGTTACACTCGTTCGTATCATGTCCGTAGTCATTGTGAAAATGACAGAACTTGGTGGTATCCCTTTTTGAAATATCCTTTCGAATGGTAGCAGGTCTTTTGTAAGGCATATTGGAACTTGTGGCCTGATACACCTCTACTTGAGACTCGACAAGAGCAGTGTAGTTGGTGAACCTTGGTTCATAACGATTGCCCTTGGCGCGCTTGCGCTTGGAAGTAGAAGGTTCGCTATGGGGCCTCTTCCCCCCATTCTTTCCGTTGCCATTCCCATTGCTTTTTTCGTTGCCGTTGCCATTGGGCTTTGGCCCATTGGCGGCTTTGGCGTGGTCTTCAGTCCCCTTATCCTTATTTACGGTCTTTCCCTCACTGGCAATCGCATCTTCGAGCTTGATGTATTGATCAGCTTGATCCAAAATTTCTTGGGTAGTTTTAACCCCATGCTTCCAGAGGCTACTCCACAGAGGCGTACGACGCCTAACTCTTGCAGTTAGGGCCATCATTTTGCCTTCGTCTCCCACTGTTTTGGCTCCAGCAGCTGCTCGCATAAAACGCTGGACGTAGTCTTTCAGTGGTTCTCCTTATTGTCTGTAAAACTCTTTTACGAACATCTCCCAAGATTCAATACTTGCAGGAGGGAACTTAAAGAACCACTCCTGTGCAGCATCAGAAAGTGTTGTAGGAAAGATCCTGCACCGAGCATCTTTGGACACTTTCTAAATGTCCATTTGTATCTCAAATTTGTTGACATGAGACACCGGGTCACCATACCTGTCAAAGTTTGGAAGTGTGGGAATTTTAAACTTGCTGGGAGTTTCTACCACAGCAATCCTTTGGACAAAAGGAGTGCCCCTTCTCCTGTCGTACTCGATGTGAGATGTTCTTCCCCCGACCAGCTGTTGCACTGCTTGGTTCAGGGCATCTATTTGGGCCTAAATAGATTCAGGAATTGCCGGGGCCTCTGGTGCCAGGGGAATGTACTCGTCATCCCGTTCTCGGCAGTCGTTGAGTACATCCCTTAGGTCATCATCTCTTCGCCGTTGCTCGCTGACTCCGAGCTGGTTAAAGACGTTGTTTTGTCTGGGTTGCCCCCAGCATTATGTCTCGCATGTTGCTCTTCTCTAGGTGGTGGGCTTCTGCCTCCACATTTCTCCTCATTCCTTCGTCCGGCATTCCCTCTGCCTGAGTCAACCTCATTGTAGCCATGGCCATCTCTGAACCTTAATTGGTTATGGTGAGACCGACTGTCTCCTCGGTTGCCTCCTCGGGCTGGAACTTCCCGAGCATTAGGGGGAGGCCTGTGCTGGTCAGTAGGTCCCCGTGCATTATCATGCCGTGGGGGACCCCTGACTGCAGAGCTTGTCTCTGAGTTCCTTCTGTTTCCAGAAGGACGCTGTCCCCTACTCGGTGGGTGCTGCTCTTCACCCCCTTGGCATCTAGGGCTGTGGGGCTGCTGCCCGGCTCTATTTTGCCTTGGCTATGGGGGATAGCCTCGACCAGCCTGGGATGGAGGTTGCATCTTAGGGTCCCTAGGTGGGACATCATCCTGAGGCATTGGTGGCTACTCCGGCCTTTGAGGGCTCGTTGTCTGGATTGGAGGGCTAGGATTGGGACCCCTTTGAGGTGGCCCATTTGAGGGTTGATCAGGGTGCGAGGCAGGTGCAACCTGATTTCTAGCCAATTAGAGGGCTGCTTCGAGGGTTGCCATGGCCTCCCTCTGACGTCAGTCCATCTCTGCCTGTCTGTCAGTCAGTTCTTGGCGCTGACGCTCTATTTCTTGCTGCTGCCACACCATGGTCTCCGCAGCACTTTCTTTACTGGCCCTCAGATTGGCCAATTCATCTTGCAATACTCCCAGAGTATTTCTCCGCATTTCGGAGTCCAGTTCCTCCTCATCAAACTCCAAGTGTGGCTCATCCTCCATCACGTTCGGAGGAGGAGGTTGGGATGGTGCAGCGCCAGCCGCCTGCCCAGTCTTCTTGGTTGTCTTTGCCATTAGTGCTTCAACCGTTTCGTCTCAAGCTCTCAATGAAAGCACCAGAATGTTGACCCTTGTTTTGGTCAACTGCATGGAGTCAAATTCTTGGTGTGATAGAAGGTATTGAAATAGATCTAATGGAAAGAACTGTAAACGACACAACAAATTATAGTGGTTTGGCCCCACGAATTGGTAATGACCTACGTCCACTTAAGCTATTATTGATATTGATTCTCAAAGGTGTGATCAAAGAACTAGGGCTCTCTGAGTTTCACAAGCCTTAGATGGATGAATAATACAATCGAAAGATAATAGCTATAATTCTCTTGTAAAGCACAAACTCAAATCAGCCAAAAGGTAAAAGTCCCTCCCTTGAGCTATCTCTTTTCTATTTATAGGCTCAAGGAGGATTACATAAATTTGTTACATATATTCTTTCCTAAATAATCGGACACTCAGAAATTATGGGAGATAATCTCAGATATCGTTATAATTGCATAAGATCTTCTCAAAATATACGGAGTATACGACCAAGCTAGTCGTATATAAAGTCCAAATGTTACGCTAGGGGAACCTCCCTGGTCGATAGTCGAACAGATGCTTTGCCAGGTGTCAGCCACGTGTTAAAAATGTCTTCCATGTCATCCACACCTATTTTTTGGATAACAGATTTAATATATCTATTCGTGTATGATCTTGGCTGGTATTAATAATTTTTTTAAAAACTCATTCCGCTGCATACTCTGATTTACACTTTTAATACCAATACTTTCCTCCTCGAGCCGACTTTTCTCTTTGCGACGAGCATTATGACATCGTTTATCTACTCGTCGTCCAATTCAATCTCATCAAAAGGCACATCTTGGGGTCATGCCTGTGGTTTCTCTTGTTGTGGTTGTTGTTTCTCAGGCTGCTCTCTTTCATGTTGTTTGGGTTGTTGTTGTTGGATGGGCCGCTTAGCATTTTGGCCATTGGTCGCGTGCCTTGCAACTTGGGGATCCACATCCGATCTTTGTCTAGTAGTTTGCTTGATCTTATCCATATCTAGAGAACAAAAACAAAAGTTATGGCATCTTCAACAAACAAAAACCTACTTGTTGCCCCTCTTCTGGTTAGAATTCGGACCGGGAGTGGATCAATAGATTAAGGATGTACAATAAAAGTCCAATTATTTTGAAGGAATTTCCTTATTCCTTGTTCTAATTCCTGAATTGTCTGGAAATATTCTTGATCGGGACAAAATGAAAATCATAATGAGAGTGCTCACCAGATTCATCAGATGGTTTTGGAATATCACGATTGAGGTCAATATTTGATCGACTTTGTTCCACTTCATCGACCAGTGTTTGTAACAAGTTCGAGTCAATAGAATAATCACTCCCCTAGTGATTGCGTGCATACATTTGGTGAAAAGTAAAGGGGAGGTGAATTATTCGGCCAGCCTAAGTGTGTCCTAACTAAGTGTGAGCTATTCAAGAAACACAATTCTCCGTTCAAGCAGAAACTAGTGTGGATCTAAAAGGAAGTTAGAAAGTTTTTCGCAAAAACTTTTCTAACCAAAATTTATCATGAAAGCAAACAATACTTCTTTGAGTTTGCAAAAAATCCTCTCGAATCCAACAACACGATCAAGGGTAGCCTGAGACCTAAAATAATTTTCCTACTCCCCAAACAGACATTTTCCTAGAAAATCAATGATTTTTGCATGAAAACGGCCAAGTTTTTTACGTAAAAACCAAGAACATCAAGAACACACAGATATGAAATCTTCAAAAAGTGCATGGAAACTATGCGACAAGTAACAAAGAGTCATGCAAACAAAAAAAATGAAGTTAGAAACTTACTGCGATGAAGATTTGGTTGGAAGACTGGGAGAAAAAGGGAATTGTTGGAAAAGGAAATGAAGAGCAAAGTCATGGGTTTGAGAAGGTTTCAAAGAAAGAGAAGGCTTGGAAAGTTTGAAAGTGTAAAGAGCAAAAGGTAATGGGAAGACCTATTTATAGACAGTGACTCGGGAGCGAGCAAATGACGTCATATTGGAAAATTAATTATGATTTTCTGGGGTGATGTGATGTCATGTGCGTGGGTTGGTAAAAAGATGCCTCGTTTTGTGCTGAAAAGGTGCAATGATGCCAGGGTAAGAAAGCGTGTCTGTAACGACCCGAATTTGCTAATCGGGCTTAGGGCCATGATTAGTGTGCCTGGAGGGCAATAAATGATTTAATATGCTTTAATATGTTAATGGGTGAATTAATGTGAATATATGATAGTGATGCATGTTTAGTGAGTTAAATGTGCATGTGGGCCCCCTCTGGATATTAGGGGCATGAATGTGATAAATGTTATATATGTAATATGTCTGTGCAGCACGATCCCAGACAGTCCTGGGGAGCGCTTAGCCAGAGAGTCACAACGGGGTTGAGATTCGGACTCGGAGTGAGTCGAGGGGTAATTTGGGTACTAGGTGTGCTATGGGATTATCGGGACATGGAAATAAATATTTGGAGATATATTCGAGGATAGAATGTCTGGGCGGGAAAACTGGGGAAATTTACCATTTTGCCCTCGGGGAACGTTTTGGTACCCCGAGCCTTGAGGTAACCCTTTAGACTTAAGTCAAGTAAAACAAAATAGGGGAATAGGTTAGAAACTTTAGAAACCGACTCACCTCCTTCCAGCTGAAGATAAACCTTATCTCTTCTTCACTTTCACTCCCTAAGACAAAATTCAAGGAAACTTTGTTGGAAACTAGCTTAAGCAGGGAATTGGCTGGGGAAAACTAAGGGAACTTGAAGCTTGAAGATTGAGGCATAGGGAGAACTGGTTCAGAAGCTTAATTCAGTAAGAGGTAAGTTCAAATTATTAAGATTTGGTCTTGAATTTCTGCTGGTTTTGAGGATTCCATGTTGGTTAAGTTTGGTCTACTTTTGGGTGCCTTAGCTGAGTCTTGGAGTAGGATTTAATGGGGTTTAGTGCTGTTATTGAGCTGGAATGATGGTGTTAATTATCTAGGATTGTTAGTCTGGTTTTGGTGAGGATTGGCTTGAAGAAAAGGTAGAAAACTGATGAGGAATTCTTGGTTTGGAGGTGAGAGCCGCGGCCCTAGGAGGGGTGTGCTGCGGCCCGTGTGTGCGCGCGGCCATGGGAGGCCAAGAAGCTCATGCGCGTCGCGGCGCCTGGTGGGCACGCCGCGGCCCGTGTGGGGGTCAGTGAGGTGCTAGCCTCTGTTTCGATGCTAGCTGCGACTCTTGTGGGTGGGGCCGCGACCCTTTGTGCCAGTTTGAGTTTTAAGGGTATTTTAGGCTTGGGAACTCAAGGGGTAAGGCTCGTGATGGATTTTATAACCCGAATTGATAGAATTCAAGGACCTGGAGGTTAGGGTTATAGCTCTAAGTTATTTATTGGATTAGAATTTGATGGATGGACATTGTTAATGTGTTGTGACTAGGGTTTCGGCGAGGCTCACGTTAGAGGACTGTGCTCGGGGCATTGGTGGTCCAAAAGCTTGAAACTCAGGTAAGAGAACCCTTGCTCCCATAGAGCTTGTGTGCAGGGCTGAGCCCAACATGTTTGAATAGAATTGATATGCAGGGTCGAGCCCAATATGTTAGAACTGCGGGGCGTAGCCCTTTATTTGACTGTGCTAGAATTCTATACTTGCTTGTTATGCTATGTATATTATGATGTGAATGGTCGGCTTGAGCCGAGAACGGTGCAGACCGAGAACAGCGAAGGGCTGGGAATGGCATTGGGCATGTTGAGTGCAAGGTCGAGAACGGCAAGGGGCCAGGAGTAGCGTTGAGCACGTGGAGTGCGAGTTTCCAGGGCGAGTCCCTAGAAGGATACCTGGGATATCCTCATGGCGTGGTCCGCGAACCCAGGGCTTGGTAAACGCCTGGGACGGCTAGGCCATATGTGTTTAGCCATTGGTGGGCTCTTTATATGCTTGATATATGTGTTGCATATGTTATCTGTTTGTGGGTTTTCTTGCTAGGCTTTGGCTCACAGATGCTCTGTGGTGCAGGTAAGGGTAAAGAGAAGATCAACCAACCATGAGTACAGCAGGCGTGAGGCGGCGTGTACATGTTTGGCCAGCCTGGCTGCCATAGCCAGAGGATTTTGGGAGATGCTTGTAAATAAACCTAGATTTTGTCGTCTAGCCGACTTGGTTCAGTTTATATGTTGTAAATATTTCTAAACTGTATTTTGGGATCCCAAGTGTAAAACTTTTATAATTTTTCTATGGAAATTACTATTTCTCAAGTCTTTCCTTTGTTTATGGCTTAATTACACTGTTTGACTTAAAACCTCGATTAGCGAGTTGAAAGCACGTTTTTAAACTCACTTAGTAACAGCTCTAAGGAAGTAGGGCGTTACAGTGTCAGATGCCTAGGAAACCCAAAAGACGTCAATTACGTATTCGAGGAGGCGTGATCATTGCCTATAAAAGCAAAGCTATGAGCTATATAGTAATATTCAGAAGGTGAATAGATACTTACCTAGTCGAAGATTGGAAGTTTATCCGGTGCTGTTCGCCCTAGGATAAACTTGGGGGGGGGGGGGGGGCGAATGTTTAACCTGATTTTAACTTATGATGTGGATTCTAATAAAGAGACACGTGACACTACACCGCATTAAATTCAGAGACCTAGTCGGAAGGAATATCTGATAGAGAGGGCTACATCAAAATATAAATGATTATTTAGCAAAGTTCAAGTAACATGCTTGATGATGGAGCAAGCCAGTACTATCCCATGAAGCTGCTCAGAGTGCAAGACTTGCTTGATGAGCAAGTGACTTTTACCTAAAGATTCAGATTTCAAGAGACACTAGCAAATATCCCAAGATATTTATGTAACTGATATTTAAATTGTATTATTCCTGTGTTATTTGAATATGTAACTGAATGTACTAATCCCACACCAACAAGTGTAGGGCCTATATTTGTTTGTAAGGGCCCATAGCCCCCTAAGACTCTTTATAAATAGGGAGTTCATTCAATCATTAACTCGAAGCGAAAATTATAGGAGAAAAGGATATATATTTCTTTTGTACGCATTTTACATACAAAACCTTCAAATTGTATTCTTTTCTCAGCTTAAGAAACTCAATTGAATCTTGTTTCTTCTTGATCTTGAGTTTGATACTTCTTTGAATAATAAAAGTGCAAGTGGACGCAGGTCATTACCAACTCTTGGGGTCGAGCCACTATGAAATTCTTAGTATTGTTTACATGATTTGAGTTCATTTAATTCTTATTTTGTCGTATACATTGACTAGGTGTCATTGACCAAAACGCTGATCAACACTTTTGGTTTGAACTTTACCTTAGTGAAAATACCAAGTATTCCATATGATAAGATCAATGATACCTCACACACCTCCACCAAATCTTTTTTTTTCCCACTTCTTGCTTCACACTATCTTGCCCATGTGCTCATCTCTTCATGAACTTTCTGGGGAAAAACTCCATCTCCCATGAGAGGCAGCACCACCTCTAAGTCCACAAAGGTAAATTTCTTATAACATCTTTTCTACCTTTATAGATGCTTGTTACACTCAACCAAACTTCATTAAAAGCCCTAGACTTAACCTAACTCGGTAGCAACCAACACTAACCATCTCGGATGGAACTCACCATAATTTTTAGTGTTGAAAGTATTCACATATCAATGACTTGTTTTTACCCATTGAACTCTTTCTCTTGATTTGTACAAGTTGGAAGTTGGGTTGCCATCATTGGTGAATCTATTATTCTTGGAGTTTCAATCCCATCTTTAAAGTTGAACTTACTAATCTTCCCACCAGAGCTTTTGTAAATAGATTCGCTAAGTTCTCACTTATCTTAACATATGAGATCGGTATGATTCCACCTTGAATCAATTGTCTCACATATTCATATATTAGACTAATATGTCAAGACTTTCCATTATACACACTATTATATGCTCTAGAAAGTGCAGATTGGCTATCACAATGTATTGAGATTGTCGATACCATATCCACGTTAAATGAATATCAATCATGAGATTCCTAAGCCACTCGACCTCTTTGTCGGTTGCCGCTAAAGCTATAAACTCCGCTTCCATGTTTGAGTGTGATATTCAAGTTTTCTTCTTGGAGCCCCATGCGATTGCACCTTCTCCAAGAGTAAACACCCAACCGGTGGTGGATAGATTATCTCCAATTTTCGATATCCAATTAGCAATGGAATATCCTTCAAGTATCTTTGGAAAGTTTTTATAGTGAAGACTATACTCTTTGGTACCCTTAAGAGAACCAAGTATTGTCTCAATAGCATTCCAATGCTTGATACTCAGATTTCTAGTAAGCCTACTAAGTTTACTAACCACATATGCAATATCCATTCTTGTGCAATGAGCGGCGTACATCAGGCTACCTATTGTACTTGCATATTCCAATTGAGCCACTGATCTTCCTTCATTCTTTTCAAACTTCATGTTTGAATCAAATGATGTATGCGCCTCTTTTATTTTGAGATGACTAAATTTTTCAAAAACTTTCTCAACATAGTGGGTTTGACTTAACATAAAACCCCCATTATTCCTTCTAACTTTGATACCTAGAATGGTATCCACCTCTCCAAGGTCTTTCATTTTAAAGTTAGAAGATGGAAACCTCTTCGTTTCTATTATTCCTTTCATGTCATTACTCAAAATCAACATATCATCTACATATAGACATGCTAGTATGACATAGTCCACACAAGTCTTAGAGTATAAGCACTTGTCCGCATTGTTGTGTCTAAACCCATTAGAAACATTGACTTTATTAAACTTCTCATGCCATTGTTATGGAGATTCTTTCAAACCATATAATGATTTGACAAGTCTACACACTTTATGTTCATTTCCTTGAAGAACAAAACCCTTCGGTTGTTCCATATAGACCTCCTCCTCAAGATCCCTATTCAGGAATGTATTTTTGACATCTATTTGGTGAACATAAAGGTTATATATAGATGATGAGGCAAACAACAATCTATTCCCTCCCTTTGTTCGAATCATTTGGCTACTAACCTAGCCTTGAAGGTTTATATGGTGCCATTGGTATGGTATTTCCTTCTAAATGCCTATTTGCACTCAATTGGTTTGGAACCTTTTGGAATGTCAACCAATTCCCAAGTGTGGTTAGACATAATTGAATCTATTTCATCATTAATTGCCTCCTTCCAAAAAGCGGAGTCTCTTGAGGACATTGCTCTTTTGAAAGTTTTGGGATCATCTTCTATTTGAAGTACTATTGGATGTTTCAATGTAACTTCCTCATTATCACCTTCAACAAGGTATAGCCTCTCTATTTGAGAACACTTCTCACTTGATCTCAAATCTTTGAGCCTTTGGATCCTTATAGGCAATTGAGGTTGTTCACCAACAATTCTAGAAGTCTCCTCTTGATGCTCTTTAGTTTGAGTTGGTTCTAACTTGTCGTCATCGCATGACATGTTCTCAAAGAACTCAATCTCTCTTGATTCAATTATTACATTAGACTCCAAGTATAATAATCTATAAGCTTTGTTATTTTGGGCATAACCCACAAATGTACATCTTATAGCCCTTGGGCCCAACTTGGTCCTTTTAGGATTAGTGCTCTTGCAATAAGCTATACATCCCCACACTTTAAGATAACCAATATTTGGTTTCTTTCCTTTCCATAACTCATAAGGAGAGATATTTTTTTTTTCTTTATGGAAATACGATTCAAAATATGACAAGCGGATAGCAAGGATTCACCCCACAAACTAAAATTCAATTTAGAATGTGGTAGCATAACATTAGTCATCTCAATAAATGTTCTATTTTACCTTTCCACTATACCATTTTGTTGTGGAGTATAAGGGGCTGTACATTCATCAATTATTCCACGCTCTTCACAAAATAAGTTAAATTCATTTGAAAAATATTCACCACCCCTATCACTTCTAAGCACTTTAATTTTCCTTTCAAGTTGATTTTCAACTTCCGCTATATAAAATTTAAACACATCAAATGCTTCATCTTTATTCTTAAGCAAATATACATATGTGAACCTAGAGCAATCATCAATAAAAGTAATAAAATATCTACTTCCTCCTCTAGTCAACATTCCATTGAGTTCACATAAGTCACTATGGATCAAATCTAACAACTTAGAGTTTCATTCAACACTTGGAAAATGTTTCTTTACCATTTTAGATTTAAAACATAATTAACATTTATCATGTTCTACATTATCACAATCAATTAATCAACATTTGATAGCCCTTTTAATTGTGCTAAATTGTAACACCCTGGATAACCAAGACCGTTACACTGTGTATTTTAAAATAGTGCAAGACTTGCTAATCAAGTCGTTTAAATAAAAATGTGACCTAAGGTCAATCACCAGGTTAGGGTTAAAATATTTTTGGATATAAACGGTTAATTTTCATTGAAATAGACATTTGTTACATGGGATCCCAAAAATAGGGTTTATGTGACAATTTACAATCCTCAAAAGTTTTGTACAACCAGTACCCACTCTAATGGAAAAATACAAAATTTAAGGCTCTATCCTTATACTATCCCTCGGTCATGGCGGATGAGAAGCTGACAATGTACACCTCGCCCCCAGAGCTCTCCAACTCATGGTTGGTCCAGCTTTCCCTTGCCTTTACCTGTACCACGTAGCATCCGTGAGCCAAGGCCCAACAAGAAAACCATAACGACAAGTACATAATCAGTAATAACATCCAAGCAATCATAAAACACTCATCCAGAAATTCAATGAATTATAAGCATCAAGTTAACAGTAGAAAACATGTATTTTCAGGATATATTTTAATCAATATACAAATGCTCAGGGTCGGCGCCTGTAACGCCCTGGATAGCCAAGACCGTTACACTGTGTGTTTATAAAGTGCCAGACTTGCTAATCAAGTCATTAAAGTAAAATCGTGTTACTGGAATAGTAGAGGAACTAGGGTTAAAAGAGTTTTGGTCTCAAAAGTTACGTTTTCATTACTAAACATTGTTTATGTACATGGGATCCCAAAAATGACAGTTTAAAAGCCATTTACAAAATTTACAAAGTTTAAATACATTGGCTGGCCATACTAAGGCAAAAACGAGCTGTTAGGTAATCTTTGTCCTGACACACTCCCCGACCGTGGTGATCGAGCGGCTGGCTATGTACATCACACCTCGGAGCTCTCCACCTCAGGTCTGGTCCAGCTTGCCCTTGCCCTTACCTGCACCACGAAGCACCCGTGAGCCAAGGCCCAGCAAGAAAACACAGCAATAAGAGAGCATGAACAACTAGCAATCAAGTCAATTACTCATATAGCATCTCATAAGTTCAAGTATATCATCATTCAAGTATACCACATACTAAGCATCTCAGCTCAAAATACATAAAACACAGATGTTAACCAGGGCTAGCGTTCACAGGCTGCTCCCTCTGTTAACCTATTGTTTTTGGCATCCAATGGCCAATTCGCGCCCCATGCGCTAAAATCATGAACGGTACCCTTAGACCGCTTATACGTGTCCCTTGGCATAATACCAATGATGACACAATACAACTCTCGGGAGCACTTAGTCCCATCACAATCATACATTCGGGTGCAGTTTTCTTACCTTTCGATTCACTAGTTTCGGATGCCACGTAGCCACAAGCACGGTCCTCTACTCCGAGCCTCTCCAAAGTCCTAATCACAACACAAATATAATATTCTTTGTCATTAACCAATCCAAGACTACCTTCCCGGAACCTAACCCACACTCTCGGAACCCCCAAAACCTTAGAACAACACCCCGGAGACATCCCCCCGAACCCCCGGAGCAAAGACCAAAAATTGCCAAAAGTGTCACTCTGAAATTAGCCTTGTGCCGCGGCACCCATCAGTCAGAGACTCCAAGCCGCGACACACAAAACCCGTGCCGCGGCACGCCTTCGCAGCCCATAATTCTGGGTTTTTCCTTCGCATTTTCCCGAGCTCCAACCTCTCCAAATCACCCCAAACTCCATCCTATGTCCCAAAACCAACTCTAAACCCTTAATAAACCTCACAACAACCCAAAACCATCATGCCCAAGCTCACTCACACCTTCAATCCTAAAATTCACTCTTGAATTTCACACTTAACAACTCAAACCAGAAAATTAAGAACAACTTGCACTCAAACACAAACCACACTCCAAACTCCCTATACCTTAACAAAAACAAGCCTAATAAACACACAGAGACCTTACCTTGAATGATGAGTCCAACCTCCAGCTCTAAACCTCCTTCCCCCTTGATTTCCCAATTCTGAAATTACATAAAACCAGCCACCAACTTGCCTCAATTCACATTCATTATCTAAAATTTCAGACTTAAAACTTGGATATATCATAATCAAGATCTTACCTCTGAATATCCTTGATCTAAGCTTGCTTGACAACTTCAAGCACCCTTAAATTCTTCTTCCAAAAGCTAAATTCAGTTTCTCCCTTCTTCTTCTTAGGTTTGCTCTTCCTCTAGGTCCCCAATTTCAGCATAAACCCATTTCTCCAAGTGTTATACGTATATCATATTTTCCCTTCAGCTAATGATCATTTATCCTACCAAATGACTGTTCTACCCTTCCACTAATACCCCTTCCTAACTAAACCTCAAGGCCATACTTGTCTTTTCACCAGCTTTGCAATTCTACCACTTTCCCCATAAAACCTGTTACTCTCTATGGTTACTAACAGTTACGCAGGTTACCAAATCACCAGTTACCATTATCTAGTTTCCTAGGACCGTCTCGGCACGTGCATCACGTTGGTATCACAGCACCCACGCGGTACAATTCACACATCATAATTATCACATAATATAATTCACATAGTCATATAACATGCTTAAAATCATAATCATGCATCTTAATCATAATAATCACACATAATTCCCATCATGCCCTCCCGGCACACTATTCAAGGCCCTTAAGCCTTATTAGTGAATTTGGGTCGTTACAACTATCCCCTCCTAATAAGAATTTCGTCCTCGAAATTTACCTGAACAACTCCGGATACTGATCTCGCATAGCTGTCTCAAGCTCCTAGGTCGCCTCCTCGACCTTACTGTTTCTCCACAGTACTTTAACCAAAGGAATCGTCTTATTTCGCAACACCTTGTCTTTCCGATCTAAGATCTGAACTGGTCGCTCATCATAAGCCAAATCTGGCTGTAACTCCAGATCTTCATGCCTCAATACATGAGTCACATTTGAAACATACTTCCGTAGCATGGAGACATGGAACACATCATGAACTCCAGACAACGATGGCGGCAAGGCTAACCTATAAGCCATCTGACCAATCCTTTCCAGGATCTCGAATGGTCCAATGAATCTAGGGCTTAGCTTGCCCTTCTTACCAAACCTCCTCACCCCTCGCAGAGGTGAAACTCGAAGAAAGACGTGATCACCAACCTGAAATTCCACGTCTCTACGCTTAGGATCAGCGTAGCTTTTCTGCCTACTCTGAGATGCGAGCATCCTAGCTCGGATCTTCTCTATGGCCTCACCTGTCCTCTGAACCATATCTGGCCCCAAGTATCTTCTCTCACCCATCTCATCCCAATGGATAGGTGATCTACACTTCCTCCCATACAACATCTCATAGGGAGCCACTCCAATCGTTGACAGATAACTATTGTTGTACGAGAATTCAATCAACGGAAGGTACTTACTCCACGAACCCTCGAAGTCAATCACGCAAGCTCTGAGCATATCCTCCAGCACTTGGATCGTCCTTTCGGACTGTCCATCAGTCTGAGGATGAAAGGCGGTACTGAACTTCAAATGAGTTCCTAAAGCTTTTTGCAAACCTCCCCAAAACTTGGAAGTAAAAATAGGATCCCGGTCTGACACAATAGACTTAGGAACCCCATGGAGACGTACGATCTCTTTCACGTACAACTCAGCGTACTGATCCACAGTATAAGTTGACCTCACTAGAAGAAAATGGGCTGACTTGGTGTATCTATCCACTATCACCCATACTGAGTCATGAAACCCAACTGTCCTGGGTAGACCTCCTACGAAATCCATAGTAATATCCTCCCATTTCCACTCAGGAATACCCAAAGGCTGAAGCAACCCTGCTGGTCGCTGATGCTCAGCTTTCACCTGTTGACAGGTTAAGCATCTAGCAACGTACTCTACCACATCCCTCTTCATCCCGGGCCACCAATACAAAGTCCGTAGATCCTGATACATTTTTGTGGTACCCGGATGAAGCGAGTACGGTGTCGTATGAGACTCATCTAGTATCTCCCGTCTGATCCCCTCGTCAGCTGGAACACAAATCCGCCCCTGATACCGAAGTAAACCAACCTCTGAAACAGAATAGTCCTTAACTATTCCTGCTAAAACATCCTCTCTAACCCTCTGTAACTGAGCGTCTGTCAACTGCCCCTCTCTGATCCGCTCTAGCAGGGTCGACTGTAGAGTAATATTAGCCAATCGGCCCACAACCAATTCTATTCCCGCTCTAACCATCTCATCTGCTAACTCCCTCGAGATCTGAACAGAGCTATACAATTGACCTGGACCTCTGCGACTCAATGCATCGGCCACCACATTGGCTTTTCCTGGATGGTAAAGAATATCACAATCATAATCTTTCACCAGCTCCAGCCAACGCCTCTGTCTCATATTCAGGTCCTTTTTGCGTAAAGAAATATTTCAGGCTCTTATGGTCGGTGTAAACCTCGCACTTCTCCCCATAAAGATAATGCCGCCAAATCTTCAGTGCAAAGACCACCGCTACCAGCTCCAGGTCATGAGTAGGATACCGCTGCTCATACTCCTTCAGCTGTCGCGATGCATAAGCTATAACCTTCTCATTCTGCATCAGCACACAGCCTAAACCCAACCTCGACGCATCACAATAAACAACAAACTTCCCCTCTCCTGAAGGCAAACTCAACACTGGTGCAGTAATAAGTCGTCGCTTCAATTCCTGGAAACTGCCCTCACACTTGTCTGACCAAATGAACTTTAGATTCTTTCTTGTCAATTCTGTCATCGGTGCTGCTATCTTCGAGAAGCCCTCTACAAACCGCCTGTAGTAGCCTGCCAAACCAAGAAAACTCCGCACCTCTGAGGCGTTCCTTGGCCTCGGCCAATCTCTAACTGATTCTATCTTAGACGGATCCACTTTAATCCCATCTGCACCTACAATGTGTCCAAGGAATGTCACTTCAGGTAACCAGAACTCGCACTTCTTAAACTTAGCATATAACTGATGCTCCCTCAACCTCTGAAGAACCAGTCGAAGATGAAACTCGTGCTCTGCCTCTGAACTGGAGTACACCAGGATGTCATCAATGAAGACTATAAGAAACTGATCCAGAAAATCTTTGAACACTCTGTTCATTAAGTCCATAAAAGCTACTGGGGCATTGGTCAAACCAAAAGACATGACCAAGAACTCATAATGCCCATACCGCGTCCGGAAAGCTGTCTTAGGTATATCCTCATCCTTGATCCTCAGTTGGTGATAACCAGATCGAAGATCAATCTTTGAGAACACCATCTTACCCTGCAACTGATCAAACAAGTCATCAATCCTCAGTAAGGGATACTTGTTCTTAATGGTTAACTTGTTCAATTCCTGATAATCGATACACATTCTCAGAGTCCCATCCTTTTTCTTAACAAACAAAACTGGAGCACCCCATGGTGAATAGCTAGGTCTGATGAACCCTATATCCAGAAGTTCCTGCAGTTGTATCTTTAACTCTTTCAGTTCCGCTGGTGCCATCCTATACGGTGCCCTCGACACTGGCTCTGTCCCCGGTGCAAACTCAATAACAAACTCAATCTCCCTACGCGGCGGCAACCCAGGCAAATCCTCAGGGAACACATCCAAGAACTCACAAATCAATCTGGTCTCCTCCGGTCCAACCGGTGAAATCTTGGTGGTATCCACCACACTAGCCAAGAAGCCTATACATCCACCCTGTAGCAAATCTCTGGCTCTCAACGCAGATATCCTGGGTACGCGGGGTCCACGCACCGGTCCCACAAAAATAAAGGGATCCTCACCCTCTGGCTCAAAGGTCACCATCTTCTTTCTACAGTCAATGGTAGCTCCATATCTAATAAGCCAATCCATACCTAAAATCATGTCAAAATCCTCCATACTCAACTCAATCAAGTCTACTGACAACTCTCTGTCGTCAACTAACACTGGCAGTGCCCTAACCCATCTTCTAGACACCACCAGCTCTCTTGTAGGTAATATAGTCCCAAACCCTGAAGCACTAAACTCACTAGGTCTACACAATCTATCAATCACCCTATCAGATACAAATGACTGCGTAGCACCAGAATCAATCAAAACAGTAAAAGAAGTGCCAGCACTAGAAAGCTGACCTGTCACTACCGAGGGACTAGCCTCGGCCTCTGCCTGCGTCAAGGTGAACACTCGAGCTGGAGTCAAGCTGTCCACCTTCCCTGCCTCGCCCTTCTTTACTGTTGGGCAATCTTTCTTGAGGTGTCCCACCACCCCGCATACATAACAGGCCTTAGCCTGACACTCACCCAAATGGCGTCTCCTGCACCTCGTGCATTCTGGGTAAGTCCTCCACGAATCACCGCCTCCCCGACGGCCACCCTGAGTTCCCCGACCTCCTCTATCAAACCTAGGAGCGATTGGGGCATCAGGAGTCTTTCTCTTCAAACCACTGATACCACCACCTCTACTGGAACCAGAATATGGAGGCACTGGCCTACGACCCTCCCTTCTTGCTGCACTATCCCTCCAAATCCTATTCTCTGCTTCCTCAGCAGTCAGCGCCCTTTCCACAGCCTGGGCATAGGTAGTCACTCTAGGAACTGTAGTAATCCGTACATCCCGGGTTATCATGACATTTAGCCCTCTAACAAACCTGTCTAACCTGGTCGCATCGGTAGGTACAAGATCTGGTGCGAACTTTGCAAGTCTGTCAAACTTCAAGGCATATTCTGTAACGGTCATACTGCCCTGAACCAGTCCCACAAACTCATTCACCTTCGCTGCCCTGACGGCAACGTTATAGTACTTCTGATTGAACAAATCCTTAAACTCCTCCCATGTCATTGCAGCAACATTTCTAGTCTGTGACGCCACCTCCCACCAGATTAAGGCATCCTCTCTCAGCATATAAGTGGCGCAGGCCACCCTATCATGTCCTTCTACTTTCATAAAATCAAGTATGGTGGTAATCAGGGTCATCCACTGCTCAGCCTTTAGTGGATCTGGCCCCCCCTCAAAGATCGGGGGCTGCTGCTTTCTGAACCGCTCATACAACGGTTCCACTTTATTGCCAACATCAACAGGCTGTACCACAGGTACCAGTGCCGGTGGCCCAGCAGGGGAAACACTCCCAGATGGAGCTTGCTGCAACATTCTAATCAACTCATCTTGGCTCTGAAGCCTAGCTTGCATTTCTGCCATTAACTGCTGCCAGTTCTCAGGGACTGGCGGAGGGGTTGGGCCCTGGTCATCCTCTCTAGCCCCAGACCTGCCGGCTTGTCGTGTGGATTTCCTTGAACGCATAACTATTCAAGTCAATATGCAAACAACGACTCGGCAATTAGGCCATGATGACAGGGTAATAATCTCTCCATAACCCACCACCGAAACTCCAATCTTTCACAAGCAAGCAAGTATAACAATTTATCCAGATATTCATCCACATACACAGCAATGCTAATAAGCACACCCCAATAACATCATGCAATAGTCAAGGGCCAGGCCCTATCAGAATCTCATGCTCCCTATTCATCAGATAGATATCAACATTCATATCTCACTCAAATCATTTAAACACATAATCATGCATATACAATTACCAAACCCTGAGTTGAGCTTGTCTCCCGCAGCGAATGTACATACCCAGCCAGTCTTCAGGACCCATAAACCTAGGACGCTCTGATACCAAGTTGTAACGCCCTGGATAGCCAAGACCGTTACACTGTGTGTTTATAAAGTGCCAGACTTGCTAATCAAGTCATTAAAGTAAAAGCGTGTTACTGGAATAGTAGAGGAACTAGGGTTAAAAGAGTTTTGGTCTCAAAAGTTACGTTTTCATTACTAAACATTGTTTATGTACATGGGATCCCAAAAATGACAGTTTAAAAGCCATTTACAAAATTTACAAAGTTTAAATACATTGGATGGCCATACTAAGGCAAAAACGAGCTGTTAGGTAATCTTTGTCCTGACACACTCCCCGACCGTGGTGATCGAGCGGCTGGCTATGTACATCACACCTCGGAGCTCTCCACCTGAGGTCTAGTCCAGCTTGCCCTTGCCCTTACCTGCACCACGAAGCACCCGTGAGCCAAGGCCCAGCAAGAAAACACAGCAATAAGAGAGCATGAACAACTAGCAATCAAGTCAATTACTCATATAGCATCTCATAAGTTCAAGTATATCATCATTCAAGTATACCACATACTAAGCATCTCAGCTCAAAATACATAAAACACAGATGTTAACCAGGGCTAGCGTTCACAGGCTGCTCCCTCTGTTAACCTATTGTTTTTGGCATCCAATGGCCAATTCGCGCCCCATGCGCTAAAATCATGAACGGTACCCTTAGACCGCTTATACGTGTCCCTTGGCATAATACCAATGATGACACAATACAACTCTCGGGAGCACTTAGTCCCATCACAATCATACATTCGGGTGCAGTTTTCTTACCTTTCGATTCACTAGTTTCGGATGCCACGTAGCCACAAGCACGGTCCTCTACTCCGAGCCTCTCCAAAGTCCTAATCACAACACAAATATAATATTCTTTGTCATTAACCAATCCAAGACTACCTTCCCGGAACCTAACCCACACTCTCGGAACCCCCAAAACCTTAGAACAACACCCCGGAGACATCCCCCCGAACCCCCGGAGCAAAGACCAAAAATTGCCAAAAGTGTCACTCTGAAATTAGCCTTGTGCCGCGGCACCCATCAGTCAGAGACTCCAAGCCGCGGCACACAAAACCCGTGCCGCGGCACGCCTTCGCAGCCCATAATTCTGGGTTTTTCCTTCGCATTTTCCCGAGCTCCAACCTCTCCAAATCACCCCAAACTCCATCCTAAGTCCCTAAACCAACTCTAAACCCTTAATAAACCTCACAACAACCCAAAAACATCATGCCCAAGCTCACTCACACCTTCAATCCTAAAATTCACTCTTGAATTTCACACTTAACAACCCAAACCAGAAAATTAAGAACAGCTTGCACTCAAACACAAACCACACTCCAAACTCCCTATACCTTAACAGAAACAAGCCTAATAAACACACAGAGACCTTACCTTGAATGATGAGTCCAACCTCCATCTCTAAACCTCCTTCCCCCTTGATTTCCCAATTCTGAAATTACATAAAACCAGCCACCAACTTGCCTCAATTCACATTCATTATCTAAAATTTCAGACTTAAAACTTGGATATATCATAATCAAGATCTTACCTCTGAATATCCTTGATCTAAGCTTGCTTGACAACTTCAAGCACCCTTAAATTCTTCTTCCAAAAGCTAAATTCAGTTTCTCCCTTCTTCTTCTTAGGTTTGCTCTTCCTCTAGGTCCCCAATTTCAGCATAAACCCATTTCTCCAAGTGTTATACGTATATCATATTTTCCCTTCAGCTAATGATCATTTATCCTACCAAATGACTGTTCTACCCTTCCACTAATACCCCTTCCTAACTAAACCTCAAGGCCATACTTGTATTTTCACCAGCTTTGCAATTCTACCACTTTCCCCATAAAACCTTTTACTCTCTATGGTTACTAACAGTTACGCAGGTTACCAAATCACCAGTTACCATTATCTAGTTTCCTAGGACCGTCTCGGCACGTGCATCACGTTGGTATCACAGCACCCACGCGGTACAATTCACACATCATAATTATCACATAATATAATTCACATAGTCATATAACATGCTTAAAATCATAATCATGCATCTTAATCATAATAATCACACATAATTCCCATCATGCCCTCCCGGCACACTATTCAAGGCCCTTAAGCCTTATTAGTGAATTTGGGTCGTTACAGCGCCCTTAGGTCGAGCCCCCTGTTTACTCAACTGACTCTAGCTCCCTTAGGCTGAGTCCATTGTTTATTTAGCTAACCCCAGCTCATAGTGGCCGAGCCGCGTCCTGTGCGCAAGTCATCAACCCCGACTCTCTTAGGTCGTTCATTCTCGTATACCACATCAATTTTTCAAACACAATACAAGCATTCAATTTTTGGGAGCCTCAGTCCCATTCTCAACCACACAAGGGTGCAGTTTTCTTACCTTGAGCAGAGGACACAAAATGATCCTGAGCATGATCCTCAGTCCTGAGCCTTGGCGATAAACCTAGTCACAGTGGCCAATGGGTAATCATCAATTTCTAATCCATCTAAATATTTAGGAAACATTAGCTAGCCATCGGGACCTCGATTTTTACTAAACCGGTGGTAGAAATCGTCCCGAACACTTAGGTTTGAATCCCCGAGCCTTGCTAATCCTAAAGGCCAACCTAAGCCAAAGTTCCATGGGCGGGCAGTGACCTGGTCCTAAGGGTTGCGACACGCCCCCAAGTCAGAGACTCAACCCCAAGCCTTAGAGGGAGGCGGGTTGCGACTTGGCCCCCTAGGGTCGTGGTGCGCCTTCAAGACAGGGAGCACACCCAGGGCCTTCTGGGCATGCGGGCTGCGACGTGTCACGGGCTGGCTAATTGGGTACTCCAAGTAGACGGAACGTGCGACACTTACAGATACTTCAAGCTAGCAAGTCAGCCTAGAACACACACCTGCAGGAAAACAAACTCAGTGGTTAGCCACAAACACATCTCAGACATGCAACGGGCAATAATGAAGTATGAGCAAGGACAAAGAAAGTCATTCCTTGGAACGTCCACACAACACAAAGCACACAACAAGGAAAGTGGCATGCGATGGCACAACGAAGATGACAAACAAGTAACACATAGGCAGTAAGGAAGCATACAAGGGCAAGTATGGATAAACATCGTTTTATTAATATATAGCCTTGATAGGGCAAGGTAGTACACAACTTTGGCCCCTATCTGCTGGTGGCCATGGTGCTTCCCTAAGTCACCAGGTCACCTCCCCCAAAGGAGTCTTCTAGGGATACAAGGTCTTCCTAGTAACATATATGATTTTTGTGTAGGAGACATATGCATAATTATAAAATTTCCACTACCCTACCCCACGAGGTTGCTTGGTGCAAGACTTGACTAATGATCAAGCACCAAGGCATGCTCACTTATAAAATGGCCCCATGTAGGTGTGCCAAAAGGGCAGCACGTCACACTCTTCCCCACTCAATTCTTCGGTGTCCTCGACGAAGTAGCTTGTAGTTCTTCAATCTTCTGTGTGAGCTTCTTCAAGTCTTCCGCACTCTCCCAGCTGATCTCGTCATCTTTGAGCCCCTTCCATTTTACCAGATACTCCTTATGCTTTTTACTATCGGTGGTGACCTTCCTCTCCGCCAGGATTTCTTCAGGTTGACGCTTGCTCCTTGGCTGAATGATGACTCCTCCTTTGGTTGACTTGTTGCACTCTGGATTTGCTGGATCTTCATGATACGACTTCAAGTTGCTGATGTGAAGGACCGGGTGTATCTTCATCCATGCTGGTAGGTCAAATTTGTAGGAAGTTAGGCCAACTTTTTGAGATGATTGAGATCGGACCCTCGTACTTGCAAACGAGTCGAAATCTCAACTGTTCAAGCCTCAGCTTGATTAACACTAAGTCACCTGCTTTGTACTCCAGTGGTCTGCGCTTCTGATCTGCCCACTTCTTCATTCTTCTTGATGCTTTTTCTAAATAAGCTCAGGAAATCTCTGTCGTTTTCTTCTAGTCTTTTGTGAAGTGGAAGGCTCGCAGGTTCCAACCGCGGTTGTTACACCCAGATTTCGAGATAAGAGGTTATGACCCCGAAAACTGGGCTCGTCAGGTGTGAGCTCGAAATGTATGAAAACATCATATGGTCCAGCCGTAAAACCTTTGAAGTAAAACAAAGACCTCCAGGATGTGCAACCTTGAATATTCTCCGAGCTCGCGATGGGCAATGGCAGGACACTTGAATATATCTTTTACCAATCGTCCTCAGGCGAGGTAGTTCGAGCTCGGGAAGTGCAAGCTCGGGTGTGACAGCCTCGACAGTACCTACCTATCCCGAGTGTAGCGTGAAGTTGGGTGACAAGTTCGTGATTGACCCATAAGTCTTGACAGACTCAATGCCGATTGTTGATCTCGAAGACCTGATGAATCACCTGGGATAGCCCATTACGTGTGAACATATTTATTGTTGTGTAATCCCAATATTTAATGGATATCATTTAATCTGTTATCCGTTCCCGATCTTCATGGGACATTTCCGTGTATATAGGAGATAATGCATTTAATATCATTATTTCAATTGATATACAAAATATCTTCCCGAAATTTGTGGGAATGAATTCTGCAACCTTCTCTATAAATAGAGAAGGAATCACCACTTGTAAAGGACCGATTTTTGATTTCTTGAGAGAAAGCTCTGGGTAATTCATCTCTAAAGAATTTCCAGAAAACTCCAAGTCTTAATAACATAGACTCATGGACTAGGCAGAATAAACTGTTGAACCACGTAAAAATTCTCTTGTTTCTCTTCATCATTCATTTGCTTCATTGTTTAATTGCTCTATGATTTAAGTTGACGAAAAACAACATCAACGGTTTGGTGCTTTCATTAAGAGCATTAAGCAGTACATGTGTGAGTCTAGTAAAAAAAGCCTCCCTGAATCAACAATGGCTGCGAATGATCGCAATGTTCCTGAGGAGGAAATTTTAGATGAAGCTGACTACCCCTGACGCCCTGGAAAACAACCTATGGTGAATTCGGACCCTGATGAGAGGAGTGGTTCATTCGACTCTCGGGGACCACCGACCCCCAGAGACAACGAGGACATGTATTATAATCCTGAACGATATGTCCTGATAGTGGAGCTCGAAAATCGTCAACTGCGAAAGCAGTTGGCAGAGGCCAAGAAACGTAACGAGGAGCTGGCCAAATTGGCTGCTAAGGCATAGGTGGCTCAGGCCCCACCTCCGCCAGAGGCCCAAGCTCCGCCTCCGCGGGACGTTCATGTTCCACCACGTAGGCCTCACGGGTGATCGCGCAAAAATGCTGCCACTCGGAGAATGGAGCAGCCTCCGCCACCAGCAGAACAACCTGCTCTGTCAAGGCCCTGGAGAAGTAACCGGGCTGGAGCTCTTGCCAACTCAACTGCGGAGGTACCGGCCGGGGTAGGGAATAACCAAGCCCTCACGGAGGCTCGAACCCAAAATCTTGGTAACGCGCAGAGCGTTCCTGAACCAGTTCGAGAAAACTCGGGGCTTTGTAGGCCCCGTAATGGATGGCAGCCACCATCACCCATAAGGCACCCACCATCGCCAATAAAGTATCCGTCACCAACTCGGAGAAACACACAACCGACTCAGAATGATAGGGAAAGGCGAGCTGGGCAAAGACGTGGAAATGGGGAGACTGCTAAGGAGCATGAGGTACCCAACCCACGAGAAGCGAAATGTCTCGGTCTCACACTATTGAGACGAGGCAACCGGCAAGGAACCCATCTCAAAACAACCACGCAATGAGCCATGTCAGGGAAGGCTCGGGAGACACTAGATTAATCAGTATGTATGACCAGGGATGTAGAAATACTGGGAATCGAAGGGATCACCCAGATTTACGAGAACACCTGAACCATAATCGGGGGAATGATAATCCCTCGAATCCATATCTAAGGGATCATCTCAATGGACGCAAGAACCCTGTGCCGAGGCGTGAAACTGGGGTTGTGATCAACGATAACCAGTTCCCACTGCTTCAAGTTAGACCCCCGTGGATCCAGTCCAAGAAAGGATTGAACAACTGGAAAGAGCATCCAGGCTCTTACAAAATGAATGAGGTCAGGATCGGGAGGAAGAGTTCGACGAAGAACTCAAACCCTTTGCCTCTCATATTTCCAGCACCTCGTTTCCTCAAGGATTCCGAATTCCTCATGTTCCACCATTTGATGGGAATTTTGATCCATACAGTCATTTCAGCACGTTCAACACAATTATGCAAGCGAGTAATGTGGGCTACGAGCTTAGATGCATGCTGTTTCCAGCCTCGCTCACAGGACCAGCAAAAAACTGGTTTAAGAAGTATAAGAGACATTCGATCACTTCTTGGGATCAATTGTCTAGAGATTTCAAGAAGCAATTCAAAGCCATGGTCGGAATTAGGCCCGAGGGGTCTGCCTTGACCAATGTCTGACAGCAGTCGAATGAAACATTGAAAAGTTACCTCACAAGGTTTAATTTGGAAGTCCACTGAGCTCGTGACGTGGATGACAGTGGCCATTTAATGACTGTTCGAGCCGGAGTAATGCCTGGAAGTCCTCTTTGGGAGGACATGCAGAGGAAGCCCGTAGGGTCCTTAACCGAGTTCAATCAACGAGCTCAGAGGTTTGTTAATGCAGAAGAGGCGAGGTCAGCATTGAATATGGCCTCTCAGCCCATAACTACAACAACAAACGCAAACTCTGCCTCAACCTTGGTGGATCCTACGACCTCAAAACCCCCTGGGGAAAACCCTTCTAAAAGGAAGAAGAATGAAGGGAATAATCCCGAGGCAGAAGGGGGAAAGAAGAAGAAAAGGAAAAGATATTTCTCCGAATACAAGGTGTATACCGAGCTCGATGAGTCTCGGGAGAATATTTACCTGGCTAATGAAAACCAGGTCCCTTTTAGACGTCCGAACCCCATGAGAAACCAGAAAGAGAAAAGAGACTCCAACAAGTACTGCAGATTCCATAGATATATTAGACATACAACCGATGAATGCAGGCAATTAAAAGATGAGATTGAAGGCCTGATCACGAGAGGATATTTCAGGCAATATGTTAGGAATCAAAACCCCAATCAGACTTTTACTAGCCAGTGGCAGTAGAACAGCAACTCCCAAGCAAGGGAGGATGAACGACCCCCTCCAATTTATGGAGAAGATGTCATAACCATCTCGGGGGGACCACATATTGCAGGATCGGGCAGGAACGCCCAGAAATGATATGTGAATGAGCTGAAAACTGGTGACGGGTCTCCTTATGAACCTGAACCCAGAGCTCCAAACACAGCAAAGGGTTGAATCTCAACCCATAACTTTTACTGAGGATGATGCGTCTCATGTACAATTACCTCACAACGACCCGATGGTCATCACCCTTCAGCTCGCGAATAAGAGGGTACACCGAGTCCTGGTTGATAACAGGAGCTCAGTAAATATCCTCTACAAGGCCACCTTAGAAAAGATGGGACTCACGATTTGTGACCTAAGGGCCTATGCAACGACGTTGTACGACTTTTCAGGAGAAGGGATTGCCTGTATGGGATCCATCCAACTCCCCGTAACCATGGGAGACTTCCCGGTCTCGACAACCAAGATGATGGAATTCATAGTAGTAGATCTACCATCAACCTACAACCTACTGCTTGGGAGACCCGCCCTAGTAGAGCTGGTGGCAGTTTTGTCTGTAAGGCATTTGGCCATCAAGTTCTTGACTTCTAGTGGCATCGGGACACTAAAAGGAGACCAGCTTGTAGGGAGGGAATGCTATAGCATTTCCGTTAGAGGAAAGAAACAGGCAAGTGCACAAACACTTGTCATAATTCAGAATAAGGATGGGACAGTCTTCGAGATAGATGAAGAAATTGATCCAAGAATAGAGGAAAAAGTTGATCTCGAGCCGTTAGAAGAGCTCGAAGAGATCAAGCTCAAAGAAGTAAACCCCCCAAAAACAGTGAAGGCAGGGAAAACCTTCCAGAAGAAACAAAATAACAATTAATTTTGAAAAAGAACCAGGATGTTTTCGCATGGTCACATTCGGACATTGTAGGGATAAGCCCGAATGTGATAAGCCACTCTCTTAATATTGACAAGAGCTTCCCCCTGAAGCAGCAAAAGCGAAGATTCCTGGATGACGACAGGAAGAAGGCCCTCAAGGAAGTGGTCGATAGGTTAAAGGAAAATCGATTCATACGAGATGCCTTCTACCCGGATTGGGTCGCTGACCTGGTGCTAGTTCCAAAACCTAATGGAACATGGAAAACATGTATTGATTACTTAGACCTCAATAAAGCATGTCCTAAGGACTGCTTTCCCCTACCTTGGATCAACCAGCTCGTAGATGCCACAGCTGGGCATGGACTTATGTCGTTCATGGACGCTTATTCTGGATATAACCAGATTGCCATGCATGCCCCGGACCAAGAGCATACAAGTTTTGTGATAGATAAAGGACTATATTGCTACAATGTTATGTCGTTCGGACTCAGGAATGCTGGAGCCACATACCAACGGCTCGTAAACATGATGTTCTCCGAACAGATAGGTAATAACATGGAAGTTTATGTTGATGATATGTTAGTTAAATCTAAACATAACAATAACCATGTGGATGACCTTGAAGAGTGCTTTTCCGTGTTACGGAAGTACAACATGAAGCTCAACCCCCATAAATGCTCTTTTGGAGTATAATCGGGGAAGTTCCTAGGTTTCATTGTGAATGCCCGGGGAATAGAGGCTAATCCTGACAAGATCCAAGCGTTAATTGACATGCCCTCACCTCGAAAGCATATGGATGTCCAGAGTTTGACTGGAATAGAGGCTAATCCTGACAAGATCCAAGCGTTAATTGACATGCCCTCACCTCGAAAGCATATGGATGTCCAGAGTTTGACTGGTCGAATGGCGGCAGTAAGTAGGTTTAACTCAAAATCTACGGACCGGTGTCTTCCATTTTTCAACCTTTTGAGAGGGGGAAAAAAATTTGAATGGATAGAGGAATGCGAGTTAGCATTTTTTGGAACCTCCTATCTTGTCGAAACCTATCACAGGAAAAATTTTGTACCTATATCTCGCTACAACCGAGCACACCATTAGCGCCATGCTTGTCCGAGAAGAACAGAAGGTGCAAAAGGCAGTATACTATGTCAGCAAAAGGTTACTGGGGGAAGAATTGAGATTCCCCTTTAATGGAGAAGTTGGCTCTCAGCCTAATCCACTCATCTCAAAAGCTCCGATCTTACTTCCAAGCGCACCCCATCCATGTGCTGACCGAACAACCACTACGACAAGTCCTATCCAAGCCAGAAGCCTCAGGCCGATTACTAAAATGGGTTGTTGAGATCGGGCAATTCGAGATCACTTATCATCCGAGGACAACCATAAGAGGACAGGCCCTGGCAGACTTCATAGTGGAATGCACTGGAGTGACTGACGACGAAGTTATAACCCCAGCCTGCGAGCTGTGGAAACTTTATGTCGATGGGTCTTCCAACGAAAATGGATCGGGGGCAGGAATAATACTGATCACCCCAACTAGGAGTCAATTTCACTCCGCTTTGAGATTTGACTTTGGAGCGTCAAATAACGAGGCTGAATACGAAGCTCTACTGGCAGGACTTCGAATAGCCAAGGAACTCAAGGCTAAGGCGATACATTGCTACAGTGGCTCTCAGTTGGTGGTCAACCAAATCTTAGGGGAATACCAGGCTTGTGGGACAAGAATGGCTGCATATCTAGAAAAAGCAAAAGCAGCACTCGAACATTTCAAATTCTACACGATAAAGTAGGTTGCCTGAGAGCAAAATTCGAATGCAGACGCCCTAGCCAGGCTCGCCGCATCCACCAAGGTTGACGAGCTGAATGTTGTGCCAAGTGAACATCTATCGACACCCAGTATAAGCAAGCTTGAATAGGAGGATGTCTGCATGATTAACTCTGAGCCAACCTGGATGACCTCGATAGTTGAGTACCTTGAAACCGACATTCTCCCAGTAGAACGGACCAAGGCTCGGAAAATGATTTATCAGATTCCCAGGTACAATATTGTGGAAGGAAGACTATATCGAAGAGGATAATCTATGCCATTACTCTGGTGTGTTACTCCACCCGAGGCTAAGAAGATCATAGAAGAGATTCATGAAGGATTTTGTGGGGACCACACTAGGGGGCATAGCCTATCTAAGAAAATTATACGCCAAGGGTACTTCTGGCCCACCATCAAAGCAGACTCATTTGATTGTGTCAAGAGGTGCGATAATTGTCAACGGTTTGCCACAATCCCTCGAGCTCCACCTTTCGAGCTAACTATGATGACCTCCCCATGGCCATTTGCGATCTGGGGAACTGACCTCATAGCTCGTTGCCAACTGGCAAAGGCGAAGTTAAGTACGCAATAGTCGCGGTAGATTACTTTATGAAGTGGACCGAGGCCGAATCTCTGGCAACAATTACCTCGAAGAAAGTCTTGGACTTCGTGGTAAAATACATCACCTACCGATATGGGATGCCAAGGAAGATAGTGTCCGATAACAGTACTCAATTTGGTAGCGACATGTTTTCCAACTTTTGTGAGAAGAATGGGATAATAAAAAGCTTCTCCTCTGTGGCCCATCCCTAAGCGAATGGCCAAGTCGAGGTTGTGAATAAAACCCTGAAGAGTTCTATGAAGAAAAAATTGGAAGAAGCTAAGGGGAAATGGCCCACAGAGTTGCCCCAAGTCTTGTGGGCATATCGAACCACAACTCGTACTTCAACAGGACATACCCCTTTTTCTCTGGTATATGGATGCGAGGCTATGCTGCCAATCGAGGTCGAAATATCCACCATTCATACCCATGCATATGATCAAGCCTCGAACCAATCCCAGCTTGAAGTAAGTCTAGACCTGATTGAAGAAAGACGGGACGAGGCTCAGCTAAAAAATGCTGCATACCAACAGCGAACTACCCTGTATTTCAATAAAAAGGTTCGAGAAGGAAAATTCGGTTTGGGAGATTTGGTTCTAAGGCGTGTGTTCTTGGCTACACGGGACCCAGCTGCTGGTGTGCTCGTGCCTAATTAGGAAGGACCTTATCAGATCAAATCGGTTATACAACACGGCATCTACAAATTGGCAAGATTGAACGGGGATTTGGTACTTCGAGCATGGAATGGCGAACATCTACGACCTTACTATCAATAGTGTAGGAACGATGTCACCTATAACCATGCTTGTTTATCTTTACTATGCTTCTGTTAATAAATTGTTCAATTCTGAATAAAGTTCATTTTCGTTTCAATATGCTGTATTTTTGGCAAACTCTCCTAATTTAATAACCTATGGTCACACTCATAGGATATTAAGGGGGCATTAGTGATATATATACCATCAGTTTGAAAAAATAAAATAGCATATACAAAAAGAATAAAAAGCATTTGGATATAACCATATACGCGAGCTAAGATAGTTTGGGCATAGCCAAATTATTAAAGAATAAAAGTGTTTGGATATAACCAAATACGTGAGCTAAAAAAGTTTGGACATAACCAAGTTATGAAGAATAAAAGTGTTTGGATATAACCAAATACGCGAGCTAAGAATGTTTGGATATAACCAAATACGCGAGCTAAGAATGTTTGGATATAACCAAATGCGTGAGGCAAAGTAATGTGGATAAAACCAAATGTGCGATCTAGACATAACTAGATCAAAAATATTTGTGTGTGGATTACGAACCAAAAACACGACCTAAATAGGTTTGGAACAAACCAGCTAAAACTAATCGACAAAAAGATGGAATATAAATAAACCTACTTCAAGTTAAGTCGAGATCGAGGCTGGAGTATCTTGCAAAAAGATAGTTTCGACCTCATAACTTTGGGGAGCTACCTGAGGACGAGGAAAAGTAACTAGAAAAGCAGGATATAACTAAACCACCTATGTTACACACCATATAAGTACTTTTGAGTGCATGGTAAAAGTAAGTTTCGACCTTGACAAGTAACGGGATCGGACACGGATACATCGAGTAAATTGTGCATGGATGCATTGAAGCTCGAACTTAAAATCCACCACGTGTTTGTATGAATAAACAGACATAAGGACACTTTAATATAAATTGCTTGAAATATTTTGACTTAAGAAATGTAAAGCAAAAATATTAAAGTAAAGTCAAATACGATATTATAGATATCATAAGAAAATAGCTCTTTCACGAGCTATAAATTGTCTTAGCCCCAGGGGCATAAAAAACAGAAGATAAATAACTATTACAAGAGGTTCAAAAGGACGCAGCCCCGAGTCGAGATTTAGGAGGAAGGAGCGCCCTCCTTAGCCTTCTCAGCATCCTCCTTGGCCCTCTCTGCCTCCTCCCGAGCAGCCTCCTCCGCATCGAGTTGAGTCTGCCATTTTGCCACGAGCTCTTCCTCAAAAGAGCCTAGGAAGCTAGTATCAAGATCGGCGTTACTGGCCCAGATCCTGTACATGGCCAGGTCGATCGCCCAATCCTTCTTCTCCTTGAACTCTGCGAGAAGACGAGCCTTTTCGCCCTCCATTATCTCTAAGGTGGCCTTTTTCTCTTTCTCAAGCTTGGCATTGATCTTCTCAAGCTCCTCGAGCCTCGCGTTCACCTTCTCAAGCTTGACTATCCTGGCCTTCATCTGCTTGGCTTCAGCCTCCATCTTTGCCTTTGCAGCCTTGAACTCGTTAGTGAGCTTAAGTTGAAGATTCTTCGACTCTTAGGCATAGTACATGCTTGAGTGGACCTCGTTGTTCAAATTATAGTTAAGTTGAGCAACGGCAACAAGAGACTGAAACAAAAACAAATCCAGTTAGAACACATGCTAAGCATAATTACAACAAATGGTAAAGTGAGAGAAGTTATCGCAGCAGCGAGCTCGACAATCTTGTCATAAAGGGTGTTGTAGTACCGAGCATTGTTCAAAAACTCCCACTAGGGAGCCTCGAAGCTGCTGATGCTCTGGCCTACACGAGACAAGATGTCCGAGCCAAGTGTAGCTCCATGAGTCCCGACAGCATTCTCGACGACAAACTCATCAACATGAGTAGAAATCGACAACAGGCGCCCTTTGGACGTTGGTTTCTTCAGAGGAGGGTCGAGCGTTGGGCGGACCATGATAGTAGGAGGCACAGAGGGGACATCTGTGGTGGAAGCTTTTACCTGGGAAACCGGACCCATGACCGGGCTCATAACAGTGGGAGCTGGAGGAGGAGGAGTCTTCTTAGTCCTCTTTAGGACCTTGGTGGGTCAATTTGACTTTCGTGAGCCTCTCGGGCGCTTACTCCTCTGAGCCCCCTCACCACTGGCAAGCACGATGTCGAGATCAGATTCCATAGCACCTGCACAATTGTGCCACATTATAAGAAATTCCAAGACACAAAAAGTTAGCACAATGCAGACAGACAAGGAATAAAGGACAAGTTAAGAGGAACCTAACTGGAACTCTCCCCCGAGCTCGTGCTCAGTGACCACGTAATTCCCCCATCTTCTGAAGAGGCAGGGGGAGTCCCTTAGTCAACCTCGAAAGGTCCCTATAATCATTTGTCCCTTCCCATATCTCGTTCAGACTATACATAGTATCGTATTTCCCTAGCCAACTATCAAACTTATGAACCCTCTCATCAACCCAGGACCATGCATAAAAGTGGTCCCTATCATCTTCGCACAAGACTAATCTGTCAGGCTTATGCTTAAGTAGTGAGGGAGACCATAAGTCCAAGCTAAGGATGACCGTACCTCTGTCGTTCGAGCTCGAGGTTTCGTCATTGGTCTCGTTCCCTGATTGCGGACTCCTACGATGTCGAGCTGGGGATTGTGACTTAGAACTGTACCTCGAAGGAAGGCTTCCAGTTGGGAGAGGCACAAACTCCCACTTGGAGTATTTCTTGTTGGACCAGTCGTTTGTGGACTGATCCTTTTCCAAGAGACCACAAGCTCGAAGCCTATCTTCATGAAGAAGGTAGGAAAGGGAACGCCTACCGTAAGGGAATTGGAGCAAGGCCTCCTTGTGCTCCTTCATCCTATCAATGGGAGTAGGTCGATGATAATTGGCTGGAGAAATGAACATATCATGAGTGGTTTGAGCCTAAGCAAAAAATTCGAGCACAAAAAGAAGAAATTTTTTATACTTACGAATTCGTTTGAACGAATAGTATCTGGAAGGAGCCAGGCCATCTCCCCAAAAGAAAGTCATCTTGAAATTGGGGGGATGGTTGGGTAAATCCTCAAATATTTTCTTCTCCTTGGGATAGCTCGAAAGGTAGTAGAAGCCGTCCCCTCCCCGAGCTCGGGAGGGATTGATTTTCAAGCAAAAGAGATATAGAATCTCCTTTGGTGAAGGTCCTTCCCCCTTTAGCTCGTGGTAAAGTGACCTCAGGGCTGACAAAACCCTGTATGAGTTGGTGTTAAGCTGGAAAGGAGTGAGCCCGAAAAAATCCAAGAAGTCCTTGAAAAAGGACTTTAAGGGCAATAAAGCCCCTGCCTTCATATGCTCCTGGCTCCAAGCCGCATATTTTAACTTGTTGATGGGATTACCATCTCCCAAGGAGCGACAACTTTGCTCGTGGGAGGTTGGAGCTCGACACCTCAACGAGACTAATAGTCCAATTCTGTGGAGGGAGAAGATGTCAGAGATTTGCCCCAGTGAAGAAATCGAGCTCCAGTAGTGCTCGGCCTCGAAAAATTCTCCCTTCGAGGTGGGAATAGAGGTTGGCTGTGAGGTAGAAGGGGGATTTGATGGTTCTCCCATCAGTGAAAATTGGAGATTTCCTGGCTTGAAGGCGATTGTCACTTTAGGAGTGGTATCAATGGGGATTGGTCAAGGCTCAGGGTCTGGATTTGGGTAGATGGCGACCCTAAGTCTCTTCCTTTTCCTCTCCTCAACCTCGTCGATTTGACGTCAAAAGTGAGCTCGGGTATCTTCTTGCTTACGCCTTAGTTGGTGCTCCCGAATCGAACGCTGATTCTGGGTAAAAGGTGACTCCAGGCTCGGAGTTTTCGGTGAGTAAGGAATTGCGAGCTTTGACCCCCACCGCTTTTCTGAGTTCTGCGGCATCTAGCAAGAGAGCAAAAGGGAGAGGGCAAGACGAACAAGAAATTAAGAATAAAAATCAAGATGGCCTAAGCTCAAATGATCGAGACTATGGAGCAAGCTCGATCCAAAGAACGAGGCCAGGCTCAGAGTGTGTATTCCACGGAAAGTGAGGAAGGTGGATTTATTTTCGAAGATCCTGGATTTTCAGGGAAAAAAGTTGGTGGCTACTCAAAAAGTGATATTTTTGGGAAACGTGCAATTTGAAAACCCTAATCTTGTACCCAGTTTCTTGGTGTACACGATATGTCATCCAAAATTTAAAAAAACACAGCACAAGAGTCATATTTGCATCTTTTGTGCAAAATCTGTGTTTAAAAATCCATAACGTTTAATAAGCTTACAAACTACACGATATTGGCTAAAGTATCCTAGTGCTAAACTAGTGCCCAAGGTACAACAAAAGCATAAACGTGCATGGAAAAATAAAGTATATACGCGGGCATACGAAGCTAAGAACAGAAACTTACACAATGTAGTTGGTGGGTACAGAGAAATTGATGATCGAGGGAGTGGTTGCAAAGATGATCTCATGGAGTTGAAGAAGCCAACATTGCTATGTTTTCTTGGCTTAGAGAACATGCAAGAATTGGGCAAATACAATTTCTGGTTTTTCTTCCTTTTCTTTTTTCCTCTGAAAACACAAGGTGAAAGTGAAATGGGGAAGATGATGGAGATGTATTTATAGGCCCCTGCGAATGTCAAAGGCCGAGCTGATCTGAGCCATTGGTCGGATTTCGTATCCGATCCGACGGTCAGGGAAAAATGAGAAGATGGTACCATAAAGTTGGCAGGCGAACGAATGTGGGCATGGTTCAAAGGCATTCAAGTACTCTGATTAGTCAATACCTGGCTGACGCGTGTCCACACTCGAGTGCAATTGATGGTACAATTTCGAAGAGGGGCAGTTCAGAAGTTTCCTTCTCAAAGGATTCGAATTGATACTTTTGAGGGGGAAAAATGTTACACCCAGATTTCGAGATAAGAGGTTATGACCCCGAAAACTAGGCTCGTCAGGTGTGAGCTCAAAATTTATGAAATCATCATATGGTTCAGCCGTAAAACCTCTGAAGTAAAACAATGACCTCTAGGATGTGTAACCTCAAATATTCTCTGAGCTCATGATGGGCAATGGCAGGACACTTGAATATATCTTTTATCGATTGTCCTCAGGCGAGGTAGTTTGAGCTCGGGAAGTGCAAGGTCGGGTGTGACAGCCTCGACCTACCTATCCTAAGCATAGCGTGAAGTTGGGTGAAAAGTTCGTGATCGACCCATAAGTCTTGACAGACTCAATGCCGAGTTTTGATCTTGAAGACCTGATGAATCACCTGGGATAACCCATTATGTGTGAACATATTTATTGTTGTGTAATCCCAATATTTAAGGGATGTCATTTAATCTGTTATCCATTCCTGATCTTCATGGGGCGTTTCTGTGTAGATAGGAGATAATGCATTTAATATCATTATTTCAATTGATATACAGAATATCTTCCCAAAATATGTGGGAATGAATTCTACAACCTTCTCATAGATAAGGAATCACCACTTGTAAAGGACCGATTTCTGATTTCTTGAGAGAAAGCTCTAGGTAATTCATCTCTAAAGTTCTAGAAAACTCCAAGTCTTAATAACATAGACTCGTGGACTATGCAGAATTAACTGCTGAACCACGTAAAAATTCTCTTATTTCTCTTCATCATTCATTCGCTTCATTGTTTAATTGTTTAAATGCTCTACGATTTAAGTTGACGAAAAATGACGTCAACAATAGTATTCGTCCACTGTGTGGGGAAACAGTGGTTGTTGTCCATTAACAACTTCAAAAGGGCTCTTATTCGATGAAGAACTATTTTGAGAGTTGAAGCATAATTGAGCTACATCGAGTAGTTGCGGCCAGCTCTTCTGATTGGCATTGACAAAGTGGCGCAAGTATTCCTCCAACATCCCATTGAATCTTTCTGTCTGCCCATCTATTTGTGGATGGTAGCTCGAGGATATGTTCAATTGTGACCCCAAGAGACTGAATAGTTCGGACCAAAAGGTCCCAGTGAATCTTCCATCTCGGTCACTAACAATGTTTTGGGGCACTCCCCAATATTTGACAATATACTTGAAGAATTTTCGTGCTGTCTCCTCTGCCGAACAGTACTTCGACACCAGGATGAATGTTGCGTACTTCAAGAATCTGTCCACGACCACCAAGATCGCACTTAAATCCCTTGTCTTCGGTAGGCTGGTTATAAAGTCAAGCGACACACTCTCCCATGGTCGGCTTAGGACTCCCAACGGTTCCAACAACCCAGGTGTCTTGTTCCTTTCGACCTTGTCTTGCTGACAGACGAGACAAGTCTTGGTGTACTCCACTACATCATCTCGCATTTGTGGCCAGTAGTATCCCCGCTTCAAAAGGGCATGCGTTCTCTGCCACCCTGGATGACCAGCCCACAAGGTGTCATGACACTCGCTTAGTAATGTCTTATGCAAATCTCCAGCTTTCGTAACATACAAGCGACCCCCTTTGAACCACAGAAGATCATTCTCCACCCAGAACTGGCAAGTCTTGCCTTCTTTCACGAGCTTTTTGATGGTTCTGACAACCGGGTCTTTCTCCAGGTTTTCTTTGATGCGCTCCTTGAGTGGAGTGTTCACCACGCTAACCAACAAACTAGCCAAGATCTTTAGAGTCACCAATTCTACTTTGTGACTCAAGGCATCTGCTGCTTGGTTCAAGCGTCCTGCCTTGTGTTCAAAACGGAAGTCGAATTCCGCCACGAACTCCTACCATCGAGCCTGCTTATGGGTCAGTTTTGGCTGTGTAAGGAAATGACTAACCGCTACATTATCCGTATTCACTAAAAACTTTGACCCCAGCAAGTAATGTCTCCACACTCGCAAGAAATGGATAACCGCGAGGAGTTCCTTCTCCTGGGCAGTATATCGCCTCTCAGCTTCAGATATCTTGCGACTGTCATATGCTACTGGGTAGTCTTCTTGTACCAGTACCCCTCCCAAAGCATAATCTGATGCATCTATCTGTACTTCGAAGGGCTTGCTAACATTTGGTAAGGCAAGAATAAGATCCTTCATCATGGCTTCCTTCACACTCCTGAATGCTTCAGCACACTTGTCAGTCCACACCCAAGTCACACCCTTTTTCAGCAGCTCGGTCAAGGGTGTCGCTCTTCTTGAGTAGCCATCCACAATTCGCCTATAGTAGTTGGCTAGGCCCAAGAAAGAGCAGAGTTATTTCACATTTGTGGGGGCTTTCCATTCTTGGATTGCCCTCACCTTCTCCAGATCCATACGAATTCGGCCACGTTCCACAACGTGGCCTAGGAACTTGATGCTCTCCTGTGCAAATGAGCATTTCTCGCACTTCACATATAGCTGGTTCTCTCATAACTTCTAAAACACTTGAGCCAAGTGTTGTTGATGCTCTTCAATCATGGCGCTATAAACCACGATATCATCCAAGTACACCACCACGAACTTATCTAGATACTCGTGGAATACTTGGTTCATCAGTGTGAAAAAAGTGGCAGGTTCGTTTGTCAACCCAAACAGCATTACTCGAAACTCAAATGCTCCATATTGAGTAATGCACGTTGTCTTTGGTTCATCCCCATCTGCGATCCTCACCTGATAATAGCTCGATCTCAGGTCCAACTTTATGAAATATTTGGCTCCACTTAGTTGGTCGAAAAAATCATCGATCAGAGGGATGGGGTAGGTGTTGCGAACTATTACCTTGTTGAGAGCCCTATAATCAATGCACAGTCTCAAGCTCCCACCTTGTTTCTTCTGGAATAGCACAGGTATGCCAAATGGCACCTTTGACGGTCTGATGAAGCGTGCCTCCAATAACTCCTTTAGCTGCTTCCTTAACTCTTCTAGCTCACGGGGTGCCATTCTGTAAGGCGCTTTTGTTGGAGGTTTCGCTCCCGGCACCAGCTCTATCTGGTGATCAATCCACCTTCTTGGCAGCAAGGCTTTGGGGAGATTATCTGGCATCACGTCCCCATATATCTTCAAGACCCTCGTAATTTCAAGTGGAACAATCTCTTCCACTGTTTCATTGAACACGGTGGGTACCGCTACATAAGTGGGCTCCTGTTTCTTCGCACCCTTCTTAAATTGTAAAGCTGATAGAAGCTTCACACCAAGGGGTGGTTTCACCTTTGCAGGCACCATTGAAGGAGTCTCTCCCATTATGAGCAAACTCCTAGTAGCAGGAATCGGGATGGCACCTTTCTTGGTTAGGAATTCCATTCCGAAAACTACATTAAAGTCATCCTTATGGACCACCACTAAGTCTGTCTGCCCCTCCCATGTGTCGATCTTAACTTTTATGCCCTTAGCCACTCTAGTTTTAGCCAAGGCCTTGGAGTTGACCGCTTTCATGCGACCTGCATCTTTCTCCAGTTTTAGTTCCAGTTGCTTGGCTTTGAGTTCTGAGATGAAGTTGTGGGTGGCACTAGTATCAATCATCACACTTTTGGCGGGCTTTCCATTGATGGTGGCATCCATAAACATTAGCCCCTTCCCTAGGGTCTTGTACCTTTTTTCGCCATGCTTCTTGAGAGAATTCAACAGGCGGACAGCGCCCATGTGCGCATACTCTTCATCCTCCTCTTTTCCTTTGTGCTGTTCTTCTTGGACAATCAAGGCATTCAACTTGCCCTTGTAAGGGCAAACCGCCGACTTATGTGGTCCTTTGCAGAGCCAACAAGCTAGCGGCTTCCTCCCTGCAACAACATCTGTATCCCTGGAAGAACTGGACTCTGCTGCCCTCTTCTCTCCCACACTCTTGCCCTGCCATGACTTCCCAGACTTATTACTCAAAACGCTACTTGAGCTGGTTGGAGGGGTGGTCCTCTTCGGCAGGCTGCTCTCTGGAGTGTAGTCTATCAAGCATTCAGCAGCAGCTTGAGCGGTGGCTTGGTCAGACACATGCTGTCTCTGAAGTTCTTGCTTGGCCCACGGTTTCAATCCCTCAAGGAAGCAGAAGAGCCTGTCTACTTCGGACATGTCCTTTATATTGAGCATTAGTCTCAAAAACTTCTTCATGTATTCTCGGACTGTCCCGACTTGTTTAAGCTCTCTCAACTGGCGTCGAGCCATGTAGGCGGCATTTTCTGGCAGAAATTACGTCTTCATTTCTCTCTTCAAGTCTCCCCAAGATGTGATGGTGCATTTACCATTCTCAATGTCATCATACTTTGTCCTCCACCACACCTTGGCATCCCCAGACAAGTACATGGTAGCCATGGCAACATTTCCTTCTTCAGAATCGACCCACACGACTCTAAAATAGTGTTTTATGTTGAAGAGAAAATTTTCCAAGTCCTTTGCGTCTCTAGCCCCATTATAGGGCCTTGGCTCAGGCACTTTAACTCGGCCATATTCCATACCTATCAGTACCGTTGCAGGTGCATTCCCAACCGCTCACATGGTTAGGTTTACCTTTGCAGTTAGCTCAATCATTTCTTCTCTAAGCACGCCAATTGCCTCCCTACAGTCTTCTGTAGTGTCATTTATGGAAACTTGTTGTTCCTTCAGCATGCGCTCCACCGCCGCAATGTGCTCTTCCCACTGAGGGGAAACAGAAATACTTGTTGGAGTGTTTCTTTGCTCCAATGCGATTATTCTGGATAGCAGAACATCGTTTTCCTTCTCTAGCGCAGCTATGCAATTGCTTGCATCTCACGATCCAGAGTTATGACTTGCAGAGGAAAGATCCCTGACCCTTTCATCCAGGCCATCTAATTCCCCCACACGCTTCACAAGTGCTTCGATCCTCTGAGTGTTGCTCACCATTAGTGTGTTTTGCCAAGCTTTCTCTAACTTGGCTCTGATACCAACTGTCTGTAACGTCCTACGTTTTTGGGTACCTTTAAACGACTCGGGTCGGGATTTTTCCCCCGGGTTAAGAATATTATTTTAAATAATATTATATTTTGTTTGTAAGTATTCCATGAGTTATTGCTAGCCAAAATATGAATTTTGTGATTTTAAAAGTCAAGATAAGATTTTCGGTCCTGGACCGACACAAAAACCCTGATCGGGTAAAAATCTCGGAAAATAAAACGAAAAATCATGGCAATTATATTTTGGGCATAAAATACATTCATAAAAGTTAAAGTTTGGTCAAAAATAATAAACCTAAAAGAAAATGGAAATTTTAAGGCATTTTGTGGTAAATGCCTAATTTTGCCGAAATGGGGAATTTTATTCCATGAATGGACCTTAGGTTAAATTTTATTATGTGATTAATTAAATTAAATGTGAGAGACATTAAATTTAATTAATTAATGTTAAGTTTGGTGATTAAAACTTAATAAGAGTGAAAAAGGTGTTAAAAGCCAATTTGGACTTTTCTTCTTATGAAACATTTATTAACCTTTATAAAAAATAAAAATAAAAGAAATGATCATATATATAGCAAGAGGTGGCCGGCCAAGTGATGTTTTGAAACCCCATTTATTAACTAATTGAGTTTAAATCCCATTTATGTAAAGGTTTGGGGATATTGTCAAGTGGGCAAGTGGGAGTAAAACACTTGAGTGTTTTTAGGATAAATTAGATAGTATAAACTCTTCCAACCCTCCCCAACCGACCAAACCACTCTCTCTCATTCACTCATCTGATTTTTGAAGACCTCTCAAAGTGTTATCTCAATATTCAACCTCAAGAACACCAAGGAAACTTGGAGGCTAAGTCTTGGTCTAGGAAGTATTTTTCTCTAAGGTAAAGTTTCACTAATCTAGGCTTTTGTAAAGTTTTAAGCATAGAGTTTCAAATAGCTAATTAACTATGTTGTTAGGGGAACTTGGTTAGGGTTTTTGAAAGGTTTTGAAGGAGTCAAAGCTTATAGGAAGGTCCAAACCTTAAGCAAGAACACCAAAGAGGTAAAAAGTTTACTTTTGATGATTTTGTTGTAGGGTTTTTAGTTTTAAGCATTATTTTGTATATTTAATGCTTAAAGTTTCTTGTTGGTGATGTAATAAGGTTATGTTAGTTGTTTAATAATATTTATGATGCATGTGTATTGATTTTTGAAAATGGGAACCAAAACCCCCAAGGGTTTTGTAGGATACCCTAAAACAAAACATGTTTTAAGCTGTGACTTCCAAGGGGTCAAGCAGCCACTGTAAATTTTTTTTGTAAAATTAAATTGTACTGTTATGTTGTTGAGATTGAGTACATAAAATTGAGCTTTTGAAACACTAAAAAATGTTTAGAAATGAGTAAGTTATGCTATTTCAAAGTTTAGGTAAGAAACTGTTTTTTCGTATTCTTATTTTCGGAACCAAGTTTGGACAGCCACTGTATAGGGAAATTGAACCCATTTTTTTCTAAAATTTTGTGGAAATATTTCTGGAATAACCTATTATTCCACTGTAAAATTTGGTAAGAAAATATTGAACGGTTTGAAAGTTATTAACTGTCAAAGTTTGGGAAAAATAAGGACTTGAAAATAAGGTCATTTTTACCTCATTGTTGGAAAATGATTTCACCAATAAAAAATGCTCATTTTGACCTAAGATTTTACAAAGACCTAAATGGCATAACAAAAATGGAATTGAAAAATTTTGGTAACAATTGGGTAAGTAAATTTCAAGTTATGAACTAACGAAGTATGCAGTTAAAAATGTGAAAAATAGGCTTTTCACACTTGGTGTAAAAATGAGATTTTGGAACATAAGGTAAAAAGTAAAATTTTGCTTATTTCAAGATATAAATTGGTAAGTCTTGAAATCATATTTTCACTAAAATTACCCCTTTGAGTTTAAATGAATTATTTTTATTAAAGAGCTTTTATTCTTTCTAAAAATAAGAGATTTAATTTATTAATAGTTAATAAATTAAAAGAGGGTTTAAAACCCTATAATTTGAGAAAATAATTAAATGAATTATTTTTCTAGTAAGTAAAATGGATTAATTGATTTTGGAAAATTAATTAGTCAAGATGGGAAATTTTTAACGGTTTTCCTAATTAAGACAAATTAGGCAATTTTCTTAAAACAGTTTTTAGATATTAAAACCTTAAGAAAAATAAAAGAAAAATTTAAGAGTTTATTTTCTTTAAAAATAAATAAGGAATTTATTAGTATTTTCTGGATATAATACCGGCTAAAATCTTACATATTTTAACCGACTAGTCGAAAGTGCGGGTTAATAGCGATACCTTGAAAGAATAAGATTTTTAGCGGGTTGTGGGGAAATACCATTGTGATACCCGAGCCTAGGTATCGAGACCTTAGGATAGGTCTCCCCGAGACTTAGGGTTTAGTCTCGAATATTTTGTATGACTTTCCTTAATAGGTTTAAAACCAAATAAGGATTATGAATCCTTATAAATGACTTTCATTAAAATAACCAAACTGCCCAAAATAATAATAATGAATTATGAGTGCCATAATTAATCCGAGTATACTGTATGGATAACTACAGTATTGGCTAAGCGTAACTGGACTGAACGTTGGAGGGTGAAAACTTGCTGAGCGCTAAGGACTCCAAGTAAGTCAACTTATATTGTATGGCTGCAACATGAAATGATTATTGTCTTGTATGTTAGTATAGGGATACATGCATATATATAGGTTGTCATAGAAAGTTGCTTAGAGACGTTAGTCTAGTGAGTGCTGATTTAGAAAATATGAATGGTAGAAGTCCGTCATATCCTAGACGGTTGATCCCCGTCACATTGCTTGATTTTATTTATGTCCGGTTCATTACCGCGACGAGTGGCCATGAGATGAGGATAAGCTGGTTAAACCTAGGGGCGCCAAGATAAATGGGACCTAGGGGCCCTCGTGCTTACTTAATCATTGGACGGTTAAAATCCGAGCAAGTGCTCTGATAAGTTATTCCCGGATAACAGCCGTGAATATTGGCCATTCAGTGAGAGTGCCTAGAGATACTAGGGGTTGCCAAGATTGAGTGAGGCTGAACACCCTAGGGGCAACTGCTCACCAGCACCACTGATTAACATAGATGTCTCCGTAAAACCGTGTAAATTGGATTACACTCTTGAATAAGTAGTGATGCCCTAGGTAACACGATAGTTACCCTTGATGAGAATATTTATTGGCTAGATCTTAGTGTGGGGACTCGGTTCTCTTTTACAGATTAGCAATTATGTTGGAGGGCGCGTTACGCATGAATTGTTGGAAATTGTCGAGCGTTGGTCTCGAATTATGTTGTGATATAATATATCTGCTTGCTCTGGGATTTTCTGAGTGCAGGGATATAATTGTTGATAAGATATAGTTGTGATATAATATATCTGCTTGTTCTGGGATTTTTCTGAGTGCAGGATTTTTATCTAGATATGAATTAATTTATCCTTGGTTATCAGGCATGACCATAAGTTTGCCAGGACGCTTTAGCGTTCTTGAAATTGATTGTGTAGGGTCCGGATGGGTCCGGATCCCTATTTCTCTACCTGCTTTGTTTGAAAGTTGATATTACTAAGCGTTTTCGCTTACCTAGTTGTTTCATGTTGTAGGTAAGGGCAAGGGCAAGGCAGAGCAGTGAGCGCTGGAGTCTTCCTTGCAAATGTACATGTGGACCGACCTTTTGGGAAGCCATTTTATTTTTGGAAATGTTGTGTAATTTTCCTAAACTAGGCTCACTCTACTCTTTATAAAACATGTTTGTAACTAAATGTTAAGTATGGCCATACGACTTTTAAAAAAGTTTTTTTTTCTATGGGTTTTTGAGACATTTTGTTAAATGAAAACATTTATATTTCCGCATTATTGAGTCTTGAAAATCCGGGTCGTTACACTGTCATAGGCCAGCTAATTGGGTACTCCAAGTAGACGGAACGTGCGTCACTTGCAGACACTTCAAGCTAGCAAGTCAGCCTACAACACACACCTGTAGGCAAACAAACTTAGTGGTTAGCCACAAACACATCTCGGACATGCAACAGGCAATAACGAAGTATGAGCAAGAACAAAGCAAGTCATTCCTTGGAACATCCACACAACAAGGCAAGTGGCACGCGATGGCCCAACGAAGATGACAAACAAGTAATACATAGGCAATAAGGAAGGATACAACGGCAAGTATGGATAAACATCGTTTTATTAATATATAGCCTTGATAGGGCAAGGGAGTACACAACTTTGGCCCCTATCTGCTGGTGGCCATGGTTCTTCCCTAAGTCACCAGGTCACCTCCCCCTAAGGAGCCTTCTAGGGATACAAGGTCTTCCCAGTAACATATATGATTTTTGTCTTGGAGACATATGCATAATTACAAAATTGCCACTACCCTACCCCACGAGGTTTCTTGGTGCAAGAATTGACTAATGATCAAGCACCAAGGCATGGTCACTTACAAAATGGCCCCATGTGGGTGTACCAAAGGGGCAGCACGCCACATGACACGCCCCCACGTACCCAGAATTTCTGGGTTTTCTCCTCATCCTTCCCAGCCAAAAATCTCAAAAGTTCAACTAAACTCTTAGCCAAATTCAGAACCAAATCCAGAATCCTTATCCCTACAATTTAAACATCATATCCAACCTTATCAACAATCTCTAAACTTCCAACACCCAAAATTAGCTAACCAAAACTATGACCCATGCAACTCGAACCTCTTAACATAAACTCATCAGAATTAGAGTATTAGACTAGAACTCTAACCTCAAATTGTAGCCTAGTTTCCCCAGAAGTAATCTTGAATGAACTCAACTTAATCCTTAGGTTCCCACAACTGAATTTCCCTGGTTCCCACCTTCAATTTATCAAAATTCCTCAAGCTTAAGGGAGAGAGAGAACCATGAGTGAGAGGGGGTGATAATGAGCTGAGAGTCTTCCAAAATCTTCTGGTTATTCCTTAGGATTTTACTGAGTTTATCCCTTGCGTCAACAAAAGACTTCTTTGCCCCTCTAAGCTTATTGGTCCACTAAGGGTACTAAGGGGTAAAATGGTCATTCTGCTCCAAGTTCTTGCTAATTCCTCAGGTGTTCCTACCATTAATCAATTAACCCCATCACGTCTAATTAATTACCAAATATTTATTCGTTATCTAATAACTCCCAAAATATTTCTCTAAGTTCCCAAAAATACCCCTAGGTTCTCCCCGAGCTGGGTATTAAACCTCGCTGTGACTATTTCGCTAGTCCGCTCACTAAGACTGTCTTGAGCCATATGTTGCAAATATATCCACATAATAATGTGGTCTCAATTATAAATCGCATAGAATGACATTTATGCCCTCAACGAGCCAAAATTACAAATATGCCCTTATACGCTATAAATGGCCCACATGCATATCTAATACTCATAGACATGCATATAATAAATCCATATAATCATATTAATCATGCATGCCAAGCATTTAACTAATTAAACATACAAATAAACCAATTATACCCTCCTGACACACTAATCAAGCCTTAAGCCTTATTAGTGATTTGGGTTATTACATAAATCCTATATGTCCAAGTCTAACATGCCACAAATTAATAGAATTTGAGTTAAGCATATAACAACAATAAGAAGAAACTTTATTGTTCACATTTTCAATTGAAGTACGAAGTTTGAACATGACATCACAAGCATACCCCTTTCCTACAAAAATATTATCCTTAAACAAAATAAGCTTGCCAGAATCTATCACAACCTTGATTCCCAGTTTTCCAAGCACATTGTCACTCACAAGGTTTCTAATCATTTTCAGTACATACAAAACATTGGTGAGTAGAACCCTTCTTGCCGGATGTGAAGAACAAATCAATAGTTACCTTGCCTTCAACCTTGGACCTTTTCTCATTGCCCATTTGTATCTCATGCCCATACTTTGAACATTCAAAGGTCTTGAAAAGAGTTCTATCATAGGTAACATGAATGGCGGCACAATTGTCATACTACCACCCACTCATCTTTCCATGAATGACATTAACTTCACTTAGTGTTGCCACTATCTCATCTTAGGTTGAGTTGACTTTTGCCTCAATGTTTTGGTTCCTCTTGAACCTACAATCTCTAGCAAAGTGGTCATTCTTGCCACACACAAAGCAAGGTCCCTTGGAACTTTTGAATTTTCCCTCATTCTTCTTTGGTCCTAAGGGTTTTTGACCCTTGCCCTTGTTCTTACCAATTACATTGCCTTTGTTAGGAGGGTTAGCCACAGCATTGGCCTTGAAAGTCTCTCCATTATACTTCTCCTCATTCTTATCTCTAGATTGAGATTCCTCCTCAATTCTCAAGTGTTTGAGAATTTCCTCTAATGAAATCTCCTCATTCCTATGGAGAATTTTCTTCCTATAGCCTCTCCAAGAAGGAGATAACTTGATTATAATGGCCAACAAGGAATTGTTCTAGAAATACAATATTGAGCGTAGATAATTTATTCACAACAATTTGCAACTCATGAATTTGAGGGAGAAGGAGTTTATTATCATAAAACTTAAATTCCATATATTGAGTGATAAGGAATTTCTTTGTACCTTCTTCTTCCGCTTTGTATTTCTTTTCCAAGGCCTCCTAAATCTCCTTGGCAGTCTTGCAGTTGGTGTAGAGATCATAGAGCCTATTCGAAAGAGCATTGGGGATGTGACTCATACATATCAATTCATCTTCTTCACGCTTCTTCCTTTTTTTTGACAACTTCTTGAGTATCATCTTTCTTGGGCTCTCCCAAGGCTTTTGGGTCTTTGTCCAAGATGTAGAAAACTGTAATGCCCCAAATTCCCTAATGTGGCTTAGTGCCTTAATTATGGGGCCGGGAGGGCCATAATTGATTTATTATCCAATTAAATGAGTATATGCATGATTATGTGAGTTATATTATTATATTATGATAAATGCATGCATGTGTGTCCACTTTTCATTATAAGGGTATTTTGGTAATTTGGCTCGTTGAGGGTATATTTGTATATTTTCATGCATGTTGGTGATCTATGGATGAGGCCACATTATTATGTGGATATGTTCAAGCTATTCGGCATGGGACAATCTTTGAATACAAGTTAGCGGTTTGGTCATAACGAGGTTATTTTTCGGGCTCGGGGTGAGACTCGGGGTAATTTGATGATTAGTACATTACTAGGAATTATAGGCTAATGGGATATGTCTTAATTAGTATTTGAGAATATTGGGAGTAATGGGAATTGGAGGACGTTAATTGTGATTAACGAGATTTGACAGGAAAGGACAATTTTGCCCTTGGGGGCTGTCCAGAAGTGAAATAGGCTTGGGGAATTTTGGTCTTTTGACCATGGGTTATATTTGAATTAGAAAGCTATAGAAGGAAGCCTTAGACAACAAAAGTAGAGAACTCCCTCTTCCTCACGATCATCTTTCTCCTATTTTCTCCCATTGGATTTTTGAAGCTCAATTTGAGGATTCAAGCTAGGAGATCAAGGTTTGGAGCTTAGGACCTTAGTTCAACCATTGAAGATGATTCAATTCATGTCTGAGGTAAGGTTTTAGCTTGATATTTTCTAGTTTGTTATATTTTTGAGCTAGTTTATATGCGTTGAATTTTGATTATAGAAGTGGCTATTTGAGGTGGTTTTAAATGGTTCAAAGCTTGGGTTTTGATGAGGTTGAGGCAGTGATGAGGTTTTTGGGTTAAAATATAAATTTGGAAATGTTTGAATAGGATTTTGGAATGATTTAGAAGAGGAAAAATGAAGGTTTTTGGATGGGTTTTAGGTAAGGCCGGGACCGTGTTCTTGGGCGCTGTGGCCCGAGCTTAGTGAAGAAGATAGGTGGAGCTGATGGGCCTTGGGGCTGCGGTACTTGGGAGGCTGGCTGCGGTGCGTGGTGTAGGCAGTGGAGGCTGGCACCTCTGTTTTTGGGAGGCGGGCCGCAGCTCAGTAAGGTGGGGCCGCGAGGCTTAAGGGAATTTGTGGCCAGAATGGTGTGTTAATAGTGGGAACTCAAATCTTACGCCTCAGGATCATTTCTACTATCCAATTTAGTAGGATTCGATGTCTCGGAGGCTAGGTCTTGGTCTGGGAGTCTTTTATTACTCATTTTATTGATGGGAGTTTATTATTTGGTTATGACTAGGTGACCGGTAAGGAATTTAAGGACTGATCGTTCTCAAGGGTCATTCTTTTATTAGTCCACGCTCAAACCAGAGGTAAGAAAACTACACCCAGTATGTGACATGCATGGCTATTGATGAGGCATTTTGAGTGCTCTATATGTGGACATTGATTGCATTATAAATGCTTAGCAGTCTTGCTTATCTATGAATGGTACTGACTTATTAGTCAGAATCGGCAATGGTGTCAGTATTGACTGTGAAGCTATGACTTATTAGTCAAGTTCGACAGTAGTACTGAGCACTGGTCGTATGGGATTGACCTATGAGTCAAGAACAATATTAGCGTGTTTAACGCAAGCCAAAAATATCAGATCTAATCGACATAAGAATTTTCAACATAAGCATGAAATGCTTGACCGACCTTAAGTTTGATGAAAACAAAAGTGCTTGTCTAGTCTAAAGGCTAGTTACTTAGAGCTAGAGCCAAAAGGCTAAGGTGACTGGCATGTCACATGGCTGAGGGAGCGGATCCCCAGAGATGGACTTATTAGCCATCTATTTAAGGAGCAAAACCCTAGAGATGGACTTATTAGTCATCTATACAGGGGACAAATCCTTGAGGTAGACTTATTAGTCACCTATCAAATGTGTGACTCATTAGTCACTTAAACAATGTGTGATTCATTAGTCACTCATCTGATTGGGCGGCAAGCCCCAGAATGATTAACATAATCATTTGTTGATCTTCACTTATCTGATTTGGGCTACTAGCCCCAATATGATTATCATAATCATTCATTGATATTGTATACATGCAGTAATGAGTTTTCTTACTGAGCCCTTGGTTACGGGTGCTAAGTGGTTCTAGTAAAGGGAAAGAAAATCTTACCCAGCCTTGAGTGGATAACTTAGGTGGCGATGTATAAATATGCGGCCGCTTGACCACCACGGCCAAGGTGTTTCTTAGAGGAACTAGGGGTTAACCCTATATTTTGCCGCTTAGGTCGACGGGTTGTAATTTTTGCACTGTAATGGCCATTTTGGATTGTAAATAACTTGTAAATGCTTTTATGGGCCCATGCACAGTTTAATGTTTTAAATAAAATATATGCATTCCTTTAATAGAAGCACGTTTATAACCTAATGACTCGTTTAGCGAGTTAAACACTGTTTAAAGTTCACTGTAACGGTCTTGGAGTAACAAGGGCATTACAACTTGGTATCAGAGCGTGCCAAGGTTTAGGGTTCCTGTAGACTGGCTGGGCATGTACACTCGCCACTGAAGACAAGCTCGATTCATGGTTTGGTAACTATTTATGTGGTTATGTGTTTAACTGCTTAAATATAACATAAATGCTTTACTTGCCCACATGAGATATATTGATAAGGCTGGGCCTTGATTACTGCATTATAAGCAAGAACATGCTTATTAGTACTGATATTGCTAGAACATTCTTATTAGTATTGTTAATAGTTGAATTATTAACTGATATGCGTTAATTTCTAAATGCTATGATCATGAATTTATATGCTTACCTGTATGATTGTGGAACATGGATGAATATTTGCTTGTTCTTGGACCGTGAGGCGGGAAGAGGTTTAGTTATCAAAACCTAACTGACACATTGATTGTTTCAGCACAGTATAAGTTGTAGCTATGATTGCAAGAAAGATAGAATCATCAGCTGGCCTGGAAGATCAAGGCTAGAATAACAGACAGGGTCAAGAGAATGACCAGAGTCAGATTCCACAGTCAGTTCCTGAAGACTGGCATGAATTGCTGGTTGATTTACATACCAGAGTATTGAAGCAGGAAGAAGAAATCCGCCTCCTGAGACAACAACAGGTTCCTGCAGGGAACGTTTTTCCAGAGGCACCACCTATATCGGTGCCAATAGTTAAGCAGTTGCCAGAGGCTGGAAGTAAATGGGAACCTCTTTATGAAAGGTTCAGGAAATAGTAACCTGCAGTATTTGAGGGCAGTGCAGATCTAGCAAAGGCTGAGAAGTGGATGAGTATGATTACCACCATCTTTGACTTTATAAGGGTGTCTGGTAACGAGAAGGTGGCTTATGCCACATATATGTTTCAGGAGGATACCTGAATTTGGTGGGAGGTTATATCAAAAACCAAAAACATCAATGCCTTGAGTTGGGAAGAGTTTCAGATTCTGTTCAACGAAAAGTATTATAATGACGACATTATGGATGCAAAGGCTGAAGAGTTTATTAGATTACTTCAGGGGAGTCTATTATTAGTGACTGAATATGCTCTGAAGTTTGATAGATTGGCAAAGTTTGCTATGGAGCTAGTGCCCACTGATGGGACCGGAAGGGAAAGGTTTCTTCAAGGGCTACAACCTAGATTAGCCCGAGATGTTCGTATTACCACTGTGGCAGGGGTTACTACCTATGCACAAGTGGTGAAAGGGTGCTCACAGCTAAGAGTGCAGAGAACATGATTTGGCGAGCCAATGTAGCCAGAAGAGAGTGTAGGAGGGCAGGACCTCCATTTGTGGGTACAGGTAGGGGTGGAGGCCCCATTGATCAGAAGAGAAAGGTTCCTGATACCTTCCCAGCTCCAGGTCCTGACAGGCGACCATGTGGTATTTCAGTTGGCTGTCAAGGTGGCAGTGAGGCCTGGAAGACTTATCCTGAGTGCCCTAGGTGCAAGAGGCGCCATTTGGGGGGTTGTAGGACAAATACTTGCTTCTTATGTGGGGCAGTGGGACATTTCAAGAAGGATTTCCCAAAAGCAAGAAAGGAAGAACCCAGAAAGGCGGATAGCTCGGCCCCAGCCCAAGTATTCACATTGACTCAAGCAGAAGCTGAGGCTTCACCCTCAGTAGTTACAGGTCAGCTTCGTAGTGCTAGAACCCCTTATACTATTTTGATTGATTCTGGTGCTACACATTCTTTTGTTGCTAGTAGTATTATTGATAGACTCTGTAGACCATGTGATTATTATGCTGTGGGGTTCGAGACCTTATTACCCACTAGGGAGGTAGTAGTATCCAGGAGATGGGTCAGATCTTTTCCAGAGATAGTGGAGGGCAGAGAGTTGTCAGTGGATTTGATAGAGTTAGTTATGACTAACATTGACATGATTCTGGGTATGGATTGGTTAGTGAAGTATGGGGCAACCATAGATTGCAGAAGGAAGATGGTCACCTTTGAGCCTGAAGGTGAGGATCCTTTTGTGTTTGTTGGTAATGTGCATGGACCCCGTATACCTATGATTTCTATGTTGAGGGCTAAAGGTCTATTGAAAGGAGGCTGTATAAGATTCTTAGCCAGTGTGGTTGACACCACTCAGGTCATGCCAGTGAGACTAGAAGAGACCAGACTAGTCTATGAGTTTCTGGATGTGTTTCCAGAAAATTTACCAGGGTTGCCACCACACAGAGAGATTGAATTTGTGATAGAATTGACACCAGGGATGGAGCCAATGTCCAGAGCACTTTACAGAATGGCCCCAGCAGAGTTGAAAGAATTGAAAGTACAGCTACAAGAGCTATTAGACTTAGGTTTTATCAAACCTAGTTTCTCACCTTTGGGTGCACCAGTTCTGTTTGTGAAGAAGAAAGATGGTTCTCTGAGGATATGCATTGATTACAGAGAAATGAACAAGTCAACAATTAAGAACAAGTATCCTCTACCAAGGATATATGATTTGTTTGATCAGTTGCAAGGTAAAAGGGTATTCTCAAAGAGCGACCTTCGTTCTGGTTATCATCAATTGAGGGTCAAGGAGGGAGATATACCAAAGACTGCTTTTCGCACTAGATATGGGCCTTATGAGTTCTTAGTCATGTCTTTTGGATTGACTAATGCCCCAGCTGCTTTTATGGATTGAACATAGTATTCAAGGATTATCTGGACCAGTTTGTGATCGTCATCATCGATGATATTCTAGTTTATTCTCAGTCAAAGTCAGAACATGAGCAACATCAGAGGTTGGTTCTACAGAGACTGAGGGAGCACATATTGTTTGAAAAATTCAAGAAATGTGAATTCTTGTTATCTCAAGTAACTTTCCCTGGGCATATTGTCAGTAAGGAGGGGATTAAAGTGGATCCTGCCAAGATAGAGGTAGTAAGAGATTGGCCAAGGCCAAAGAGTGCTTCAGAGGTTAGAAGTTTCCTTGGATTGGCAGGTTATTATTATATTTTATATAATGTTTGATTGATTAAATAAGTGTTACAATAGATAAACTATTTAATCTAGTGGGGGAATGTTATATTATTTATAATATAATGTAATATTATATTATTTATAATATAATGTTTTAGATTAAATAAATGTGACAAAGAGTGTCGCATATTGTAACATAGAATAGAGAGTTACATTATTTACATATATGTGAAATATCCAAATATGTAACATATTTGGTGTTACAAATTCAATCAAAAATTTGTATCTTCCAAATATTACCGATTATTGTGTAGATTTGTTGTTACACAATATTGAGATGAATTTCTTAAAGCCATATGTGAAATGACTGTTAGAGATGTGATTTTAACTCCCATAATGTGTATGGAAGTTACAAAATCAAGTGGGAATGAATTTGGAACGTTTTGGCAAATTTGGAAAATTGGTTGCTGAAAAAACATCTTGGGCCGCGGCCAGTGTTTTTCAGGCCGCGACCCAAGAGGAAGAAAACATCGTGGGCCGCAGCTAGTGTTTTTCAGGCCGCGGCCCAAGTGGCTGACAACATTTTCCAAACTTTGGTTCTATCCAATTTTGAACGCTTCCAACAACCAAGTAACTCCCAAATCTCTATTTTAATTCTATAAACATCCAATTAATCATTGGTAACAACCATGGGGGTTGGTGGAATTTGAAATTCAAAGGGTATCTCAAAACTCTATAAATAGGAGCCTAATGCTTACTTGTAAGACACACCATTTTCCATCCACAAAGCACTTGGCTGGAAAATACACCATAGAGGTTTGATGATTCCAGAGAGCTATTTCCTATAGAGATCCCTTAGTGCTTAGAGAATAGGGGGAAGTAAGCTTTTGGACAAAGGTTTTGAACCTTGTTCAAGTTGGTGATCTCCACTACTCTACACTTTGGTTGTGAGAGAGTTTGTTCTTTTTATTGGTTTTTTTTTTATTCTTTTGATCTTGTTGATCTTATTTACTTGTATTATTATTGTTTTGAGTTTGTAATCTTCTTCTTCTACATCTTTCTATTTACTTGTATTTTGAATAATTGAGTTGTAATATTTCTTTAATCAATATTATCTTGTCTATTGTATTTTTGCATAGAGTTGTATTTTGGTTTTACCATTTTCATTGAGAAATATAATATATTCACTAACAATCAAAAGTTTATATTCATTTTTCAATGGAAGGAGATACCATAGAGATCTTGTGAGGATCCAATTTTGAAAAGATGGTAAGATAAGGTAATGTAACGACCCAAATTCGCTAATAAGGCTTAAGGGCCTTGATTAGTGTGCCAGGAGGGCATGATGGGATTTATGTGTGACTTTAATGAGTAAAATGCATGATTATGATTAAAGCATGTTATATGACTATTTGAATATTTGAGATGCATGACTATGTGTATTAGTATGCATGTAGGCCCTGATTATGTTAGAAGGGCATGATAGTAATTTTGGCCATTTTGGGCATAACTATATTGATATGTGATGATTGTTGAGACCACATTGTGGTGTGGATGTATCTGTGATTTGTGACTCGAGACGATCCCAGAGAGCAGATTAGCAGAAAAGTCCAGGCGGGAATTTATACCCGGCTCGGGGCAAGCCTGGGGGTATAAACAAGAATTTAGAGAATATATTGAGATTAATTTTGATGATGAGGAATACATATTTGGTGATTTATCAGGTATTGGGAAGCAAGCGGGAAAATATTAGAGACACTTGAGGAATTAGCGGGAATTGGGTAAAATGACTAAAATGGCCCTACGTGGACAAAAAGGGTTTAGATTTGATAGGGAGGGCATTTTGGTCATTAGACTTCTTAGAGATATATTAAATGAGGCTTTATATACTTAGTGGGATTGATAGAGAGAGTTAGATGGCTGTGGAAAAGAAAGAAAAAGGAAGAAAAACAGAGAAAAATAGAGGGGTTTTTCCAAAAGGGGCGGTTTGTGGATTCTAGAACCATTTCTCTTCAATTTTCTTCGAGCAAAGCTCAGAGGAGAGCTAGGATAGGCTGAGCATCAAGGATCCTAAGTTAGACTTGAAGATTTGGCAAGGGATTAGCAAGAACACATCAACTTTTGAGGAAAGTTTTTAGAGTTTTTAGTTTTTGGGTTTGGCTGGTTTAAGTTGTGTAATTAAGCTGAATGATGGGAACTTTAGGGGAATTTCTGGGCAAGCTTTGAGGAAGAGCAAGCTAAGGAGGTCTAGGAATTGAATCAAGGTCAAAATTGCATCAACGGTATGAATTCTAAGCCTTTAACTTTGATGTTTGATTGAATTTCTGGGTTTAGGGTTAATCATGGTAAATTTTGAGATGTGGGATGAATGTGCTTGGGTTTTGAGGATTTGGGATGCTTGGGATGAGTGGAGAGTGTTTATAAGCTTGATTTTGAGTTTGGTAAATATTTGGGGAAGTTTGGGTTGAGATTGGCTCAAAGAAATCGCAGAAAAAGAAAATGAGGGTTGCCTGCCTGCAACTAGCGCTACAACGCTAGTCTTTGGGCGCTGTAGCGCTAGGCCCTGTTTCTGGGGTGGTGCGGTTCTGCTTGTAGCGCTATAGCACCCTCTTTTGAGCGCTGTAGCGCTACCCTGTTCCCAGAAAGGGGTTTTTGGGTTATTTTTGAGGGATTTTGACCTAGGGTTCGGGGTTCGATTCCACCACCTTGTTTTGTGGATCTAGGACTTCCCGAGGGGCTCGGGATTGGTCCCGAGGCTAGGGTTTTGGACTTGACGTTCGGTGATGACTTTGACCTATGGCTATGTTTAGGTGTGCGCTAGGGCTCGAGTGGGATCGTGCTCAAGGAGTCATGTGATGAAAGCTATCAATTTGACAGGTAAGAAAACTATAGCACCCGTAGGACAGGGCATGGGCCCATAGTGTGATTGCAGGGCACGGCCCTATATTGCATTACATGTTAGGGTGCAGACTTAATTGAATTGATGTATGTTTGAATGTTATTTGAGTTATACTATTTGTGATTGTAGTAAGAATGAATGGCAAAGGAGTCGGGAATGGCAACGGAGCCGGGAACGGCAAAAGAGCCGAAACGGCAAGGAGCCGAGAACGGCAAGGGAGCCGAGAACGGCGAAAGGCCGAGAACGGCAGTGGGGCCGGAAGTAACACTTAGCACGTGAAGTGCTTGTAGTCAGGGTGGGACCCCAATGGATACAGGGGATATCCTTACGGTGAGGATCGAGACCCAGGCTTAGGTAATGCCTCTGGGACGGCATGGTCGTTTTTATTTAGTTTGATGGAATACTTGTTTATCTGTTGATAATCTGATATGTTAACTATATAATTCACATATGTTATATACTGTATGAGTTTTCTTGTTGGGCTTCGGCTCACGGGTGCTCTGTGTTGCAGGTAAGGGCAATGATTGAGTCAACCAGCCATGAGTACGGAGAGCGTGAAGCGACGCGTACATGTTTGGCCTGCCCGACTGCTTTGGTTGGGGGTTTATTCGAGAAATGGCTGTAATAATCTGTGATTTTAATAATTAATCAATTGTAAACTTATTTTAAGTTGTAAATAGTTTTCAAACCTTATTTTGGGATCCCAAATGCTAAATACTAGAAGTTTTCAATGAAACAACGCATTTTTAAAGATTACAGCCTTAACTTTTGCTTAGTCACACTTTTGTTTTAAAAACCTCGGTTAGCGAGTTCATTGCACAAAGTTTCTTTTAAAAATCACTTAGTAACTGCTCTAAGGTAGTAGGGCGTTACAGGTAATGTTCTTCTTTTGTTTTCTTAGAAGATCTAATGGTTTTCATATAGTGATAGAAATGAGAAGAAGAAAATTTTATAAATGAGGTTCATTGTTTTCTATTCTCTTTTGTTTTTTCAAATATAGTGGTTAGATTAGAAGATAATTTAATATCTTGAGTTTTTGTTATATGTGACTAATGTGTAAATAATCTAGTAGATTATTGGGTAATATGATAGAATGCTATAGAATTGTCTTATTATGTGATAATGATAAATTATTAGAATGACAATTTTATGAGTTTTATATGACATGCATAAATATATTGATTTTATGAATCAATAAAAAATATGAAATCGTATGTGTATGATATTTGTAATTTATGTTTACATATTTATAAAAAGCCATGTTAGTATGATACAAGTCATATGTGTTGACAATTATGTGAAATTATATTGAAATATAATCATGCAAATATTTGTGAGATGTTTATAGGTTTTATCCTATATTATTGTTAGTATGTGATTTTCGAATAAAAGAATTATTTGAGAATGTAAAATTTTCTCATTTTAAAGATGAGCATCTCATTTTATGAGGTAAGAAAAGATGAACCTAAGGGGGTTACATCTTTTAATGGTTGTGTCTTGCTATTGCAAGAAAAATGGATCAAGATGGATTCAAAAATTGTGGGATGACATATTGAATCAATAAAATTGAAGTCTAGAGTGTGGTCAAATGAAATATATTTGAGAATTGTTTAGTGACAATAATTCTTAAATATTCAATGTATCAATGAGGAGACATTGTAAAATTGGAGAAACAATTTGAATCTTTACACCAATAGTGAATAGATTAAAGTGAACTTTATTGATTTTGGTTAAAGATGGTGATATGTTTAAAATGATCTCAAAGAGAAGATAATTTTAAACTAAAACATAAGAAATTAAAGTGTTTAAATAAATCAATGAGGGTTTATTTTCTTTGATTTAAAGTGTTTAAAAAATATAATCTTCAAATTGATTTTGATGAGAAAATCAATGGATGTAAAATTGGTGTTTTCAAAAGAATCTCAAAGAGACTCTTAAGAAATACACAAAAGTTGTTTAAGTGATTTTGAGATTATTTAGACAACTAAAAAAGAAAATTAGTGACTATTTGTTTGAGAAATTTTCACATGACATATGCATTCACATATTTTATTTTGTGAAATATAAAAGAAAGAAACTAAGTGAAAGATGATTTGAAAGAAATGTGCCTTGCTTTAGCAAGTAAATAAATCAAGATAAACATTGAGGTTTTTATTTTGATCTATTGAGAGTTTATCATGTGTCTTAGAGGACTCATGATGAACTTTGAGAATTATAAGTCTAGATTTATCTTGGAGGATAAAGGACTTAATAGAAATGAAATTTTTTCTATTTAAAGTGATTATCACTATGTAAGAAATGTGGGGGTGATGCTCCAAAGTTAATCAATTTATTTTGTTGATAATAATTGATTAATTTGGTCTTCCTATCCTATAGGTGATTTGGAATTCCACATTCTTAATCACATTGGCTATATGTGTATAGAATGAAAAAATCTAGAAATGTTTGGTGTCTAAAGTTATTGTTTTGTAATATTTTGATTCAAGAAAGAATCAATTTAAAACTTAAAGTAGAATTCTAGAACCAAATAGGTTTCTAGAATTAATATTCAAATGTTTATCTTGGATATTAAACTATAAAACAGTGGGGGTGTTGACTATGGTCAAAATCACTATTTTAAAAGGGTAAAGAAACAAAGTTTGAATAAAATAAAGAGTGTTTAAAGTATGAATGCATGAGAAAAGAAATGACTCAAATGGAATCATTTCTACATCTCAAAGGCTGGGACTTAGACTCCCTAAAGAGATTCACGGTTGATAGTAACCTATCTTAATACTAGTAACTAAACTAGTATTAGGTTCAATAGGTAATAATAAGTCAATCAAGTGATTAGTAGTACTACTCAAATTTTGTCCCATCTGAGATATGAGTACTAGTGTGTTACCAAAATGAGGGTTAAAACCGAAAGGTTTTTTAATAGAACTCAGTCTTGAAAAGACAAGTATTTTAGGGTAATAAAATGCTATAAGAGTTCTACCTATATAGACCTAGGGGTGGTGCCACCTCTCATGAGAATTTGGAGTCATTCTCAAGAAAAGTCTATGAATGGAGTATGCACATGGCCATTAATGGTGCAAAATTGAGACATTGAGGTCTCAAGTGAACATAGAAAAGGTGTGTGTGTTATCACCAGTTGTTATCAAGGGATAGTGGTTCAATGCTTCGGCAACAAAAATTTCAACAAACTTTGTGGTAATTACACTAAGGTGAAATTCAAGTCGAAAGACATTTTACTTTATGCACCAATGCAAAGGTTTCTATAGAGAGTGATTATTTAATCAAGTGGGGGAATATTATATTTTATATAATGTTTGATTGATTAAATAAGTGTTACAATAGATAAAATATTTAATCTAGTGGGGGAATGTTATATTATTTATAATATAATGTAATATTATATTATTTTATAATATAATGTTTTAGATTAAATAAATGTGACAAAGAGTGTCACATATTGTAACATAGAATAGAGAGTTACATTATTTAGATATATGTGAAATATCCAAATATGTAACATATTTGGTGTTACAAATTCAATCACAAATTTGTAACTTCCAAATATTACCCATTACTGTGTAGATTTGTTGTTACACAATATTGAGATGAGTTTCTTAATTCTATATGTGAAATGGCTGTTAGAGATGTGGTTTTAACTCCCGTAATGTGTATGGAAGTCGCAAAATCAAGTGGGATGAATTCAGAACATTTTGGAAAATTTGGAAAATTGGTTGCTGAAAAAACGTCTTGGGCTACGACCAGGGTTTTTTCAGGCCGTGGCCCAAGTGGCTGACAACATTTTCCAAACTTCAGTTTTATCCAATTTTGAATGTTTCCAACAGCCAAGTAACTCCCAAATCTCTATTTTTATTCCATAAACATCGAATTAATCATTGGTAACAACCATGAGGGTTGGTGGAATTTGAAATTCAAAGGGTGTCTCAAAATCTATAAATAGGAGCCTAATGCTCACTTGTAAGACACGCCATTTTCCATCCACAAAGCACTTGGCTGGAAAATACACCATAGAGGCTTGATAATTACAAAGAGCTATTTCCTAGAGAATATGGGAAAATAAGCTTTTGGACAAAGGTTTTGAACCTTGTTCAAGTTGGTGATCCCCACTACACTATAGTTTGGTTGTGTGAGAGTTTGTTCTTTTATTCTTTTGATCTTGTTGATCTTATTTACTTGTATTATTATTGTTTTGAGTTTGTAATCTTCTTCTTCTACATCTTTTTATTTACTTGTATTTTGAGCAATTGAGTGGTAATATTTCTTTAATCAATATTATCTTGTCTATTGTATTTTTGCATAGAGTTGTATTCTGGTTTTACCATTTCCATTGAGAAATATAATATATTCACTAACAGTTATTACAGACATTTCGTGGAAGGGTTCTCTAAGATCGCTACTTCATTGATTGAGATGACACGCAAGAATCAGAAGTTTGTGTGGTCAGACAGGTATGAGAACAGCTTCTAGGAACTGAAGTAGAGGTTGATTACAGAACCAGTTCTGAGTCTTCCAACATATCAGGAGAAGTTTATGATTTATTGTGATGCCTCTCATCAAGGTTTGGGTTGTATTATGATGCAGTCAGGGAAGATGATTGCTTATGCCTTACGTCAGCTAAAAGAGTATGAACAGAGGTACCCCATTCATAATTTAGAGTTAGCGGCTGTGGTCTTTGTATTAAAGGTATGGAGGCATTACCTTTATGGAGAGAAGTGTGAGATCTACACTGACCACAAGAGCCTGAAGTACTTCTTCACGTAGAAAGACCTGAACATGAGATAAAGGCGTTGGCTGGAGTTAGTAAAGGATTATGATTGTGAGATTCTGTATCACCTAGGAAAGGCCAACGTGGTAGCTAATGCTTTAAGCCAGAAAGGTTCGAGATAGATTTACAGTGCGAGGCTGATATCCAGAGAGTTAGCAGAGGATATGACCAGAGCTGTCATAGAATTGCTAGTGGGCTAGTTGGCCAACATTACACTATAGTCTACACTGTTGGAAAGAATCAAGGAGGGTCAGTTGGGTGATCCATAGCTGATCAAGATTAGAGAGGATGTTTTAGCTGGAGTGTCCAGAGATTACACAGTGTCTGATATGGGTTTGCTGAGATACAAGGGACAGATATGTGTTCTGTTAAACATTACTATGAGACGGGATATTCTGGATGAATCTCATACTACACCTTACTCTTTGCATCCAGGCACCATGAAGATGTATCAGGATGTGAGGTCATTGTATTGGTGGCCTGGGATGAAGAGGGATGTAGTAGAGTATGTGGCTAAGTGCTTGACATGTCAATAGGTCAAGGCTAAGCATCAGAGGCCAACAGGGTTATTTCAGCCTCTAGACATCCCAGAGTGGAAATGGGAGGACATCACGATGGATTTCGTGGTGGGGTTACCCAGGACTGTTGGTCAACATGATTTAGTATGGGTTATTGTGGATCACTATACCAAGTCAGCTCCCTTCTTATCAGTGAGGACTATATATACAGTTGACTAGTACGCAGATCTCTATGTGAGAGAGATCGTGCGTCTTCATGGAGCACTGAGGTTGATCGTGTCAGATCGAGACCCCACTTTCACTTCCAAGTTATGTGGAAGTCTACAGAGGGCCATCGGAACACAGTTGAAGTTCAGTATTACTTATCATCCTTAGACAGGTGGACAATCTGAGAGGACGATCCAGATATATGAAAGGATATGCTTCAATCATGTGTTCTGGACTTTGGTGGATCCTGGAGTAAGTATCTACCTTTGATAGAGTTTTCCTGCAACAATAGTTATTAGTCTACCATTGGGGTGGCACCTTATGAGATGCTGTATGGTAGGAAATGCAGATCTCCCATTCATTGGGATGAGACAGGTGAAAGAAGATACTTGGGTCCTGAGGCAGTTCAGAGGACCAGTGAGGCCATTGAGAAGATTATAGCTCGGATGCTCGCTTATCAAAGTAGATGGAAAAGTTATGCAGATCCCAAATGCAGGAATGTGGAGTTCCAAGTGGGAGACTATGTCTTCCTTAGAGTCTCGACATGGAAAGGGGTGAGAAGATTTGGGAAGTAGGGCAAGCTCAGCCCTAGGTTTGTAGGTTCATTTAAGATTCTGGAGAGGATTGGTCAAGTGGCCTACAGGTTGGCCTTACCACCGGCATTGTTGGTTATGCATAGCGTGTTTCATATCTCAGCTCTTCGGAGGTATGTATCTGATGTGACCCATGTTTTGAGTTATGAGGATCTAGAGCTTGAGGCAAATCTCTGCTATGAGGAACAGCTAGCCCAGATACTAGACAAGAAGGACAAGGTCCTCAGGAATAAAACTATACCTTTGGTTAAGGTAGTATGGAGGAACAACAAGGTCTAGGAAGTGACCTAGGAGCTAGAGTTAGATATGCAAGATCAGTATCCCAATCTGTTCAGGTAATTTTCGAGGATGAAATTTCTGTAAGGAGGGGATAGTTGTAACGCCCAAAATTCCCTAATGTGGCTTAGTGCCTTGATTAGGGGGCCGGGAGGGCCATAATTGATTTATTATGCAACTAAATGAGTATATGCATGATAATGTGAGTTATATTATTATATTATGATAAATGCATGCATGTGGGTCAACTTTTCATTATAAGGGTATTTTGGTAATTTGGCCCGTTGAGGGCATATTTGTATATTTTCATGCATGTTGGTGATCTATGGACGAGGCCACATAATTATGTGGATATGTTTGAGCTATTCGGCATGAGACAATCTTTGAATACAAGTTAGCGGTTTGGTCATAACGGGGTTATTTTCCGGGCTCGGGGTGAGTCTCCGGGTAATTTGATGATTAGTACATTACCGAGAATTATAGGGTAATGGGATATGACTTAATTACTATTTGAGAATATTGTGAGTAATGGGAATTGGAGGACGTTAATTGTGATTAACGGGATTTGATGGGAAAGGACGATTTTGCCCTTGGGGGCTGTTAAGAAGTGAAATAAGCTTGGGGGCATTTCGGTCTTTTGACCATGGGTTATATTTGAATTAGAAAGCTGTATATGGAAGCCTTAGCCAGAAAAAGTAGAGAACTCCCTCTTCCTCACGATCATCTTTCTCCTCTTTTCTCCCTTTGGATTTTTGAAGCTCAATTTGAGGATTCAAGCAAGGAGATCAAGGTTTGAAGCTTAGGACCTTAGTTCAACCATTGAAGATGATTCAATTCAAGTCTGAGGTAAGGTTTTAGCTTGAGATTTTCTAGTTTGTTATGTTTTTGAGCTAGTTTATAAGCTTTGGATTTTGATTATAGAAGTGGCTATTTGAGGTGGTTTTAAATGGTTCAAAGCTTGAGTTTTGATGAGGTTGAGGTAGAGATGAGGTTTTGGGGTTAAAAATATAAGTTAGGAAATGTTTGAGTAGGTTTTTGGAATGATTTAGAAGAGGAAAAATGAAGGTTTTTGGCTGGGTTTCAGGTGGGGCTGCAACCCTGTTCTTGGGCGTTGCTGCCTGAGCTTAGTGAAGAAGAGAGGTGGAGTTGATGGGCCTTGGGGCCGCGGTACTTGGGAGGCTGGCCGCGACGCGTGGGGCAGGAAGTGGAGGCTGGCGCCTTTGTTTTTGGGAGGCGGGTCGCAGCTCAGAGGGTGGGGTTGCAGCGCTTATGGGCATTTGTGGCCAGAATGGTGTTTTAATTGTGGGAACTCAAGCCTTAGGCCTCGAGATCGTTCCTATTACCTGGTTTAGTAGGATTTGATGTTCCGGAGGCTAGGTCTTGGTCCAAAAACATTTTATTACTCATTTTATTGATGGGAATTTATTATTTGGTTATGGCTAGGTGACCGCTAAGGGATTTAAGGACTAATCGTTCTCAAGTGTCGTTCTTTTATTATTCCACGCTCGAACCAGAGGTAAGAAAACTGCACCCAGTATGTGACATGCACGGTTATTGATGAGGCATGTTGAGTGCTCTATATGTGGACATCGATTGCATTATAAATGCTTAGCAGTCTTGCTTATCTATGAATGGTACTGACTTATGAGTCAGAATTGGAAATGATGTCACTATTGATTGTGAAGTTATGACTTATTAGTCAAGTTCGACAGTAGTACTGAGCACTGGTCGTATGGGATTGACCTATGAGTCAAGAACAATATTTGCGTGTTTAACGCAAGCCAAAAAGATCAGATCTAATCGACATAAGAATTTTCAACATAAGCATGAAATGCTTGACCGACCTTAAGTTTGATGAAAACAAAAGCGTTTGTCTAGTCTAAAGGCTAGTTACTTAGAGCTAGAGCCAAAAGGCTAAGGTGACTGACATGTCACATGGCTGAGGGAACGGATCCCCAGAGATGGACTTATTAGCCATCTATTTAAGGAGCAGAACCCTAGAGATGGACTTATTAGTCATCTATATAGGGGACAGATCCTTGAGGTAGACTTATTAGTCACCTATCAAATGTGTGACTCATTAGTCACTTAAACAACGTGTGATTCATTAGTCACTCATCTGATTGGGCGGCAAGCCCCAAAATGATTAGCATAATCATTTGTTGATCTTCACTTATCTGATTTGGGCTACTAGCCCCAGTATGATTATCATAATCATTCATTGATATTGTATACATGTAGTAATTGGTTTTCTTGCTGAGCCTTGGCTCACAGGTGCTATGTGTTGAAGGTAAAGGGAAAGAAAAGCTTACCCAACCTTGAGTGGAGAGCTTAGGTGGTGATGTGTACATATGCGGCCGCTTGACCACCACGACCAAGGTGTTTCTCAGGGGAACTAGGGGTTAACCCTATATTTTGCCGCTTAGGTCGACGGGTTGTAATTTTTACACTATAATGACCATTTTGGATTGTAAATAAGTTGTAAACGCTTTTATGGGCCCATGTACAGTTTAATATTTTAAATAAAATATATCCATTCCTTTTAATAGAAAATTTTCACCCTGGCCTATTAATAACACCTAGAAGCACGTTTATAACCTAATGGCTCGTTTAGTGAGTTAAGCACTGTTTAAAGTTCACAGTAACGGTATTGGAGTAACTAAGGCATTACAAAAACCTTCAAAGTTGTGAGCATGAATCTAATCTTGTGTTGTCAATGAACAAATTAGTCCCATCGAACCTATCCAATCTTACAAAGTCTTGAGTCATGAATTTCAATGACGAAAATGAGTTAGATTCTTCCATGATATGCTATCTCAGATTATAGAGTATTAGAACGTTGGGGGAGAGTGAGATAACACCACCTCAAAATTTTAGAATCTACAAAAAGAACTGGATTGACAAAGACTAAATAAAGATTAAGAAAGATTATGCAAAGCCAAGTTAATGAATGATCTTCTTCAACTTTGATGAACCTTCAAAACCCTTGTAGAACCAAGAATTTGAGCAAATCCTTAGAACAATGCAAAACCACAAATCCAAGGTTTATACACGTTTCTTAACGTTGTCCTAATACTCTATTTCCTAGCCACCATTTATGCTTGAGGTCTTTTCTAGGAGGAAATGAGGATTGGGATTGAACAAGCCTTAAACTCACAAAGTCAAGCACTTTCTTTATGAGTTATTGGAAAAAACTTGAGATTCTTGGAGCTAGAGTGAGAGACACAGAGAGAGAGAGAGATGGTAGAGAGAGATTTGAGAGAGTGATAAAGTCTTCCAATACTCTATTTTGACCATTATATAGAGTAGGCATCGTCATTAGGTCTAACCAAAAGGATTAGACTTGTAAAACACGTTCTTTAGAGCAATTTACGTAACTTGTACGAACTCCAGTAGGCGACGCGTCACTTGTATGCAGACGATGCATCGCCTGCTAGGGTTTCAAAAAACCCTAAGCATCAGGCGATGCATCGCCACCCTCTCTATTTTTGGACCCCTCCAAAGGTCCAAAAAATGCTCCAAATGCTACCAAATTTTTTGGGATCATTAGATAGCTCCATGCATCACTTTGGACCAAAAAAAAAACAATTTTAAAGTGCCTGCAATTGAAATTCAAATTTTACATCTTCACTATGTGAAATTCACTAAGTGTTTATACCTTGCTTGTATTTTAACACTAATCCTTTTGTATTTAACCAACATAATAGTGGGCACATAGGATTCAAATGTTGATTTAGACTCTCTAGATCTACTCAACACATGGGATCTAGAAATGATTGAGAAGAGAGAGACTATAGAAATTTCTAGAATTTCAGGTTTAGGAAATTTTATTGTTTCTTTTCTTAGAGAAAGTCTGACAGTCAAAATTAACAACTTCTTAAACTTATGAAAAGTATCGCTTCTTTTCAGGTTTATAAAGATAATTAACTAATTTAATTAATCGTTATTTTATTTAAATAAAGTGATCAAATACATCTATTTTAATTATTTAATTTAAATCGTATTTAAAACGAATAATTAAATTTAATTAAATAAACAAATTAATTTGAAATTCAAAATTCAAATCCCAAGGATAGGACATCCCTGAAAGTGGCGCCACTAAGTGGCTCTCCCTGATTTTCTCATTTGTTTGTTTAATTAATATTTAAGATAATATATTTAACAAAAATAAATATTAGTTAATTCAAAATTAACTTTATCTTAAAGTGTCAGTTTTAAATAAATAAATACTTGTTATAAATATCTTATAATAAGATAGTAATTAAACTCTCTCTACATTAATCTAAACATGCATTTAGTTTTTCAAAATAAAAACTATACAGTCAAATAATTAATTAATTCACAATTAACCAATTGCCCATAATTATCACATAATTATTTCCTTGACCTTGAAAATTAATTCCTTTGCAATTCAGTCCTTGTCTCTACAAATCTTCCTTATGACATCCTTACCCTTGAAAGTGTAGGACAAAGGTGACCTGGGGACCATGGATCTATAATACAAAGCTCCCATAAATTAGAATAGTAATTAAACTCTTTAATATAATAATATTATTTTATTAATTCCATGATTACTCCACTATAATTATAGAATTGCACTCCAAGTAATTATAGAATTATATTTACAGAGTTTTCTTTGTAGAGCATTTATTAGTTCGTTAATTAGAGCTGGTAAAAATTACCGTTTTACCCTTATAATTACCTCTTGTTCCATAAGTACCTTTAATTCACTAGCGAATAATTATTCCATAATCAAATTATAGATTTGAGCTTAATAACTATTTAGTTCTAGAATTAACCCTTAAGGGAACCAATAATCGATCTTCTAAGAAAGTATGGATTCCAATATTGTAAATCATGTTCTCAATGATTCATGATATTGAATCTCCAAAACAAAATTCACTAGCCTCATTATATTAAGAAACCTTAAAGAGTGAATCAAAAGATCCAATAAGCACAAACAAGAGTTCATGACTACTTAGGATTTAGACTGATCTACAAATGATCATCTATTATGATAAGAATTAAATATTTATGGCAAAAGATAAGTTTATAAAAATAGTTAATTCATATTCGTCCTGTCATATATAATCTCTATCATATACAATACCTTTAGCAAGATATTATCCACATCAGTAATCCGAATCTAGATAACTTGCATCATGTATGCTTAGTATACCGTACTAGTAACCATTCATTAAAGATTCCTTACTTTAATATGTTACTGGCTATTTTATTCATTGAATATGATCTTAATTCTCTTGTACTAATACAAGATCATATCCTCATAAATGAATATGAAATTTTCTTGATATTCATATAAATTATTCAAACAATAATTATAACATTCAAATATAATAAAATTGCACTTTTTTTAAATCAATAAAATGTCTTTACATGATTTTAGGGCATAAATCCTAACAATCTCCCACTTTCCTTCAAAGCAAGTGAGACATCTCCCTTAATCCCATGTTGTGTACATGACCCATAAATGATTTTGCAGGAAGTGTCTTGGTAAACGGGTCTACCAAGTGTTGTTCTAACGCTATCTTCATAACAGTCACATCACCTCGATGCACAATCTCTCTAACCAGATGGTATTTTCTTTCTATATGCTTTCCTCTCTTGTGTCTTCAGGATTCCTTATTGTTAGCTACCACTCCACTGTCGTCACAGTACAGGATTAGTGACTTCTCCATATTTGGAATTACTTCCAGATCAGTGTAGAACTTTCTAAGCCAAACTTCCTTAGCTGCTTCACAAGCCTCTATATACATAGATTCCGTGGTTGAATCTACAATACTAGATTGTTTAATACTTCTCCAAACTACAGCTCCTCCACCAAGAAAGAACATTGACCCAGACGTCGACTTATGGCTGTCTTTGTTTGATTGCAAATCAAAATCAGTGTATCCAGCAGGGTGTAGCTCACCACCTGAATATTCATGAATATAATCTCTCGTTCTCCTAAGATACTTGAGAATTTTGTAAAGGGCCTTATTCTACTATCTTTTGCAAACGATAACTAATCGATATTTATTTAGAAAATACCACAATTGTTATAAAATTTCAGCAGGGCCTTATCAAATCAAGCAATATAGGCCCATTTGTTAAAATAAAAACATAATGTCTTTCATGCAATTTTAAAATAAGATGTTAAAGTGCCACTGAAAATATAATTATACAGGATAAACTCATAATAATGTTCTTAGGCATTACTAGATCGTTTTCCATTCATCAGAGCCCCACAAGATACATACATAGACCATGGAATGCCCCACAGCACTATGTGTGCCAATCATAAAACCAATCGCCTACCTAAAAGGGGGAAACTAAGGGGGTGAGCTAAAAGACCAAGTAGGAAGTACAAACAAGAACAAAAATTCACATAAGTACAATACAAAACTATTCTCATCGTACATAAGCTTAAAATGACATATCATAATCTCTTACACTCTATCTAAAAATCATCATAACAAATAAAGTAAACAATTCTACGAGGAAACCAGTAAATCCTCCTTTGTAATGTAATCATGATCTCAGGTCTTAGAATAACATCGGCGAGTCCGCCCTATGAGTTATGTCATACCTTAGTAACTCATTTGTGTTGGGGTTTTATGCCCTAATTAAAATCCAATTTCCTTGTAATCTCATTTATTATCAATAAAAGAATAGAAATAATTTTTTGACTTGGTCAAACACTTTGCTCACATGCTTTATTTTCATGATTATTTGTTTAATATAAACATCTATTAAATCCTGAGCATATAGCTAATTGTATTTATAGTGATGTAATCACAGTGGAATATAAATATGATTATATGTTTAAATATAAGTTAGTACTAAGATTAGTCAGTGCACAAGATTTAGACTGACTTGTCAATCTACCATATGATCTACTTACACATTGTAGTGTTATGTTTTTTCCAGAACATTAGCAAAGTAGATAAGATCGGATGTATTTATTACATTAGACTGGATCGATATCAGCAGTAGATAAAATAAGTAAACATACAGTTATTATCTATTCTAGTCATATCATATAGTTGACCATAGGTCAATTCAATCTCAATTCTGAGTGGTTAGTATTCTAACTAATTGTTTTATTTGAGTTCTTTGACTTGTTCGTTACCAGCTTACCCTACGGACTAGCCCACACTTACATCTTGGGAACTCGGTAGTATAATTGAGTGGGAGTATTAATCATAGATATGGACATCTATAGCTTCTAATGAAGAAGTGAAACGATGGTTTCCTTTTAGTTTGGTTTAAGGTGCTAAATGATAGATATCTCATTTCAGTAATTAATATTAGTTCACTAAAATATCATTTACAAGGAACTAAGTGTTTTAAGGATAAAATACAATGACGGGTAAAACATTATTTTAATCCCATCTCATTGTAAACCGTCTATAGAGGATTGAGTGACAATTGTTGTTGTAACAATGGATAATTAATAATGTATCTATATTTTTTATAGAGCATTGTATGAATTCAAGAGTGCAATTCCGAGTCTTTAGTGGAGTCACAAGGAATTAATAAGTTCGTAAATTTATTTGTTAGATTTATGATAACTTATTGGAGCTTGATTTCATAGGCCCATGGTTCCCATTGTACCTTGAAAAAAATCATCTAGATAGTCTCAATTAATTGATTTTATTATTAATTATAATTATCAAAGTTGACCAAGTCAATTTTGGATAGTTTCACAGAGTTATGTAATTTAGAGAAGAAAAAAGAAATTATGGCAGATTTATTAATTAAGATAAATTGGTATCTAAATTAATAAATAAGTTTAAATTAAGGTTCAAATTATAAATAATTAATTTGATAAAGGATTTGAATAATTATTTAATTAATTAAATCAATAGAAAATAATACAGACCTTGATTTTAAGTCCAGCGGGCTTATAATTAAATGAGAAATTTCACGGGGCTAAAGCCCGTGATAATTTCTACCTAGAGCTGATTATTGACTATTATTTTATTGATTTTTTAATTAAATAAGTGACCTTATTGAGTCTATAAAAGGAATGTGAAGAGAGAGTTGAAAACACAAGTTGAATAATAAGTTTATGGTAGGTTTTAGATTCTCTCTGCTACATAAGTCCTTTTCTAAGCCTCATTGTTCTTTTCTCTTCTTCTCTCTGTATCTATCTCATGTGTTGCGAATTGCCCACCCTAGTCTAGGTGATTCTAAGGATACTTTGGAAGACTGCGAAGAAAATTGAAGAACAGTTTAGTTTCTTGGTAATACTCTGCGACAATAAGGATACAAGGGTTAGAGAAACTGAAGGAAGGACTCAATCATTCCGCTGCTAAATAATGTAAGTGTTTTTATCATTATCTCTGTATGAATTCAATTTTAGAAATATGTTTTAGGTTTTCTTATATTATTTCTTTAATATAAGATCTACATGAAAATAAACGAGATCTTGTATATGTTTTCCCAACAACTAGCCTTAGAGCCTTTGGTAATCTTTATTTTCATGCATGAACATGCTAAAAATTGAATTATTTGATGTGTTGAGTAATTGGACGGATTTCATGATCTTATGAAGCATATTGAATTATGTGTGATTATTAACAATTTTTAGGTTATTTTGTTGTGTTTTCTATGCCATTATTTTTATATTTTCTTTATTTTGTGTAAAACATGGTAAAAATTAATCAGAAAATGGTTTTGGTTTGAAAAATCGCACAATTTTTTTTTTCGAAACCTTTTACTCTGGCTGCGAGTTGCACGCGTGCATATCACCTCCATGTGCGCGTATCACCCTGCCATCGCGCGCACACCCCTCGGCCAAGCACCTCTGCGTGCGCGCGCAGACACACCCAACTGCAGCCACGGTGAATAGTACCCGTCGGGTACTGTTCATCACAATTTAAAAAAAAAAAAGTATGAAATTGATTATTTATAGCAAAGCCAAAAATATCATATTTATTTTATCATTTAAAAATATTATTTAAAATAAGATATTTTTGTTGTTTGAGATTTAAATAATTATATATGTTTACAAATATTCAAATTCAAATTTAAAAATTGACTAACAACTTAATTTTAAATCTTTTAATATATTAGAGTTAAGATATGAGATATTTAAGATATTTTATTTTCAATACTTGTTATTTTTATTAAATCTTTATTTGAAAATATAAATATATGTTTATTCTATAGTTTTTAATATTTATATTATTTGAAATTTGTTAGTGTTGACCGTGTTTTTGGCCAACGACGTGAGAACATCAAAAACGACAAAGCCTTCAAGAGAAATAAAACGACACAGACGGTTTTTGAACAGAAAGTAAATAACACAGCAATTTTTATAGTGGTTCAGACCCAATATGTTGGTAATAGCCTAATCCACTTAGAGTTGTGATTATAGATCCGTACTCAAGATCAGATGGACTGAGCCAACTGAGTTTCTTCAGTACAGATTACAAGAATACAAGAATTTTTCTAGATACAAGCACTTTCTCTCTCTAGAAAACTCAGACCCAAAATTTCCCAAAAAGTCCAAAAAGAAGAAGAAGCCCCTTTCTGATCCCATAAGCCATATATTTATAGGCTTAGGATCATACATCTGTTATCCTCTAGAATCAGGATATTTTATTATATTTATTACATTTAAATTACAAAAAACATTCAAAATGTAACAAAACCCCCAATTTGTGGGAAGAATGAGAGATTCCCGCGAGTGCCAAGACCGGTTCTTGTTGAAGCCATTTCTGGGAATTTTGACTTAGTCCTCCTCTATCTGGTCGACCCATATCTCCTACTGACCACTCATGCAAGTGCTGGTCGGACACATGCATGCTGGACGTATGCAAGTGCTGGTAGGACATACACTTGCTGGTAGGACATGCACTTGCTGGTCGGACATGTGCATGGTGGTAGGACATGTGCATGCTGGTAGGACACGCACTTCTCTCGCCTAACATGGCACTCTCCTCTAGCATGCCATATCTCTCCTCTAACATGGCACTCTCCTCTAGCATGCCATGTTTCTCGTCTAACATGGCACTCTCCTCTAGCATGCCATATCTCTCCTCTAACATGGCACTCTCCTCTCTTTGGACCAAGGTCCGACCACTCCACCTTGGGCTCTCCTCGGACCAAGATCCGACCACACCATTGGGCTCTCCTCGGACCAAGATCCGACCACTCTACCTTGGGCTCTCCTCGGACCAAGGTCCGACCATGCCCTTGGGCTCTCCTCGAACCAAGGTCCGACCACTCCACCTTGGGCTCTCCTCGAACCAAGATCCGACCACACCATTGGGCTCTCCTCGGACCAAGATCCGACCACTCCACCTTGGGCTCTCCTCGGACCAAGGTCCGACCATGCCCTTGGAGTACTCCTCGTACCAAAGACCGACCGGGCACACCCTAGCCCAAGTACTGTCCTCGGGTGCACTTGGCTTAGACATGCCACCTCTCAAGCAGTCCAAACTCTTCACTGATGCACTGGGCTGCTGCTAAGCCAGATCACCCAACTACTCCATGCCACTTGCCATTTCTATTGCCACATCATCATTTTCAAATTTTGAGGATAACAGTTAGTTAGATATTTTCATGGATATTTGAATTTGTTTAACTGTTTTGAGATAATTTAGGGTTGTTATAGCTATTAATATTTTATTTTTTTTAAATGGTTAAAATATTAGCTTATGGTTGTAACAACACAATACATTTTTTGAAAAATAGTTAAGATATTGATTTTAAAATTTAAAATTGGTTATATTTTTTAAAATATCATGTTTTTTCAAACCAATTATCAAAATATTTTTTTAATGGGATTTAAATTAACTTTGGTTAATAGTTGATAAATCCTATTTAAATTAAATTAATATTTTTAAAACTAACCTAAACCAAGTATATTGTTGATAAATGAAATTTAAATTAACTATTGTTAATTGTTGATAAATTTCATTTAATTTGACTTATTTTTTTTGTAAAAATTTAATTAATTCTAATTTTTGATAAATTCTAAATAATTAATTGTGATATTTTTGCACAAATTCATAAACTTTCTCATATAATATCATGATTAGGCCCATCCAATTATAACATGTCTGTTTGCACTATATGTGGTATTTTTGCAATTGGGTTTAGATGCATATAGTGACCCATATGTTTGCTACGTATATGGAATTTGCCAAATAAAATATTCATAAAATGATAGGTTTTATTTGGGCCTATTAGAAAATGTAAAGTTTAAATTCCCCTCTTTTGGGTGGTTCCACTTGTGAATGTCCATTTGCTTTGCATGACTATAGTGGGCCTAATCAATTAATAACAATTAATAAAACGAAGGTTTAAATTCCTGTCTTTTGGACCTTGTATGGAAGTATGTGGGCCTTTGTAGTGGGAACGACATACTGGACTCATCCCTCCTCCATACAAGCCCAATTGTTAAGGCCCATTTACCTGAGTTGGACTTAATTGTATATGTTCATTATATTAGTTAAAGCTAAATATTGATTAGCGACAAATTAGTTCTAAATTAATTGAATTTGTTTCAATGTGACACTTTAGAATTAATAGGAAATTATAGACTTTGGTTTTAAAAATTTAATATTTTCAATTTTTAGGAGAACCATAGTCATTAATTTTCCAAAAATAAATAATAAAAATACTATTTTTAATTTTATAATGGGCTTATTTTATGAATTATATTCGATCTCCACCATTGGTTTAACAAGGTCAATAGCTTAATGGGGCCTCGAGACGCTTTGATTCGTCCCCCTACGGAAGATGTTCATTAGTTATTTTGACAAGGTTAGATTTTGAAAGATAGATAATTATAGGTCAAATTATACTAGACTCACCCATGCGGTGACTACTAGGAATAAATCTATGATTATCGAAACCTTGAGTCTAGCTCATAAAATAAGAGATTTTGTTTTCTTATTTGTATCGAATAGTAGGTTGTTAATAATGGTGTCCATTAGTAAATAAGTTTACAACTTTATTTAACTAGTGGTATTTTTGACTCTCGCCAACCGGGACAACGATATCATAGATTAGTTAAAAACCTAAAGAAATAAAGATATGATTATTTTGGTATTTTTTCTCATATCTTAAATATTTTTGGTATATGTTGTGCTATTTCTTGAATTTTGTGTGAATATGAGTTTTATTGAGCAAATGTGATTGATTTCTATTTTATTGATAATTTGCAGTATAATTATGGTTGTGTCTACTCCCATCCTTTCTCAACTTTCGATGGAGAAACTCACTGGAGAAAACTTTCTTAAATGGAAGTAAAACATCAACATTGTGTTGATTGGTGATAACTCCAAGTTCTTCATGACTGAGGAATCCCCGAAAGTTCTAGCTGAAGGAGCTACCAAGTCTGTGAGGGATAAGTATGAGCGTTGGAAGGTGACTAACAACAAGGCGCAGTACTACACGTTGACTAGTATGGTCGACACTCTCAAGACAAAGATGGAGAATTGTAGTGTCCCAGAATGTTTACTTAGCTAGTTAGATAGTAGTAGTAGTAATAGCTAGTAGTAGTTATAGTATGTTTATTACTGTGGATTTTGGTTCAAGCTGGGACTTAGTTGAACACTCATAGAACACTTATAGATTTTATAAGTTTAACCTACAGTTTAAGAATATTAATTATAACATAAGGTTTGATTAATATTACTGATTATAAAGATGTCATTTATTATACTATAAGGTTTAGATAGAATTAATAAGATCACGACACTTGTCGTGTGCAAGTTTATTTAAAGATTTAACTATAGTTTAAATAAAATAAAGTTCTAGAAAACTATAGAACCTTCCAAGACCATTAAGAGCATGACATTTGTCACAATCTTGTTTATTTGAGGATTTATGCATTTTAAGTGGATAATTCAAAAATAGAAGTTTCTAGAAGCTCTAGACCCTTCCAGAACTTGCTGGAATCTCGTATTACTCAGTCAAACCTGATAAATCAATTCATTTATGCTGAAAATGTGCAATTACGTGTTTAAAATATTCAAGTATGCCGATATATCGTATGCTAGGAGCCGATGTATCGCCACACGGGGAATACGAAAAACACATGAACTTCGCACAAACGAAACAACGAGCACTCGGGACATAAGCCCAGGCGATATATCGCCTATGATGGGCGATATATCAACCCTAGGGCCATATTTTCAAACGTTGTTGAAACTGAGCTTGTTTCATTCTTCAACCTCTTGACTAGCCTCTGAATGTTTTGACTGAGTCTTCAACACCTGTTGAACGAATATTCAAATATTTTTCAATTAATACTCATTATTTTTATTCAAGCTAAAAGGAGATAGTTCACTCCTTGAACTCTATAAATAGGACCTAGTACCCGACCATTTCTTTCATTCTTCAAGCTGTGTTCAGAGCCTTCAAGCTGCTAGGGTTACTATAGAGTGATAAACACTTGGGTTGGGGTATAAGCTTTATTATCTTAAGCTTTATAAACATTTGGTAAGTAAGATATATAGTGTGTTTTCAATATCAAGGTGTAGTTCAGTTTTAGTACATTCAAAGGTATTCCTAATCTTAAGTTCATTTCTGTATGTTTCTTTAGTTTCCTTTAGTTTTCTTTACTCAAATCCTAACTCGTTGTTTTCCATTCTTGGTTAGGTATTTAAGTTCTTTGAACTTAAGGTTTCTTTTCGGTAAGCTTCATCTTGGTGATTTAGTTCATTTCTTTATCATCTCTTTCTTTACAAATACTCACATTCTTATTGTTGATTTTTGGAGTGTTCCAAATCCCATCCTTGTTCTCATATCTCGGTATTGGTAAGGAAAATAGGATAGACTTTTATATATTTATATGATATGTTATGCTTGTGATATGTTATCTTATGTTATGTTTACATTATGTATAGTATATAGTCCTTGGGCATATGACTTGTCTAGCTAGCAATCCCCAATAATTTATGGGCATATGACTTGCTTGGCTAGCAAGCCCCACAAATCTATTGGGCACATGACTTGCTTAGTTAACAAGCCCCAAGAGGTATGATGGCCATTGTAGTATTATATGACATATGTTTATTGTATATGTTTATGATATAGTTTATGTATATCATTTATGTTATTAATAGATTTTACTTGCTCGACATTAGGCTCATTCCTTTATTTTTATGTGATGCAGGAAAATAGATTTGGCGACAGAAGGACTCGTAGTAACTTGGTTTGTGTATTAAGGATGAAGGGATTCGATGGACTGCGTGAACGATTCGAGGACGACATTATTTTTAGTCTCTTTAAATTATGTTTTTATGTATTTTCCGCATTTAGCTTTGTAAACAATTTCATTTAAGTTTAAAGTTATGTTTTATTTTCAAACAATGGGATCCCATACCCCGAACTTATGTATTTCAACAATTACTTTATAGATTTTAATAAAGTTGTGACTATTTCTTATGTATGTTTTCTTGAGAATAGTATCTATGTATAGTAGTTTTAATGGTCCAAAGTCTTAGAATTAGTTGGGTCATTACAAGAATGTCGAGACGACCTACGAAATCATGGATCATCTCCAAGACATGTTTGGTGCCAAGTCAAGGCATACTTATTTTGAGGCCACCAAGAAATATGCCAATGCTTAGATGGAACCTTCTCTACATGTTCGTGATCACCTGATCAAGATAACAAACTACTTTCAGAAAGTTGAACTTCATGGAGCTACAATAGATGAGGAAACTCAAGTCGACTTAATCCTCAACAGTCTCTCTCCAACTTTCCTGCCGTTCACCACCAACTATGTGTTGAATAAACTCAACTATTTTCTGACGCAGCTCATGAACGAGCTTCAGACTTTTGAGTCTACCATGGGTAGACCAAGTAAGGGAGGAGAAAAGAAGACAACTACTACTATTGCTGCTAATCCATCTAAGGCTGAAGCTAACCAAGCTTCGTCTTCAAAAGCTGGAAACAAGAGGAAAGGTGGACAAAACAACAATCCCAAGCCTGCAAAGGCTGCAAAGACGAGTGCACAACCAAATGCATAGACGCCAAAGGGGATGAATAAGAAAAACAAGAAAGGTAAAGGTAAGTGTTTTCACTGCAAAGAGAAAGGGCATTGGAAACAAGATTGCCCCAAGTTTCTAGCAGCGAAAAACAAAGGCAATGATTATAGTTCATTTATCCTAGAAACATGTGTTTTAGAGAATGATAATGTAACAACCCAGATTTTCAAGACTCGATTATGCGAAAATATAAATGTTTTCATTTAACAAAATGTCTCAAAAACCCGTATATAAAAAAAAATTAAAAGTCGCATGCCCATACTTAACATTTAATACAAACATAATTTATAAAGAGTGAAGTGAGCCTAGTTTATGAAAATAACAAACCATTTCTAAAAAAAATGGCTTCCCAAAAGGTCGGTCCACATGTACATTCATAAGGTAGACTCTAGTGCTCCCTGCTCTGCCTTGCCCTTGTTCTTACCTACAACAGGAAACAACTAGGTAAGCGAAAACACTTAGTACGTTCAACTTTAAAACAAAAGCATGTAAAGAAGATAGGTGGTCACTAACCAAGTCACTGTCCACATATAACAATAGACCACAAAAATTAGGGTTCCGGATCCATCCGGACCTTACACAATCAATTTCAAGAATGCAAAAGCATCCTGGAAAACTTATGGTCATGCCTGATAACCAATGGCAAACTATTTCCTATAAACAGATAAATCCCTGCACTCATAAAATCCCAGAGCAAGCAAATATAATATATCACAACTATTTCATATAAACCTATAAATCCTTGCACTTAAAACATCCTAGAGCAAGCAGAGATAATATATCACAATATAATTCGAGACCAACGCTTGACAATTTCCAATAATTCGGGTGTAACACGCTCTCCAACATAAATGCTAATCTGTAAGAGAGAACCAAGTCTCAACACTAAGATCTAGCCAATAAATATCCCCATCAAGGGTAGCTATCGAGTTACCTAGGGCATCGCTACTTATCTAAGAGTAAATCCCTCACAAGGGTAACCATCAAGTTACCTAGGGCATCACTACTTATCCAAGAGTGAAATCAAAGTTACACAGGTTTACAGAGACTTCTATGTTAATCAGTGGTGCTGGTAAGAAATTTCCCCTAGGGTGTTTAGCCTCACTCAAACTTGGCAACCCCTAGTATCTCTAGGCACTCTCACTGAATGGCCAATATTCACGACTACTATCCGGGAATAACTTATCAGAGCACTTGCTCGAGTTTTAACCATTCACTGATTAAGTAAGCATGAGGGCCCCTAGGTCAAATTCATTTTGGGGCCCCTAGGTTTAAACCAGCAATCCTCACCTCTTGGCCACTCGTCGCAGTAATGAACCGACATAAATAAACTCAAACAGTGTGACGGGGATCAACCTCTAGAATATGACGGATATCTACCTGTCATATTTTCTGAATCAACACCAACTAGACTAATAACTCTAAGCAAACTTTCTATGACATTGTATATATGTGCATGTGTTTCTATACCTAACATACAATACACTAGTCGTTTCATGTTGCAGCCACACAATAAAAGTTGAATTACTTGGATTCCTTAGCTCACAGCAGGATTTCACCCTCCAATATATAGTTCAGTTATGCTTAGCCAATACTGTAATTATCCATACAGTATACTCAGATTAATTATGGCACTTCATAATTCATTATTATTATTTTGGGCAGTTTGGTCATTTTCAAAATCATTAGTAAGGATTAAAGATCCTTATTTGGTTTTAAACCCATTAAGGAAATTCATACAAAAAAATTTGAGACTAAACCCTAAGTCTCGGGGAGACCTATCCTATGGTCTCGACACCTAGGCCCGGGTATCACAATAGTATTTTCCCACAATCAGCTAAAAATCTTATTCTTTAAAAGTATCGCTATTAATCCGTACTTTCAACAAGTCGGTTAAATATATAAAAGATTTTAGCCGGTATTATATCCAGAAAATACTAATTAAATTCCTTAATTATTTTTCAATAAAATAATCTCTTAACTTTCCTTTTATTTTTTTAAGGTTTTAATCTCTAAAAATCGGTTTAAAGAAATAGCCTAATTTTAACTTATTTAGGAAAACCATTAATTTTTTTTATCTTGATTAGTTAATTATCCGAAGTCAATTAATCAATTTTACTTACTAGAAAAATAATTTAATTAGTTATTTTATCAAAATACAGGGTTTTAAACTCCCTTTTAATTTATTAACTTATTAATAAATTAAATATTTTATTTTTAGAAAGAATAGAAATTATTTAATAAAAATAATTCTCACTAATCTCAATGTGGTATTTTAGGTCAAAATATTTTTCGAGACTTACCAAGTTTTGATCTTGCAATAAGCAAAATTTTACTTTTTACCTTAAGTTCCAAAATCTCATTTTTACACTAAGTGTGAAAACTCAATTTTTTCACATTTTTAACTACATAATTTGTTATGTCATAAATTGAAATTTACTTACTCAATTGTTACCAAAATTTCCCAATTCCATTTTTGGTATACCATTTAGTTCTTTGTAAAATATTATGTCAAAAGGAGCATTTTTTATTGGTGAAATTTTTTCCAACAATGAGGTAAAAATGACCTTATTTTCAAGTCTTTATTTTTTCCAAACTTTGGCACTTAATAACTTTCAAACCGTTCAATATTTTGTTACCAAAATTTACAGTAGAGTACTGCATTATGCCAAGACTATGTCCACAAAATTTACAAAAAACAGGGTTCATTTGACCTATACAGTGGCTGTCCAAACTTGGTCCCGAAATTAATAATACGAAAAAATAGTTTTTTACCTAAACTTCGAAATAGCATAACTCACTCATTTCTAAACATTTTTGAGTGTTTTAAAAGCTCAATTTTAAGTAATCCATCTAAAAAACATCACAGTACAATTAAATTTTACAAGATCAATATAAAGTGGATGCTTGACCCCTTGGAAGTCCTAACTTAAAACTTGTATTTTTTTAGGGTTTTCAACAAAACCCTTGGGGATTTTGGTTCCTATTTTCAAAAATCAACACACGGGCATCATAAAAATTATAAAGCAACTACCATAGCCTTATTACATCACAAATAAGAAACTTTAAGCATTAAATATACAAAATAATGCTTAAAAAATAAAAACCATACAATAACAACCATAAAAAGTAAACTTTTTACCTCTTGTTGTTCTTGCTTAAGGTTTGGATATTTCTACTAGCTTTGGATCCTTCAAAAGCCTTTAAAAACCTTAATCAACTCCCCCAACAACATATATAATTAGCTATTGAAAAAATCTATGGTCAAAACTTTACAAGAGTCTAGTTTTTTGAAACTTTACTTTAGGGAAACCCTTCCTAGACCAAAGCTTAGCTTCCAAGCCTTCTTATTGTTCTTGAGGTTGAAAATGGAGAGAAAACTTGAGAGAGTTTTAAAAGATGAGAGTGATTGTGAGAGAGAGGGGGTCAGTTTTGGGGAGGTTTAGAATATCAACTTAATAATATTTAAACACTTGAGTGTTTTAACTTTATCATTTTATGTCATTATCCCTAATTTGAATATGATCAAAACTTAATTAATTTGGCCCACACACTTAATATCCTCACATGGCCGGCCACCACTTTCTCTATATATGTAATTTTTTTTTTATATATATATAGGTTAATAAAAATTTACTAAGAAGAAAAATCCAAATTGAATTTCTATAACCTTTTTCACTCTTTATAAGTTTTAAAAATAAAACTTAACATATAATAATTAAATTATATGTCTCTCACATTTAATTTAATTAGTCACACATTATAATTTAACCTAAGGCCCATTTATGGAATAAAATTCCCCAATTCAATAAAATTATGCATTTAACAGAAAATGAATTAAAATTTCCAATTTCTCTTAGTTTATTATTTTTGACCAAACTTTAATTTTTATGAATGTATTTTATGCCCAAAATATATTTGCCATAGTTTTTTATTTTATTTTCTGAGATTTTTTACCTGATTAGGGTTTTTGTATCAATCCAAGACCGAAAGTCTTATCTTGACTTTGAAACACAAAATTCATAATTTGGCTAGCAATAACTCATGGAAATAAATTCCAAACATATATAATATTATTTAAAATAATATTCTTAACTTGGGGAAACAATCCCGACCCGAGTCGTTTCAAGGTACCAGAAACGCATAATGTTACAATACCTACAATTTATAGAGGTTTCGTCCTCGAAACATAAAACAAATGAGGATACAACTCCCTCATCTTGTCTTCTCTTTCCCAAGTTGCCTCTTCAATGCCATGGTTACACAACTGCACCTTTACCAATGGCACCGTCTTGTTCCTCAACACTTTTTCCTTTCGGTCTAGAATCATCATCGACTTCTCCTCATAGACGAGTTGAGGACCAATACTCAGCTGCTCATAGCTGAGTAAATGCGAGGGATCGCACATGTATTTTCTCAACAAGGATACATGAAACACGTCATGCACCTTAGACAAGGCGGGTGGAAGAGCTAAACGATAAGCCACTTCCCCGATCCTCTCTATGATTTTGAAAGGTCCAACGAACCTTGGGCTAAGCTTTCCTTTCTTCCCGAACTGCATAGCCCCTTGTAGCGGAGCTACCTTTAGCAAGACATTATCGCCAACCTCAAACACCAGGGGTCTCCTACGTCGGTCGGCATAATTGCGTTGTCGATCAACCGAAGTTTGCAAGCGTTGCCTTATCTGTCGAATGTCCTTGGTAATCTAATCAACCTCATTCGATCTGAGAAACTTTCTTTCACCGGTCTCGCACCAATGAATCAGGGATCAAAATTTCCTTCTTTACAAAGCCTCATATAGAGCCATATTGATGGAATCATGATAGCTATTATTGTAAGCAAACTCTATCAGAGGAAGCTTCTCATTCCATAACCCTTGAAAGTCGAGCATGTAGGCTCTTAGCATATCTTCTAGGGTCTGAATTGTTCGTTTGCTTTGACCGTCTGTTTGCAGGTGGAAAGAATTTCTGAACTTCAGTTTAGTCCCCAACCTCGTTTGGATTCTATCCTAGAATGTCGAGGTGAAACATCCGTCACGATCTGATACGATGGAGTTGGGTACACCATGCAGTCTCATTATTTCTGCAATGTAAATATCTGCTAACATATGTGCCCCCTAAGTTACCTTGATCATTAAGAAATGAGCAGACTTAGGAAGCCTATCTATGATAACCCAAATGGCATCGTGCCCCTTGGGAGTGGTTGGTAGACCTATGACAAAGTCCATAGTGACTGTCCACTTCCATTCTGGAATTTCTAAGGGTTGCAACAATCTGGCTGGCCGTTGATGCTCGGCCTTTGTCCCCTGACAAGTCAAGAAGTGTGCCACATATTCTGCCGTCTCCTTTTTCATCCCAGGCCACCAAAAGTACTCTTTCAAGTCTTGGTACCTTTTCGTGGTACTTGCATATATGACATAAGGAGCATTATGTCCCTCTAAAAAAGATCTGCTTCTTCATCTTGTCATTGTCTGGAACTGTAGAGTCCAAGAATTTGACTTAGCTAGTTAGATAGTAGTAATAATAGTAATAGTAATAGTATTTTTATGACTGTGGATTTTGGTTCAGACTGGGATTTAATTGGACACTTGTAGTAACACTTGAAGATTTTCTAAGTTTAACCTATAGTTTAAGAATATTAATTTTAACCTAAGGTTTGATTAATATGACTGATATTGATGGTGATATTTATTATTTTATAAGGTTTAGAGAGACCCAATAAGATTGTAACACTTGTCATGTGTATGTTTAATGATAATTAAGTAGTTTTTAGGAATAAGTTTATTAAGATTAATATTTGAATATCCTAGGGTCTATCAGCAGCTTCGAAAACATTAGAGGACTTAGTCAAGGCTGTTTACTCAATTCAAATTAAGCTGAAAATGTGCAATTTCGTGTTTAAATATTTAGCGTATGCCAATATATCGCAGCTATAGGGGGCGATATATCGCAGTACGGGGATACGAAAAACACGTAACTTCGCACGATCACTTCGACGAGCCTCGGGCATGCTGGCCCATGCGATATATCACCTACAAGGGGCGATATATCGACTCCTTTGGTATATTTTTGAATGTTTTTGAAAACGTTCTCATTTTAATCTTTTACCTCTTGATAAGTCCAGCATCTTTCTGACTGAGTTTTCAGCCTCTGCTGAACGATAATTCAAATATTTTTCACTTAAAAAGCCATTATTTTATTCAAGTTAAATGAAGATCTTTTCATTCTTGAACTCTATAAATAGGACCTAGTACCCAGCCATTTATTCATTCATCAAGCTAAGTTCAGAGGCTGCAAGCTGCTAGGTTATTTTTGAGAGTGTAAACACTTGGGTTGGGGATTATAAGCTTAATCATTATAAGCTTACCAAACACTTGGGAAGTAAGGTTTATAGCACATTTCAGTTCAAGGTTTAGATCGTTCATAGAAGCATTCAAGGTATTCCAAACTCTAGTTCATTTTGGTTTTGTTTTCCTTAAGTTCTTGTAGTTTTCTACTCAGCACCCTAACTTTATTCTTTATTTTTGGATAGGAAATCTAAGATCTTGAACATAAGGTTTTTGGTAAGTATATTCTTGATGGTATAGTTCGCCCATTCTTTTCATTCCTTTTTCTTCAGTATACTCACCCTTTCATTGATGGTTTTTAGAAGTGTTCTAAAGTCCCAAACCTGTTATGATATCCCGGTACTTTTGGTAAGGAAAATAGGATAGGATATTATGTGTTATGCCATATGTTATCTTATGATTTACGTGTTATGTTAACTTATAATTTGTGTGTTATGTATGTTTGTAGACTTGGGCATATGACCTGTACAACTAACAAGCCCCAATAAATTTATGGGCATATGACTTGCTTAGCTAGCAAGCCCCAAAAATCTAATGGGCATATGACTTGTTTTGTTTATGGGACCCCAAGTAATAATGGCCATTATAGTATATGTGACATAAGTTATGATATGATTTAGTATATGTTGATACGCAAATTATGTATATGATTTATGTGTTAGATTTTCCTTGCTGGGCATTAGGCTCATTCCTTTATGTTAATATGTGCAAGAAAATAGCTTTGGTGGCGGGAAAGGTTCTTGGAAACGTGGGAATGTGTATTGAGGCGGGATGGAATCGATGGACTGAGTGTTCGATTCGAGGATGAAGTCTCTTTAAATTTTATATGTATTTTTTCGCACTTTATTATGTAATCCATGTTATTTAAAATTATGTTATGTTTTTATTTTAAAAACAATGGGATCCCATATCCTACTTTAAATTTTATGTAGTTTAACACTTGTTTTTTTTTCAAGTTTTAATGAAGTTATGATTATTTCACTTGTAAGTATTATTAAAAATTAGTGTCTATGTATAGTAGTCATTAATGGTCCAAAGTCTAGAGTAGTTGGGTCATTACAGTTGGTATCAGAGCCAGGTTCATTCGCATGAAGTTCTCCTCGATACACACACTCAAAGCTCTGAATCTGACCGCCAAGTAAGTATTTAAGTTATAGTTATTTTGCTTATATGTATAGCTAACAATTTTAGCATTTATGTTTTCAGTTAAGTATGAACGGAGCATTAACCAATGAGGATATCCAAGCCATTAAGGCTTTAAAAAGAATAAGAGAACCAAGAAACACCATAGGAGCACTAGAGAGAATCACTTAAAGACTGCTTTTGTTCCACAAAGAAATAGGTCACCTTCAAGAGTCTAAGCAAATCATGATGAGAGCAACGGAACAATATGTATTAGTAATTAGACTGTTTAGAGATTTTCATCCTGTAATAGCAGCCTTAGAGGAGATATGGGAAACAATGGATGATGAAGATGAACTGCCAGCAGCAATGCGATATTACTTTCTCTTAGTTAGGTTCACTGCAAAATCAAAATTTCAGTTTACAAATGAGCAAAAACATAGGATTTTTACGAACCTTCCTAGAGGACATTTTGAGGCACATGATAATGAAGATTATGAAGAGCTAGATGATGATATGCTAGATGAAGGATCGGATGTAGAAGATCCTGATTTTTAGAATAGTTAGTTTTCATTGTTTGTTTTATTTATTGTTTGTTTTATGGTTGTAATAAGTGAAAAACTCTTTTCCAAATTAATATCATGTTATTTTGTTATCATGTATGAGTTTGATTTTTATTTCGCAATCATAATAAATAATGACTAAGTTCGGTGAGGGTGGATACAAATCAATGAACCAGGTTTCTATATTGAGAGTTAGGGGGCCATAGTAGTGGGAACGATTTTACTGATCCCAGCCCTCCCTCAATATGGTTAACTTTGGAACAAAGATGAGTTTCGAGCCTGAGAATTAAGTCATATAGGATGATTAGAAATAGACTTAGGAAATAAAGATGGCTTGTTTTTCTAAGTATAGAAACCCATTCTAAAAATAAAGAAGACTTATAAAAAAATTTCATAAGAAGTCATAATCAATAGGTCTGAGATATGTTTGTTTTAGAATAAGTTTTGCCTTAGAGCCTATTAGGTAAAGTTCTTACATGTTTCTTTCAACTGTTAGAACTCTGCTGAAATGTCACTCCGAAGATCTGCACGCACCAACAGAAACGCCTTCAACGCTGCTCCAGTGAATAATGAAGTCCCTCCAGTTCGCAGAAGGGGAGTGCGTGCTACTGCTAGGCGCAACGCGCCGGCACCACCAGCTGACAACACTGCGGAGATTGCCAGATTGCGACAACAAGTCGAGGAACTTTTGCAGGAACAATGACAACAGGCTTAGCCCCAGACTCAGCCTTCGCCTCAGCTGCAGCCGCAGCCACAACAAATGGCCTCAGCACCCCAACAAGTTGGTCCGTATAGGGGATGGCCAGTGGTGAACTACGCGCCGTATCTAGTACAACACATGGAGCCAGTTTATGAGATGTTCCACAAGCAGCATGCTCTAAACTTTGAAGGGACTACAGACCCCTTTGAGGCAGAAGAGTGGCTAAGGAACGTGGAGCCAATTCTGACGCACAAGAATCTCAGTAATTCAGACCGTATATCCTGCGTCTCGTCATTACTTAGGAAGGATGCCAGGATATGGTGGGACTTGGTCCAGCAATCGCATGATGTTGCCACCATGACATGGACTCGATTTATGGAGCTGTTCCACAAGAAGTATTACAATTCGGCTGTATTCGCTGCAAGAGTTGAGGAGTTCGCCAACTTGAAGCAAGGAAATTTATCAGTGGTAGAGTATGCTCGTCAGTTCGACCGCCTAGCTAAGTTTGCATCTGAGATGGTTCCAACTGATTTTCTGAGGGTGAACAAGTTTGTCAGGGGACTTCAACCGAAGATCGAGATGGGGGTTAAGCTAGCAAACCCGGGGAATACTACATATGCCGACGTTCTAGAGACGGCAATAGAAGTAGAGAGGCTGCAGGCTAATGTAAGTAAAGAGGAAGCCAGTAAGCCTGAGCCTAGACAGCAGAGTCAACCTCAGACTAGTCGGAACAACAACCATAATAGCAACAATCAGCCCGACAACAACAGTAACGGTCAGAAGAGAAGGCATCCTTATAACAAGCAACTGACAGCGATAAGAGGGCATGGACAAATAATGGGGGAAATAGGCCGGGTTATGTGGAATACCCGCCATGTGCTAAGTGTCAGAAGAAACATCCTAGAGAATGCCGCGGAAACACCAAGGAATGTTTTAACTGTGGTCAGGAAGGACACCGGAAAAGAGATTGTCCTTAGCGCAAGTCAGAAGGAAAGAAAGATGAAAAGATGGTTCCTGCTAGGGTTTTTGCCTTAACCCAAGGAGAGGCTGATGCTAGAAATAAGGTGGTAACAGGTCAGGTTTCTATCCTCAATAACATATGCTCTGTATTATTTGATTCGGGAGCCACTCATTCGTATATCTCGTTAGGAATGATAGAAAAACTAGGCAAACCTTGTGAAAGATTTAGAACTAAGTTTGTAACTGATTTGCCTTCGGGCAAAGTAGTTCTATCATCACGGATAGTACGTGGCGTACCGATCAAGATTGAGGACGTAGTACTAGAAGGAGACCTAATAGAATTGGTGATCAAGGACTTTGACGTAATACTAGACATGGACTGGCTAGCACGGCATGGCGCAACCATCGACTGCAAATGCGAGAAGGTGATGTTCGAGACTCCTAACGGCCATAAACTATGCTTCATGGGACAAGCGTCAGGATTGTGCACCCCGTTAGTATCATCTCTCAAAGCTCAAAGAATGATGGAAAAAGGATGTCAAGCATTCTTAGCCAGCATCACGGATGTGGTAAAGGAGACACCACTTAAGGTTGGAGACGTCCGTATTGTAAAAGAATTCCTAGAGGTATTTCCCGATGACTTGCCAGGATTGCCGCCAACTCAGGAAATTGACTTCATGATAGAATTAGTACCACGCACCGAGCCTATCTCTAAGGAACCATACCAGATGGCACCTACGGAACTCAAGGAGCTAAAGACGCAGCTACAAGAACTCATAGACTTGGCTTTTATTAGGCCAAGCCATTCGCCATGGGGAGCCCCGGTGCTATTCGTGAAGAAAAAGGACGGAAGCATGCAGATGTGTATAGACTATCGCGAGCTGAACAAGGTAACGATTAAGAATAAATACCCGCTACCCCGGATCAACGACTTGTTTGATCAACTCCGAGAAGCGACTGTATTTTCAAAGATCGATTTATGGTCCGGGTATCATCAGCTCAAGGTAAAGGGAGAGGATATTCCTAAGACAGCCTTTAGAACTCGTTATGGACATTACGAGTTCTTGGTTATGTCCTTTGGTCTTACCAACGCACCAGCCACGTTTATGGACTTGATGAATAGGGTCTTCAAAGACTACTTAGATAAATTCATCGTAGTGTTCATCGACGACATCTTAGTATACTCTAAGGATGAAGTAGAGCACGAGGAACATTTGAGATTGATTTTGTCACGACTGAAGGAGCATCAACTCTACGCAAAATTCAAGAAATGCGAGTTTTGGCTTTCACAAGTGGCGTTCCTCGGGCACATTATATCAAAAGACAGAGTTGCAGTAGACTCATCGAAGGTAGAGGCCGTGAAGGTTATTATAGGAGTTTAACACTTGTTTTTTTTTTCAAGTTTTAATGAAGTTATGATTATTTCACTTGTAAGTATTATTAAAAATTAGTGTCTATGTATAGTAGTCATTAATGGTCCAAAGTATAGAGTAGTTGCGTCATTACAGGAACACATATTCTGCCCTTGAACCCCAATACTCCATCTTTAGAGATATGGAATCCTCGTCACCCCTCATCCCTCACTTTGTACATCCGTCCTTGAACCTAAGGATCGACTATCTGCCCACCTTTTATAGCTTCCATAATGGTAGGCTCGATAGAGAGGTTAGCTAATTGATCGACTACTATCTCTAAATCCATGGTAGCAAGGTCGGCTCGTAATTGCGACGAAATATCTTTCACTATCATCATGTAAGAACTTGGCTGTCGACTCAATGCATCTGCCACCATGTTTGCTATTCTCGGGTGGTACAGGATGTCACAGTCATAGTCGTTGAATTCCTCAAACCTTTGACACTGTCTCATATTCAATTCCTTCTGAGTAAAGAAATACTTCAGGCTTTTGTGATCAGTGTAGATGTCGCAGTGTATCCCGTACAGGTAGTGCCTCCAAATTTTCAGTGCGAAAACCACCACTGCCAGCTCCAAGTCACGAGTTAGATAATTCTTCTCATAACTTTTAAGCTGTGGAGAAGCATAAGGAATTACTTTTCCGTGTTGCATCAGCACTGCTCCCGACCCTCGACCTGAGGCATCGCTATAAATAGTATATCCCTCTGTGCCATTAGATATTGTCATCACTGGGGCAGTTGTCAATCTTGTTTTCAGCTCCTGAAAACTCTTCCCGCACTTGTCAGTCCATTCATACTTGATGTTTTTGCGGGTGAGGGTAGTCATTGGTGCAGCTATTTTGGAAAATCCTTCAACAAATCGATGGTAATATCCCGCTAAGCCAAGAAAACTTCTAACCTCATGAGCATTTTTTGGAGGTTTTCACTGCTTAATAACTTCTATCTTGGCGGGATCTACCGAAATTCCGTCTCCCGACACTATGTGCCCCAGAAAACTCACTTTCTCTGGCAAAAATTAGCACTTCAAAACTTAGCGTAAAGCTTTTCATCTCGCAGACGCTGAAGGACCAGTCCCAGATGCGTTGCATGCTCTTCTTGGCTTTTCAAGTATATTATAATATCGTCAATGAACACGACGATGAGCTTATTTAAATACTCGTGAAATATGCGATTCATGAGATCCATGAATGCCGCAAGAGCATTGGTTAGTCCAAATGACATTACTAAGAACTCGTAGTGATCGTAGCGCATTCTGAAGGTCATCTTTGGTATATCCGTCTCCTTAACCTTGAGTTGATGATAGCCTGATCGCAGGTCTATTTTAGAAAATACTAACACTTCTTGTATTTGATCGAAAAGATCGTCAATCCTGGGCAATGGATATCAATTCTTTATCATCACTTTGTTCAGCTCCCGATAGTCAATGGACATTCTCATCGAGTCTTCTTTCTTCTTTGCGAATAAGATCGGGGCTCCCACAAAGAATGGCTTGGTCTTATGAACTTCTTGTCTAGTAACTCTTACAGTTGTGACTGCAACTCCTTGAGTTTAGCTAGCGCCATCCTGTAAGGAGTCTATGAGATTGGCGCAGTTCTCGGAATTAGCTCTATCTCAAACACGATCTCTCGGTCTGGTGGAGTCCCTGGGAGATCTTCAGGAAATACGTTGGGAAACTTGCACACAACTGGTACATCATATGGTTGTTGACTCGTCTCTTTATCCTTATCAACTATGTTTGCTAGAAAATCGAGGAAATACGTCAAGAAACTTGCACACAATCAGTACATCAGAAGGTTGTTGACTCGTCTCTTTATCCTTATTTACTATGTTTGCCAGAAAACCGATGCATCTGTCAATCAACATTTTTCTCCCCTTCATCGCAGAAATCATGGGGCACTTCTTTTCTCTTGACGTACCCTTGAACTTGAATGGTTCTTCTCACGCTGGGGTGAAGACCACTTTTCTGTGCTTGCAATTGATAACGTCTCCATATCTGGTTAACCAATCCATCCCAAGTAGGACATTTTATTCATGTAGGTCCAAGACTAACAATTCCACCGTCAGCTCATGACCTTCAATCCAAACTGGTACGACTCTAACCCATGTCCGCACCAGCATATCCTCTCCCAAAGGCAAGGATACCTCACAAATAATAGGCATAGGCTCAGGCTTTCTATTTAATTTTTCCACAAAGGATGAAGATATAAAAGAATGTGATGCACCAGTATCCATTAATGCATATGCCGAGGTTTGGGCGATAGGGAACTGACCTAACACCATATCAGATGGTCCAGCTCCTTTGTCGCTTTGCGTAAGCGCATAAACTCAAGGTAGAGCTCTAATTTGTTTCTTTTGGTCATTTTCGTTGCTCTTGGTTGGCATTCGACACTCTTTAGCAAAGTGCCCTAGCTTTCCACAATTATAACATACCCTAAACTCGCCCCGATGGCATCAGTTACACTTGTTGCACAGTGGCCATTGTTCAAACTCACGTCTCGGCTGTTTGTTGGGCCTAGCCATTGCCTGATTGGGAGGTCCCCCTTTTCTTTTGTTATTTCCCCCAAAAACTGGCCTTGTGACTCTTTGATTGTTTGTTCACCCCGAGTTCTGGCCGAACCATGGGTTGAACTTTCCCCTTGGGCCATTCTGATTGCCTTGAAACTGTCCTTGGTTGTTGGAAATGTACCTCCTGTCTTCGTTCTTCTGTGGTTCTAGCTTATCTGACATAGCCCAAGACTCTTGGCGAAGAGCCTGTTACATAGCTTCGACATACGTCTCTGGGCCAGTTCTACCAGCATCTACACACCTAACAATGTCTCTGTGCAGGCCCTTCATAAAACTCCAGGTCTTATTCTCTTCAGTGTTCACCTGGTTCTTCGCGAACCTACACAACTGGTTGAATTTTTTAACGTAGTCTTGCACGCTTGAAAATTCTTTGTTAATCAGTGGTGCTGGTGAGCAGTTTCCCCTAGGGTGTTCAACCTCACTCAAACTTGACAAACCCTAGTATCTCTAGGCACTCTCGCTGAATAGCCAATATTCACGGCTACTATCCGAGAATAACTTATCAGAGCACTTGCTTGGGTTCTAACCATTCACTAATTAAGTAAGCATGAAGGCCCCTAGGTCCCATTCATTTTGGCGCCCCTAGGTTTAAACCAGAAATCCTCACCTCTTGCCCACTCGTCGCGGTAATGAACCGGCCATAAATAAAATCAAACAGTGTGATGGGGATCAGCCGTCTAGAATATGACGGATGTCTACCGGTCATATTTTATGAATTAGCACCAACTAGACTAACATCTCTAAGCAAACTTTCTACGACATTGTATATATGTGCATGTGTCTTTATACCTAACATATAATACAATAGTCGTTTTATGTTGCAACCACACAATAGAAGTTGAATTACTTGGAGTCCTTAGCTCTCAGCAAGATTTCACCCTCCAATATATAGTCGCGTTATGCTTAACAAATACTATAATTATCCATGCAGTATACTCGGATTAATTATGGCACTTCATAATTCATTATTATTATTTTGGGCAGTTTGGTCATTTTCAAAATCATTAGTAAGGATTAAAGATCCTTATTTGGTTTTAAACCCATTAGGGAAATTCATACAAAAATATTTGAGACTAAACCCTAAGTCTCAGGGAGACCTATCCTATGGTCTCGACATCTAGGGTCGGGTATCACATTAGTATTTTCCCACAATCCACTAAAAATCTTATTCTTTAAAAGTATTGCTGTTAACCCGTACTTTCAACAAGTCGGTTAAATATATAGAAGATTTTAGCCGGTATTATATCCAGAAAATACTAATTAAATTCCTCAATTATTTTTCAAGAAAATAATCTCTTAATTTTCCTTTTAATTTTTTATGGTTTTAATCTCTAAAAATCAGTTTAAGGAAATAGCCTAATTTTAACTTAATTAGGAAAACCGTTAAAAATTTCTTATCTTGACTAGTTAATTTTTCGAAGTCAATTAATCAAGTTTACTTACTAGAAAAATAATTTATTTAATTGTTTTATCAAAATATAGGGTTTTAAACCCTCTTTTAATTTATTAACTTATTAATAAATTAAATATTTTATTTTTAGAAAGAATAAAAATTCTCTAATAAAAATAATTCTCACTAATCTCAAAGTGGTATTTTAGGTCAAAATATGTTTTTGAGACTTTCCAGGTATTTATCTTGCAATAAGCAAAATTTTACTTTTTACCTTAAGTTCAAAAATCCCATATTTACACTAAGTGTGAAAACCCCATTTTTTCACATTTTTAACTACATACTTTGTTAGGTCATACCTTGAAATTTACTAATTCAATTGTTACCAAAATTTTTCAATTCCATTTTTGGTATACCATTTAGGTCTTTGTAAAATATTAGGTCAAAAGGAGCATTTTTTATTGGTGAAAATATTTTCCAACAATGAGGTAAAAATGACCTTATTTTCAAGTCCTTATTTTTTCCAAACTTTGGCACTTAATAACTTTCAAACCGTTCAATATTCTGTTACCAAAATTTACAGTAGAGTACTGCGTTATGCCAAGACTATGTCCACAAAATTTAGAAAAAACTGAGTTCATTTGATCTATACAGTAGCTGTCCAAACTTGGTCCCGAAATTAAGAATACGAAAAAACAGTTTTTTACCTAAACTTTGAAATAGCATAACTCACTCATTTCTAAACATTTTTTAGTGTTTCAAAAGCTAAATTTTATGTACTCCATCTCAAAAACATCACAATAAAATTAAATTTTACAAAATAAATATACAGTGGATGCTTGACCCCTTGGAAGTCCCAGCTCAAAACTTGTATTTTTTTTAGGGTTTTCAACAAAACCCTTGGGGATTTTGGTTCCTATTTTAAAATATCAACACACAAGCATCATAAAAGTTATAAAGGAACTACCATAGCCTTATTAAATCATCAATAAGACACTGTAAGCATTAAATATACAGAATAATTCTTAAAAAATAAAAACCATTCAATAACAACCATAAAAAGTAAAGTTTTTACCTCTTGTTGTATCTTTCTACTTGCTTTGGATCATTAAAAACCCTTTCAAAACCTTAACCAACTCCCCCAACAACATATATAATTAGATATTGGAAAAATCTATGGTTAAAACTTTACAAGAGTCTAGTTTTTTTGAAACTTTACCTTAGGGAAACCCTTCCTAGACCAAAGCTTAGCTTCCAAGCCTTCTTAGTGTTCTTGACGTTGAAAATGGAGAGAAAACTTGAGATAGTTTTTTTAAAAAAAGATGAGATTGATTGTGAGAGAAAGGGGGTCAGTTTTTTGGAGGTTTAGAATGAGCATATCAAGTAAATAATATCTAAACACTTAAGTGTTTTACCTTATGTCATTATCCCTAATTTAAATATGATCAAAACTTAATTAATTTGGCCCACACACTTAATATCCTCACATGGTCGGCCACCACTTTCTCTACATATGTAAGTATTATTTTTTTATATATAAAGGTTAATAAATGTTTACTAAGAAGAAATATCCAAATTGACTTTCTATAACTTTTTTCACTCTTAATAAGTTTTAAAAATAAAAATTTGCATATAATAATTAAATTAACTATCTTTCACATTTTATTTAATTAGTCACACATTACAAATTAACCTAAGGTCCATTTATGGAATAAAATTTTCCAATTCGGTAAAATTAAGCATTTAACACAAAATGTCTTAAAATTTCCATTTTCTCTTAGGGTATTATTTTTGACCAAAATTTAATTTTTATGAATGTATTTTATGCCCAAAATATATTTTCCATAGCTTTTCATTTTATTTTTTGAGATTTTTTACCCGATTAGGGTTTTTGTGTCGGTCCAAGACCAAAAGTGTTATCTTGACTTTTAAACACAAAATTCATAATTTGGCTAGCAATAACTCATGGAAATAAATTCCAAACAAATATAACATTATTTAAAGTAATATTCTTAACTCGGGTAAAACAATCCCGACCCGAGTTATTTCAAGGTACCCGAAACGCAGGATGTCAAAGATAAATTCGTTTGGATTATTGATTCTGGATCTACTAACCATGTTTGTAATTCTTTATAGCTTATTGAATCGTAAGAGGAAGTGGATGAAGGCGGCTTAAAGCTTAGAGTTGGGAACGGAGCGTTCATTGCGGTCCAAGCTAGAGGAAGAGCTTGTCTGAAGTTCAGAAATAAATTTTTAATTTTAAATGATGCATTTTTTATTTCGGATTTTAGTAGAAATTTAATTTCAGATTTCATGTTGCAATTAGAACAATTTGTTATGACTTTCTGTAACGACCCAAAAATCACTAATAAGGCTTAAGGGCCTTGATTAGTATGTTGGGAGGGTATAATTGGTTTATGTGTGAATTAAATAATTTAATGCATGATTCTGTGATAAGCGTGCTTATATGAGTATAAGAATATATGAAATGCATGTCTACGAGTATTAGTATGCATGTATGCCCTATTTAGCTTAAAGGGGTATATTTGTAATTTTAGCCCGTTGAGGGCATAAATGAGATTATATGTTATAATTGTGAGGACCACATTATTATGTGGATGTAACGCTCTGGTTACCCCAGAACAGTTACGGTGAACTGGAAATTTGACCCGCTACCCGAGTCCTTTGGTTAAAATCGTGCTCTAAGTGTGGTTAACTGGCTAAGGTAGAAAACCAATAAAAAGGAAAGGATATATTTGATTATAAACTGCTCATGAGCTATTCAAAACATTTACAAGTTGTTTACAATACAAAAATGTCATTACTCTTTCAAATTTACAATCCCGCCGACCTAAGCGGCAAAATAGGGTAAACCCCCTAGTTCCTCTGAGAACTCCTTGGCCGTGGTGGTCAAGCGACCACATATGTACACATCACCACCTAAGCTCTCCACTCAAGGCTAGGTAAGCTTTTCTTTTCCTTTACCTACACCACATAGCACCCATGAGCCAAGGCCCAGCAAGAAAACACAATATAACATGATATAATATCAACAATGATCATAACAATCATTCAGGACTATCAGTCCAAAACAGATAGGTGACAATCGCAAAAGTCACAAAAGGGGGTACAACCCCCTCTAGCCATGTGACGATAGGGTCACCAGGGCTTAACAGATAAGTGAACCTTTCATAAGTTTGAACACGATAGGTGTATGGTGACTAGCCACCAATATAACCTTCCTCATGACCATAGAGTCATAACACTGGAACATCGTTCCCTAGCCATGTGACAACAGTCACTGGGGCCTTATGCCCTGGCTCTGAGTAACTAGTCTTAGGCTAGCCAAGCGCTTATAAGTTTCATCGAATTTAGGGTCGGTCCAACATTAATGCCATAGAGCCATTCAATGCTGATATCGATTAGATCTAATCTTCATTTGGCTCGGCGTTCATGACGCTATGCCATTTCTGACTCTTAGGTCATTGTCCCTGACTAGTCAGTACATATACAAGTATACCACATTTTCTAGCATTTAATAGCAATCCATGTCCACATTTATCAACCAACACGCCTCAATAACAATCACGCATGTCATATACATATACAGGGTGCAGTTGTATTCTTACACTGTTTTCTTACCTCAAATTTGAGCTAGAATGATTAAAAGAACGACCCTTGAGAATGATCAACCTTTAATCCTTTAGCGGTCACCTAATCATAACCAAACACGGGACATCATTAATAATAATGATCAACATAGGTTTCCAAACCAATATCTAGCCTTCGGGACATCAAGCCAAACTAATCCAAGCAGTAGGAACACTCCCGAGGCCTATAACTAAGTTCCCGGGGTCAAAACATGCAATCGGGATGAAAACTGGGCAAGGGCTGTGGCCCTAGCACCTTGGGCCGTGGCCCCTAGAACTTCCTGAAGCAAGGGCCGTGGCACCCAGCAGGCACAAAGAGCCCCACCTGCTTCTTCAACTCAAGGCCGCGGCACCCCAAGAACAGGGTCGCGGCCCCCAACTCTGGGCCATTCCAAAACACGTTTTTAACACTCTAAAGCCTCCAAAATCATACCTAAACATTCCCCAATCATCAAATCAAAGTTCCCAAGCTTCCCAATGCTCCAAAACCCTCAAAACCCAAGGTTCAAACGAACCGAAAACTCAACAATTTACAAAATCTAATTCAAAGCTTAGAAACTCGAAAAACTCAAAACTTAAACTTAGATTACCTATGATTGGGTTGTTTTCTGTCAAATCCTTCGGTTAAGAAGCTTCTAATCTTTCCTAGGATCGCTATGCCTCGATCATCGCTTGATTCCGACTCCTAAAACTCGAGATTTCTTCGAAAAGGCTGAAACGGTAGAACGAACTGACGAAAAGGAGAACGAGAGGTTTTCTAACGTACGTTCTATTTGATAAGCTACTTCAAGCTTAAGTAACCTCAATTAAAACCTAGTGCTCGGGGTCCCAAAAACACCCCCGGGGACATTATAGTCAAAACTTCCAGAATTCCATCCTGATCTCAGATACACCCAATTTATCGTCAAATAAACATTCCTATTACCCCATAATTGACCCCGTTATGACAAAACTGCTAATCCATTATATATGACCGTCTCATGCCGAATAGCTCGAATATATCTCCATAATAATGGGATCTCATTCACAAGTCACATTATGCACCCAAATACACATATTCACCCTTAATGGGCCAAATTATCAAAACAGCATAGTATTCAAATGTCGACCCACATGCACACATATAACATCATATCATAATATAATTCACATATACATGCATATTATCAATTAATGGCATAATTAAGCAAGTATGGCCCTCCCGGCCTACTAATCCCGCCATTAAACCATATCGGAGAATTCGGGGCATTACAGTGGATATATCTGCAGCATGCGACTTGAGGAGATCCTAGATAGCCAGTTAGCGGGGAAGTCACAATGGGACCCAATACTTGACTCGGGGCAAGTGAAGGGGTATTTTGGGTATTAGATGGTTATTTGGGTTATCGGGTTATGGAAATAAATAATTTGAGATATATTTGAGGTTAGGAAGCCAAGGAGGGAATGTTGGGAAAATTTACCATTTTGCCCTCGAGGACGTTTTTGGTACCCCGAGCCTCGGGATTGACTTAATTAGTTAAGGATGGATCAAACAAAACTAAGAAAACAGTAGAAATTTACCCAAACCGACCCTTTTCTCTTTTCTCTCTCTCTCAAGGGAAACTACATAAACAAAAGAAAACCTTTGCAGGAAACTTAGAGAATTTAGTTGATGTTTTGGAGATTAACCCAGTAGTAGCTAAGGAATCCAACCAGGAACTGAGGTAAGCCTTGAATTATATTTTTGGTCATTTGATTATGTAGCTTTGGGATGGATTCTAAGAGTTCTTGGGTTCTGAATTTAAGACTGAATTGAAGCTAGGGACTTGGGAGTTGGCTCAGCAATTTCTTAGAGGATTGGTTCTTCAGTGAAGGTAAGCTCTAATTTATGGTTTAGTGTCTGAATTCTGTGTTTTCCTGGCTGGTTTTGATGTTCTCGAGCTTATGGGTTCCAAAGATTAAAGTATAATTTCAATGAGTTTCTAAACTAGGATTTTGTTGGGTTATGCTATTGGAAACATGTTCGAATGTTTGGGATAATTGAATTGTGTCATCAGGATGTTTTTTGGGTGGATTTGTGTGAGGTTTGAGTGTTAAAAATGGTGGGTTTTCTAGGTTCGAATGGGTCGGGCTGCGGCTCAGTTCTTGGTGTGCTGCGACCCTCTGGAGCAGATGGGAGCTGAGGAAGAGGGGTGGGCCGGCATGGGGAGTGTTGGGCCGCAGCTTGTGTCGGTTGACTAGTGAGGCTGGGTCTCGGGATAGGGGTGGGCCACAACATAGGAAGCTTGGGCCACAGTTCTTAAGGGCATTTTTGGCCTTATGGAGATTTTAGGTACGAGAACATAACCTAGGGTGCTCATGATTGATTCCAATACCGTGTTTGGTGGAATTTGATATCCCGGAGGCTAGAACTTAGTCCGAAAACCTTTATACAATTATTTATGGAATCCCTTATCTTGGTTATGACTAGGTGTAAGCTAGGGCTCGAGAAATGGATCGTGATCAAGGGTCATCTCTCGTAACCAGAACACTTGGAATTAAAGGTAAGAAAACTGCACCCAGTTGTGAGTTTATAACAGGACTTAGGGCTCCCTATTTTTGTTTGCATTATGAATGATGGTATTTTGCCATGTGAATAATAAAAAAACGGCCTAAGAGTGCCGAAGTTTACATTGGAACACAGGGCGCAGCTCAGCCACTAGTATCTGAGGACAGCTTAATATTCACTAAGCTCGGTTTAAGCGGATCGGAGTCATTGGGGTAAACAGAGGGTGCGACCTAAGGGCGTCGACCATGATTATCATGTGATTTGGTTATCATTGTTAATTGATGAATTTGATATGCTGGGTAGTTGAGTATTAGCTCATGAATTTCCTGGTTGTATTTATGGACTATGTGATTAGTATGAACTGCTAAGTGTATAACCATGTTTAATGAGTTATTTGATTATTATCATTGTTTGTGTTATGATACTATGTTTTCTTGTTGAGCCTTGGCTCACGGGTGCTTCGTGGTGCAGGTAAAGGTAAGGGTAAGCTTGATTAGCCCTGACTTGGAGAGCTCTAGAGGCAGAATGTACATGATAGCTGCTCGGCTGCCACGGTTAAGGGAGGGTCAGGAACAGGAGGACCATAAATGTCTGTTTTTCCCTTAGAGTGGCTAGCAGTTGTTTATACCTTGAAATTTTGTAAACTGACCTTCAAATGTTACTTATTTTGGGATCCCATGTTCAAAACGTTTATTTATATGAAACGTATCTTTTATGACCAAAACCTTTTAACCCTAGTTCATCAATGGTGTTAATGACACGTTTTCAACTAAATGACTTGATTAGCAAGTTCTGGACCTTTATAAATACATAGTGTAACAGTCTTGGCTATCCAGGGCTTTACACTTTCATAAGTTCTAATATATCTATTTCTTTCAATGGATCACAATTGTATATTGCATGTTTGTAAAATGGACTTTTATATTCTACGACCTAACAAACCCCTCGTTCTTAACAATGATTTATTCAAAGTAGCTAAACCTAGGACCAATAAACGTCAAAAGACTAATAACAACAACATGACGTATTTGTGGCATTTGAGATTAGGTCACATTGGCTATGATAGATTTCAAAGACTTACAAAGGATGGGCCTTTGAGGGAACTCACCTTAGGTGAATTACCTGTCTGTGAATCTTGTCTAGAAGGCAAACTGACCAAGCGTCCATTCTCTGCAACGCGTGATAGGGCCAAAGAACCACTTGGACTTGTGCATTCAGATGTTTATGGACCTTTGAATGTACAAGCTAGTGGTGGTTTTGAGTATTTCGTTACTTTCATTGACGATTACTCTAGATGCTCATGCCTTTACCTAATGCATAGGAAATCATAAAATTTTTCAAAGTTTAAAGAATTCCTAGCAATGGCTCATAACCAATTAGGTAAAACGTTAAAGATCTTGCGATCTGATAGGGGTGGAAAATATTTGGATATGCAGTTCCAAGATCATTTAACTAAACTTGGGACTTTATGATAACTTACTGCCTTGGGTACTCCGCAACAAAATGGTGTAGCGGAACGCCGGAACTTTATTGGAAATGGTTAGATGCATGCTTAGTTACTCAACTCTACCAACTTCGTTCTGAGGACATGCAATTGAAACCATGAACGACATTCTCAATGTCGTGCTGTCCAAATCAATCCCCAAAACACCTTTAGAACATTGGAATGGTTGTGAACCTAGTTTCCGCCATTATATAATCTGGGGGTGTCCTGCCCACGTCCTGAGGAAAAATGAGGGAAAGCTAGACCGTGAACTGAAGTTTGCATGTTTGTTGGCTATCCTAAAGGCACTCGAGGTGGAATTTTCTATAGTCATTCAGAAAAGAAAGCGTTTACTTCTATGAATGCTACTTTTCTGGAAAATGACTATTTCCAAAACTTCAAACCACGCAACAAATTAGTTTTAGAGGAGATGGTTGAAGAATTGACTCCAACCAATGTTCCATCGTCATCAACATGAGTTGATGATGAAATTCCCACTCTTCATGTCCAACCGAAGCAAGTTGATTTAAATGAAGAAAGCACCACTGTTCCTGAGCAAACAGTCACGGAGCCTCGTCGTAGTGGGAGGGTATCTAGGAACCGAGTTCGCTATGGTTTGGATGGTGAAGCCAAAATGGTTGTTGGTGACACTAATGATGATGGTCTGTTTTCTTTCAAGCAGGAAATGGCTAGCCTTGAAAAGGAACTATGGCTCGAAGCCATGAAACAGGAAATGGAGTTCATGTACTAAAATTTCGTCTGGGATCTTATGGAAGCACCTAGTGACATTAGGGTCATTGGGTGCAAGTGGATCTACAAGAAGAAACGAGGTGTTGATGGAAATATCGAGACTTATAAGGCTCGATTAGTGGCAAAGGGTATACCCAAAGAGGAGGTGTGGACTATGAGGAAACTTTTAGTCCAGTAGCCATGCTCAAGTTAATTTGCATCCTCGTATCCATAGCAGCTGCTCTCAACTATGAGATCTGGCAAATGGATGTCAAGACAAATTTTCTTAATGGAATGGTGTATACTCTTGGGGGTGGAACTGTGATGTGGAGAAGTGTAAAGTAGTCTGCAATCTCAAATTCCACCATGGAGGCTGAGTACATAGCTGCATCAGAAGCAACTAAGGAAATAGTCTGGCTAAAGAAGTTATATTGGGATGTTTGTGTTATTCCATAAATGGATAAGCTGGTTATGTTGCTTTGTGACAATACATGAGTGATAGCCAACTCGAAAGAACCTTGTAGTCACAAGAGGAGTAAGCATATAGAAAGGAAGTATCACATTATTCAAGAATATGTGGCCAGGGGAGATATGAAGGTTATGAAGATTGCATCTGAAAATAATCTTGCGGATCTGTTTACAAAGACACTTCAAGATGCTACATTTAATAATCATATCAAGGAAATGAGATTAGTAGAATTAAGGCATTAGCTGCAATTAGTGAAGGTGAGAGTTTGTTGGGGTTTTATGCCCTAATTAAAACCCAATTTCTTTCTAATCTCATTTATTATCAATAAAATAATAGAAATCATTTTTTGACTTGGTCAATCACTTTCCTCACATGTTTTATTTTCATAATTATTTGTTTAATATAAACTTTTATTAAATCCCGAGCATATAGCGAATCGTATTTATAGTGACATAATTACAGTGGAATATAAATATGATTATATGTTCAAATATAAGTTAGTCTTAAGATTAGTCAGTGCACAAGATTTACACTGACTTTCCAATTTACGATATGATCTACTTACACATTGTAGTGTTATGTTCTTTCAAGAACATTAGCAAAATAGATAAGATCAGATGTATTTGTTACATCGGACTGAAGAAGAAAAGAACATGAATGAAGAAGAAAAGAATTGAGCTCCAACAAAACTTACTCCAAATGAAGTTAGGCTTTTAAGACTTGGTTTTCGCTTGTCCTACATGCACTTCACTCGTGAAATAAAGGCCTAGTACTTTGATCAGTTAAATCCCACCCTCGCAAAGCTACAACCTATAATATTAAAAAAAAAACATAAACAATTAGCTATAATCTCCAGAACCCAGATAGAAAAACAGAAAAACAAGAATAAATAAGATCAAGTGCAGATTACCCTCTAGAGCAGAATCCATAAGCATCAGAAAATTCTTGCCACGAATTAGATCAAGTGCCTGCAAACAATATAAACCAACAATGTTGATCCAACTTATTATCCAGTTAAAACCAGAGATATGTGCTTATGAACTGATGTACATATATTTACTAGTAGTAGTAAGAATAAAGTGCGAACTCACATGACTAGGGGTATATGTTTTCCACTCAGAAGATCTAGCAACAACATTCCAAAGCTGTAAACCACACTTTCTGGTGTCACTCTACCTATCAACAAAGAATTGAATCGTATCATGTATATATCATATTGCTACTAGACTAAATTCTCTCAGCTTCATAAAAAAAATATTTTATACTCGTCAGCCAAAGATATCATGAGGAAAATAGTACAGCAATGCTTTTTCCATCAACATAATTTTTCTTGGAATTTCCATTACTAAAGTCATGAAGAAATGGCTCTTCAGTTGCAAATATCTAACATAGTGATGCCAGTTCAATGATAATCTACATTAAAAGAACACATTATTTCACTTATTCAAGCAAACAAAAATACCAGTTAACTGTTTTAGCAGTTCAGCCAAGACTGTTTATTTGTTAATATATTTTCTTGACAGTGGATACAGTTTCTTGATAGTTATTACTGTTCTGTCCAAGTTCAACACTCAATAGATTCCAATCAACGCTCTTATGGTCTTTCACTGTATTAGGCAACAAAGTTTCAATTCCCACTTCATCCAAGCATTTTGTCATCAAAGGGAATCCACAAAGTCTTTTATTATTATTTTTTTTTGATCAAGAAGAAATAATACTTCATTGAACAAACAAGCATATACACAAAGGCAAACTGCCCAAACAGAACCAATACAATCCAATCAAGAACCCACCCTCACATTACATACATTTGAAGCTTTCTTAAGAAAAGCTTCAGATGAGGGACATCTTTCCTGCTATGAACCATATACAATCTATATTTAACTAAAGTAATAATCTCTTTGGCTATACAATAAGCTGACAGTGAAAACCCATCAAAAATGCATCTATTCCTATTCCTCCAAATATTATAAACCACTGCAACAAGAATCATATTCAGAGTTAAACTAAAGCTGTCATTTTTCCCAGCACTAAGTCTAACTGCCCAATCTGAGAACTTAGTGGCCCAAGCAGGAAACCCAATTTTCTTTGTTTTACTTAGTTCTTTTCCTTAGACATGTGACTTTTAAGTTGAGATATGAAATATTTGATAAATTGTGAGGAGTCCTCTCTATCGATTGGGCTTTAAGTTTCTTTATTAATGGTTAAGTTTTCAATACTTATACAGACAAATATACTAGAAAAGCTGCTACTGTGAGAGCGAGACTATTTCTCTCTCATTTCATCCTCTTAATCCTTAGATTCTCTGTTTTAGTGTCACTGCTAGAATTCTGAATTGGGAACGGGGGAGATCCAGTAAAAGAGAGAATTTAATTTCGCCATGGCCAAAAGTTCCTTCAAGCTGGAGCACCACCTTGAGAGAAGGCAGGCTGAAGCTGCTCGTATCAGGGAAAACTATCCAGACAGAATTCCGGTTATTGTAGAGAAGGCAGAGAGAAGTGACATACCAGACATTGACAAGAAGAAGTATTTGGTTCTGGCTGACCTGACTGTTGGGCAGTTTGTTTATGTGGTTCGAAAGAGAATAAAGCTCAGTGCTGAGAAGGCCATATTTATATTTGTAAAAAACATTTTGCCACCTACTGCTGCCATGATGTCTGCTTTTTATGAGGAAAACAAGGATGAAGATGGTTTTCTTTACATGACTTATAGCGGGGAGAACACATTTGGATTGTTCTGAGGGAAATCAATATGGAAAATTTGAAATGTATAAATAAGGACTCGAAAAAGCAAGATGGATAAATGTACATATTATCTGTTTTAGCTCATGTTTATTTTCACCTTGCTGTGGGGATTGTGTTTCTTATGGTTCTCAACTGTTAATAACAGTTGTGTCTAGATTTCAAAAAAAAGTTTTCAATACTTATACTCACTTAAGGTGGTGTCTTTGGTGTTATACTTATATGAACTCCTTATTTCATGCTTTTTACTGAGTTAGGATAGAGACTGTATTTAGAATATTATTCTCGTTAATTAGCTATATTGATAAAGTCTAGATATAATATTTACTAGTAGAGTCTAGATATTGTTTTTCTAAGTTTATAAATGGTGGTATATACATATTGTTATTATTATAATTATAATATTTTTATTGAGAATTTTTTTAGCCCACACTCTTCCGTTTGGTAGATTGAGATGTTGGAGAGATTGACATTATATCCACTGGAATTTTATATTGAATTTAAAAATGAATAAATAAATTTTAGGTGATTGTATATTAAATAAAAAAAGCTGTTCGAGTTCAAATGACTCGATCTCTACATCTTTTTTATCTCTTGACTTATAATCTTCATAGCTGTTTCTCTTGAACATTGAACATAACAATATCTAAAATTTCATATCAATCTAGTTTCTATCAAAGATGGGTTTTTTATCAAATCAACTAAAACTATGAAAAAGAAAAGGATAGGAGCAAAAGTAAGCAAATCAACTACAACATTCAGCCAACAATTTGTATTATCAGGGATGAGAGAAACGAACCTGAGATAGTGGGCGTGAGGCAGAGAACTCGTGAGGCAGAGAAGCTCCACTTTGGAGCGTGACTTCGTGAGGCGGAGAAAGAGCTCCACTCTGGAGTGAGTCTTCGTGAGGCAGAGATGAGTTGAGAAGACTCTGTGAGGCGGAGAGACGAGACGAGAGAGAGACTTCGTGAGGCGGAGAGGGCGGAGAGACGAGACGAGAGAGAGACTTCGTGAGGGCAGAGAGGGCGGAAAGGGTGGAGAGGGTGGAGTGAGTCTTCGTGAGTGAGGGCGGAGAGGGCGGAGAGGGCGGAGTGAGTCTTCGTGAGGGCGGAGATGGAGGCTGAGAGAAATATTTCGGGTAACTTAGATTTAGGGAATTTGGCAGATGAGACTAACAAAAAAAAATTCATTTTGGCGCCTTAATTTTATTCATATGGCGCCAAAATATGTCTTCCGTGTCTTTTTAATCCCCCACCAATAATAGCACTTCTAAATATATGCTACTCTTTAATGTAATACATACTAAATATTGTTGTAGTATGGTATGTAATATTATTGGTAAATGTATATTGTGATTATATCGTTGGACTGTTCTGTGACTGTTATTAACACGTTTTAAATTTTTGGATAGGTTAGAATATAGTCGTTATGCTGTCGAAATTTCGGTAGATTTGGAAAATTTAAAAATATAAATTAATTACTTGAATTTATAATTAATAAAATTGTAACAAAAAAATAATAATAAGATTAAATTGTAGGTAATAAAAATTTGACTACAAAAAAACAATAATATCTTATTTATCTTATTAGTTAAATTATACATTGAAAAATATAATTAATTTTTTTAATTCATAAGTAATAAAATTTAACATTAACAAATAAAATTATCACTAAATATTTTTATTACGAAAACTATTATTAAAGATTAATACAATATCACATCAATTAATAAAAGAACTAATTTATTTTATAATCAATATATAATTAAACTTTAACAAATAAAATAAGTAACAAAATTAAACTATAGGTAGTAAATTTCGACTATCAAAATAATAATAATTATATATCATAAAATTAAAAGAAATCATAATACATTTGTTGACCACAATTTTGGCCAACGACGAGTAGACGTCAAAATTACAGTAAGCCTTGAATAGAATATAACGACACAAATAAATTTATAGTTGTTCAGCCCCAATTTGTTGGTAATAGCCTAATCCACTTGGAGTTGTGATATATGTAGCCTACACTTAAGATCAAATGAACTTGAGCCAACTGAGTTTCTTATGTGCAAGTAGAAAAGTACAAGGTTTCTCTCTCTAGAGAATACAAGCTTTCTCTCTCTAAGCTCTCTCAGAAAATGCCCCAAGAATGTCCCAAGTCACAGTCCTAAAGTCTCACAATTAGAGAATCTAAAAGTCTCCAAAAGACCAGATCCCCTCAAATGATACCATGAGCTCTCTATTTATAGGCTCATGGATCGTGCATGAAAATCTCTTGTTTTGACGGGGCCTTGGTTGTTTCAACCAACTTCAAGTAATAAATAATAAAAAAATTCAAATTACAACAATATAGCTATTACTTCGGGATATTTGAGAGATTCACGCGGTAGTTGCGAGCGATTTGGGTTGAAGTTATTACTAAGGTTCTATGAAGAAGTCACTGGGCAGTTAACTCCCAAGATTCAGACACATCCGGTCAGCTGCACCCTCAATTTGACATAGCAGGTTGGATGAAACCTATTTTTAAGAAGACTGGTCGGACGAAACCCATCTGTGAGATGACTGGTCTGCTGAAACCAATCCATGAGATGACTGGTCGGCTGAACTACATGTCCGGTCGGGTGAGTCCCTCTCTGAGATGACTGGTCGGCCAATCTGTGCGTTTGGTAGGGTGAGACTTCTCCCTGACTAGACGAAAATATTCTTCGATGTAGCTGGTTGGATGAAACCCCTTTCTAATGTAACAGGTCGGGTGAAACCCCTTTTTGAGGTAACTGGTCGGGTGAAACCCCCTTCTGAGGTGACCGGTCAAGTGAAACCCCTTTCTGATGTGACTGGTCTGGTGAACTACCCTTCTGATGTGTCTGGTCAGGTAAGACTCATTTCTGATGTGTCTGGTTGGGTAAGACTCCCTCCTGACCAGCAAAAATTCTTATCCGATCGGGTGAATTATTTCCTGACTAGGTAAAACCATCTTTCGACCAGTGATATCACAACTCCGTAGGTCATTTTCTAACCTTTGCACTTCCCTTGGTCAACACATTTATTGACCATTAATGTGTCGCTTGATGATCTGCTTGACGATCATGCACTGCCACCTGTCACTTCTGATTGCCAAGTCATTGAACTGAAATTTTGGGGATAACAACATTTTTTTATGCTTGTTTTTCTTTTCTTTGATGATAAGACTTTCTTTTATAACTTATTCATAAATGTCATAAAACTTAATAAATCATAAGACCAATTTTTATTTGTCTTGCTTTTCTTTGGTAGTAAGATTTTATTACCAAAGATAAAATAAAACAGCTATTATCACATAGTGATAATTTTTTTTAATTATTTGTAATCACTAAATACCTTAGACCCATTGGAGAAGCTGAGTCAGTAAGGACTCTTAAATATACCTTTCTGACTTATCCATGACTTTTTTATCCTCATGGATAGTTTGGGTACGTACTCTTAATATGAAACAATATTAATTATGATTTATTTGTGTATTGTAGATGTTGATCGAAAAGAGTTCGACGTTTTTACGAAATCATAATAGTGATGACTATTGGAATAGTCTCCAAGTCTTTGTGAATTTGGCGAAGCAACACAAAGACTGTGACAGAAATATTAGATGTCCATATCTGAAATGCCTAAATTCGAGGTTCCATCGCTCGGATATGGTAGAGGGACATATCTTTCAATGGGGTTTTCAAGAAAGTTATCAACAATGGATTTGCCATGGAGAGTTGGAAGAAGTTTTTGTCGATGAGGTAGTCGAGGATAATGGAGATGCAGATGAGATGATCGACGTCATTGACAATTTCATCTTACCGTCAAATACAGAGGAATCAGATGAGGCGAATGACAGTCGAATGGGTAAGTATTATGATGAGTTGTTCGACGAGATTGAAGCCGAGTTGTATCCGGGTTGCGATTGGATATCATCCCTTAATGTTTTGGCAAAGTTGATGCACTTAAAATTTAAGGGGAAGTGGCCAAACAATTCCTTCAATGAATTGTTGAAGTTACTAAAATTTGCATTTTCGAAAGATAATAAAATTCCTCCAACACACTATGATGCCAAAAAGAAACTCAGTAAGTTAGGGTTGGGATACCAATCAATTCATGTGTGTAAATATGATTGCTGCATATTTTACAATGAGGATGCAACTAAAGATTCATGTCTGATACGAGGGAATAGTAGATGGAAAAATGAAACGAAGAAAGGGAAAAAACTTTCGCATAAAGTAATGCGTTACTTTCCATTAGCCCCCGGATTAAAACAAACGTATAGCTCAAGGCATACAACAAAGGAGATGGTATGGCATTATACAAGGAGATTGAAAGAAGATGGGGTGATGCATCATCCTATTGATGGGGCTGCTTGGAAGGACTTTGACACCAGACATCCAAAGTTTGCAATAGATGCTAGAAATGTTCGTTTAGGTTTGGCTACCGATGGGTTTAATCCATTTGGCAACATGAGTCTATCGTACAGTATGTGGCCAGTGGTTTTGACCAATTATAATCTACTGCCATGGTTGTGCATGAAGGAGGAGTATTTCATGTTGACTCTTCTGATTCCGGGGCCAAAATCACCTGGTAAAGACATGGATATATCTCTAAGGCCATTGGTGGACGAGTTGAAGGAGTTATGGACTGACGGAGTTGAAACAAGAGATGGTAGAAAGAATGAATTGTTTAAGATGAGAGCAGCACTTTTGTGGACGATTAATGATTTTCATGCTCGCAGTAGTTTTTCTGGATGGAGTGGGCAGGGATACAAAGCTTGTCCAACATGTAATGAGGATACTTCATCCATCCGAGTGATTGGTAAAACATCTTATGTTGGTCATAGACGGTTTTTGGGAAATAATCATAAGTATAGAAAGAACAAATAATTTAACGGTCAGGTTGAGAAGAGAGATCGACCAAGACATTTTAATTGCCAACATATTTTAGAGCAAGTTAATGCTCTACCACCTCAAGATCCTGGTAAACATGACAGTTTTGGGGGTGTGAAGCGCAAACGAGGTGCAGATGAAAGTAATTGGAGGAAAAAAAGTATATTCTATGAACTTGAATATTGGAGTTCAAACCAGTTGAAACACAACCTAGATGTGCTGCATGTCGAGAAAAATGTATGTGATAGTCTCCTTGGAACATTGTTAGACAATGATAGCTCTAAGGACACTACTAATGCAACACATGATTTGAAGAAAATGGATGTAGAAAAGAGTTAGAGTTAAGTTGCTAGGTGGTTTTTGTTCCAATCTGAAGAAGAAAGTAACTGATAATGACACAAACATTATTGGGTTGAAGTCCCATGACTGTCATGTGATAATGCAATGGTTACTTATAATAGGTGTTTGAAAGTTTCTACAAGAATTCATATTAGGCACAATAATGGAATTATGAAATTTCTTCAAACAATTGTGTTCTAGGACGTTGAACGTAAAAGACATGGAGAAAGCAAAACACGATTTGATTATCATTTTATGTAAGATGGAGTTGATTTTTCTTCCAGCATTGTTCGATATAATGATCCATTTGGTATTGCATTTGCCTGGCGAATCTATATTAGAAGGCCCCATATTTATGAGGTGGATGTATCCTTTCAAAATGTACATGAAAAAATTAAAAAACTATATAGGAATAAAGCTCATCCAGAAGGGTCTATAGCAGAAGGATATGTTACGGATAAGGCTTTGACATTTTGCCCCATGTATTTCAAAGGTGTTGAAACAAAATTTAACTATCCTCATCGGAATGAAGATATTTATGTCTCACGACCACTTTCAGTGTTTCAATCTTAATGTCGTCCACTTAGTAAGAGACATCCAGTGAGTTTAGTTCAGGAGACCCGCAACATAGCTGAGTAGTTCATTCTAAAAAGTTCTCCTGAAACTCAATGTTATTTGGAGTAAGTTATTTAATAAAATTAAATTTGGTGATATCTAACTGTTATCATTAATTCTAATATGTCCACTATGTTAATTAATAGTGAACACCTAATCGAGATCCGACAACATCCTCTATCTGTTAATCATAGGGAGTTATAGAATAAAAAGTTCTGTACATGGTTTCATAAGAAGGTATTTTGTAATTACCAAATTATTTACTCAAACATTGTATATCGTTTTATTTACTAGGATCTTAAATTAAGTTTAATCTATTTATAGATGTTTAAGTTGCACCAACTCGGGTCGCCTCACTGCACACATGAATTACTAGCTTTAGCATCTGGGCCAGATTTTCTTGCCTATTCCTACCAAGCTTGATTGTGAATGGGGTTCAATTTGTGACACATAATCGAGATCAGAATCGCTTTACACAAAATAATGGAGTATCTATTGCTGGAGAAAAAGTTTGACATTGTATGGCCAACTTGAGGAAGTATTGGAACTATCTTATATTGGTGAATATATAGTACTATTATTTCGGTGCAAATGGTTCAATACTGATCCGAGCAGGAAAAATAAAACACTAAAAATAATATTGCTAGTATAAATTTTACTGGTGAATGGTATAAAGATGACCAGTATATACTTGCTACCCAAGCGAAGCAAGTTTTCTTTCTTGACGATCTATTGAAAGGTCAAGGTTGGAAGGTGGTTCAAGATGTGAATCATAGAGATGTTTGGGATATTCCGGACGCTAATGAATTCATTATTGATATAGATGTTGTCCATGTCAAGAACTCATCAAATTTCATCCTAACTGTCGATTTGGGAGAGTTGATTGTGCAACAGTCTAACGAACCAGATCAACATGTTGATGTTGTGTCTCGTTCTTCTACTACTAATCAACAAGACCATGATAGTGGCGACGAAGGTTTTATTAACGATGATGATGATGAAGAAGGAGGAGAAAATTATGAGGAAGAACTGCTTGAAGACATTAGTGATGACAATAGTGATAGTTTGAATCCCATTAATATAGTTTCAAGTATTGATGATAGTGATTACTCTATGTAGCAGAATTTTGTTTTCATATATGTAACAAAATGTTATGTTTAGAAATAATAATATGTCTCTTTTTATTAAGCCAATGTGTATCTCATATTAAAACAAACTAATTTTGTCATATTTCAATAAATGTTTTTGTGATAAAGATGTCTACAGATGTCGCACGCTCGGTGGAGATGTAGGTGGTGATCCTCCCCCTGATCCTACTAGGATCCCTTAATCTTGCCAGTTAGGTAATGAAATTTAGTCTTTTTTTAATTTTAAAAAATTAAGATATTTGTTTTTTTATTATTTATCAATGTTTTTATTTTGTTCTACAAATAAATAATACAGCTCCGTGTAAAGGGCGTGGAGGAGGAATGGGCCAGGAACTCGAAAAGGAAAGGTGCAAAGCTGGCAAACCAATTCCAATAACTTTTGACCAAGAAACTTATAAGCCATTGGGTAAGCATGGAACATGGTTCACACGTTTAGTCAGGAACACCGTGACTAAAAAATTACCACCATATTTTTTGAATTGGAAATTAGTGCCTGATCAATACAAACAGTTGCTTTATACCACTGTAAAGGTAAATAATTCAAATATATTTTTAAATAATATATGTTTTGGAGGTACGCCGATGTACTAATATTTTTTATTTTCAAAATGTAGCATTATTTTGATATAGCGGGGCGACCAGACTATGATCATATTATTGAGGCTATAGAAGATGATGCTGGCGTCAAATATCGTGATAGGAAAACACGTAGGAAGGCACACTTCAAGAAAGTTTATGGTGATGATGAGAACTTAGTGTTAGGAGTGTGTCCTAAAAGCATGTAAAAGATATTTTTTATTTCTATGAATAAATAAATACAGTGGTCTATTATTGTTATATTTAGATTATTTAATTATTGTTTGAATAATTTTGTAAATATCAGAAAAATTCCATATTCATTATTGAGGATGTGATATTGTATTAGTACGAGAGAATTAAGATCACAAGAATGAATGAAAATAGTCAACAACAACAAATTAAAGTTACGAAATTCTTTAATTGGGGTTGTAAGTATGGTTTGTTGAGTATCATGTTGATACAAATAATCTAGATTCGGATTATTGATGTGGTAAGACATCTCGGTAAAGTTGTTTTATATAATATGATTATATATGACATGGACCGATATGAATAAAAGTCTTTATCCAAAAACCATTTAACAATAAAGACTTGTAATTCATATCATAACTGATGATCATTTATAGATCAACCTAAATCCTAAGTGTTCATGAACTCCTGTTCATGTCTATTAAATCTTTTGATTCATTCGTTAATGTCTTTTCATAGAATGAGGCTAATGATTTTTGTTTTGGAGATTTAATATCACGGATGGCTACATGTATCAACAATACGGAATCTAATCTTTCCTAACGAATCATATATTAGTTCCCTTAAGGGTTAATTCTAGAACTGAATGATTTTGAGCTCAAATCTATAATTAGATTATAGATTAATTGGTACTTAAGGAATAAGAAGTAAATTAGAAAGGTTAAATGGTAATTCTTCCATTCTAATTTATGAACTACTTAATTAGACGGTTGAACTATTATAAGATGGTTATATCAATGGACGACTTAAGATAAGATTTCTGTAAAAGTATATCTATAACATAAAGAGTGCAATTCTGAATTTATAGTGGAGAAATATCATAATTAATAAATTAACTAATATAATTAAAGAGTTTAATTATTTAGTTACAATTTATTGGAGCTTAATGTTATAGGTCCATGATCCCCGAAATGGCTCAAACAAACACTGACAAAGGTAAATACAAAAATGGGCAAAAGGACTTATTTGATAAGTAAAATATTTTTCTATGCACCAAACATAATTATTGTATAATTATGTGTAATTAATTAATTAATTATTTGATTTAACAAAAATATAATTAATTTTGAATTAATTTTTTTTGGGATTTTTGGTATTTAAATAATAAGAAAAAAAATTGGGAAAAATCACGTGCCTTCCCTGGCATGTGGTACACGTGTAGCACAGTGCACAGTCACTGTGCTACACGCATAAGAGGCTCTTGGTAGTTTCTTGGTTCAACAATTTTAGTTATTTAAATATTAAATAAATAATGAGATATTGTAAAAATATTATTATTTAAACATAATCTGATAACTGATTAGTTATTTTCATATTGTTTAAAATAACTAATATTATTTTAATATATTTGATATATTAAATATAGGATATCAGTTTTTCAGAACGATACTTTTCAGGGATAGAAAAGATATCATGAAATCTCTCTGAGAGAAAGAGAACAGTGATCCAAGCATATGTCACTGTTCTTCACAAACTTAGGTCCAAACTTTATCAGATCTCATTTGTTGAGAATATCTGATAAATAGATTTTGCCTATTATTTTTTATAGTGAGCCCACACTCGTTCTTTGTGTGCTGAGAACATTTCGGAAGATCTTGGTGTGAGATCTCAAGGATTTTTTCCATACAAAAAGATAGCAGCAAGGAAGGACTTAAGGTAATTTTCTATTCATATCTTTGATTCAATATATATATGCATGTGAAGAAGTAGATCTAGAAATCTTGTGTGATTAAATTAACAATTTTGATTGTTGTTCCACTGCATCTAATCTCTTATTTGATCTATAAAAACCAACACTTAGAGCGGGCTCTCAACAACCCCAACAGTGTTGTTAATGCTCAAGATTGGAAACAATGCATTGACTTATGGTTGGATAAGAAATCAATTAAACAGGGAGAAAAGAATCAGGCCAATAGGGAACTAATGAAGTGTAATGCCCCACGTCACTATGACTTCTTCCTGAAATGACGACTGGCCCTACGAACCAACACGAGTCTTTGCAGCGTGCTTTATCCTCAATCGCATGCTTCCTGGGAAAACTTCCCAGTAGGTCACCCATCTTGAGATTACTCCAGGTCAAGCACACTTAACTTTGGAGTTCTCAAGTGATGGGCTACCGAAAAGAAGATGCATCTTGTTGATATAGGTAGTACCCATCAATCCATTTAAGCCCTCTTCAACAGTGTAGTCCCATACCTACACAGTCTTAGAATTATCAAACTTTACCTTCCCCAGGCGATGTGGGATTGCACAGCTTTACCCGGTCTTTCCCACTACAGATCATGGGATACTGACTGTCACAAGTAGTTTCTGGTAGTGTCTTCATAAATGGATATGCAAGATTTTCTTCAGATGCAATCTTCATAACCTTCACATCTCCCCTGGCCACATATTCTCGAATAATGTGGTACTTCCTTTCTATATGCTTAATCATCTTGTGTCTTCGAGGTTCTTTCGAGTTGGCTATCGCTCTTGTGTTGTCACAAAAAAACACAAGCAGCTTATCCATTTCTGGAATAACACTAAGATCTGAATAGAACTTCATTAGCCAGACTATTTCCTTAGCTGCTTCAGACACAACTATGTACGCAGCCTCCATGGTGGAATCTGATACTGCAAACTGCTTTACGCTTCTCCATATCATAGCTCCACCCCCAAGAGTAAACATGTAATGTCCTGGTTACCCCAGAACAGTTACGGTGAACCGAAAATTTGACTCATTGCCTGAGTCCTTTGGTTAAAAACGTGTTCTAAGTGTTATTAACAGGTTAAGGTGAAAACCAGTAAAAAGGAAAGGATATATTTTATTTAATACATAAAATTGTTCGTGGGCCCACAAGAACATTTACAAGTTATTTACAACTCAAAAAGGTCATTACTGTTCCAAAATTTCAAACCCCGCCGACCTAAGCAGCAAAAATAGGGTAAACCCCCTAGTTCCTCTGAGAACTCCTTGGCCGTGGTGGTCAAGCGGCTGCATATGTACACATCACCACCTAAGCTCTCCACTTAAGGCTGGGTGAGCTTTTCTTTCCCTTTACCTGCACCACATAGCACCCATGAGCCAAGGAGTTCTCAGAGGAACTAGGGGGTTTACCCTATTTTTGCAGCTTAGGTCGGCGGGGTTTGAAATTTTGGAACAGCAATGACCTTTTTGAGTTGTAAATAACTTGTAAATGTTCTTGTGGGCCCACGAACAATTTTATGTATTAAATAAAATATATCCTTTCCTTTTTACTGGTTTTCACCTTAACTTGTTAATAACACTTAGAACACGTTTTTAACCAAAGGACTCAGGCAATGAGTCAAATTTCTGGTTCATCGTTCACTGTAACTGTTCTGGGATAACCAGGGCATTACAAATTGGTATCAGAGAAATGCTAAGGTTAGGGTTTCTGTAGACTGGCTGGGCATGTACACACATCACTAAAGTCAAGCTCGACTCATGGTTTGGTAACTATTTATGTAGTTATGTGCATAACTGCCTAAATGTGGTGCATATGCTTTACCTGTGTGCATGAGACACTGTGTTGAACTTGTGCCCCTGAAATATTATGAATTGTTATGTGATACATGCTGAGTGCTGAGTGCCATAAACATGTATGTGCTTGTGAATATTGAATGACTGTGGAATATGATAATTGTCTGCTTGTTCTTGGACTGTGAGGCGGCAAGAGGTTTAGTTATTACTACCTGACTGGCCATATTGATCAATGTTTCAGTAAGCTATCAGATAAGAATGAATCCAGAACAGACATATACTACAGCTGGCTAGAGTGATCAGGGCCAGAATAATAATAACAGCCAGGGTCAGGAAAATGACCAGTTTCAGATTCCACAGCCAGCTCCTCCAAACTGGCAGCAATTATTTAACGACTTACAGGCAACAGTGTTGAAACAAGGAGAGGAGCTTCTTCTCCTGAGACAGCAACAAGTGCCTACAGTGGTTGGTGTATCAGAGGCACCTCCTGTGTCGGTGCCAGTAGCTGGGCAGCTGCCTGAGGTAGGAAATAAATGGGAACCTCTTTATGAAAGGTTCAGGAAGCAACAACCTCCTGTTTTTTAGGGCAGTGCAGATCCTGCCAAGGCAGAACAATGGATGAGCATGATTACAACTATCCTTGACTTTATGAGGGTAACTGGTAATGAGAGGGTGGCATGTGCTACCTATATGTTTTGGGAGGATGCCCGGATTTGGTGGGAAGTGATTACCCAGACCAAGAATGTTAATGCTCTGAGCTGGGAGGAGTTTTACACCTTGTTTAATGAAAAGTATTACAATGATGCCATCAGGGCAGCTAAAGCTGAGGAATTTATTAGGCTACTTCAGGGAAGTATATCAGTTACTGAATATGCCTTAAAGTTTGACCTTTTGGCAAAGTTTTCCAAGGAACTGGTGCCCACTGATGGGACCAGGAGAGAGAGATTCCTCCAGGGGCTACAGTCCAGGTTAGCCCGTGACGTTCGTATCACCACTATGGCAGGGGTTACTACCTATGCACAGGTGGTTGAGAAGGTACTCACAGTTGAGAGTGGAGAGGCCAAGATCTGGCATGACAGTGCAGCCAGAAAGGATTTCAGGAGAACAGTTCCTCCATTTGTGGGTTCTGGTAGGGGTGTTGGCCCCAGTGATCAGAAGAGGAAGGTTCCTGATACCTTCCCAGTTCCAAGTCCTGACAGGAGGCCCCGTGGTATTACAATGGGTCGTCCTGGGGGTAGTGAAGCCTGGAAGACTCGTCCTGAGTGCCCTAGATGCAAGAGGTGCCATTTGGGAGAGTGTAGGGCAAAGGCCTGCTACTTTTGTGGAGCAGTGGGTCATATTAAGAAAGATTGCCCTCAGGTAGGGAAAGAAGAACCCAGGAAGGTGGACAGCTCGGTCCCAGCTCGAGTGTTCACATTGACACAAGCAGAAGTTGAGGCTTCCCCCTCAGTTGTTACAGGTCAGCTTCTTAGTGCTGGAATCCCTTATAATGTGTTGATTGATTCTGGTGCTACACATTCTTTTGTTGATAGTAGCATTATTGATAGACTGTGTAGACCTTGTGATTTCTATGCTGTAGGATTTGGTACTTTGTTACCCACTGAAGAGTTAGTGGTATCCAGAAGATGGTTCAGATCTTTGCCAGTGACAGTGCAGGGCAGAGAGTTATCAGTGGACTTGATAGAGTTAGTTATGACTGACTTCGATATGATACTGGGTATGGATTGGTTGGCAAAGTATGGGGCAACTATTGATTGCAGAAGGAAGATGGTCACCTTTGAGCCTGAAGGTGAGGATCCTTTTGTGTTTGTTGGTGCTGTGCATGGACCTCATATTTCTATGATTTCTGTGTTGAGGGCCAGGGATCTATTGCAAAGAGGTTGCATTGGGTTCCTAGCCAGTGTGGTTGATACCACTCAGGTCATGCCAGTGAGACCAGAGGATACTAGGCTTGTATGTGAATTCCTGGATGCGTTTCCAGAAGATTTGCCAGGATTGCCACCACACAGGGAAATTGAGTTCGTTATAGAACTGGCACCAGGGATGGAGCCAGTGTCTAGAGCACCATACAGAATGGCCCCAGCTGAGTTGAAAGAATTAAAGGTACAGTTGCAAGAGCTGTTTGACTTAGGTTTTATCAGACCTAGTTTTTCACCTTGGGGTGCTTCAGTTCTGTTTGTGAAAAAGAAGGATGGTTCTCTGAGAATGTGTATAGATTACAGAGAATTGAATAAGTTGATAATTAAGAATAAGTATCCTTTGCCAAGGATAGATGACCTGTTCAATCAGTTGCAAGGTAAGAAGGTATTCTCAAAGATCGACCTTCGTTCTGGTTATCAACAGTTGAGGGTCAAGGAGGGAGACATACCGAAGACTGCCTTTCGTAATAGGTATGGGCATTATGAGTTTCTAGTTATGTCATTTGTATTGACTAATGCCCCCGCTGCTTTTATGGATCTGATGAACAGAGTGTTCAAGGATTACTTAGACCAGTTTGTGATCGTCTTCATTGATGATATTCTGGTATATTCTCAGACTGAGTTAGAGCATGAGCAGCATCTGAGGTTGGTTTTACAGAGACTGAGAGAACACAGGCTGCTTGCTAAATTCAAGAAATGTGAGTTTTGGTTGTCTCAGGTATCCTTTCTTGGACACATTGTCAGTAAGGAGAGGATTAAGGTAGATCCAGCAAAGATCGAAGCGGTCAGAGATTGGACAAGGACAAAGAATGCTTCTGAGGTTAGAAGTTTCCGTAGATTGGCAGGTTATTACAGGCGTTTCGTGGAAGGGTTCTCGAAGATTGCTACTGCTTTGACTGAGCTGACACGTAAGAGCCAGAAATTTGTGTGGTCAGATAAATGTGAGAACAGCTTCCAGGAACTGAAGCAGAGATTGATTACAACTCCGATTCTGAGTCTTCCAATAGATCAAAAGAAGTTTATGATTTACTACAATGCTTCTCATCAGGGTTTGGGCTGTGTTTTGATGCAATCAGAGAAGGTAATAGCTTATGCTTCTCGTTAGTTGAAGGAGTATGAGAAAAGGTATCCCACTCATGATTTAGAGTTGGTGGCTGTGGTTTTTGCTTTGAAGATATGGAGGCATTATCTCTATGGAGAAAAGTGCGAGATCTATACAGACCACAAGAGCCTGAAGTACTTCTTCACCCAGAAAGACCTGAACATGAGGCAAAGGCGTTGGCTGGAGTTGGTAAAAGATTATGACTGTGAGATTCTATATCATCCAGGAAAAGCCAACATGGTAGCTGATGCTTTAAGCTGGAAGGGTCCGGGACAGATTCATGGTATGAGGCTGATAGCCAGGGAGTTAGCAGATGATATGACCAGAGCTGGTATAGAGTTGCTAGTGGGCCAGTTGGCTAACATTACGCTACAGTCTACGCTGTTGGAGAGAATCAAAGAAGGTCAGTTGAGTGATCCACAGTTGATCAAGATCAGAGAGGATGTTCTGGCTAAAGCATCCAGAGATTATACAGTGTCTGAGTTAGGCTTGTTGAGATACAAGGGGCAGATATGTGTTCCATTAGACACTGCATTGAGGCGAGAGATTCTGGATGAATCTCATACTACACCTTACTCTTTGCACCCAGGGACCACGAAGATGTATCAGGATGTGAGATCGTTATATTGGTGGCCGGGGATGAAGAGAGATGTAGCAGAGTATGTGGCTAAGTGCTTGACATGTCAACAGGTCAAGGCTGAGCATCAGAGGCCGGCAGGGTCATTGCAGCCTCTGGATATCCCAGAGTGGAAGTGGGAAGACATCACAATGGATTTTGTGGTGGGCTTACCCAGGACTACTGGTCAGCATGATTCTATTTGGGTGATAGTGGATCGCTACACCAAGTCAGCTCACTTTCTGTCAGTGAGGACTACATATACAGTTGATTAACATGCAAATCTCTATGTGAGAGAGATCGTGCGCCTCCATGGAGCACCTAGGTCGATCGTGTCAGATCGGGACCCCACTTTTACTTCAAAGTTCTGGGGGAGTTTGCAGAAAGCCATGGGGACACAGTTGAAGTTCAGTATAGCTTATCATCCCCAGACAGATGGGCAATCTAAGAGGACGATCCAGATATTGGAAGACATGCTGCGAGCATGTGTGCTGGACTTTGGTGGATCTTGGAGTAAGTATCTGCCTTTGATATAGTTCTCCTATAATAACAGTTATCAGTTTACCGTTGGAGTTGCACCTTATGAGATGCTGTATGGTAGGAAGTGTAGATCTCCCATTCATTGGGATGAGACAGGAGAAAGGAGATACTTAGGTCCTGAGGCAGTTCAGAGGACCAGTGAGGCTATTGAGAAGATTAGAGCTCGAATGCTTGCTTCTCAGAGTAGACAGAAGAGCTATGCAGATCCCAAGCGCAGGAACGTGGAGTTCCAGGTAGGAGACTATGTTTTCCTCAGAGTCTCGCCATGGAAAGGGGTGAGAAGGTTTAGGTCCATTTGAGATCCTAGAGAGGATTGGTCAGGTGGCTTACAAATTGGCCTTGCCTCCGGCGTTGTCTACCGTGCATAATGTATTCCATGTATCAGCTCTTCGGAGGTATGTATCTGATGTGAGCCATATTTTGAGTTATGAGGATCTGGAGCTTGAACCAAATCTCTCCTTTGAGGAGCAGCCAGTTCAGATACTTGACAAAAAGGACAAGGTCCTCAGGAACAAGACGATACCTTTGGTTAAGGTATTGTGGAGGAACATCAAGGTCGAGGAGGCGACTTAGGAGCTGGAGTCAGATATGCAGAGTCAGTATCCCGAGATGTTCAGGTAAATTTCGAGGACGAAATTTCAGTACGGAGGGGGTAGTTGTAATGCCCCGAATTCTCCGTTATGGTTTAATGACGGGAATAGTAGGCTGGGAGGGCCATACTTGTTTAATTATGCCATTAATTGATAAAATGCATGTATATGTGGATTATATTATAATATGATGTGAAATGCATGCATGTGTGTCCATATTTCTAATTATAGGGGTGTGATGGTAATTTGGCCCGTTGAGGGTAAATTGTATATTTGTGTGCATGTCGGTGATATATTTTGAGACCACATTATAATGTGGGTTTGTTCGAGCAATTCGACATGAGACGATCATGGTATGTTAATTATCGGTTTGGTCATAACAGGCTTAAGCTTGGGGCTCGGGGTGAGTCTCGGGGTGTTTTAATGATTAGAGTGTTACCGAGAGTTATAGGGTAATGGGATATGAATTATTGGTGTTTGAGATTATCGGGATTAGCGGGAATTGGAGAGCGTTAATTATGATTAACGAGATAGGTGGAAAATACCGATTTTACACCTTGGAATGACTTTTGAAGCCTTAAGTGACCTAGGGGCATTTATGTCATTTGGTTTGGATGTATATGAGACTTTATATGGCTGTAGAAAACAGAACAAAAACAGAGCAAAGGATTTCCCTTCCCGTATATCATTTTCTCTCATTTTACCTTTGGAGTTTTGAGCTCAAAGTGTGGAATCAAGCTAGGAAATCAAGGAGCTGAGTTCATAGGGTTGGTTCATCCATTGAAGGGGGATTAATTCCAAGTTTGAGGTGATTTTCAGCCATTAACTTTCTGGTTTTACTCTGTTTCAGTTTAATATTTCAGCTTGTAATTCTTTGGTCGATAGTTGGAATTAATGGAAGTTAGGTTGATGTTTAACTTGGGTTTTGATGAGGGTGAGTTGTAGATGAAGTTTAGGGGTTGAATTGGGTGTTAGGTTGATGTTTGGAACGGGTTTGAAGATTTGGTTCCAAGGGAAAACGCAGGGGAAGTCGAGCTGGTGCTTGCTGGTTTGGGTAAAGGGCCGTGGCATGGCTATGGTGAGCCGCGGCCCATAGGGCATTTTTGGCCAGAAATGGATTTTTAGCTTGGGGATTCAAGCCTTAGGCCTCGGGGTCGATCCTACTACCCGGTTTAGTAGTGTTTGATGTCTCGGACACTAGGTTTTGGTTTGGGAACCCTTTGTTATTCATTTTATTGATGGTGTAACGCCCTGGATAACCAAGACCGTTACACTATATGTTTGAAGTGGTGCAAGACTTGCTCATCAAGTCTTTTAGATCATAATGTGTAACTAATGGCATAACAAGCTAGGTTAAAAAGAATTTTGGTTATAAATGATTAAATTTTACTAAAATACATGTTTGATACATGGGATCCCAAAACAAGGTTTAAGTAACATAAATATAAAATTCTTGTTAACAAATAAACAACCAAGCCACTCTAATGGAAAAATACATAGTTTAGGTTCCCGTTCTTGTACAAATCCTCGACCGTGATGGCTGAGCAGCTGACAATGTACACCTTGCCCCCAGAGCTCTCCAACCCATGGCCAACTTGCCTTACCTGCACCATGTAGCACCCGTGAGCCGAAGCCCTGCAAGAAAACATAATATCATAACATAACGGTATTAACAGCTAACAGTTCACAGAGCATAGTCCAATAACCACAAAGTACTATTCAGTTCCATCGAGCCATAAAATTCACACAAGGCAACACACTGATCAATAACCACTAATCCAGCTCCATATACTTATTAAGTCACAGACAATTATCCACAATAAACACATATCAAGCAATAACTAGGGTTAATGCCCGTAGGCCGCACCCTCTATTTAACTCACTGCCTTTGGCTCGATTAGGCCAACTCCAGTGACATGCCCACTGACTCCGTCCAGCTTAACCGAGCTCAGTGATTAATAAGCTATCCTCGGATACCAGTGTCCGAGCCGCGCCATATGCGCAAGTGTGGATTTCGGCACCCTTAGGCCGTTACCACATGTCCCCGTGGCATAATACCACCTTATGACATTCATACGATTATAGGGAAGTCTTAGTCCCAACATATTCACATGGTTTATTATGATCACATAACAGTACACTCAAATATAGGGAACACTTAGTCCCATCCTATCCACATACACAGGTGCAGTTTTCTTACCTTGATTCCAAGTGCTTTAATTAGCAAGGACGACCACCGAGCACGATCCATTCCCATGCCCTAGCTTATTACCTAGTCACAACCAAGATAATGGATTCCATTAATATTCACATATAGGTTTTCGGGTACAAAACTAGCTTCCGGGAAAACAAATCTCACCAAGCACGGTGGGAAATTGATCCCGAGCACTTTAGGTATGATTCCCATGCTTTAAAACTCCAAATGTTCAAGTATACATCTAAGGGCTTCAACCCTTGAAGCCTAACCACGTCCCTGCACCAAAACAGAACCTAAGCCCTTCCTGGAAGAAGACACGTGCCGCGGCCTTTGCCATTATAATATTTTTGACCAAATATCACGTTGAAATATAACAGATTTTAAGAAGTGTCATTAATACTTTATGGAAGTAAAAAAAAGGCGCACAAATTTTTGAGCAAATGAATTAATACCGCCAAATAATTTCTTATTTTATTATTTCATTAATCTCCCTCTTCTCTCATCGGCATACCCTTTTTCTTCTCAACACTCTATCTCCCTCACATCTATCTAATTTCTAACCTCTCAACTCCATTTTTTCACGTTCTCTCTTGCAGGTGGCTGGTGTGGGAAACTCGACAGAGGTGGTGACGGGGGCTCGACCGCGCAGGAGCTTGACGATTTCTATCTCCGCTATAGTCATTGAATGTTCGGCAGTGTGCGGGGTCGAGCATGGGACTGGGTTCGTTGGCGGAGAGCGAGACAAAGGAGGGAGACAAACAAAGAGAATGGAAATGTGCAGCAGAGATGGGCTTTGGAGGAAAAAGAAGCTCTAAGAGTAGAAGTCGCAAATCATGGAACTAGAAAATAGAAGGATATTCAGAGACCCCATGTTCAATCCCTATCTCGTCAATTGTTCCAATATTGATCTCAAGGTCTGCATTTTTTTTTTCTTTTGCCTTTTCTTTTTGGGCATTGAATCCTTGACTATGATCTTGGAATTTATATACTTTCTAATTTTCATAATAGCTTTTGAGAAAGTCACTTTCGACTTGATTCTCTTTGAATTGGGAGAGTCATTTGGCATGAAGTTTGAGTTTCATTTGGGTTTTTCTCTTCTATCAAAATTCTCTTTTGGTTGTGTACAAATATTTCGAAAATGATGCGAGTTTGCAATATTATTAGTGTTATTTTCTGTGCTATTTTATCTAGGGCTTGACTTTGCCGCGTTACAGAGAGAAACCCTAGAGCAAGAAGAGAAGAGAGGTAGAAGAAAATGTCGGCTGGACACGGTCTACGATCTCGGACATGAGACCTGTTTTCACGTCCCTTCAAGAAGAAGGGGTACATCCCTCTCTCCACCTACCTCAAGACCTACAAGACCGGCGAGTATGTCGATATTAAGGTGAACGGCGCCATTCACAAGGGTATGCCCCACAAGTTCTACCATGGCCGAACTGGGCGTGTCTGGAACATCACCAAGCGCGCTATTGGCGTGGAGGTTAACAAGCAGGTTGGGAATCGTATCATTAAGAAGAGGTTTCATGTTCGTGTTTAGCATGTCCAGCCCTCTAGATGCACTGACGAGTTCAGAAACAGAAAGTTAAGGAACGATAAGCTCAAGGCTGAGGCTAAGTTGAAGGGTGAGGCCATCAGCACCAAGAGGCAACCAGAGGGTCCCAAGCCAGGTTTCATGGTTGAAGGAGCTCAGTTGGAAACTATCACCCCCATTCCTTACGATGTTTTCAGCGATCTCAAGGGTGGTTATTAGATCTTTTATGTATTATTTTTTCTTCTCAATGTTCTGTTCTATTCTGTTCTTGTCTGGTTTTGATTTTGTTTTCAAGACTACCAATGGAAACGTTTCCTTAATTAGTTCAAGTACTCAAAGCCGTTGTTAGTTTTCATATTTTGAATACTATTCTAAGTACAATTTTGTTTTAAAAATTTTCTGTGCTATTTTTGTTGTGTACAGAAATATTCCAAGAGTCCAAGAGTTTTGGTTTATGAAAGACAAAAAGCAAGAGGCATTCTCATCTTTCATGCACTGCAACTCTTATCTTTCACGCAAGGCACATAACCTCATGACACCAAGTCTTCATGGCAGCTTACCTCACTAGTCATGGCATCAATTCGGAAGGACACCTCAAAGATTCACAAAAGCTAGATGGCAGCAAGTAGTAGGCACAACACCTCAGTATCTCACGGCATCAGGTCTTCATTTATTAAGATTTTTTTTTGAATAAATTTCTGAAGTCAATTCTATATTTGCTCAGGTATATACATGTAATACTGTTTCTAAGATATACTTTTGTATGTATAATATTTGCAAGATTTGATCTAAGATCTAGACAATATTCACTCTACAGAAGACACCAGGTGGGTTACGTGCCCCATCTGTTGTCTCATTCGCTTAAGAGTTTTATATATTTTCACCAAATGGCTTCTTAGAATAAATGGTTGGTTTGTTCAAACAAAATAATGGAAACTAGAAAGTGATTAGCAATTATATATGCAATTCACTAGTTGACAAAGGTGTCAATTTTCTGCTCCACTTCACTTCATTCCTTGAATTGAGGATCACTTCATAAATTAAGAATTGTGGTCTTTTATTTAATCCTATTGTATATTATGTTTATCCAATAGCATGGTAGTTATATATAAATAAGTGCTAACACACTCTCTTTTCCAAAAAAAATAAAAATAAAAAATAAATGAAAGCTGGCACTCTTATATTATTATTGAGTCGTCGAAGCTTAATATATCAAGTTATTGGGCACTTTTATTGCTTTTTCTCAATTTCCTCCTCTTGCCCTTTCCATTGCTTTATTATTTATTGATTGATTTTGTGGACTAGTCATGGTGTCTTTAAGTATCTGTTTCTTCACATAATAACTATAAAACAGTTGTCATTGGTACAAGGGTACTCTAGTGATTACTTGCTTTCCCCAATTGACTACTTTCTAATTTAATGCATATATATATAAAAATATATAATATAGGTATATGTTATATATAAAGGTGTATGCTAGTTCTGTAGTTCCTAAATGGTTCTTGATTAAACTAAAAAAAAACGATTGATAAATTTTTTTTCCTAATTTCATTACTTTAAAATGTAGTTTTATTTTATGAATAACATTGAACCTAGTAGCCATTGCTTGATTGTTTTGTTGCTGTATATAATTATTGCTGCTTGTTGTGGAAGCACCACTCAGAAGCTTTGATCATGTTTTTTTATTTTTTTTATTTGTCATATGTCTAACAAGTTTTTTCCACTATTGATATATGTACAAGTGTGCAAATTTGTAGGTTGAGTATGAGCTATCTAATAAAGAAGCTGTTATGTCAAAGATAAAATACAGTCTATTAGATTCACTAAACTAACATACATACAATTTAAATTTGCAATGCAGCTAAAGCCAGTACAAAAAAGATGAGCTATCAATGAAATGAAATACAGTCTATTAGTCTCTCGTCACTCTCTTCGGTTGAGCTGCTGAAGCACACATGATGATGCCCCTGCTGAAGCAAGAACCCAAGCAACCCAGCTGCTCAAGAAGTCGTTTGTCTGTGAGTTTTCTTTTCTTTTAATGTTTTTAGATTTTAGTTTAATATCAAGAAACATTTTGAATATATCAATACATATATTTGTTTGTGTTGGAATTGTTTCTAATGGAGAGGATATAGTGAGAAAAATTAGAGAAGAACTTTTATGTGTTAAGAGAGAAACTTTTTAGAGCACCAATGTTGTTATATACATATGTAGGAGACTACTGCAGAGGACTTACGAATAGATATGTATGATGAAATTAGTTTTATAGTCTCTTTCTCTCTCTCACTCTCCTCTATAATATATATTTATATTTTGTTAAGAAGAGAGAATCATTCAATATATAGCTACAAGCAAACCTGAAAATTTTATTGATTATGAGAAAATAGCTGTTCTTCTAACAACTTGATATCCTTTGGCCATGTTTGTGAATGATAATGATTTCTTAATCATACCTATGCACCAGGTGCATGAAATGGAAATTATTTCAGCTGTCCAAGAAGCTCAAAAGGATAACCTTAGAAGTTTTAATGATTACATGTTGAAAGTGTTGGAGGTTAGTATGACACACAGGATATGCAGAATGTCACCCAAATCAATCAATGATATTGTGAGCGCATACGTGATGAATAATATTTGGTTATTAATCTAATATATTTTAAATTCTTTTGAAGTTTTATAAGGTGTTTATATCATTGAGCTGAATAATGAACAAATTATAGACAGATTATGTGTGCATAAATATATTCTATGAAGTGATTATCATTGCTGTTGAGCTTTGATCCTGATGGTTTTTAAATTTTAATGGTCTGTAGGAGGATTGGTAAAAAGAAAAATGAGATAGTCTTCAAAGCTTGAGTCAAATTTCCACATTACCTAGAACCAACATGATAGTTAGCAGTAGTGGGGGTGCTCGCTCTGGTCAGATAGTGTCGATGACTTCTAGCCCTCAAGCTTCATCTGGTGCATCTAGCATGCAGCTTGTACCTCTTGCTAACAATCCTATCCTTGAGAAAAAGGCAGCTGTCTATGCTGAAGTTGTAAAGAATCTGAATGATGCAAGAGAACGTGGATTACCATTTAAAGTAAGTTGAAACAATTTTTTCCCTGTATTCAATCGATCTTATTATATATTTTATTCCTACCATTAAATGAAAGGCATTTAATCTTTAGTGGATTGTTAATTTTAGTTTTTTGACAAATGACTGAGTTGTTGCTTTGAATTGTGAAGTTTTAGTTTTTTGACAAATTACTAAGTTGCTGCTTTAAATTCTATTTTCACTTTATGAAAAAGATACCTTAACGGAGTGATGCTTTAGAGATTGTTGTCAATTTTTTTTTATGATGAGTGAGATAAGTACCTATCTAATGGCTGTTGTTAGCATGCGATAACTTTCAAGGGTGCTTATGAAAGTTTAGGTCTGGATGCATCTGGTGGAAAATCCGTTCATTTTCAGAAGATTTGTAACTGGTGAAGACTCGTCTATTCCAAAAAGCGTGTAAGAAAAGATGTCTTTAATTATTTGTGCAAGGCGCCATCTTGAGCGGGGTTATGAAAAATATGTAGTGGATATTATCCAAAGTCATCCTGCCCAGGTAATAACTTAATATTCTACCATGACAGTTTATTGCTGCCTAGCAGGATTTTAATATTTTGGGAATGATTTTTCCAATGATGCTTAGTGTAGCCTAGATTCTAGTAATTCTATAGCTTTATTGATCCTTACTTGCTCATATCTTATGCACAAATTTTTTCTTCTGCTATTGTGTTTTACATTGATTTAGGGAACTTGCTATTTTGATATTTAGGGTGTTGTAGATCAACAAAGACAGGAAAACTTGATGCTAAAACAACTCCTAACAGAGTTGTTGTTGAAAGATAATGGGATCTATCTGCTACTTGGTACAAGAGGTGCGGGAGAAGAAGGTCAATTGAGCTAGATTTTGAATGATGAGAATTCAAGAAAGCAATTCTAACTTGAAGCTGCTTACCAGTGTCAGACAGCTGGATTATATGACAAGGTAATGCTTGCATTTTTTTTTTTTGCAGCAATGCTTAAATATAATTTTCATACTTACTTCTCGTCTGTTTTTGCCTTTATGATATTCAATTTTATCCACATCTGGGCTTCAGTTGATTTGTTTGGAAAGAAATATATATTTTTTATTGTTTTACTTTTTTATGTCTTCTTCTTCTAATGTCATAACGTGCTCATACAACTTGGGCAGTAGCACTTTTTTGGACTTCCGAACCTTTCCTTTTAGTGCCAAGGGATTTTTCTTTTTCATTTTTAGGTGATTAAAAAGTATGGTGGCAGGTGGTGATGACTACTAGCATTCTTTAATTTATGATATTTTAGTAGAATACAATATGATGACACTTGGCTGAACACGAAGAAATTGAACCTAAATGCTTGGTTTATTTATAGTAAAAAGGTTTCATGATTGGAATTGGTTTATTCATATACCCTTTTCAAGGGTCCCTAAAGCCACTGAACTGATATTCTATATTACAGCAGAGTTTTCAAGGGTCCCTAAAGACAGTATTTGGAAATCTACAATAAAAATGGCAAATTCATTACTCTTGTTATTTGGAACTTTATATTTGATCTAATTCTAGTTCATGTGTCTATGCTATTGGGTTTTTTTTATAAATTAGTTGTTGTATTGTATATATATATTTATATGTTTGGTTGGTGTATCATTTGCATTTTCATTTCATAATCATAAAGTGTTTGAGCTAACTTTTCTAATGAGTATTTTACCAAGCATAAATCTTCAATATTTCATGCTTATGTGTTGTAGTTAGTGTAATTGCATGGCCATCTTATAAAGTCGTAATGAGGTTATTAACTTTCTTTCTTTTAGTACTCTTTTAGTTTACTAATAACTCTAAGTTTAAGCATTAATTATTTAAACTCTTGTGTAGCTAAGCAAATCAACCTCACAACAAAGGACAAGTGCACAATTGAATGGATGATGAATTGGAGGGTGGAGCAAGCTTCATGGTTTACATTTTGTGTATCTTGTTATATTTCTATTTTTTACTTTTGAAGCAAAAGATGTGCAAGACTATAGAATTTTATTATGTTTGCTTTCAAACTCAAGTTAGAACTAAGAACTTTTGAAGTGGACAGTGTCATGGTTTGAAGTAGTTCGTCTTCAAATGTAAAAATACTCATGGTTTATCATATATATTGAATATTTTAGATTTTTTGATTTATTTAATATTACACGTGATCAATTGTGATTTTTTTTAATGAAAATACAATAATAAAAACTTTTTACAACAATTAAAAATGTACACTACAAAATAACAAAATGTTATTACTGGGAGAATTTACAATAATTATGGTTGTTTTGTATAATATATTATAATTGGGACAAAAAGTTATGATTTATATAATAGAATGAACTAAAAATGTTATAAAATGATCAAATATAACAATTTTCATAACAGTTGGAAAGTGTTATGCATAAAGTATAAGATTAAACTTCAAATTTATAATTAAGTACTCTAACTAAATGTTATTATTTGAATATTATAGCAACTAAAAATGTGTTATTGAATAGTTTAAGATAACATTGAACATAACATTTGAATACTATTATAGAACAGACAGGACTTTTAATAACAGGGGCTGTGTTAGCGTTTTCACAAGCGTTATCAATACGCCCGGTTAGCAGTTTTTAAGTGTTATGAATACGGTTTTTTCTTATAGTGTGCCTTGGGCGCCGCGGCGCTTGCCCCTGGCCAAGCCTCCCTGACTCATCTTTAAGCTAGGGCTACAGCGCTCTAGAACAGAGCCGCGACCCTTCCCTTCGAACCCAGAATTTCCCCCATTTCTAACATCCGAAACCTCATCAAAACCCATTATAAATAATCCCATTAACACAACTCAATTATCCCAACACTCTAGTACGCTTCCAATCAGTAAACCCAGCAGAAATCTAGGCTAAAACCCCTCAACACCTCATTTAATTTATGAAACTCTCACACCCAAGAACTTCAAAACCAGTCAGAGAATCTCAGAAATTCAAACATTAAAACCTTAATTCCAAACTCACCTTTGCTGCAGAATCAATCCCCTAAGTAAAACTGAGCTAACTCCCAAGCTCCAAGCCTCAATTCAACACTTAAATGTCAAAATCCACAATCACTTCAAAACCCAGCATAATCACAGAATTTAACTACCATAAACACACTTATAGCTTACCTTGGTGTTGGTTCTATTCCTTGGATGATTCTTGAATTAAGCCCCAAAGATCCAGCCTCAATTTCCAGAAATTCCCTACTTGTTTCCCTTTAGATTTCAGTGTTCCTTTGCCTTGTTTTTCCTTAAGAGAGAGAGAGTAAAGTATAGAGCTGAAAAAAGTCGGTATATTTTCCTCTAAGGGTTTCCTTAAGTTTATCTTATCTGCTAAGTTAATTCCCAAGGCTCAGGGTGCCGGAACCGTCCCCGAGGCCAAAACAGTAAAATTCCCCAATATTCCCGCCTAGACTTCCTAACCTCAAATATATCTCCATATAATTATTTTCATAACCCGATAGTCTAAATAACCACCCGATACCTATAATATCCCTGACATATCCAAAGTCAACTATTAAGCCCTGTTGTGACTTTTCCCGCTACCTGCTCTCTAGGATCGCCTCGTGCCGATAGTTACAAATGCACACACCTGCACACGTATATATATTTATCAATCTACCCACATAATAATGTGGTCTCAACAATTTATCACACACATTCACATTTATGCCCTAACGGCCAAAATTACGATTAAGCCCTTACCAGCCAAACAGGGCCCGCATTACTTATCCAATACCCATATTCATGCTTTCTACCATTAATTCTCTTAACCTCAAATTATGCCCTCCCGGCACACTAATCAAGGCCCTTAAGCCTTACTAGTAATTTTGGGTCGTTACAACTATCCCCTCCATATAATAATTTCGTCCTTAAAATTTACTCGAACATGTCAGACGGTAAACCTCATACCTCTGACTAAATTTCCCACGAACTAATGCCTTTACTCTTAAGCTTTGATAATACTCAAACATGAGGAACCATATCGTTCATATGATCTCAACTGATAACTATACTTCCTTTAACTTTTACTCGCACACCAGATTTGCTATAATTCCAAAGTCTGTTAATTCTCAACGATCTCTTCATTAATCTATTCTCAATGCCAGAAATACTTATGAATCATCTCCTTTACCAGAGTAAGATCAGCTCATAGGCCCTCGGCCAAATCCTTGTTCAATCCTGGAATCTCATGCTCAAAAGTTAACGATTTACAGGTTCCTATATGTCTCCAATTAGGTAGACATCCTTGCCTTAAAAGTTTCCAACATCCTCCTTGGTTTTTTTTTCCTCTGAAGCCATACCGAATCGTAGTATCCATTATCTCCCAATCCTTTACTTCGCATGGTATTCCTTGATTTTATCTTACCAGGTTCTATGCCATGTCATTTTTAGTTGTAGAGTCCAAGAACTTTACTTAGCTAGTTAGATAGTAGTATTATAGTAATTATTGTATTATCTTTATGACTGTGGATTTTTGGTTCAGACCGGGATTTATTTGGACACTCATAGTAGTACTTGTAGATTTTCTAAGTTTAACCTATAGTGTAGGAATATTAATTTTAACCTAAGGTTTGATTAATATGACTGATATTGAGGATAATATTTATTATACTATAAGGTTTAGATAAGAACCAATAGGAAAATAGCACATGTTATGTATGGGTTTAATAATGATTAAGTATTTTGCGGATTTAATTTTTTAAGGTTAAAATTTGAATACTCTAAGGTCAGTCAGTAGCTTTGAAAATGTTTAAGGGCTTAGTAAAGGCTGTTTACTCAATTCAAATTAAGCTAAAAATGTGTAATTTCGTGTTTAAATAATCAGCGTATGCCGATATATCGCAGCTATAGGGGGCGATATATCGCAGCACGAAGATACGAAAAACACGAAACGATGCACGACTACCTCGGGCATACTAGCCCAGGCGATATATCGCCTACAGGGGGCGATATTTCGCCCCTCTCAGCATAATTTGAAAGTTTTTGAAATCTTTTTCCATTCAACCCTTCAACCTCTTGATAAGTCCAACATCTTTTTGAACAAGTCTTCAGCCTCTGCTGAACGATAATTCAAATTATTTTCACTTAAAAAGCCATTATTTTTATTCAAGTTAAATGAAGATCTCTCCATTCCTAAACTCTATAAATAGGACCTAGTACCCAACCATTATTCATCTTTTACTCTAAGTTCAGAGGCTGCAAGTTGCTAGGTGAGTGTGAGAGTGTAAACACTTGGGTTGGGAATCATAAGCTTATCAAAACACTTGAGAAGTAAGATTGTATAGCATTTTGGTTCAAGGTTTAGATTGGTCTTATAAGTCTTCAAGGTATCCCAAACTCTAGTTCGTTTCTGTACTTTTTCTTTAAAAGTTCTCATAGTCTTCTACTCATTCTAACCTTATTCTTATTTTGGTTAGGAAACCTAAGTTCTTGAGCAAAAGGTTTTGGTAAGTATATTTTTAAAAGTATAGTTCCTTCATCTCTTTCATCTCTTTTTCTTCAATAGACTCACCCTTTCATAAATGGTTTTTAGGAGTGTTCCAAAGTCCCAACTCTGTCCTCATATCCCGGTAATTTTGGTAAGGAAAATAGGATAGAATTTATATGTTATATGCTTTTTATATGTTAACTTATGTTTTTATGTTATGAAATATGTTATGTTATGTATGTTTGTAGGCTTGGGCATATGAGCCATATGACTAACAAGCCCCAATTGGATTATGGGCTTATGACCTGCTTAGCTAGTAGGACCCCACTAATCTAATGGGCATATGACTTGTTTATTCTATGGGACCCCAAGTAATAATGGCCATTATAGTATGTGTATGATATAAGTGTTATGTTATGTTTTTATGTTTCTTATGAAATTTATGTATATGAACTATGTGTTAGATTTTCCTTGCTGGGCATTAGGCTCATACCTTTTTGTTTATATGTGCAGGAAAATAGTCTTAGTGGCAGGAAAGGTTCTTGGAAGCTTGGAGAATGTGTATTTTGGTCGAATGGATTCAAGAGCCGAGAGTTATGATTCGAGGATGTAGTTTTGTTTTTATGGTTTTTACATGTATTTTTCCGCACTTGTTATGTAATCCCTTTTTATTTTAAATTATGTTTTGTTTTGTTTTTAAAACAATGGGATCCCATATCCTAACCTAAATTTTATGTAAGTTTAACTCTTATTTTTACAAGTTTCTTAATGAAGTTATGGTATTTTCACTTGTAAGTTTTATTAAGGATTAGTGTTTATGTTTAGTTTTCGTTAATGGTCCAAAAGTCTAGAGTAGTTGGGTCATTACAGTTGGTATCAGAGAAAACGGTTCCTTTGCATGAAGTTCTCCTCAATACACACACTCAAAAGCTCTGAATCTGATCGCCAAGTAAGTATTTAAGTTATGGTTATTTTGCTTATATGTATAGCTAACGATTTTTAGTATTTATGTTTACAGTTAAGTATGAACGGAGCTTTAACCTATCAGGATATTCGAGCCATTAAGCCTTTAAAAAGAATAAGGGAGCCAAGAAACACCGTAGGAGCACTAGAGAGAATCACACGAAGACTGCTTTTGTTCCACAAAGAGATAGGTCACCTTCAAGAGTCTAAGCAAATAATGATGAGATCAACAGAACAATATGTATTAATAATTAGGCTATTTAAAGATTTTCATCCTGTAATAGCAGCCTTAGAAGAAATATGGGAAACCATGAATGATGAGGGCGAACTGCCATTAGCAATGCCATATTATTTCCTCTTAATTAGGTTCACTGCAAAATAAGAATTTCATTTTACAAATGAGCAAAAACATAGGATTTTCACAAACCTTCCTAGAGGACATTTTGATGCACATGACAACGACGATTATGAGGAGATAGATTATGACATGCTAGATGAAGGATCGGATGTAGAAGATCCTGATTTTTAGAATAGTTAGTTTTTCATTGTTTGTTTTATTTATTTCTTTATTTTATGATTGTAATAAGTGAAAACTATTTTTTCAAATGAATAACATGTTATTTTATTATCATGTATGAGTTTGATTTTATTTTTGCAATCATAATAAATACTAAATAAAATTAATAATGACTAAGTTCGGTGAGGGTGGATACAAATCAATGAACCAAGTTTCTTTATTGAGAGTTAGGGGGCCTTAGTAGTGGGAACGATTTTACTGATCCCAGCCCTCCCTCAATATGGTTAACTTTGGAACAAAGATAAGTTTCGAGCCTGAGAATTAAGTCATATAGGATGATTAGAAACAAACTTAGAAAATAAAGATGGATTGTTTCTCTAAGTATAGAAACCCACTCTAAATAATAAATGAAGACCTATATAATTTTTTTTCATAAGAAGTCATAATAAATAGGTCCGAGATATGTTTGTTTTAGAATAAGTTTTTGCCGTAGAGCCTATTAGGTAAAGTTCTAACATGTTTCTTTCAACTATTAGAACTCTGCTACGATGTCTCTCCGAAGATCTGCACGCACCAACGGAAACACCTCCAACGCTGTCCCAGCAACCAATGAAGCCCCTTCAGTTCGCAGAAGGGGAGTGCGTGCTACTGCCCGCCGCAACACACCGGCACCGCCAACTGACAACACTGCGGAGATCGCTAGACTGTGATAGCAAGTCGATGTGCATAATAGTCGTTCGCTTTTCATTTCTGTCTAGGAGTAGTCCAACACATACCGCTTGTGAACCTAAAGGGAACTTGTCCACACCGTTCTTATATTCCCTACTTGAAGAGCTTACCTGTGCTGCTGAAGCTTAAACCAATTTGGAACCTTTGTTACCAACTCCTCACACCCTACTCGGTACAAGTAAAAATTCCTGAAATGTCTCTTTCCTTGATCCCCAGCTGGTAATAACTAGATCATAGATCAAGTCTTGGAGACATTGTCCCGTTTTGTACCCAGCCTTAAAACTTTTTCTTTCTTAACCGACGATACCAGCAATTCCTGCTTTACAGTGCTCTATCTGATTCAAGCTCAAACTTCTTTGGCTGCCTCAGTAATTCTTTCTATCGAGCTATTACCGTCTTCCATAATGCTTCTAATATCAAACCTATTCGTAGTCCAGTCATGAAGTGTACCCACTCCTTCTCCGTACCCATCTGAATTCCTACTCGTCAGCTTAGTTTCCATTCAGTTAGATTATTAGTTTCCAGGTGATATCCCTTACAATCCATGGTTACCCCTTAGAAAATTAACTTTCTCACTCTGACTCATGTTGAAGCTTCCATACAACGAGCTCTTTTGTTCTCACTACAAATCTATTGATTACTTGTATCCCAAATCCTCGGCTAGAAGTTTCTAATTCCTCCCCAATAAATACTACTTTCTTTAATCTTTCGCACTGTACCCTTAAGGCATACTTCCTATGTCTTAACCTTTCTTGAAAGATACTCAACACCGAACTCTTCCAGTTCGTTACGTAACCAAAAACATAAGCTATCCAACCCACTAGTCAATTCCGAGAAACTAGCCTCGAGCCTCGGATGTAACAAGGCATCCCAGTCTTCCTTCCCCTCACCATAAGGAAAACCATCCCAACATATCAAATTATCTCATGTAGAAACCGTGCCTTCCCTTGACATCCTTTCAGGTAACATCCTCTGCCTTAGGTGCATACCAAATAGCCTCACTGGTTCCTGTCACCAGTCTGACAACTACCTTTGCAATCAAAACCCCTTTTTCTATCACCAATTGGGTGTCATAGCACTGTCTAGAGTCCCTCTACCTCGATAATCGAGAATCTGTCCTTACTAAATTCTACCAATAGAAGTACTATCTTTTGCATCCCTTTCCCTGCAGCATTCATGCTCGATATCTCATTTCATAGATCTCAAGTCACATGGCTCTCTCTACTGCTCATATACCACCGAAGATCCAATACACTGGAGTGGCCTTGCCACCTTGGACCATTCCAAAATTTTAACCTTTACATGGGTCATCATTCCCAACTACCACCACTTGTATATGTTTCCTAAAATGAAGTATCCAACTTCTAATACTCATTAACACCTGTTATCATTGTCTTAACATCCCAAGTCAAGCTCATAGATTTATTAATCTCCGCAGCTCAGATTGTGTCCTTATAACTTCTTTTGTCAAATTCCCATCCATCATACCAATACCTCGGTCTAAATATCATCATTTGTTTTCAGCATCCTTCTGCCACAAGTACTTAGCACAATTCCTTAGTTATGACCTCCCACCTTTATATCACCAAAGATGGAACCAGCTTTGCCCATCCACTAAATAATTCTTAAGAAAACCCAAACTTTCCTCTCCAAACCAGAGGATAATGCCTTGTAGGCCTTCCATTTAATATCTTTTATCTGTCCGTATCCTTATGCCGAACCAACACCATTTACCCATATGCTAAGAAACAACTCTGCGACTTTCAGGATAGATGGAGGTTACCAACCCCAGTTATCATCTGTGATCCTCCTAAATTACAATGCCAGGTCTACTTAACCATCCTGGATGCGAACAATCTGAGTTCATCTGCCACTGCTGACTAAACTCCTCAACCCTGATGTTTACACTCTGAACCAAACCATATCCAGGTCCAAATAACCACAATATTCATATGCACATAGAACATAATAAGCATTAATTCATAATTCTATGCATTTAGCTATCCAATTTATTGCTACCATGTTCATTCACACTTTCTCATGCTTCCTACAAACCAATAGACAAGCATAACATATAAATTCAGCTTGGGCAATCACCTACAAGCAATCAAGATGCAATCCATCATTCCAATATTCATTCACATATAACAGCAATGCTAATCAGCACGCCTCCATCACCTCATGCAATAGTCAAGGGCCAGGCCCTATAGTTCTCATACTCCCTATAGTCATACATCATAATACATTCATGTTTTAATCAAAAGCTTATGCATATAGTCTCAAATATCCCATCATAGAACCCTGAGTCGAGCTTGTCTTCGGCGGCAAGTGTACATGTCCAGCCTATCTCCAGGAACCCTTAAACCTAGGACGCTCTGATACCAAGTTGTAACGCCCTGGATAAAGAAGACCATTACACTGTGTGTTTGAAGTGGTGCAAGACTTGCTAATCAAGTCTTTTAGATCATAATGTGTAACTAATGGCATAACAAGCTAGGTTAAAAATAATTTTGGTTATAAATGATTAAATTTTACTAAAATACATGTTTGATACATGGGATCCCAAAACAAGGTTTAAGTAACGTAAATATAAAATTCTTGTTAACAAATAAACAACCAAGCCACACTAATGGAAAAATACATAGTTTAGGTTCCCGTTCCTGTACAAATCCTAGACCATGGTGGCCGAGCAGCTGACAATGTACACCTCGCCCCCAGAGCTCTCCAACCCATGGCCAACTTGCCTTATCTGCACCATGTAGCACTCGTGAGCCGAAGCCCAGCAAGAAAACATAATATCATAACATAACGGTATTAACAGCTAACAGTTCACAGAGCATAGTCCAATAACCACAAAGTACTATTCAGTTCCATCGAGCCATAAAATTCACACAAGGTAACACACTGATCAATAACCACTAATCCAGCTCCAGATACTTATTAAGTCACAGACAATAATCCACAATAAACACATATCAAGCAATAACTAGGGATAATGCCCGCAGGGGTCACCCTCTGTTTAACTCACTACCTTTGGCTCGTTTAGGCCAACTCCAGTGACATGCCCACTGACTCCGGCCAGCTTAACCGAGCTCAGTGATTAATAAGCTGTCCTTGGATACCAGTGTCCGAGCCGCGCCATATGCGCAAGTGTGGATTTTGGCACCCTTAGGCCGTTACCACATGTCCCCATGGCATAATACCACCTTATGACAGTCATACGATTATAGGGAAGTCTTAGTCCCAACATATTCACATGGTTTATTATGATCACATAACAGTACACTCAAATATAGGGAACACTTAGTCCCATCCTATCCACACACACAGGTGTAGTTTTCTTACCTTGATTCCAAGTGCTTTAATTAGAAAGGACGACCCCCGAGCACGATCCATTCCCGAGCCCTAGTTTATTACCTAGTCACAACCAAGATAATGGATTCCATTAATATTCACATATAGGTTTTCGGGTACAAAACTAGCTTTCGGGAAAACAAATCCCACCAAGCACGGTGGGAAATCGATCCCGAGCACTTTAAGTATGATTCCCATGCTTTAAAACTCCAAATGTTCAAGTATACATCTAAGGGTTGCGGCCCTTGAAGCCTGGCCACGGCCCTGCGCCAAAACAGAACCTAAGCCCTTCCTGGAAGAAGACACGTGCCGCGGCCCTTTCCTTGGGCGCCGCGGCGCTTGCCCCTGGCCAAGCCTCCCTGACTCATCTTTAAGCTAGGGCTGCAGCACTCTAGAACTGAGCCGCGACCCTTCCCTTCGAACCCAGAATTTCCCCCATTTTTAACATCCGAAACCTCATCAAAACCCATTATAAATAATCCCATTAACACAACTCAATTATCCCAACACTCTAGTACGCTTCCAATCAGTAAAACCCATCAGAAATCTAGGCTAAAACCCCTCAACACCTCATTTAATTTATGAAACTCTCACACCTAATAACTTCAAAACCAGTCAGAAAATCTCAGAAATTCAAACATTAAAACCTTAATTCCAAACTCACCTTTGCTGCAGAATCAATCCCCTAAGTAAAACTGAGCTAACTCCCAAGCTCCAAGCCTCAATTCAACCCTTAAATGTCAAAATCCACAATCACTTCAAAACCCAGCATAATCACAGAATTTAACCACCATAAACACACTTATAGCTTACCTTTGTGTTGGTTCTATTCCTTGGATGATTCTTGAATTAAGCTCCAAAGATCCAGCCTCAATTTCCAGAAATTCCCTGCTTGTTTCCCTTTAGATTTCAGTGTTCCTTTGCCTTGTTTTTCCTTAAGAGAGAGAGAGTAGAGTATAGAGCTGAAAAGAGTCGGTTTATTTTCCTATAAGGGTTTCCTTAAGTTTATCTTATCTTCTAAGTTAATTCCCAAGGCTCGGGGTGCCGGAACCGTCCCCGAGGCCAAAACAGTAAAATTCCCCAATATTCCTGCCTAGACTTCCTAACCTCAAAATATCTCCATATATTTATTTTCATAACCGGATAGTCTAAATAACCACCTGATACCTATAATATCCCTGACTTATCCAAAGTCAACTATTAAGCCCCGTTGTGACTTTTCCCTCTACCTGCTCTCTAGGATCGCCTCGTGTCGATAGTTACAAATGCACACACCTGCACACGTATATATATTTATCAATCTACCCACATAATAATGTGGTCTCAACAATTTATCACACACATTCACATTTATGCCCTAACGGCCAAAATTATGATTAAGCCCTTCCCAGCCAAACAGGGCCCGCATTACTTATCCAATACCCATATTCATGCTTTCTACCATTAATTATCTTAACCTCCAATTATGCCCTCTCGCCACACTAAACAAGGCCCTTAAGCCTTGCTAGTAATTTTGGGTCGTTACAGATGGAATCCCATAATTGGTTATGACCAGGTAACCGCTAAAGGACCAAAAGGTTGATCGTTCTCAAGGGTCGTTCTTTTATTCATTCTTGCTTGAACCAGAGGTAAGAAAACTGCACCCCAAATGTGACATGCATGGTTGTTTATGAAGCATGTTGGTTGTATAAATGTGGACATGAATTAATTATGGAATACTTAGCAAATGTTGCTCACTTGTGCATGGTAGTGACTCAATAGTCAGATTTGGCAAAGGTGCTAGTATCAACTGTGAAGTTGTGACTCATTAGTTAGGTTCGGCAATGGTACTGGGCACTGGTCACATTGCGCTGACTCATTAGTCAGGGCAGCCTTAGCGTGTTCAACGCAAGCCAATAAATATTAGATCTAATCGACTTTCTGCATTGAATGACTCAAAGAGCATTAATGCCGGACCGACCTTAAGTTCGATGAATATTATAAACACTTGAAGGCTAGTGGCTTACCTAGCAGCCACTCTTCCATTTGAATTAGTGACCTACTTGTCAGTCACTCAGTATGGTTTACCAGAACCTCAAGTGATATTCACTCATCTGTTTGAAAGCTGTGAGCTCTGTGTGATTATAATGATAACCATTTCATGATGTTTACATATAATGCTATGTTTTCTTGCTGGGCTTTGGCTCATGGGTGCTATGTGGTGCAGGTAAAGGGAAAGAAAAGCTCACCCATCCTTGAGTGGAGAGCTTAGGTGGTGATGTGTACATATGCGGCTGCTTGACCACCACGGCCAAAGAGTTCTCAAAGGAACTAGGGGGTTTACCCTATTTTTGTCGCTTAGGTCGGCGGGGTTTGAAATTTTGGAACAGTAATGACCTTTTTGAGTTGTAAATAACTTGTAAATGTTCTTGTGGGCCCACGAACAATTTTATGTATTAAATAAAATATATCATTTCCTTTTTACTGGTTTTCACCTTAACCTGTTAATAACACTTAGAACACGTTTTTAACCAAAGGACTCAGGCAATGAGTCAAATTTCTGGTTCACCGTTCACCGTAACTGTTCTGGGGTAACCAGGGCGTTACAAAACACCATTCCAGAAGTAGACTTCCTGTCATCGACATCAGTCTAAAAATCTGAATTGGTGTAGCCTACAAGGTTTAGAACACCACCCTTGTAGACTAACATATAATCCCTAGTTCGCCTTAAATAATTCAGGATATGCTTAACTACTATCCAATGTTCCGGTCCTGGGTTTGACGAATACCTGCTCACTACTCCCACTGCATAGCAGGTATCTAGTCTAGTACACAACATAGCATACATCAGACTTCCAACTATAGATACGTAAGGAACTTTTCTCATTGCATCTTCCTCTTCAGGAGTCTAGGGAGACTGCTTCTTTGAAAGATGAATTCCATGGGCGGATGGTAGATGCCTTTTCTTAGAATTTATCATTGAGAAACGATCAAGCACTTTATCAATGTAAGCTGCTTCAGATAGAGCTAAGAGTCTATTCTTTCTATCCCTGATAATATGGATACCTAGAACATAACTTGCTTCACCCAAATCCTTCATCTCGAATTGAGTGCTCAGCCAATTGTTCACATCTGACAATTTCTTAACATTGTTTCCAATGAGTAAGATATCATCTACATAAAGAACCACGAATACCACTATTTGATTTGCCAATAGTTGGTAAACACAAGGCTCATCAATATTTTGTTCAAAGCCATAGGTTTTGATTATTTCATCAAACCTAAGGTTCCAGGAACGAGAAGCTTTCTTAAGTCCAAAAATAGACCAATTCAACTTGTAAAATTTTCTTTCTTGTCCAGCTACTTTAAATCCTTCTGGCTGATCCATATAAATGACTTCATCAAGCTTTCCATTAAGAAAAATTGTCTTGACATACATTTTCAAATCTCCTAGTCGAGAGTGGCTGCAATGGATACGAGGAAACAAATGGACTTGAGCATGGCTACCGGAATAAAAGTTTCCTCATAGTCCACACCTTCTCTTTGGGTATAACCCTTTGCCACTAATTGAGCTTTATAAGTCTCGATATTTCCATCAACGCCTCATTTCTTCTTGTAGATCCACTTGCACCCAATGGCCCTAAAGTCACTAGGTGCTTCCACAAGATCCCAGACGGAATTTTAGTACATGGACTCCATTTCCTGTTTCATGGCTTTGAGCCATAGTTCCTTTTCAGGGCTAGCCATTGCCTGTTTGAAAGACAACAAATCATCATCACTAGTGTCACCAACAACCATATTGGTTTCACCATCCAAACCATAACGAATTGGGATCCTAGAAACCCTCCCACTACGACGAGGCTTTGTGACTGTTTGCTCAGGAACAGTGGTGCTTTCTTCATTTAAATTTATTAACGTCGGTTGGACATGAAGAGTGGGAATTTCATCAAAAACTCGTGTTGATGACGATGGAACATTGGTTGGAGTCAATTCTTCAACCATCTCCTCTAAAAATACCTTGCTGCGTGGTTTGAAGTTTTGGACATAGTCATTTTCCAGAAAAGTAGCAGTCGTAGAAGTAAACACTTTCTTTTATGAATGACTATAGAAAAGTCCACCCTGAATACCTTTAGGATAGCCAACAAACATGTAAACTTCAGTTTGCAGTTCTAGCTTTCCCTCCTTTCTCCTCAGGACGTGGGCGGGACACCCCCAGATTCTATAATGGCGTAAAATAGGTTCATGACCATTCCAGCGTTCTAAAGGTGTTTTGGGGATTGATTTTGATGGCACAACATTGAGAATGTCATTTGCGGTTTCAATTGCATGTCCCCAGAATGAAGTTGGTAGAGTTGAGTAACTAAGCATGCATCTAACCATTTCCAATAAAGTTCTATTATGGTGTTTCGCTACACCATTTTGTTGCGGAGTACTCGGGGCAGTAAGTTGTGATAAAATCCCAAGTTCAGCTAAATGATATTGGAACTGCATATCCAAATATTCGCCACCCATATCAGATCGCAAGATCTTGAACGTTTTACCTAATTGGTTCTGAGACATAGCTAAGAATTTCTGAAACTTTGAAAATATTTTTGATTTTCTATGCATTAGATAAAGACATGTGTATCTAGATTAATCGTCAATGAACGTGATGAAATACTGAAAACCACCCATGGCTTGTACATTCAAAGGTCCACAAACATCAGAATGAACAAGTGCAAGTGGTTCCTTGGCCCTATCACCCTTTGTAGAGAATGGACGCTTGCTCAGTTTGCCTTCTAGACAAGATTCACAGACAGGTAATTCACCTAAGGTGAGTTCCCTCAAAGTCTCGTCCTTTGTAAGTCTTTGAATTCTATCATAGCAATTGTGACCTAGTCTTAAATGCCATAAATACGTCATGTTATCGTTATTGGTATTTTGACGTTTATTGGTCCTAGGTTTAGATACTTTGAATAACTCATTGTTAAGAGCGAGGGGTTCGTTAGGTCGCAGAATATAAAGCCCATTTTCCAAACATGCAATACACAATTGTGATCCATTGAAAGAAATAGATATATTCGAACTTGTGAAAGTCATAACAAATTTTTCTAATTGCAACATGGAAACTGAAATTAAATTTCTACTAAAATTTGAAATAAAAAATACATCATTTAAAATTAATAATATATTTCCAAACTTTAGATGAGCTCTTCCTCTAGCTTGGACCACAATGAACGGTCCAACGAACACTCCATTCCCAACTCTAAGCTTTAAGCCGCCTTCGTCCACTTCCTCCCATGATTCAAGAAGTTGTAAAGAGTTACAGACATGGTTAGTAGATCCAGAATCAACAATCCAAACAGATTTATCATTCTCTAAAACACATGTTTCTAAGATATATGAACTATAATCATTACCTTTGTTTTTAGCTGCTAGAAACTTGGGACAATCCAGTTTCCAATGCTCCTTCTCTTTGCAGTGAAAACATTTACCTTTACCTTTCTTGTTTTTCTTGTTCTTCCCCTTAGGTGCCTGTGCATTTTTTTGTGCACTCGTCTTTACAGCCTTGGGGTTGTTGTTTTGTCCACCTTTCCTCTTGTTTCCAGCTTTCAACGACGAAGCTTGGTTAGCTTCAGCCTTAGCTAGATCAGCAGCAGTAGCAGTAGTTTTCTTCTTTTCTCCTCCCTTACTTGGTCCACCCATGATAGACTCAAAAGTCTGAAGCTCGTTCATGAGCTGCGTCAGACCATAGTTGAGTTTATTCAATACATAGTTGGTGGTGAACGGCACAAAATCTGAAGAGAGACTGTTGAGGATCAAGCCGGCTTGAGTTTCCTCATCTATTGTTGCTCCATGTAGTTTAGCTTCTTGAAAGTTGTTTGTCATTTTGATCAGATGATCGCGAACTTGTTGAGACGGTGCCATCCGAGCATTGGCATATTTCTTGGTGGCGTCAAAATGAGACTGCGCTGATTTGGCACCAAACATATCTTGGAGCTGATCCATGATTTCGTAGGCCGTCTCGACATTCTCCATCTTTGTCTTGAGAGTATCCACCATACTAGTCAACAGGTAGTACCGCGCCTTGTTGTTAGCCGCCTGCCAACGCTCATATTTATCCCTGACAGACTTGGTAGCTCCTTCCACTGGAACATCCGAGGATTCCTCAATCATGACGAACTTGGAGTTTTCACCAATCAACACAATGTTGATGTTTGGCTTCCATTTAAGGAAGTTTTCTCCATCGAAAGCTGAGAAAAGATGGGAGTAGACACAACCATACTTAAAACTACAAATTATCAATAAAATAAAATTCAATCACATTCGCTCAATAAAAATCCTATTCACACAAATTTCAAGAAATAGCAAAACATATACCCAAAATATGTAAGATATGAGAAAAAATATCAAAAAACTATCATATCTCTATTTCTTTAGGTTTTTAAATAAACAATGATATCATTGTCCCGATTGACGAGAGTAAAAAATACCACTAGTTAAATAAAGTTGCAAACTTATTTAATAATTGACACCATTATTAACAACCTACTATTCGATCAAAATAAGAATCACAAAATCTCTTATTTTATGAGCTAGATCCACGGTTTCGATAATCAATAGATTTAGTCCTAGTTGTCACCGCAGGGGTGAGTCTAGTAGAATTTGACCTATAATTATCTATCTTTAGAAATCTAACATTATCAAAATAACTAATGAACACCTTACGTAGGGGGACAAATCAAAGCGTCTCGAGGCCCCATTAAGCTATTGACCTTGTTAAACCAACGGTGGAGATCGAATATAATTCTTAAAATAAGCTCATTATAAAAAATAATATTTTTATTATTAATTTTCAAAAATTAATGACTATGGTTCTCCCAAAAATTATAAGATTAGAATTTTAAAACCAAAGTCCTATAATTTTCTATTAATTCTAAAGTATCACATTGAAACAAATTCAATTAAATTAGAATTAATTTGTTGCTAATCAATATTTAGGTTTAACTATTATAATGAACCTATAGAATTAAGTCCAACTCAGGGAAATGAGCCTTAACAATTGAGCTTGCATGGAGGAGGGTTGGGTCCAGTATATCGTTCCCACTATTAAGGCCCCCATACTTCCATACAAGGTCCAAAAGACAGGAATTTAAACCTTCGTTTTATTAATTGTTATTATTCATTAGGCCCACTATAGTCTTTCAAAGCAAATGGACCTTCACAAGTGGAACCACCCACAAGAGAGGAATTTGAACTTTACATTTTCTAATGGGACCAAATAAAACCTATCAGTTTATGAATATTTTATTTTGCAAAATCCATATATAAAGCAAACATATGGGCCACTATATGCATCTAAGCCCAATTGCAAAAATACCACATATAGTGTAAACAGACATGTTATAATTGGATGGGCCTAATCATGTTACTATATGAGCAAGTCTATGAATTTTATGCAAAAATACAACAATTTATTTCATTTGCAAAAATGCCACAATTAATTTTCTAGAATTTATTAAAAAAATTGAATTAATAAAATCTTTACAAAAAATAAGTCAATTTAAATTAAATTTATCAACAATTAACAATAGTTAATTTACATTTCATTTATCAACCATCAACTTGGTTTAGGTTAATTTGACAAAAAATATTAATTTAATTTAAATAGGATTTATCAACAATTAACCATAGTTAATTTAAATCTCATTAAAAAAATATTTTATTAATTGGTTGAAAAAATTATATTTTTCAAAATTTACCCAATTTTAAATTTTAAAATGAATATCTTAATTGTTTTTCAAAAAATATTTTGTGTTGTTACAACTATAAACAAATATTTTAACCATTTAAAAAAATAAAATATTAATAGTTATAACAATCCAAAAATATCTCTAAACAGTTAAACAAATTAAAATATCCATAAAAATATCTAACTAACAAATTTTATATTTCAAATAATTTAAATATTAAAAACTATAGAATAAACAGACATTAATATTTCCAAAAAAAGATTTAATAAGAATAAAAAGTATTTAAAATAAAATATCTTTAATAGCTGATATTTTAATTATAATATATATTTTTTTGTTTTATCAGAAAGAAAATATATTGCACCAAAACAGATTACAAACCACAGTTCTAGAAACTAAGACTCAACAAATAGCATTACAAATGATGAATATAATCAACCAATCTCAACTCATCAGCTTTCAGCTTTGATCTAACTAAACCAAACAACCTGGCTTTAAGACCCATAAGAATCAGAGAGTCCACTTTCAAAACAGAAAAAGAATAAGAAGAAAAAACACAACAATTTTTGTTAATCCAAATATAATAAACAGCAGCTGCAAGGACAACAACAACAATCCTTTGGTGAAGCCCCCTAGGTCTCCCTTCCATCCAATTCAGCCAGCCTGAATACTGAGAAGGCCAAATCGCTTGACCCAGCCAAGATTGAATCTGGTGCAACACATGCTGGGAGAAGGCACAATCAAAGAAAAGATGGGCATGAGACTCAACTTCCATATCACAAACAGGGCATAAACTAGTCTTAATCTGTACATGACATTTAATCAAGTTATCCCTTGTAAGAAGATGGACTAAAACCGCTTGCCATATAATAAATCTGTGTTTTGGAATAGACAGCTTACACTAGACCACTTTAGCATAATGAACCTTATCCTTTTGAACCAACTGATTATATAAGCAAGAAGGGTTTAATTTTCCTTTGTTAACTAAAGCCAATAAAGAATCATAAGAGAAAGCATCTCTCAGCTTAATAATCTTCCTCCAATACCAGCTCACATCAGGTTTAAGGCTGTAGGCCCAGAAATTTTTCCCTTTGAGATAGATGGCTGCTACCCATTTGACCCATAAGGAGTCCTGCTTAGTTGAAACTGCCCATATGTACTTGGCCATCAATATTACATTCCATTTAGACCCTTCTTTAAAACCAATACCCACCAATCTCTTAGGTAAACACACCTGCTCCCAGGATGACAGATGCACCTTACTCCGGTTGCCCTTTGCTCCCTGAAGGAAGTTCCTGCATAATCTATCAATCTCCTGAATAATTCTAGGAGGAAGCAAAAAAATACTCATCCAATAAGTCCTAATACCCAGCAAAACTGATTGAATAAGCTGAGATATTCCAGCAAAAGAAAGGTGCCTAGTAGACCATGTATGTAATCGACTTTGAATTTTTTTAAGAATTAGACCACAATCCTCAACCTTCCATTTAGTAGGTCTAAGAAACAGACCCAGATATTTTAGAGGGACAGAACCCTCCTCAATCTTTAAGCACTCCATGATTCTCCTCTTTTCATCATAATGAACAACACCAAAATAGATGTGAGACTTAGATAAGTTCACTGTGAGACAAGAATCCTGACTGAATTTGTTAAAACCAGTGTAAAGTATTTGAACCGACTTAAAGGAACCCTTGCAAAAAAGAATGAGATCATCTGCAAAGCAAAGGTTGACAAGATTCAGCTTTTTACAGAGTGGGTGGAATCTGAAGTCCTTGTGTTGAGCAGCTTGAACAAGAAATATAGTAAGATACTCCATAATCAATACAAATAGAAGATGAGAAATGGGGTCACCTTGATGCAGACCTTTCATTCCACTGAATCCCCCATGTAATCTGCCATTCAGTAATAAAGAATATGAAGCCCCTTTCAAACAAACCATGATCCATTGGATAAATCGACTAGGGAAACAATAAGCCTTCAATAGATCCTCCAAGAAATACCAATCAATGGAATCATAAGCCTTGCTTAGATCCATCTTTATTAAGCATCTAGTTGAAATATTATTCCTAGAATAGCCTTTGAGGAGATCTTGGAGAATGAAGATTTTATGAGCCAAAGATCTATTTTTAATGAAAGCTTCCTGGTTCTGATGAGTAAGCAAAGGAAGAACAATGGCTATTCTCATACAAAGCATCTTCAAAATACATTTGTATAGAGTGTTACAACGTGCTATCGGTCTACAATCTGCTGCTGTAGAAGGATTGTCAGTTTTAGGAATAAGGGTAATAATTGATCTGTTAATAGCTGTTGGTAATCGATTAGTTTCAAAAAAATTCAAAACAACAGTAGAAATCTCATCCCCCAAATCTCTCCACATGTATTTGAAAAAACCCGAACCAAACCCATCAAGACCAGGACTTTTTATAGAATGAATACTAAACATGGCCAGTTTAACATCCCTCTTCGAAAAAGGCTTAATTAAACTGAGTTGCTGGTCTAAATTCATAATAGAGCCAAACTTAAGACAATCTTGCTGAATCCTAGAAATAGTTGAACTAGGACTACCCATAAACCCCTTAAAATGATTAACCACATCATCATAACAATCAACAATCTTACCATGCTCATCCAAGTAGATTGTAATCCTATTACAAGCTGACCGCTGCTTTAGACTAGCATGAAAGTAGGACGTATTGTCATCGCCAAATATCAGCCAAGTGATCTTGCTCCTTTGCCTAATAAAAATTTCATACATTTTGGATAGACGGGTAAATTCTAAACACGCTTCATGTTCTGCTTGCTGAAATCCTGTAGAGTGAGAATCCTGCTGAAACATAAATTGAGCATGTTGAAACTTTTCCTTGGCAGTTAAGTAGTGAACTGTGACATCACCAATTTTCCGATTATTAAACTTAGCCAAAACTCCCTTCAATCAGTTCAGTTTCTGAAAAATTTCTAGAAGATCAGTTTGAAAAACCTTCATAGACCAGCATTTAAGAATAATGTCTCTAAACTCCTCATGTTTAGACCACATATTAATCCTCATTTGACTAATAACTGTCATGATGATTGAATAACAATGGTCCGAAAGAATATTCCAATTAAACCGAGCCTCTGAGTTTGGGAAAGCATCAACCCAAGCTTCATTACTAAGAGCCCTATCCAATTTAGAGAAGATACGGGACCCTTCCATCTGCTTCTTAGACCAAGTATAATGAGCACCAATCTTACGAATTTCAGTCATCAAACAACTAGCCATCCAATTACGAGCATCTTCCATTTCCAGATCTGTTATAGGCCTACCTCCAACTCTGTCATCAAAATCAAACATTGCATTAAAATCTCTAGCTACTAACCAAGGCTGGGCAGGAAACAGGGGTAAACACATAGCCTGCCAAAGTCTCTTCCTCTCCTCAATCATGTTTCTGCCATATATCACTGTCAAGCAGAAATCCTTAGAAATCCCCATGATCTTCACACAACAATGAATGAACTGATCCTCAGTCCCAAGAACTGCCACTTTAACTATATCACTTCTCCAAACCAGTAAAATTTGTCCTTCTACCACTGGAACTGAATAGAACTCCCAACCCTTGAAAACTGATGTCATCATTTCCTCAAACTTAGAACCCCTACGTTTCGACTCAAGAAACGCCCCTAGTCCAATTTTATTGACCCTGCAAAAATCATATAGATATTTTTGCTTATTCCTCTAATTTAGGCCTCTAACATTCCAGTACAGCAGATTTCCTCCTTCCATTAGAATTTTTTTTAACAATCTTTCCCTGTTTTGAAACCTCCAATTGACATTCTTGTAACACACTATATTGGTTATTCTTACTAGGTTGAGACTCCACATTTACATTTTTAGCTCCAATCACTCTCTTGGTCGTAGTCCAAACCAGTTCTTGGTCTTTTATTGTAACGTCCTACGTTTTCGGGTACCTTTAAACGACTCGGGTCGGGATTTTTCCCCCGGGTTAAGAATATTATTTTAAATAATATTATATTTTGTTTGTAAGTATTCCATGAGTTATTGCTAGCCAAAATATGAATTTTGTGATTTTAAAAGTCAAGATAAGACTTTCGGTCCTGGACCGACACAAAAACCCTGATCGGGTAAAAATCTCGGAAAATAAAATGAAAAATCATGGAAATTATATTTTGGGCATAAAATACATTCATAAAAGTTAAAGTTTGGTCAAAAATAATAAACCTAAAATAAAATGGAAATTTTAAGGAATTTTGTGTTAAATGCCTAATTTTGCCGAAATGGGGAATTTTATTCCATGAATGGACCTTAGGTTAAATTTTATTATGTGATTAATTAAATTAAATGTGAGAGACATTTAATTTTATTAATTAATGTTAAGTTTGGTGGTTAAAACTTAATAAGAGTGAAAAAGGTGTCAAAAGCCAATTTGGACTTTTCTTCTTATGAAACATTTATTAACCTTTATAAAAAAAAAATGAAATGATCACATATATATAGCAATGGGTGGCCGGCCATGTGATGTTTTGAAATATCATTTATTAACTAATTGAGTTTAAATCCCATTTATTTAAAGGTTTGGGATATTGTCAAGTAGGCAAGTGGGAGTAAAACACTTGAGTGTTTTTAGGATAAATTAGATAGTATAAACTCTTCTAACCTCCCCCTAAGAACCGACCACTCACTTTCACTCTCTCACTATCATCTTTTATATTTTACTCTCTCAAGTTGTCTCTCAATATTCAACCTCAACAACACCAAGGAAACTTGGAGGCTAAGTCTTGGTCTAGGAAGTATTTTCCCTAAGGTAAAGTTTCACTAATCTAGGCTTTTGTAAAGTTTTAAGCATAGAGTTTCAAATAGCTAATTAACTATGTTGCTGGGGGAAATTGGTTAGGGTTTTTGAAAGGTTTTGAAGGAGTCAAAGCTAATAGGAAGGTCCAAACCTTAAGCAAGAACACCAAAAAGGAAAAAAGTTTACTTTTGATGATTTTGTTGTAGGGTTTTTAGTTTTAATCATTATTTTGTATATTTAATGCTTAAAGTTTCTTGTTGGTGATGTAATAAGGTTTTGGTAGTTGTTTAATAATTTTTATGATGCATGTATATTGATTATTGAAAATGGGAACCAAAACCCCCAAGGGTTTTGTAGGATACCCTAAAACAAAACATGTTTTGAGCTGTGATTTCCAAGGGGTCAAGCAGCCACTGTATATTTTTTTTGTAACATTAAATTGTACTGTGATGTTTTTGAGATTGATTACATAAAATTGAGCTTTTGAAACACTAAAAAATGTTTAGAAATGAGTAAGTTATGCTATTTCAAAGTTTAGGTAAAAAAACTATTTTTTCGTATTCTTATTTTCGGAACCAAGTTTGGACAGCCACTGTATAGGGCAAATGAACCCTTTTTTTTCTAAAATTTTGTGGACATATTTCTGGCATAACCTATTATTCCACTGTAAAATTTGGTAGAAAAATATTGAACGGTTTGAAAGTTATTAACTGTCAAAGTTTGGAAAAAATAAGGACTTGAAAATAAGGTCATTTTTACCTCATTGTTGGAAAATGATTTCACCAATAAAAAATGCTCATTTTGACCTAATATTTTACAAAGACCTAAATGGCATAACAAAAATGGAATTGGGAAATTTTGGTAACAATTGGGTAAGTAAATTTCAAGTTATGAACTAACGAAGTATGTAGTTAAAAATGAGAAAAATAGGCTTTTCACACTTAGTGTAAAAATGAGATTTTGGAACATAAGGTAAAAAATAAAATTTTGCTTATTTCAAGATATAAATTGGTAAGTCTTGAAATCATATTTTCACTAAAATTACCCCTTTGAGTTTAAATGAATTATTTTTATTAAAGAGTTTTTATTCTTTCTAAAAATAAGAGATTTAATTTATTAATAGTTAATAAATTAAAAGAGGGTTTAAAACCCTATATTTTGAGAAAATAATTAAATGTATTAATTTTCTAGTAAGTAAAATTGATTAATTGATTTTGGAAAATTAATTAGTCAAGATGGGAAATTTTTAACGGTTTTCCTAATTAAGACAAATTAGGCAATTTTCTTAAAACGGTTTTTAGATATTAAAACCTTAAGAAAAAAAAAAGGAAAATTTAAGAGTATATTTTCTTTAAAAATAATTAAGGAATTTATTAGTATTTTCTAGATATAATACCAGCTAAAATCTTACATATTTTAACCGACTAGTCGAAAGTGCGGGTTAATAGCGATATCTTGAAAGAATAAGATTTTTAGCAGATTGTGGGAAAATACCATTGTGATACCCGAGCCTAGGTATCGAGACCTTAGGATATGCCTTCCCGAGACTTAGGGTTTAGTCTCGAATATTTTGTATGACTTTCCTTAATAGATTTAAAACCAAATAAGGATTATAAATCCTTACAAATGACTTTTATTAAAATGACCAAACTGCCCAAAATAATAATAATGAATTATGAGTGCCATAATTAATCCGAGTATACTGTATGGATAACTACAGTATTGGCTAAGCGTAACTGGACTGAACGTTGGAGGGTGAAAACCTGCTGAGCGCTAAGGACTCCAAGTAAGTCAACTTATATTGTATGGCTGCAACATGAAATGATTATTGTCTTGTATGTTAGTATAGGGATACATGCACATATATAGACTATCATAGAAAGTTGCTTAGAGACGTTAGTCTAGTGAGTGTTGATTTAGAAAATATGAACGGTAGATGTCTGTCATATCCTAGACGGTTGATCCCCGTCACACTACTTGATTTTATTTATGTTCGGTTCATTACCGCGACGAGTGGCCATGAGATGAGGACAAGCTGGTTAAACCTAGGGGCACCAGAATAAATGGGACCTAGGGGCCCTCATGCTTACTTAATCATTGGACGGTTAGAATCCGAGCAAGTGCTCTGATAAGTTATTCCCGAATAGCAGCCGTGAATATTGGCCATTCAGTGAGAGTGCCTAGAGATACTAGGGGTTGCCTAGATTGAGTGAGGCTGAACACCCTAGGGGCAACTGCTCACCAGCACAACTGATTAATATAGAAGTCTCTATAAAACCATGTAAATTGGATTACACTCTTGGATAAGTAGCGATGCCCTAGGTAACACGATAGTTACCCTTGATGAGAATATTTATTGCCTAGATCTTAGTGTGGAGACTCGGTTCTCTTTTACAGATTAGCAATTATGTTGGAGGGCGCGTTACGCCTGAATTGTTGGAAATTGTCGAGCGTTGGTCTCGAATTATATGGTGATATAATATATGTGCTTGCTCTGGGATTTTCTGAGTATAGGGATATAATTGTTGATAAGATATAGTTGTGATATAATATATCTGCTTGTTCTGGGATTTTCTGAGTGCAGGGATATAATTGTTGATAAGATATAGTTGTGATATAATATATCTGCTTGTTCTGGGATTTTTCTGAGTGCAGGATTTTTATCTAGTTATGAATTAATTTATCCTTGGTTATCAGGCATGACCATAAGTTTGCCAGGATGCTTTAGCGTTCTTGAAATTGATTATGTAGGGTCCGGAACCCTAATTCTCTACATGCTTTGTCTGAAAGTTGATCTTACTAAGCATTTTCGCTTACCTAGTTGTTTCATGTTGTAGGTAAGGGCAAGGGCAAGACAGAGCAGTGAGCGCTGGAGTCTTCCTTGAAAATGTACATGTGGATCGACCTTTTGGGAAGCCGTTTTATTTTTGGAAATGTTGTGTAATTTTCCTACACTAGGCTTACTCTACTCTTTATAAAACATGTTTGTAACTAAATGTTAAGTATGGCCATACGACTTTTTAAAAAGTTTTTTTTTCTATGGGTTTTTGAGACATTTTGTTAAATGAAAACATTTATATTTCCGCATTATCGAGTCTTGAAAATCCGGGTCGTTACATCTATAATGCTACGAGTCTCCTTCACAAGATCAGAAGATGCCTCCAAAACAATCTCAGTTTCAATGGGAATTGTAGTCAAATTATCTGAACCTGGATCTAAGTCCTTTTGTTTAGGCTCACCCAGCTCCTCTACTACATCTATTTGATCCATCTTTGGTTTCCAAACTGTTTTCTGCTCCCTCCTACAACTTGCAGAAACATGCCCTAGGATTTTACAAGTCACACACTTAGTAGGCAACCATTCAAACTCAATAGCCTGTTCTACCAATTGTCCTCGTTCATTCAGAAAGTTAATACTGGAAGGAAGTTTCTCAGATATTTCCACATCCACTAGCACTCTTGCAAACTTCACCATGGATCTCTCTTTAGTTATCTTATTAATCATCATGGATCTACCAATGGTACTCACTAGAGCACCCAAACATTTAGTACCCCAATATTGTAACCCCAAATCATGTAATCTAACCCAAACAAGAATCGATTTCACTAACCTCAGAGTATCAATATCAGTCGACCAAGGCCTCAAAATGACAGGTTTCCTAAAAAAATGAACCACACCAGATTCCAAGACCAAGTCCCTCATAGCTGTATCCCAAAATTTGACAATTGTAAACCCTGCATTAATCCTAGCCACCCTTTCAATGCCGAGTTTGCCCCACATTCTTTGAATGAACCCTTCAAAAAAAGTAATCGGAGGGTTAGCACCTAGCACAATATAGACCATAGCCGTATTCTAAAAGGACGCCTGCATCTCAATCTCCTCTAGATCCAACTGCACTATCAATTTCCCATCCCTGACCAAAGGCTCCTCATAGGTCAATTTAGCCCCACCCTCTTGGGTGAATGTATCATGAAACTGAGCCCATTTTTCTTTGGCCAGATCTTGAAATGTCGAATTGTCTCCATCCTCCGCCAGAGAGGTATTGCCCAAATTAAACCCCTCACCGTGTGCCTCAATGTTAGCAGACCCATGACCATCTCCTTCGTATGTCTCAGGAAAATCAGCAACTGTATCCGCATAAACTTCCTCCACCAATTGCTCAGCTTCTAGAGTCTTGGTTTGACTATCTTCAGTACTCAGTCCCGTAGGAGAATCGATCACAACCTCAGAAGATTTAGATACAGGCTTCTGAATCCCTTTCTTACGTCTCGCCATGGAGAAGAAGAGAGAAATTCTCACGCCCCCTTATTGTATTGTATTTTCATTTTTTTAATTAATTATAATATTTTAATATATTAGAAGATTTATAATTAAGTTGTTAGCTTATTTTTAAATTTGAATTTGAATATTTGTAGAAAATATCTAATTATTTAAATCTCAAACAACAAAAATATCTTATTTTTAAAAAAAAACTTTTTTAAATGATAAAATAAATATGATATTTTTGGTTTTGTTATAAATAATCAATTTCATATTTTAATTTCTTCACAAAAAATAAATTTTTTTTGGATGAACACCACCCGTCATACACTTGACGAGTACTGTTCACCATTTGATGGTCTGTAGGGAGACGCGCCTGGTGCGTGCGCGCAGAGGGGCTGGCAACCGAGGGACGATTGCATGCGCTACCAGGTGATGTGCGCATGCACGCACGCGCGACTGGCAGCTAGAGAAAAAATTTTCTGAAACTTTTTTTGTACAATTTTTCAAACCAAAACCATTTTCTAATTAATTTTTACCATGTTTTACACAAAAATAAAACATATATAAAAATTAATGACATAGAAAACACAACAAAATAACCTAAAACTGCTAATAATCACATAAAATTCAATATGCTTCATAAAAACATGAAATCCAACCAATTACTCAAAAGATCAAATAATTCAATTTATAACATGTTCATGCATGAAAATAAAGATTACCAAAGGCTCTGAGGCCAGTTGTTTATTTTCATATAGATCTTATATTAAACAAATTAATATAAAATAACCTAGAACATATTTCCAAAGTTGAATTCAAACAGAAATAATGATAAGAACACTTACATTATACACAGTGGAATGAATGAGTCATTCCTTCAGTTTCTCTAACCTTTGTATCCTTTCTGTTGTAGAGTATTACCAAGAAACTGAACCGTTCTTCAATTTTCTTCACAGCCTTCCAAAGTATCCTTAGAATCACCTACACTAGGGTGGGCAATTCTCAACACATGAAATAGATACAGAGAGAATAAGATAAAAGAATAATGAAGCTTAGAAAATGACTTATGTTTGTAGAGAGAATCTAAAACCTACTAGATCTTCTGATCTTCTAAGAAAAAAGTGTGTTTTTAACTCTGACTTAGCACTCATTTTATAGATTCAATTAAGCCATTTGATTTAATTGAAAAATTAATAAAATAATAGATAATATCAGCCCTAGGTCAAAATTATCATGGGCTTTAGGCCTGTGAAATTTCCCATTTAATTGCAAGCTCGTTGGACTTAAAATCAAGCCCTGTATTATTTTCTATTAATTAATTAATTAAATAATTATTCAAATCCTTTATCAAATTAATTACTTATAATTTGATCCTTGATTTAAAATTATTTATTCATTTAGATACCAATTTATCTTAATTTATAAATCTGCCTTAATTTCTCTTTCCTTCTCTAAATTACATAACTCTATCAAACTATCCAAAATTGACCTGGTCAACTTTAATAATTCTAATTGATAAATAAATCAATTAATTGAGACTATCTAGATGATTTTATCCAATGTACGGTGGGGACCATGGGCCTATGAATTCAAGCTCCAATAAATTATCATAAATTTAAAAAATAAATTTATTAACTTATTAATTATTCGTGACTCCACTAAAGACTCGGAATTGTACTCTTGAATTCATAGAATGTTCTATAAGCAATATAGATACATTATTAATTATCTATTGTTACAACCATAATTGTCACTCAATCCTCTATAGACGGTCTACAATGAGATGAAACTAAAATACTGTTTTACCCCTCATTGTATTTTATCCTTAAAACACTTAGTTCCTTGTAAATGATATTTCAGTAAACTAATATTAATTATTGAAATGAGATCTCTATCATTTAGCACCTTGAACCAAACTAAAAGGAAATCATTGTTTCACTTCTTCATCAGAAGCTATAGAAGTTCATATCTATGATTAACACTCCCACTCAATTATACTACTGAGTTCCCAAGATGTATGTATGGGCTAGTTTGTAGGGTAAGTTGGTAACAAACAAGTCAAAGAACTCAAATAATACAATCAATTAGAATACTAACCACTTAGAATTGAGATTGAATTGACCTATGGTCAACTATATGATATGAATAGAATATATGATAACAGTATGTTTACTTATCCTATAAACTTTCAATATTGGTCTAGTTCGATGTAACAAATACATCCGATCTTATCTACTTTGCTAATGTTCTGAAAGGAACACAATATTGCGATGTGTAAGTAGATGATATCATATTGGCAAGTCAGTGTAAATGATGTGCACTGACTAATCTTAGGACTAACTTATGTTTTAACATATAATCATATTTATATTCCACTGTGATTACATCACTATAAATACGATTAGCTAAATGTTAGGGATTTAATAGCAAAGAGCCAGAAAGTCCTGTCTTCTATTTCTGATGAAGGAAGTTCGGTTGACGAAAGGATGATCTTGAGAAAAGTGTTGGTTGAATGTCCCAAGCATGAACGAGGAGTTGGTCGCACATTAAAAGGGAGAAAGGTCTCCAGCAATCAATCTCAAGCTCAGGCACAGTCGTCATCATACCCTCAGCCTCCTCAATCCAATTACAATAATAACATTATGGGACATGCGATGGCTAACTTGCTAAGACAATACAAAGCAGACATTGAGTTCCTTTTCTCAATGCCTTCCTCCTATATCCTGCCCACCACCTCAAACAATGAGATCGGATGAAGTAACTCAATGGTAGGAAATGTATGCAGCTGCACCTTCACAAGCTCCACCACCGCCTCCACATATGTTCAGAGATGACACGCCTACACATGTTCCCTCGCCAATCCTGCCTCAATCTACATTTAGAAATGACGTGTCTTTGTCAGCACCTCCGCCACGTTCTCCACCGCCCCAAGTCATTCAGCTTCCAGATGGCTTAGACGATGATTATGTAATCAACTTAGGATAGATTATATAGTTATATAAATAGTAGTGTTTATTTATTTTAATACTATTAAGACAATTATTAATATTAGATTGTATGTTTTATTTTCTTATCAATTAATGGAGACTAAAATTCTGATTATAAATTTTATTATATATTAAATTTGAATTTTTTTATTTTTTTTATTTCTGCTACACTATTTGGGGCAAAAATATATTGTATTTGCGGCAAATTGTTCGCCGCAAATAAGAGTCAAACAAGACAAATCATCCATCATTTGCGGCGAATAATAGGACTATTTGTGCAAAATTATTTTAAATTTTCGCTGCATATAAGGGTCAATTATGACCAAATCCAGAATTATTTGCGGCGGATTTACTGACTTTGCGACGGCATGTTCGCCACAAATAAGATGTTTGGCGCAAATAATGAGCTTATTTGCGACTACCTTTTTGCGTCGACTTATTTGTGGCGAATTTTGGGGTATTTGCGGTGAAATTGATTGCCACAAAAACTCCAATTTCTTGTAGTGTTTGCTTTACTCTTGACGTGTCCATGGGTATATATATTTTGTGGTCTACATAATAATGACTTATGAATTCAATATAATTTCTGTATTAGTTTAAAATTTTACTCTTTTTAGTTTATACTTCTATATTATGCCTACCTGTATTAAATTAGTAAGTAAATGTTACTTTGGATACATGTATTTATCAAAATAGTAGCTAAATACTCAATAGTATCTAAATCGATGAGTGTTTTTGGATGCTTATTTGTATCAAATTAGTAGGTAAATGTTACATATATTTTTGCTTTTGAAAGATCCACTTTGTAACCATGCGTAGTTAAATATTTGCCTTGATCCTTGATCTGGATACTTTTATATGTATGATTGTAACTAAATGTGACATGTTTCTCTTGAAAGTTCTCCTTATCGATACTTGGCAATAGTTACTTACGCGTAGTTAATTGATACTCTCATGTGTCAATCCCAATTACTTGAAACCCCTCCTATCCCAAATTTAATTATGGTATTTATTAATTTTTATTATATTTTTAAGAGATCAATTAACTGTGAAATTTCCAAAAATTAGTAGTATTTTAATATGACTTATTTTGGATTATAATGGTATGTATCAAGTTAGTAATAGCTAAATACTTAATAGTATCTAAATCTATGTCTTTTTTTATGCTTAATAATAGTATGAACTTTGCTTTTGAAAGATCCCATTTATAATACTTATGGGTAGCTAAATGTATATGTTTATTAATTTGAATACCCTTTCCAAACAGTATATGTCTATTGGTAACATACTTGCAAACATAGTATAGAAATGATCGATTTAACAACTAGAAACATACTATTTCGTATCCATCAATAATTTTTTTTTCAAAAAAAACTTCTTTTTTCTTTCTTATTTTTAATTACATAAAAGAACATACCCTTTGGTATCCTACACACAATAAAAGCATAAACTTGATTATATTAATAAATAAATAAAAACTTTTTGGTATCCAATGCAAATAACATTATCAACATCAAAGTTTAAAAAAGAAAAAAAAACTGCCACTAATTATTATTTTATACATATAAAATCATCATTTATTTGATTATATACTCAATGATGATATTTTATATAATTATATACTTTAGGGTAATATTAAATAAAATAAAAACTACCTTCAGTTTTCTTATGTATAAACTGAGTATGTAAATAGTATAAACATCTTTTTAATAAAAAATAAGACCAGATAGTTCGTAGGTCATATCTATTATAACAAATATAAATGCCCTAAAAGAAATTATCATAATAAACCTCAAAGTAGTAAAGGAGAACATCTATGAATTGCACATAAAATATACAAAATCATAATATAAGTGTTCTATAATATTCATAGAATGAATGTTTTTGTTAAAATCAGATGCATGCAACATGAAAGTTGGGTAAAAGCCTAAATTTTGTATTAGATTTGGAAGAAGCATAAAAAGAAAAGTAGGATAAACAATAAATAACTACTAAATGGTACCAAAATACTTGATTTTTTCAGTAATTCATGCCACCTTAATATTTGTCTTATCATAAATTTGATGCAGCTTCACATTAGTTGTTGAAATAATAATAGTACTTTTTTATTAATCAAATTTTATATAAAAGAAATTAGTAATAAATCAACCAATTGATTAATAAAGTTATTTTAGGTAAGTTGTTAAGTTTGTGAGTAAATTAAGGAAGTGTAATATTTTGATAAATCAAATAAAATCAATTATATATGATAATAATTAATATATTTTGTGCATATGTTAAGTTGTTGTGCATAATACAAGCTAGGATTTACCAAAAAAATTAATATATTTTGGTTATATTATTTTATCTCTAATAAAATTGTTATTATTTATTTTTATAAGTATATATGTGTAAACTGCCCTTCAAAATATACTCATCATCCTTTTAACACTTTTTTAACAAGTTACCCTAACATGTTTCTATACTTCAACAATTCAACAATACATTTAAACATGCAAAACTAACAACAACATCAAAACAAGCCTAAATCACAATGTATGCTTATGGTCAAATTCTATACAACATAATAATATAAAATATCACAATTAACAACATGCTCATTACCCAAAATTTAAAAATAAAAACAAGAAACCAAAACACTATTCACAACCCTTAAATATAGCACTAGGCTGAAACCCTTATACATATTTCTATTTTTAATTTTTCATTTTAACCACCCAAAACATCATGATTCAAAGACATAACAGCATTCCAATATAAATGTTTTAACAATTAAAATCAAGTCCCTAACATGTTTCTTATCTTTCAAAAATTCATAATCAAGTTGATAGAGTATTAACTAAAATAAAAATAATTTCTATATGCACAAAGAAAAATATACATAAATGAAACTTTTATTCAAAGAAAATACTCATGCATATAAATGTTTTAACAATTAAAATCAAAGCCCTAACATGTTTCTTATCTTTCAAAAATTAATAATCAAGTTGATAGAGTATTAACTAAAATAAAAATAATTTCTATATGCATAAAGAAAAATATACACAAATGAAACTTTTATTCATAGAAAATACTCATGCATGTACCACACATAAAATCTTAGCATGTTTCTACAAGAAGTAAAATAAAGAACATGGAGAACAATTATCCCACACATAGAACCCTAAAATCTTAACACAACAATCCTATTTACATATCAAACTCATCTCTCTTTTTAAAACAAAATGGATTCAACATAAGATCATCATCTAAACATATAAACATGCTTTTCTTTTCATGATAACCCATTCAAACCCAATAGAGTGACACAACCACAGCAAACTCAAATCCATAAGCATGTTTATCAAAATTGAAAAGAAACAAATTGGACCCTAGAACATGCACTATGCCGAAACCTAGCCTCACAACAAGACCATCAAGACCACAATGATCAATACACCATCATACATCATAAACATGCATTCTCAAAACATCAAATAACATTTCAAAATCATAATCAAGAAAATAACAACATCATATCAACAAAAAGCTTAGGATTCTCCATTACCTCCTTGATAGTGTCCAAGAGCACAAAAGCTATGGTCAATCCTCTTGGACTCCTAGGAATTTCGAAACCCAAAACACAAAGCCTCTTAGAAATAAGAAGAAGAGAAGACATAGGCTAAAGGATTGAAAGCACAATACAAGATTCTTACCTAGGGGTTTTTGAAACCCTATTCCCTTTCTACTTTTTTCTTTCTTTCTTTTTTTCTTTCTTTTCTTATCTCTTATTTTTATCTCTTCTCTCCTTGTGAATTCAACAACCACCTCTAATAAATGATGAGCAAAATGTCCTTTACGGTCCTAAGGTTCTATATATATTGTGTTACTAGGTTTTCTAAAAAATTAATTTCTTATTAATTTATCTAATTTAATAAATACATTTTAATCTATCCTAAATGACAGCTGCAAATATCATTTCCCCCCTTTCCTTCCCTGGCTTTCCACACTAACAAGGAAAGTGTAATTTTCATAGCTCTAAGGTTCTGATAGTTTGGGAATCGATTTTGAACATGTTATCTTGCGAATTGGAGAGTAATTTCTTCTACAAAGTTGTAGGTCATCGAATTAGCTTTCCAACGGTATTAAGTTTGTCTAAATTGGACACCTACAACGTAAATTATGACTGTTTTACTGAGGCTGGGTCCAGAGTTACGGGAACTCCAAAAATGACAACTCTCTTCCTTGCTCACTACTTCTCTCTTGGTTTCCTTTTCATAATATGAACACATGCATTTCTAGAACCTTGTCCCTTTAATTCTCAATTCTACTTAAATTTGTCAAAGACAACTGATAAAATAACTATCAAATAATATAATATTCATCCATCAAAATAATATTGATTTCTCTTTAATTTAGATGAAGAAAAGATGACAATGCATAATTAAGGAAAGTTCATCTTTCCTTGCTCTTCCATGCCCACGCCACCCTCTCTCTCTCTATTACAATTTGTTTCATTTTCTTTCTTGTGTGAACACAACCCTTTTAGAACTCTTCACTTGATAACTTTCTAAAAAGAATAGGAAAAATCACTCATATTCCCACTATATAGTCTAGGTTCATGGAATTTTCTATTGCATGCTCACCATGCATGCCATGCTCTTGCACACACACAATCAAGCATGTATATCACTACTAAACATGCACACACATGCACATAATTAAAACATATGCACAAAAATTTTTAAATTAATTAAATTTATAAAACAATTAAAAATTAATTCACACAATTAACACTTAACACTTACATAAATAAATTAAAATAAGTAATCACTTAAACAAACAATTAATAATAAAAAAAAGGTGCGCTAAAGTGCTTTATTGCAATCCAGTGTTCCGCACCAGGATTTGATTGATAACGACTTACAATCCCTACTACATATCATATGTCGGGCCTAGTACACAACATAGCATACATTAGACTCCCAACTGCTGAAGCAGAGGGATACTTTCTCATGTCCTCTTCCTCTTGAGGTGTCTTTGGACATTGCTCTTTTGAAAGAGTAATTCCATATCTGGTCGGTAATTGACATTTCTTGGAATTCTCCATAGAAAACCTTTCAAGCACCTTATCTATATAATTAAGTGCCAAAAGCTTGTTCCTCCTATCCCTCAGGATTTGGATTCCCAAAACATAGCTCGCTTCACCCAAATCTTTCATTTGCAACTTTTCAGCTAACCACTTCTTCACCTTTGACAGTGTCTCTACACCATTACCAATGAGAAGAATTTCATCCACAAAAAGAATTAAGAAATCCATCACTTTGCCATTGACAGTGTCTCAGCATGTTTTGTGTCAACCTCCTTGACATGACGCCAACTGTTGTTCACGGTCAGAAGACCATGCGAACGGTTGAGAAATGAAGCTGTCAAAGTTAATAAAAGGAAATTTTGTTTGACTAAAATAAAATACAGAAAAGAAACTTAAACTGATTACTTCATTAAACCCAGGAGCAAGGACCTGACCGGTTCTCAGCGAAGGGACAGAAGCAAGGGCCTCTTGGCTGCGGTGGTGCCTGGCTACATACTGGCTTTATCAATTGTTTAGCAAGAAGCGTTGCTCAACAATTTTGTCACCAAGGATCTTCTCGCCTGGTCGGTGGAAGGCTCAGTACGAGGAGGAGGTGGAGGAGTGGTTGTTCTAGAAGGAGTAGGAGCTAGAGTATCCTATGACAAGTCTTTTTTCTTAGAGGTTCCCCACTGGCATCTCCACTACTTTTCCTGCTCGATTTCTTTGAGCTGGTAGGTTTGCCCCCGGAGGCATAAATGTCGAATGCAGCGTTGCTTTGCATGACTACACGAAAAGCAAGAATGAGAAGACATGTCAAAAATAGTTCTCCATAATAAGGAAGCCAATTAAAAGAAATTCTAAGTATTGTACCCAAACTACAATTACTGGTCGCTACATTATCTAAGGAACTACAACTAGAATCACTATCTGCCTCGAAGAAGTCCTAGCTAAAACTACTGGTTAGAAATTTAAAGATAGATGATAAGGGATAGGCAATGTATCTAAAAGTGAAAAAGTTGTACCGCTCTAATCGGAGGATTCAAATATAGGACCAGCATAGTCAAGTAGTTTTTGTTTTCCCCTCCCATGTTGGGGAGGGATATTAGTTGGTATGGCATTGGGGTTGGGCTCTTGAATGGTCACTCCCGTTGGATGACGCCTTTGGGGTTGTGACACATCTTGTTGCTGTTCGAGGTTTTCTTGTTCCTCAGTACCATCTCTAGTGGCACTCCCCGCAGTTGATTTCCTCACCTCTTGGTGAGGCTCTAAAAGACCGACTAACCTCAAATTTATTTCCGCAACCAGCTCCTTGACACTTTTTTTATATGTGTCATGCTGGCCAAGGCTGCAGCCCTTATCTCCATCTCTGGAGTGAGTTCTAGTCGATACCATGGACCTAGACATAGAATAAACCGAATAAGGACAGAAAAAATAAAAAGTGACTACAAGAATGTCTAACAGAGATTAAAGAGTTTACCTCCTCATGTAAAGGCCATGTGATTTGCGACCAGATCAGTCGTGAGGAAGTACTCTTGGAAGAACTTTCCCACGTTGGTTTTATAGGTTATATCACTCAGGAATGTGCGACCGTATTCCTTGTGATAAAAGTGGAAGAACCCCGTGTTACTTTGGTTGAGGTTTGATTTGAGATCAAACATGTAATTGATCTCGTGAGGGATGGGCACTTGCCACTTTTTATGGTTGTACAAGAAATAGAGTGTTGAAAGTTCTCTATATCCATTGGGAGTTATTTGAAATGGGGCGACCTCGAAATAATTGGCTACCCCTCGGAAGAAGTCGTGCAAGGGAAGAATTTCCCTCACTACTATGTGATACCACGACCAAGTGCTAAATGCACCCCCGGGCACGTTCGCCCTCTGGTCGAGTGTAGGCTTATGTAGAGTAATCCCAGGAAGTTCGTACTTCTTGGGATATTTTACCACCATCAAAGGATCAATATGCTGCCTGGAGGGGAGATGTACTAGGGTACCTCTGTTCGTGGGTATTCATGTGGACGAACCTTAGGTTGGATCTTTGGTAGTGCAACTCTCAAGGGTTAAGGGTCGTTCAAAGGACCCTCAGTGTTAGCTACTGGTTAGTTGGTAGATGAGTTTGTGGTTTTTATTTTCCTATGAGTGGTATGTTTGACACGACCCATGTTTGGTTGTTTTTTTGGACAATTTTGAGGAAGGCTCTGGAAAGGGCAGAGAAGGTTGTTCCTGATCCTCGAACAGCAGAGCAAGCAGATAGTTGTCTATTGGTGTCTCACCTCCCCATGGATCATGCATGAATATCTGAGAAGAGCAAAGGGGAAGTGAGAATCTACGACCAATAGAGAAAGAAGAAAAAGAAAAATAAGGATAATGTTTTTCGTGGAGAAAAGTTAAGCTTTTGTACGACCAACAACATCCTGATAAAAACATAACAAACATGCGAGCAGGCTGGAAAAACAGATCAAAAAGTGATTGTGAAAATTTTTCTTGGAAAAACTTTTCAACTTCGAAAACGGGCAGGAAAAATCAAGTTTTTTTTTAAACCTAAAATTTAATTTTCACTTAGATTTTGGACCCGAAATCAATGTAAATAAACCCCAATACTCCTTATAAACATTATTTTATGCACTACATTGCCTACAATACCTATTTTATCATAGTGTTTCTGGTTATTTTTTTCCTAAACCCGATTTACCCAAAAACTCATCAAGAACATTCAAAATCCAGTTGTGAAAACAGAAAAATCACAACCAAAATGCATAAAAATTGCTACAAAGATAAGTGGATGGGTTTGAAAACTTACTTGGAGTATGTATTGTAGAAGAAATCATGAAGTTTTTGCTCGAAGATGCCTCAGATCGCACTGAAATGTCTAAAGTTCTTGGAGGTTTTTTCTGAGTGGTCTTGAAGAGAGAAAATAATCGTGTAAAAATGAAATAAACGAAGGAGGGGGTATATATATCGGTCGGTGGTATGACAAGTAATGATGAGATTTTATGGTTTATGCATGGGAAATAGCAATAACCGTCGACTCGTTTCTGGGAAATCGAAAAGGTCATGATTACTTAACTTTTCGAGGGAGTAAGTACAGTCAGATGTGATAGGTCAGCGGGAATGCTGGTCGAATAAGTTTATTAAATGTTGATCGCATTAAAATAAACTTTGCATGATGACGTGCATGTTTAAGAAGCACATGAACAACACGTGACTAGTTATTAATGAAGGACTGGTTGACCAACGACCAGAGTATCAAGGGGAAATTAAAGCTGCTTGATAGGCTTAATGAATATGCTGAGCAGCAGGAAAAGAAGAGGTGCAGATGCATACGACCAGAGCTGCTTGTTGAACCGAGCCAAATTCTCAGAAACGGTTATGAGTTAGATATTCCCAAGATATTTGATTATTTTTATATGTAAATATCGTTATTTATGTTACTATTTGGTTTTGCTTGTAACACAAGTTAAGGATTATTTCAAACGCAATATTTGGTATCCAGAGAGAAATAGTGCTTTTATACACAATAATTGTATCAAGGTTTGGGACTTGTGAAACTCGGTGAACCCTTGTTTGTTGATCGTAGGTTTCATAATTCTTTTACATTAATAAAAAACTAAGTGAACGTAGGTCATTACTAATCCTTGGGGTCGAACCACTATAAAATATGTGTGTTGTTTATATTATTGCATTCAATTCTGTAATTGATATCATTTTCTGTGACTCGGTGTCATGACTAAAACAAGGATAAACATTTTTCATAACACAATAGCTTACTACAACTCATACTTTTCATAACACAATGGCTTACCATTGCTCATACTTTTCATAACACAATAGCTTACCACAACTCATACTTTTCATAACACTACAACTCTTGCAACATAATAGTTCATACTTTTCATAACATAATTCATAGAAAATTCTAGCTAACTTCCTTACCTCAAGCCCAAACAAAAATAAAGTGCGGGGTACTTCACAACGAACCTAGAATCTCAATCAAACGTTCATCTTAAAATCATGTAAGATTACACATTTCCAACACACATACCCTACGTGTGCATGAGCCATGCACGCGTGGCACATGTTGCACCACACTATAACATTCAACAATTTCACATAAAAGAATAAAAGAAAAACCTTAAGTCTACTAATGAATTCTTAATGTTTGTAAAACAAGAATCATTCACTTAATCAAATGGCGTATATTTGGACGTAAAACTTAGCTTGCATGTAACATGCATATGTGGGATAGTTCTTAAAACTTGCTTTGAAGTTGGAAATATTTAGTCCTTTATTTTCTTGGCAATTTCACAAAAATTCAGCAAGCATAAAATAATTTTCCATTTTAATTATTACTACATTATTCCTTTAAATCATACATTTTCCATTCATAAATTTTATTACAAAATTTAATTTAATAATGTAATTCCTTAGCTTTAATTTGTATAAAATAATAATCTCATTTATTATCTAATGACAATTAAAAGAATGTGATAAAATTTTGTAGTTACTTATAATTATTAGATAAATTCTTTGATCACTTTAAAAAATATTTTTACTTAATTATTTTGTAAATAAAAACTGCTTAAATATTTAAGGTGTGGAAAATTCACTTTTATCATACATAAAAGGATTTTTCTTTTTAGTTGCAATCCCCATTCTTTACACTTTAGAAAAATCAAATACGCTTATATATGCACTAATGCACACCCATACCACACTCACCTATACATATATTTATAAACAAATTTACTCATAGAAAATACTCATGCATAAAACCACATGTACAATCCTAACATGTTTCTATGGATTTGATAAAAATAAAGACATGGAGAACAATCATCAACACATATGGGAAAAACAAAAATGAGAACAACAACCAACAATCAAACATAGCAAGAATCAAAATAACAACAAAACAACAATAAGGCTAGAGATTCACTACCTCCTTTGATAGAAATCAAAAACCCACAAAGGTGATCAACCTTTTGGCACCTATGATTTTCGAACACCACAAAGAAAAGAAAGAAAACAAACACTTATAATTGAGGAGAAGGACTAGACTTAAGATTCAAAGCCAAAACTAAATCAAGACATACCTAACAATTTCGAACCCTAGCCTTCCTCTCCTCCTTCTTCCCTTTCCTTCATCCTTTCTTTCTCTAGCCCACGTATTCCCTCTCTCTCTCTTCCTCTCTTGCACAGCAGCCAACCCCTTCCAAATAGCCTCTCCAACCTTCTCTTTTTCTTATAAAAACCCTAATATCTATCACTAATAAAGGGAAGGAAAGAAAAAGGTAATTACTCCCATTTTAACTCCTCAATCCTTTGCATCGATAGCCAAGGATAGACTTGACAACCAAGACAACCTAAAATGGAAACTTCAAGCTCTTCCTCTCTCCCTTTCACACACACACACACCTCCCACACTCTCTCTTTCTTTGGACGACATACACACTCTCACATTTTACCCAAATTAACTTACTGAAAATAGCTAGAAGACTACTAATGACCATAATTCAAATATTTCTACATTAAATAAAGAAAATAATGAGAGAAAAATCCTTTTCCATTTCCCTCTCAATCCATACACCCGCTCTCTCTCCCTTTCTACTCTAGTTTTTCATTTTTATTATGCATAAATTTCTTCTAAAATATTCCTTCTTCACATCTCTTATTATTCCTTTTTCATAATTAATAAAATAAAAATAAATGGAGAATAAAATTACTATGCATGGAAACTAATGCATGCTCACCATGCATACCTGCACATGCACACACACAAGTGCTAGGGTGCATTTCTACTAACCATGCACCTTGCTGTACATAATCAAATCTCATAACAATTTCACAAAACAAAACAATTAAATATTACAATTAAATTTCAATTCACATAATTACTACCAAAAAATTCAAATAATTTAAAATAAAATTCTAACACTTAACAATTAATAATTAACAACAAATAAAATATAAATTTTGTGTGCTACATGCAACCATTGATGAGAGAACCCAAGTAAGTGTAATACTTGAATCCCCCACCCTAGCATTCGGAACATTTACTACCAACTATGTTATGAACAATTTGGTGTACAACACGACTCAATTGTTAAATGAGTTGCAGACTTTTGAATCTTTAAACAAGAGTTCCATCAAGGCTGGAAAGGCAAGTGTTGCTGAGTCCAAACCTACCTCTTCAAGTGGTAAGTCGAAGAAGAGGAAAAGTGTCAAAGGAAAGGATAAGGATAAGGACAAACAAACTGAGAAACCCAGCAAGTCTTCAAACAAGAAGAACAAGGTTGCTAAGGACTACAAAAAGAAAGCACCGAAAGGAACATGCTTTCATTATGGACTGGATGGTCACTAGAAAAGGAATTTTTCCAAATACCTTGCTGATCTGAAAGAGAAAAAGAAGGGTATATATGATTTTCTTATTTTAGAAGCTTTTTTAGTGGAAGATGATTCTTATCTTGGATAGTTGATTCAGGAGCCACTAATCATGTTTGTTTTTCTTTGCAGATTCTTAGTTCTACTAGGGAGCTAGCTCATGGAGAGGTGACTGTGAGAGTTGGCAGTAGCCAGATGATCTCAGCGGTAGCAGTTGGGAAAGCTCGTCTTGATTTTGATAATAATAAATTTCTTATCTTGGACAATGTATTATATTTATGGTTTTTCTAGAAATTTATTTCAGTTTCTTTGTTACATGAACAAGGTTTTAATGTTTCTTTTTATAATAATTTTATTGTTATTTTGAAATATGGTTTTGATATATGTTGTGCAAAGTCTGATGAAGGGCTTTAAAAGTTAAAGTCCAAATATGAGCAAGTTTATAATTCTGAGTTATTTAAAAATGAAATCCTAGATCCATTAAAAGATAAAAGACTGATTATGATAGTGATACATATCTGTGGCACTTGAGACTTGGCCATGTTGGTCTAGATTGAATTAACAGACTAGTAAAGGAAGGTCCTTTACAAGAACTATCTATTGGTTCTCTCCCTGTCTGTGAATCCTGCCTAGAAGGCAAGATGACCAAAAGACCTTTCTCAACTATAGGTTCAAGGGTTACATAACCACTTCAACTTGTGCATACAGATGTTTGTGGTCCTTTAAATGTTCAATCAAGTGGAGAATATGAATACTTCGTCACTTTCATTGACAATTATTCAATTTATTGTTACCTGTATTTAATGCAAAGGAAATTTGAGACTTTTGGAAAGTTTAAAGAATTCCAAGTAGAAGCTGAAAAACGATTAGGTAAATCACTGGAAAAGCTTCGATCAGATCGAGGTGGAGAGTACTTGGATTTTGAATTCAAGGACCATTTGCGTGAGCATGGTTTCAATCCAACCTCACTTCACTTGGAATGCCACAGCAAAATGGTGTTTTAGAAAGATGGAATAGAACCTTATTAGATATGGTTAGATCAATGATGAGCTTCTCATCATTACCATTGTCATTCTGGGGTTATGCAATTTAATGGGCTCTGTACATACTTAATGTTGTTTCATCTAAGTCAATCCAGAAGACAGCATTGGAATTATGGAATGGGACTAAACCTAGTTTACACCATTTCCATATATGGGGTTGTCTAGCACACATGCTTAAAGGAAAGACTGGGAACTTGGAATCACGCTCTGAAGTGTGCATGTTTGCAAGATAACGTTTGTATCTACGGATGCTACTTTTTTGGAGCATGACTATATGAATGGCCACCAACCTCGAAGAAAAGTTGTACTAGAGGAAATGATCTCGAGTTAAGTAGACAAATCACCAGTAACAAACAATGAAAAACCACCAGAGGATACCACCAGTTCTAGTCAGAATGATAAAGAGCCTCATCGTAGCGGTAGGGTTGTTAGGCAACCAGTTTGCTATGAACACGAAGTTCAGATGCTTGTGTCTAACACAAGCAAAGATGATCCATTGACATATAGAGATGTAATGGAGGATTCTGACAAAGAAGAATGGCAGAATGCCATGAACCTGGCAATGGAATCAATGTATTCCAATTCACTCTAGACTGTTGAAGATCCACATGAAAATGTTAAACCTATTGGTTGCAAATGGATATTCAATAATAGGAGAGGAACAGATGGGAAAGTAGATACTTTCAAAGCATGGCTACACGCAAAAAGAAGTTGTTGATAATGAAGAAACTTTTTCACCTGTGGCCCTCCTTAAATCTATCCGTATACTCTTATCCATTTCTTCTTGCATGGATTATGAGATTTGAAAAATGGATGTAAAAACAACTTTTTGAATGGCTATCTTGACGAAACCATTTACATGTGTCAACCAGAAGGGTTCGAAGTTAAAGGTCAGTAGAAAAAGGATTGCAAGCTTCTTAGGTCAATCTATGGACTCAAACAAGCTTCTAGAACCTGGAATCTTAGATTTGATGAAACAATAAAAAAGTTTGGTTTTGAACAAAACGTTGATGAACCTTGGGTCGATAAACAAATCAAAGATAACAAAGTGGTATTCCTCGTTCTTTACGTTGATGATATTCTACTCATTGAGAATGATGTAGAAACATTAGCTAAAGTAAATAATTGGTTAGCTCAACAATTCCAAATGAAAGATTTGGGATAAGCCAAATTTGTTCTGGGCATTCTTATCCTTAGAGATCGAAAGAACAAAGCTTTGGCAATGTCTCAAGCAACTTATATAGATAAGGTGCTTAAACGTTTTGGTATGCAAAACTCCTAGAAAGACACTATGCATACCCGGTCATGAGTTGGATTATCAAAAGACCAATGTCCACAAACACCTTAGGAAGAGGAAGACATGAGACAATATCCCTATGCTTCTGTGGTAGGAATTCTAATGTATGCAATGTTATGTACTAGACCTGACATTTGTTATGCAATAGGGATAGTCAGCTGTTATCAATCCAACCCTGGATTGCGTCATTGGATAGTTGTAAAGAATATTTTCAAGTATCTTAGACACACTAGATATTACATGCTTGTGTATTCAAGTGGAGACCTGAACCCCACTGGATATGCTTGATTCTGTTTTTAAATCAGATGAAGATAGTCAAAAGTCAACATCTAGATTAGTTTTCACACTTGGAGGAGGTGTTGTAGTCTGGAGAAGCATTAAACAATCCACCATTGCATATTCCACCATGGAATCCGAATATATAGCAGCTAAAGAGGTTGTGTGGCTCAGGAAATTCTTTATTGATCTGGAAGTAGTTCCAGACATGGATAAGCCACTAATTCTATATTGTGATAATAGTGGAGTAGTAAATAATTCAAAGGAATCCATAATTCACAAGAGGGGAAATCACATCGACAGAAAGTATCGCTTGATCCGAGAGATAGTCAACCATGGAGATGTGACTATTTTGAAGATAGCCTCTGAGTATAATCTTGCGGACCTGTTTACAAAGACTTTATCTGTTAAATCTTTTCAAGGTCATGTAAGAAACATGGGAATGAGAGAGATGCCTTATCTTCTGTAGAGTCCAAGAACTTTACTTAGCTAAGTTAGATAGTAGTATAATAGTAATAATAGTATTATTATTATGACGGTGGATTTTTGGTTCAGACCGGGACTTATTTGGACACTCATAGTAACACTTGTAGATTTTCTAAGTTTAACCTATAGTTTAAGAATATTAATTTTAACCTAAGGTTTGATTAATATGACTGATACTGAGGGTGATATTTATTATATCAAAAGGTTTATATGAGACCCAATAAGATAATAGCACATGTCATGTGTATGTTTAATAATGATTAAGTATTTTGAGGATTAAATTTATTAAGGTTAAAATTTGAATATCCTAAGGTCAATCAGCAGCTTTGAAAACGTTAGAGGGCTTAGTCAAGGCTATTTACTCAATTCAAATTAAGCTAAAAATGTGTAATTTCGTGTTTAAATATCCAGCGTATGCCGATATATCGCAGCTATAGGGGGCGATATATCGCAGCACGGAAAAAAAAAAAGAAAAAAAAACGTCGCACCATTGCCTCGGGCATACTGTCCCAGGCGATATATCGCCTACAAGGGGCGATATATCGCCTCCTTCAGGGCATTTTGAAACTTTTTGAAAATGTTCTCCATTCAAATCTTCACCCTCTTGATAAGTCCAGCATATTTCTGAACGAGTCTTCAGCCTCTGCTGAACGATAATTCAAATATTTTTCACATAAAAAGCCATTATTTTTATTCAAGTTAAATGAAGATCTTTTCATTCCTAAACTCTATAAATAGGACCTAGTACCCAGCCATTTATTCATCTATTAAGCTAAGTTCAGAGGCTGCAAGTTGTTAGGTTAGTGTGAGAATGTAAACACTTGGGTTGGGAATTATAAGCTTACCAAACACTTGGGAAGTAAGGTTTTATAGCATTTCAGTTCAAGGTTTAGATTGGCTATAGAAGCATTCAAGGTATTCCACACTCTAGTTCATTTGGTATTATTTTCATTATGTTCTTGTAGTCTTCTACTCAGTATTCTAACCTTATTCCTTATTCTTGGTTAGGAAATCTAAGAACTTGCACATAAGTTTTTGGTAAGTATATTCTTAATGGTATAAGTTCTTCCATTCTTTTCATCTCATTCTCTTTAGTATACTCACTCTCCCATTTATGGTTTTTAGGAGTGTTCCAAAGTCCCAAAATCTGTTCTCATATCCTGGTAATTTGGTAAGGAAAACAGGATAGGATTTATGTGTTATATGATTTTATATGTTATCTTATGATTTTATGTTATGTAATATGCTATGCTAAGTATGCTTGTAGACTTGGGCATATGACCTATACAACTAACAAGCCCCAAATAGATTATGGGCATATGACTTGCTTTGCTAGCAAGCCCCACTACTCTAATGGGCATATGACTTGTTTAGTTTATGGGACCCCAAGTAATAATGGGCATTATAGTATGTATGTGACATAAGTGTTATGATATGTTTTATGTTTCTTTATGAAATTTATGTATATGGTTTATGTGTTAGATTTTCCTTGCTGGGCATTAGGCTCACTCCTTTTTGTTTATATGTGCAGGGTAATAGCTTTAGTGGCGGGAAAGGTTCTTGGTAGTTTTGGGCATGTGTATTGAGGCGAAATGGATTCAAAGAGTCGAGAGTTTCGATTCGAGGATGAAGTCTTTACTTATGTTTTTATGTGTATTTTTCCGCACTTATTTATGTAATCTCTTTTAATTACAATTATGTTATGTTTTGATTTTAAAACAAAGGGATCCCATATCCAAACTCAAATTTTATGTAAGTTTAACCTTTATTTTTACAAGTTTTTAATAAAGTTATGATCTTTTCACTTGTAAGTTCTATTAAGGATTAGGGTCTATGTGTAGTTTTCATTAATGGTCCAAAGTCTAGAGTAGTTGGGTCATTACAGTTGGTATCAGAGCAAACGGTTCCTTCGCATGAAGTTCTCCTTGATACACACACTCAAAGCTCCGAATCTGACCGCCAAGTAAGTATTTAAGTTATAGTTATTTTTCTTTTTTGTATAACTAACAATTTTAGTATTTATGTTTTCAGTTAAGTATGAATGGAGCATTAACCAATGAGGATATCTAAGCCATTAAGGCTTTAAAAAGAATAAGGGAACCAAGAAACACCGTAGGAGCACTAGAGAGAATCACTCGGAGATTGATTTTGTTCCACCGAGAGATAGGTCATCTTCAAGAATCTAAGCAAATCATGATGAGAGCAACAGAACAATATGTATTAGTAATTAGACTATTTAAAGATTTTCATCCTGTAATAGCAGCCTTAGAAGAAATATGGGAAACAATGGATGATGAGGATGAACTACCAGAAGGAATGCGATATTACTTTCTTCTAATTAGGTTCACTTCAAAATCTGAATTTCAGTTTAGCAATGAGAAAAAACATAGGATTTTCACAAACCTTCCTAGACGACATTTTGATGCACATGACAATGAGGATTATGAAGAATTGGATGATGATATGCTAGATGAAGGATCGGATGTAGAAGATTCGGATTTTTAGAATCGTTAGTTTTTCATTGTTTGTTTTATTTAATGTTTGTTTTATGGTTGTAATAAGTGAAAAACTATTTTTTCCAAATGAATATCATGTTATTTTATTGTCATGTATGAGTTTGATTTTATTTTCGCAATCATAATAAATAATAAATAAAATGAATAATGACTAAGTTCGGTGAGGGTGAACCAAGTTTCCTTATTGAGAGTTAGGGGGCCATAGTAGTGGGAACGATTTTACTGATCCCAGCCCTCCCTCAATATGGTTAACTTTGGAACAAAGATAAGTTTCGAGCCTGAGAATTAAGTCATATAGGATAATTAGAAACAGACTTAGAAAATAAAGAAGGCTTGTTTTTCTAAGTATAGAAACCCACTCTAAATAATAAATAAAGACTTATATAATTTTTCATAAGAAGTCATAATAAATAGGTCTGAGATATGTTTGGATTAGAATAAGTTTTTACCTTAGAGCCTATTAGGTAAAGTTCTAACATGTTTCTTTGAACTGTTAGAACTCTGCTACGATGTCGCTCCGAAGATCTGCACGCACCAACGGAAACGCCTCCAACACTGTTCCAGCGACCAATGAAGCCCCTCCAGTTCGCAGAAGGGGAGTGTGTGCTACTGCCAGCCGCAACGCGTCGGCACCACCAGCTGACAACACTGCGAAGATCGCCAGACTGCGACAACAAGTCGAGGAACTTCTGCAGCAACAACGCCAACAGGCTTAGCCTCAGACTCAAACTCAGCCTCCGCCTCAGCCGTAGCCACAGCCACAGCCACAACAAATGGCCTCAACACCCCAACAAGTTGGACCATATGGGGGATGGCCAGTGGCGAACTACGCACCATATCCAGTGCAGAATATGGAACCAGTGTATGAAAGGTTTCGCAAACAGCACGCTCCAAACTTCGAAGGGACTACAAACCCCTTTGAGGCAGAAGAGTGGCTAAGGAATGTGGAGCCGATTCTGACGCACATGAATCTCAGTAATGCGGACCGCATATCCTGCGTCTCGTCATTGCTCAAGAAGGATGCCAGGATATGGTGGGACTTGGTCCAGCAATCGCATGATGTTGCCACCATGACATGGACTCGATTTGTGGAGCTGTTCCACAAGAAGTACTACAATTCTGCTGTACTCGCTTCAAGAGTCGAGGAGTTTGCCAACTTGAAGCAAGGAAATTTATCAGTGGCAGAGTATGCTCGTCAATTCGACCGCTTAGCTAAATTCGCATATGAGATGGTTCCAACCGATTTTCTATGGGTAAAAAAGTTTGTTAGAGGACTTCGACCGATGATAGAGATGGGGGTTAAGCTAGCAAACCCAGGGAATACTACATATGCCGATGTTCTTGAGACGACAATAGAAGTAGAGAGGTTGTATGCTAATGTAAGTGAAGAGGAAGCCAGTAAGCCTGAACCTAGACAGCAGAGTCAACCTCAGACCAGTCGGAATAGCAACTATAATGGAAACAATCAGTCAGGCAACAAAGGTAACGGTCAGAAGAGAAGGCATCCTGACAACAAGCAATCTGACAGCAATAAGAGGGCACAGACAAATAATGGGGGAAATAGGCCAGGTTATGTGGAATACCTGCCATGTGCTAAGTGTCAGAAGAAACATCCTGGAGAATGCCGCGCAAACACCAAGGAATATTTTAACTGTGGTCAGGGAGGACACCGGAATAGAGATTGTCCCCAGCGCAAGCCAGAAGGGAAGAAGGACGACAAGATGGTTCCTGCTAGGGTTTTTGCCTTAACCCAAGGAGAGGCTGATGCTAGCAATAAGGCGGTCACAGGTCAGGTTTCTATCCTCAATAACTTATGTTCTGTATTATTTGATTCAGGAGCCACTCATTCGTATATCTCGTTAGGAATGATAGAAACACTAGACAAACCTTGTGAAAGATTTAGAACTAGGTTTGTAACCGAGTTGCCTTCGGGCAAAGTAGTTCTATCGTCACGGATAGTACGAGGCGTACCGATCAAGATTGAGGACATAGAACTAGAAGGAGACCTGATAGAACTAGTAATCAAGGACTTCGACGTAATACTAGGCATGGACTGGCTAGCACGGCATGGCGCAACCATCGACTGTAAACACAAGAAGGTGATGTTCGAGACCCCTGACGGCCAAAGACTATGCTTCATGGGACAAGCTTCAAGATTACGCACCCCGTTAGTATCATCTCTCAAAGCTTAGAGAATGATGGAGAGAGGATGTCAAGCATTCTTAGCCAGCATCACAAATGTGGAAAGGGAGACACCACTTAAGGTTGGAGATGTCCGTGTTATACGAGAATTTCCAGAGGTATTTCGCGATGACTTGCCAGGATTGCCGCCAACTCAGGAAATAGACTTCACGATAGAATTAGTACCGGGCACCGAGCCTATCTCTAAGGCACCATACCGGATGGCACCTATGGAACTCAAGGAGTTAAAGACACAGCTACATGAACTCCTAAACTTGGGTTTTATTAGGCCGAGCCATTCGCCATGGGGACCTCCGGTGCTATTCGTGAAGAAGAAGGACGGAAGTATGCGGATGTGTATAGACTATCGCGAGCTGAACATATTCCTAAGACAGCCTTTAGGACTCGTTATGGACATTACGAGTTCTTGGTTATGTCTTTTGGTCTTACTAACGCACCAGCCGCGTTTATGGACTTAATGAATAGGGTCTTCAAGGATTACTTAGATAAATTCGTTGTTGTGTTCATCGACGATATCTTAGTATACTCCAAGGATGAAGTAGAGCATGAGGAACATTTGAGGTTGATTTTGACACGATTGAAGGAGCATCAACTCTACGCCAAGTTCAAGAAATGCGAATTTTGGATTTTGCAAGTGGCGTTCCTCGGGCACATTATATCGAAAGACGGAGTTGCAGTAGACCCATCAAAGGTAGAGGCCGTGAAGGATTGGGCCAGACCAAAGAACGCATCTGAAGTAAAAAGCTTTCTAGGGTTAGCAGGTTATTATAGGAAGTTTGTAGAGGGCTTTTCAAAGATAGCCACTTTGCTCACCAACCTGACCCGAAAACAACAAAGATTTAACTGGAATGATAAGTGTGAAGAAAGCTTCCAGTTGCTTAAGGATAAGCTTTACTCAGCACCAGTACTTTGTGTACCAACACCCAACGATAAGTTCGTAGTCTACTGCGATGCATCAAAGCAAGGATTGGGTTGCGTACTGATGCAAAATGATAACGTGATAGCCTACGCCTCACGGCAGTTGAAGGAGTATGAGCAACGCTATCCAACTCACGATATGGAGTTGGCAGGGGTGGTCTTTGCGTTAAAAATCTGGCGCCATTATCTTTACAGAGAACGGTGCCAGATTTATACAGACCACAAGAGTTTAAAGTACTTCTTTACTCAGAAGAAGCTCAACATGAGGCAGCGCAGGTGGTTGGAGTTAGTAAAGGATTACGACTGCAAAATCCTATACCACCCAGGAAAGGCGAACGTAGTTGCTGATGCACTTAGTAGGAAAAGTTATGGAAATTTAGCCGCTTTAGCCGGAATAGAAAAGCCACTACAGCAGAAGCTGATCAGTGCCGGAATAGAAGTAGTTGTAGGCAAGCTAGCTAACTTGTCTATCTAATCGAATCTGCTAGAGGATATACGAATTGGTCAGGGTCATGACGACACACTAGCAACACATATGGATGCATTCAGAGAAGGAAAGGCTACAGATTTCTCAATATCTAGCCAAGGTTTATTGAGATATAACGATCGGGGTATGCGTGCCAAATGATCAAAGTATTAAGAAGAAGATTCTGGAAGAAGCACACAGTACCCCATACTCAGTTCACCCAGGGTCAACCAAGATGACTCATGATGTTAAGACAATATATTCGTGGCCAGGGATGAAGAAGGACATAGCAGAGTATGTATCTAAGTGTCTTATATGCCAGCAAGTGAAAGCAGAGCATCAACGGCCTGCAGGTTTATTGCAACCGCTTAGCGTACCAGAATGGAAGTGGACGATATAGCTATGGACTTCGTGACAAGTTTGCCAAGGCCGAATAAGCAGCATGATTTCCCTATTGGATTGAATAATGGTTCCCTATTGGATTGACTTTTGGAACTGAAAAGTTATTGACGTCAAATTCATAAACATGTTATGAACTAACATTCACTAGTAAATTCAATGGTACTCTAGGAAACAAGAGATAATTAAAAGGGTAAAACGGTAATTTTATTCACGCTTAATTATGAACCATTAATAGAGGCTTAATTTGTATGTAATTATTATATCAATGGACACTTTATGGCTACAATAAAGTACTCAATAAATATGTCTATAATTGTAAGAGTTCAATCTCATATTTTTAGTGGAATAACAATGAGATTTATAAATTATGATTATTGGATTAAAGAGATTTGATCAATAATCTAAATTTATTGGAGCTTGGAATTATAGGTTCATAGGTCTCCAAGACGACTCTATCAACACTATTTAATGGAAGAGTTGATACAAGGATGAAAATGAAAAATGCCATTTGAGAGAAAATTTGTTCTTTGGAACAAATATACAATTATATGATAATTGGGGTTGAATAATTAATTAAGAATTAATTAGTGTAATTTCGAATAATTAAGTAAAATTAATTTATTAATTTATACACTAAATTCAAAATATATGGTAAATAAATATGAAATTGGTTTTTGAGATCAATTATTTTATTTAGTGGGAGTAAATAAATATGGCAAGACAAAATAGTTTTGAATTATTATATTTATTTAATAAATAATGATGTGATAATAATGAATTCAAATTTGAATTTTTGTTGTCATCTTCTTTTCCTTATAAAGATGATATCTTAGTTATTTGAATTTAATTTATTTGATTAAATAAAAGTTGAAAAATCAAATCCCACAAATTAGGGGAGTGCTACACGCATGGAGCATTCCCAGAATTGCATCATGCGTGTACCACTACTGACTTAGTCAGTTTTAGATTTTTCATTTTATTTATTTTTCATAAATTAATAAATCAATTATATAAGGAAAAGTTTGACTTTGACTTAATTGGTTTTCACCATTATTATTATTATTATTATTATTATTATTATTGTTGTTGTTGTTGTTGTTATTGTTATGTGATAATAATATACAACTATTCTATATAAGAATAGTAGTCTATTCCTGATAAATGGTTAATAAAATTAACAATTCTTTTTGCGCCTCACACTCTCAAATCAAAAGAAAGAAAAATAAGCTTTTCTCTCTAGCCTAAAATCTAAGATCTCATGAGTTGAGAACATCTTGTGATGTAGAAAATCAATCATTGTTTCTCTATGTGCTCACACACATCTTAAGGTGTAGAGAATGTCTCTGAAGATGGTGGTTTGAGTACTCAAAGCAAGGATATGAAGATTGTTGATTTTAAGAAAAGATTAAAGGACACTTGATAAGATACAAGAGGTAGGTCCTTTAATCTTGGTTTTATACATATATTTATATATATATATATATTGTATTTTGATTGACATATTGCATATTGATGGATCCGCATATAAAAGAGTTTATATGAAATGTTTTGTTATATATTCGTGTCACCATTCCGCAATTTCCGTTGCGCACTAGGAACCGTTCCTTACAGTTTATACTTGTCTTGTATTTTAACACTTATCCTTTGTATTTAACCAATCATAACACTATAGACCTATAATTTCAAGCTTCAATAAATTTTGATAATTAATTAAAACTCTTTAATATAATAACATTAATTTATTAATCTCAATATTATTCCACTAAAAATATGAAACTGCACTCTTTCAATTAGACATTTATTTATTGAGTACTTTTTAAATATAAAAAGTCTCCATCGAGTTAATCAATACATGCAATTGAATCCTCTATTAATGGTTCATAATTAAAGTAGGGATAAGATACAATTTTATCTCTTTAATTACTTCTTGTTTCCTTAAGTACCATTAATTTTACTAGTGAAGGTTAATTCATAAATTGTTTTATGAATTTGAGCTCAATAACTTTTCAGTTCCAACACTAACCCTTAAGAGAACCATTATTCAATTCATCTCAGAAAGGTACAGATTCCATATATGTATATTATGTCCCCAGCCATTTACATCAATGAGTTCCCAAAACAAAAGTTTTCAGCTTGATCATTTTGACAAACCATAACGAGTAAATCAAAGAACTTAAATGACATAAACAAGAGTTCATAATAACTTTATGATTACGATCAATTTATATATGATCATCTTATTGATATTTTTAATTAATACTTATAAAACAAACTGTATTTAGTTAAGTATTAATAACATATCGAATCCAATTCATGTATAACCTTATTATACAAAGTACATCCACTAAGATGTCCTACTACATCAGCAATCCAGATCTAGATTACATGTATTCATAATACTTGTGAACTGTACTTATAGTATTTAATCCAAAGATTCCATTTAACTTTGTTTTACTATGAACTATATTTATATTCGTTCCATACAATCTTAATCCTCTCGTACCAATACAAGATTGTAGTCACAATAACGAATTTGGGAATTTTTTGAATTTCATATAGTATTATTCAAATAATAATAATAAACAATTAATATATGCAACAAAAATCATCTTAATTATTTATTTTATAAAACATTGTCCAACACATATGCTTTCAAGGGCACAATTCCTTAAATCGACAATCCAATAATGACCACCGCAGACAACCTCAACAGCCATCGTTGAGAAAGAAGAATTCCTGCTACCCGAAGCTGCTCAAACCTGCACACAAAGAAGCTCCACTGCAACAGAACAAGCATTAGCCCAAGAACCCTTTACACCAAATCATTGAATCCCACTCCACCAAACCCATGCCCCAAGCAAGATCTAAGTTAGAAGAACACATGCACCAGTCGTCTCCACTCTAACATGCACTCAAATAAGCTCCCTTGGCTAGAGCACGATGGACATGCAAAAGAGCAAGTCAACAGCTCTAGCCAAGATAAGAACAAAGAGAAGAAAGCCCTTAACTAGGGCTGACATAGATGAGCAAAGAGAAAAATGACCTTTTCTAGATTTAATTTTCTAAAGAAAAACTTTATATTTTAGTACTCTATTGTTTGTCTTGCATGTTAGGATTTGGTTCCCAAAAAATCAACATGATGACATGGCATAAAAATGGGACACGTGGAAGGCACATGAAAACTCATTAATGAAGGATTGGTTAACCTACGACTAGATAAAATAATGTGACTTATTATTCTAAAGGAGTTCAGAAGATAGGTGGAGCATTTGGTAAAGTGAGCTGGCCGCAGGTCACGACCAAAGCTGCTCGATGGAACGCGGAAAAAGCTTAAAATCAATTAAATTTGAGATATTTATCTGATAATCGATGTTTTTGTATTACTTTCTTTATGTTTGTTACATAAATTATGTAAGGCCCATGGCCCATCTTTGTACATTCTTGAGCCTATAAATAGAGGACTCAATGAATTATTAGTTTCTATGCTGTAATTCTTTACTACAGAGAGTTCATAGATTCAAGTGTTATTATACACGTTTCTTGTATTCTTTCTCTTACTTGCGGAACTCAGTTGATTTTATTCATCTTATCACATGTTTTGGGAACGTTACATAAATAATATTACTAAGTGGACGTAGGTTATTACTGACCATCAGGGCCGAACCACTATAAAATTTGTGTGTCGTTCATTATTAGCAAGTTTAATTCTTATTTGATATTTTTTATTTGACTCGGTGTCGTTGACAAACTCGTGGGTCAACATTTTGGTGCTTTCATTGAGAGCTAAACTCAAGGAGATCAAAAGTTGAGAAGACATAGTCAAGTACACCAGAATCCACCTCCTCCACCAGGAGTAACTGATGAAGAGCCTCAAGTGGAGCTAGAGGAAGACAGTGAGGAGTTGGATGCTGAAACCTTGTGAGTAGCTATGGGGGTGTTGCAGGATGAGTTAGCCACTATAAAGGTTAACCAAGAAAATGTTGTTGAGACTATGATCATCAACAAATGGAGATTGATAAATAGAGGTGAGAATTAAATGATAGACAAGCTGAGATGGATCGCCGTCAAAGAGATGCAACCGTGTCCCAAGAAGCTGCTATACAGTTAGCACGAGGGTTTCGACCTGCATCAAACCGACAACAACCTAAGCAGCCTCAGAATCCACCACCTTTGCAAAACCCACCTCAACCAAAACAACCTTGAGCTACCCAGGCAGAAAGACAGCCGCAAAATTTAGGTAGACCTAACGAGCAGTGTTAGCTTCCTCAGTCTTCTCGGGTAAGCGAGCAACAACCTCGACAGAATAGGGACGAGCAACGTCCCCAAAGCCAAGATGCCTCGTAACAGATGAACAAGTCTTACATGGGAGAGGACCACAAAAATGTCCCTTCAGGAAACAAGAGGCAACCATGCATTGGCTCTGCGGTCAGGGGTCCCCCACAACATAATAATGCCTTGGGACCCAATGACCAATGCAGTCCCCATGGGCCTCCTCCCATTTCTCGAGATGGTTTTGGACAGAGGCCAGGTGACAGTTTGTATAGTCGATCGCGTACTCATAGGTCACAGTTTAGAGATGGTCACAATTATAATGAAGGAGATTCTGAGTATTATTGGAATCAAAGGAGAAAAGTTGGTCAACCAAATAAACAAAGGCCCAGGCAGCAAGAACCTCCACCTATGAATAATCGACCAGCTAGCCTAAACGCAGGGGGTAACCAAGACAACTCAATGTTTTTGATCGACTAGGAGGATCAGAACAAAGATGGAGAAAAGAAGATTTAAGGGATATACTGAACGATCAAAGGGAAAGACACGATGAACATATCCCTACTGCCCCTGCTATACCAAATGTTGTTCATGCCCAAATAGATGCACAAAACCAGGCAGTCCAATAGGTGGTCGGAAATGAGACTTCCCATATAGAATATGACTGAAGAAAGGGAACTCCTTTCATTAATAGAATTGCACTAGCCGAAGTCCCGAGTAAGTTTAAGATGCATGTACTACCCCACTATACTAGAAAGGTAGAACTGGTGTCTCATGTAAAAAAAAATTGAGATACAAATGGATATCTAGAAAGAATATGAAGATGCCCTTCCCGACAACATTGTCTAATTCAGCTCAGAAATGGTATTTCAAGTTTCAACTGGCCAGCATAACCTCTTGGGAATTGTTTGTTAAAGAGTTTTATGACCAATTTTATGTTGGTCATATACATCCTACAGAGGCTGACTATCTAGTAGATATAAGGAAAAAAGAAGGAAAGCCTTTAAATGAGTACATTCAAAGGTTTATGAGAGCAGCTGCTTGTGCCAAAATCGTGGGGGGTGAAGGTAAGATGATGGCCATAACAACTGTGGTGCAATGCCAATCCCCACTATGGAGCAGTTTATGAAAGAATGGAGTTAAAACTACCCAAGAATTTTTGGACCTAGCAAATATGTATATTAAGCTAAAGGAGGCCATCGCCAATGAAGGGAAGGCTCCAAACACGGAGCAGGGTAAAAAAGAAGAGCCACCTAAAGTTGTTAGTGGCTCTAACAATCCAAATAACAATGGTGGTAAGAGCAACAACAAAAATGATGGAAAATAGGTGAGCAATGATTCAGCTGCATCCGATAACAAGCGCCCTAAGCTAAATAAATATGAGCCCAAGTTCACCAATTATACTATACTGGTCGACAGCTGAATGATGAGAATAAATTTCTGATCCGAAAATGACATATGAGGAGATATATACGAGAAAGGGTTGATCCCCAACAAGCGGCTAATGGAGGCAACGAGTAGGCTCGAGGATGCCAATGCTCACCTCCCTTGCAGCCTGCCCCGGTCGCAGGCACTCTGCTCACTATTTGTGGTGAACCATACTTAGTAGGTGATAGTGGTAAGGTGAGGGAAAGATATGTCAGAACCCTATGTCACAAACAAGATATTGAAATGCTAACTGTCGAGGAGCGAACTCCCAAAATATCTTGAGTAGGGGAAGAATGTATAACTTTCTCTGAGTTGGACGCACAGCATGTTCGGTTCCCCCACACTGATCCTTTGGTTGTAGATGTCAAAATATCCAACATGATTTTAAAGAGGGTGTTGGTAGATATAGGAAGTTTGATGAACCATGCAACCAAACCATCTATGGTTTCTCTGGAGAGTGGCTCGCACCGACATGGTCAATCAGGCTTCTAGTGACAGTAGGAGCAGCACCTATGAACAAGACAATACTCACTACTTTCATACTAGTTGGCTGTCCTTCAACATATAGTGTTGTAATTGGAAGACCCATCTTAGTAAAGCTGTGAGCAGTAACATCTATGTGGCATCTAGCCATGAAATTCCAAACTGACTTGGGAATTGGGTGTGCTTTTGGAAACCAAAGAGAGGCTCGGGAATGCTACAAGTCCTCAATTTCGAAGGCAAGGAAGTATGGTGAGGGGAGTGGACTTATTGCATCGAACAGCTCTAGAGGATAAAAAAAAAGGTTGCAAGGAGGAGTTAATGAACTAAATGCCCAATCCGGTGAACAAGTCGCCAAATAGGGTGTTTCCCAAAGTGAGGATATAGATAAAGATCCTCACTTTGGGGAGTTTGATGAGGAAGTTGGACCCGTAGAGGATCTAAAAGAGATCCAGCTAGAAGAAAAACATCCGACCAGAGCTGTAAAAGTCGGTAAAAACTTATAAACAACAATCAAGAAAGAACTGGTGGAGCTTTTAAGAAAGAATCAAGAAGTTTTTTCCTAGTCACATAAAGACATGGTGGGGATCGACCTAGGAGTTATCAGCCATTTCTTAAACATAGACAAAAATCACACACCATTACAACAAAAAAGAATGCTACTCGACAAAGAAAGGATTATAGCATTAAAAGAGGAAGTCGAAAAGCTTAAGGAAAATGGATTCATCAAGGTAGCATTTTATCCATCATGGGTCTCCAATAGAGTATTAGTCCCAAATCTAAATGGTAAATGGAGAATTTGCATGGATTTTACAGACCTTAATAAAGCCTGCCTGAAGGACTATTTTCCGCTGCTAAGGATCGACCAGCTGGTCGATGCTACATCAAGGCATGAGACACTACCTTTTATGGATGCATATTGTGGATACAACCAGATAAGTATGTACCCACCAGACGAGGAGCGTACCAACTTTCAAACGTACACTGGGCTATACTACTACAAAGTAATGTTATTCAGTCTGAAAAACGTTGGTGCGACTTACCAACGACTAGTTAATCACATGTTTAAAGACCAGATCGATAATAACATGGAAGCTTATGTTGACAATGTGTTTGTTAAGTCGAAAAAAGCTGGTGAACATATCAGAGGCTTACAGGAATGCTTCACCATCTTGAAAAATATTAGATGAAGTTTAATCCTCTCAAGTGTTCTTTTGGGATGGGATCGGGGAAGATTCTTGGGTTTATATTAAACTCACGAGGAATAGAAGCTAACGCTGAAAAAATCCAAGCCTTAATTGACGTGAAATCACCCACCAGAATCAAAGATGTACAAAGTCTGACAGGAAGAATTTTTGCCCTTAGCAGGTTTTCTCAAAATCTACAGACAAATGTGTTCCATTTTGTTATCTGCTCAGGGGAAACAAGAAGTTTCAATGGACAAAACATTGCGAGCAGGCTTTTCAGGCTCTTAAACAGTATATTGCTCAACCTCCTATTTTATCCAAACTAATCCAATTAGAAACCTTGTACATATACTTATCAATTACAAAATATGTTGATATTGTCGTTCTAATCAAAGAAGAAGATAATGTCGAAAAAGCAGTGTATTATATAAGTAAACGACTAGTAAGAGCAGAGTCACGATATCCAGCCATTGAAATGTTAGATTACTGTTTGGTTTTGGCATCACAAAAGTTGTGACCCTATTTTCAGGCTCGCCCGATGACGGTACTTACCAACCAACCATTACGGCAAGTCTTGCAAAAACCAGAAGTCATTCGTCGACTACTGAAGTGGGTTGTGGAATTAGGAAAATTCGACATTTTCTATTTACCACGAGCAGTAATAAAAGGCCAAGCATTCACAGAATTTACTGGCCTCCAGGTAAACGAGCAGGCACCAGAAGCACAAGCGCAAGAAGAAATCCCAACCTTGAAGTTGTCCGTCGATAGTTCTTCTAACGAACACAAATCAAGAGCAGGGTTAATTCTTATTACACCAGAAGGGCATCGGTTTCACTGTGCACATAGATTTGGCTTTACTACATCCAACAATGAAGATAAATACGAAGCAATGCTTGTAGGATTAAGACTGGCCAAGGATGTTAGTGTAAAATCACTAAAGATATACAGTGATTCACAACAAGTCGTTACTCAGATCCTAGGAGAATATCAGGGCAGAGGGTTGAAAATGGTCAAATATCTTAACAAAGAAAAATACTTGTTAGCATAGTTCACGAAGTATACTTTGCAACAACTACCTCGTGACTAGAACTCCAACGCAGATGCATTAGCCAAGCTTGTCAGCGCCAAAGATGCTGATACACTAAATATAGTACCAGGTTAGCATTTGGCAACTCCTAGTATCCAAGTTCACTTTACCATGGTCATACACATGACAGATACTTGGATGACTCCCATCATTAAGGACCTCGAAAAGGGATTATTGCTGGTTGAGTGAAATGAATTGAAGAAACTACAATGGCAGTTTGCTCAGTTTATACTGGTCGATGGCAGTTTGTATCAGCGAGGATATTCTTTGCCATTATTATGATGTATTCCTAGGGAAAAAGCTAAAGAACTATTACACAAGGTACATGAAGGATTTTGTGGGGACCATGCTGGGGGGCAAAGCTTCTCGAAGAAGATTCTACGATAAGGATACTTTTGCCAACTATGAACGAGGATGCTATGGAATTTGTGCAAAAATGTGATAAGTTTCAATAATTCTCCAAGATACCTCGAGCAGCTCCAAATGAGTTAAAACAGATGCAATGTCCTTGGCCTTTCACAGTCTGGTGAAGAGACCTGATCAGATCTTTACCAATAGGAAAAAGGGGTGTAAAATTTGTAGTAGTAGTTGTCGACTACTTTACCGAATGGGTTGACGCTGAACCGCTTGCAACAATTATGACCAAGAAAGCTCTAGATTTTGTAATAAAATACATAGTATGCCATTATGGACTGCCAAAATAAATAGTGTCAGATAATGGCACACAATTTGACGGTGACCTATTTATTGATTTATGCGAGCGACATGGCATTACCAAAAAAAATTCATCTATAGCCCATCAACAAGAAAATGGACAAGTCGAAGTTGTGAATATGACAATAAAAGATACCCTGAAGAAAAGACTCGAGCGTGTAAAAGGAGCTTGGTAAGAAGAATTATCCAAGGTCCTCTGGTCATATAGAACAACACATCGAATAGCAACTGGCCATATCCCATTCACACTTGCTTATAGGTATGAATCCATTCTTCTAGTTGAGTTAGACCCACCTTCATACAGAAGGCTAACATATGACTGTAATACCATTCATTAGTTACTGATGGAGTCATTAAACTTGATAGAGGAACGTCGAGAAAAGGCCAACTATGAGTAGCAGCCCATCAACAAAAGGTCGCTCGAAATTTCAACTCTAAAGTACACGAAAAGAAGTTTGTTGTAGGTGACCTAGCACTTAGAAGGGGTTTTCTCAATACTCGCGACCAGGCTGCTGGAGTCTTGGGCCAAATTGGGAAGGCCCATATCAAGTTGAAGAAATTCTCCAACCAGGAACGTATAAACTTGCTCATTTCAATGGAAACCTCATTCCTCATTATTGGAATGGAGGACACCTTGATCGGTAAAATATGATGTGCAAGTATACACAATCGATTCAAGTAATCAAATAGTAAGTAAAGTATCATACCCACAAGGACTATCAACCAATTATCAATAATTTCTTTTAAATTTCTATTTGGTTGTCGAAAATAGAATGATTTTTAAACTGCGACTTAAAATTGAAATAAACTTTGCAATAATAAAGATTGATTCAAGAATTTTAAAACCTAGGGTATTAACTTCATCAGCTTTTCAACCTGTTAATCAGCGCATATAATTCTTCAATTTCTATCCTAATAGCAGGTTAACTAAAACAATTCTAATTCTTTTTCAAGAAAAAAAGATCTCATCCTATATGCAAACTTTCTACATATCTGTGATAAGTTTTAACATATATTAGGCATGAAGCATATAAACCCTAAACGCTACACAAACCCTATAGGTACTATCGTCCTATATGCAATTTATGTCACCTTCCTATAGTATAGAAGGTAAAGAAGAAATTATATAAACTTCATAGAAAAATAACAAATATCCAAGTGACTACATTAAACCCTAGAACAAATGTTTAGTTCATATTAGACATGACTAAAATCCTAAAACAATTGTTCAGAAACATAAAATTAAACTAATAAAAACTAAGAGAAATGTGAAGAAAAATAGATCAATGATGTTGAAAAGCTGCTCTTCCCGAATCCAAGAAGTCTCTAAAAAAATTTCATTAGAAAACCCTAATCCATATCTTAATTTATAATGTTTTAAACCTAAATAAGATATTTTTTTCTCTTCAGAGAGGCGCGCCGTGACCCTTAAACTCCATGTCGCAGCCCGTGTGAAAACCCAGATTTTCTTTTCTCTCTGCCACTCATCATGTCGCGACCCTAAAGAGCATGTCGCGGCATTAATTCCTGCGAGATTTGGGTAGTTTCTGACTTTTCTAGAGTTGCAACCCTTAAGCCCATGCCGCCACTCTAATTCTATTTTTTTTTTCAAAACTTGACAATTTTAAGTCGACCTTCATCAAAACTTCTTCTTGATGCCAATTTGACTCAAATAACCATAAAAATTTCCATTTTTCCACCATTTCTTCTTCTTTCTACATTTAGCTCATAATTCATAGCACCATCCTACAACAAACACAAACACAAGTGTAATCTTGCACAAAACAAACAAAAAGACTCAAGATTACAACAAAAACACATCCTAAAACAACACTAAAATGGAGTTATCAAACTCCCCCAACTTTACTCTTTGTTCGCCCTCGAACAAAGGACTCAAAGCTTACATGACAAAACTCAGAACCTAAACAACCAACACACCTGAATCAAGCTGACAAAAATAATTCATGCCTTAAGCTATGATGAATAACACACTTATATAATTTTTAGAAAATAAACTTATAATCCAGAATTTCAGTCAAAACATTCTTCCAATTCAATTAAGTCCGAACAAAAATAAAAGCTCTCAAAATCATGTAAATAAAATGCATTCGAATCAATTCATGCTCACCAAGTTTTTTTCATTACAATCAATTAATATCTTTATCCCATAAGCTTGTTATACTTACTAATCTCCACTAATGTAGAAAACACATGCTCAGAAATCAATAGGATTTTCACAACTTATAATTGAAGGCTTTAGGTAAAGATAGATGACAAAGTTGTTTAGACTCAAAATATACCATAAGCACTCAACCAAACAATTCAACCTTTATCCAATCAAAAACCCAAAAACCAATCCCAAATTTACCAATATTTCTTATCTTGAGAGAGAATTCATGAACTCGTTTTTTTTCTTTTTTTTTTCATTTCAATTTTTTTCTAATGATACTACACTCACCCAAACTTATTTCTTTGTATTTTCAATTGGAATGTAGTTCATATTCAATATACTTTTTCTTTCTCTCTCTCTCAATTTTTCTTCTTCTATCGACACAAATTTCCAAATATAAGCCCCATTACAAACCATCCCCTAATCACTTTTCATATGCTCATGGTATATCAAAGGGAAGGAAAAATAACAAAGTTTCAAATAAACTCAAAATAAGTGTCAAACAAAAAAATATCAAATTAGGCTCAAAATTGGGTAACTAGGGATTTAATAAATCAAAGTTCTCTTGAAAGTATCAAACATGTCAAATAATTGCCTAAATCATTTTCCTAAGCATGCATCATCTAAGATTTCGTCTCAAATAGCAAGCAAACAAGTTCTAGGATGACAACATTTTTCATAAATTTTCTCATTTTTAAAATTCAACAAGCATAAAAATTATTCAATTACCCAAAATTTATTAAAAATCATGATTAAACTCTCAATTATTTAAGTGGACAAAGTAAAAGTTGGAAAGAAATATTCAACCAAGCACACAAATTTTTATAGCTTCATTCCCATTCAATTTATACAACACATCATTCAATCATATTATCATTGGCTAATCATTGTCAACTTGATTCAACTAACACTCTAAACAACCTAGACAAAACATAACAAAAACAAAACAACACGACTAACAAAATAACATAATATATACAAAACAACAAATATCTTCCCCCAAACTTAACCTAAACATTGTCCCCAATGATTAAATAAAAGCTAAGGAAAAAAAAACTTACTTGACCCCTCAGACTGCTTAAAATAATGCAGATTGAGATGGTGAATCAAAAATGGGGAAAGAAATTTTTTGGGTTATCCCATAGTTCATTCTACTTGAGCCCGAAGTAGTGCTGCAACTCAAATTAGTCTCATATTTAATAGAAATTAAAATCAAATAAAAATAAATGCTCAAAATACTAAAATTAAAGTGTTCATAATCCAAAATTTAAACAAAACTAATAAAAAAATTTGTAATGCTTCCAAATGTGCTTGTTTTCTATCCTCCTTAGGTTGCAAATATAAAATTATTTGTCGACGCATCAATAAGTGGTTGACGCCCATAATAAACGTCATACAAGACAACTTGAAGGTTGTCATTGTGAATGCCCTCAAGCTTGGCTAGAATTGGAATTGATGAGCTCCACTGTTCAACTTGACTTTCTTTGGAAAAATAAGCATGATGGATGCCAAGGAATGATGCTAATGGAGGTGGAGATGGATGATTCAGTCTTTCTTCACTACTTTGCTCAAACAATGTATCCACATCTTGGGTAGAGATAGCATTCGACATTATTATCCTCTCTTTTTTTTCATCAATACTTTGAATTGAAGAAGGCTCCATTTGATGTTCAAATTCTTCCATTGGCAGCTCCATCTCCTTACCACTCCCCAAGTACACCTCTTCACTTTGTTCTTTCACACTTGAATTTTCCAAAATCCCTGAAGAATGAATCTTGGCTTTGAATTAAGGCGTAGTTTTTAGCCATATACTCCATCATCAATACCTCCAATGAACTTGATTGAGCCACTTGATGAGGTTTCTCTTCTATAATTACTTCTTCAAAACTATCCCAATTTTCCTCATTTGATCCTTGAGTGCAAGTGTTAAAAGTTGGCTCCATAATGTTATAATTGTTCTCCCACCCTTGGTTGGTCATTGAAAAATTCCAATACCACCATTCATTGTATTTCTCCATGTCTTCCAACATCCAATAGGCTTCATCCACGAATACTTGGTAGAAATTGGTTGTACCATCTCCTCTTTCTACCCATTGTCTTACTTCGACATTCAACTTATTGAGGATGACCTCTAATTGACACTCTCTTGACAAACCATGGTATGGAAACCTCAATAGAAAAGCTCTGTATCTCTACCATGCCTTGTATGAAGGCTCCAAGTCAAGTTTGAACAAAAGTCGTGAGGACTTGCATATGAGACATCTCAAGTTCCTTGCAATACAAACAACAAACATAGAAAAAATAATAATAAAAGGAAAAAGGAAAAAAATGAAAATAAAATATATATACCAAATTAGAATAAAAAAATCAATTATATTTGATATTGATTAAATAGTCCCCGGTAACGGTGCCCAAAACTTGATCATTAAATATGATGTGCAAGTATACACAATCAATTCAAGTAATAAAATAGTAAGTAAAGTATCGTTCCCACAAGGACTATCAACCAATTACCAATAATTGCTTTTAAATTTCTATTTGGCTGTCGAAAATAGAATGATTTTTAAACTAAGACTTAAAATTGAAATAAACTTTGCAATAATAAAGATTGATTCAAGAATTTAAAAACCTAGGGTATTAACTTCAGCAACTTTTCAACCTGTTAATCTTACTAATCACCGCATATAGTTCTTAAATTTCTATCCTAATAGCGGGTTAACTAAAACAATCCTATTTCTTTTTCAAGATAAAAAGATCTCAACCTATATGCAAACTTTCTACATATCTGTGATAAGTTTTAACATATAGCAGGCATGAAGCATAGATACCTAAACGCTACACAAACCCTATAGGTACTATCATCCTATATGAAATTTATGTCTATATGATTATAGAATATTCAACTCTCCCTTCACGGATCTCGAATCAAAATCATAAATCATGTAAATAGTGATCTATTACCCACACGCATTAAACACAAATCATATAGATAAAGGATAGAAGAAGAAGAAATTATATAAATGTAACGCCCTGGATAGCCAGGATCGTTACACTGTGTACTTATAAAGGTGCAGGACTTGCTAATCAAGTCCTTAATTTGAAAACGTGTCACTAAACATGTAAAAGCTAAGGCTAAAAAGGTTTTTGGTCTCAAAAGACTCATTTCATATATTTAAACTGTAGTAAACATGGGATCCCATATGAAAACAAAGTTAGAACAAGTTTACAGACTCCCTAAAATACATATATATCAACTAGCCATATTAAGGCAAAACAGACAGTCTTTAGGTTCCATGTCCTTGCTTAGATCTCAACCGTGGTGGCCGAGCACCTGGCTATGTACATTCAGCCCGCTGAGCACTCCAATCAGGGCTGATCTACTTTTCCCTTGCCTTTACCTGCACCACGTAGCACCCGTGAGCCAAGGCCCAGCAAGAAAACATCATAAACAACTCAAACGTTAATAATAGGCAAGTAATTCAATATGCATGTTTTCCCATCAGATAATCCTGAACAGGTATTCAATATATACAATCCAATTCAAGATACATTCTACCACATATAAAACTCATGTCGCATAATATTCAGGGCCGATGACTTAGGCCGCACCCTCTGTTTAACCGAGCCCGCTTAAACCGAGCTCAGTGCATAATAAGTTGTCCTCGGCTACCAGTGGCTGAGCCGCGCCCTGTGCGCTAGTGTAACCCTTGGCACCCTTAGGCCGTTGGTTCACCAAATGGCTTGCATGGCATAATACCATCTTTTCAAGCATTTACAATAGGGAGCCCTTAGTCCCGTCACATATTTTCAACCAGGTGCAGTTTTCTTACCTTTAGTCTGCGCAGTTATTGAATTACGAGCAACTCCTCTCAAGCACGATCCGTTCCCGAGCCTAAGTCTTTGTCACCTAGTCACAACCAAAGTTTAGGGTTCCATTAATACTCTAATATAGGTTTCCAATTACAAAACTAACTCCCGGGATTCTAAATTCCACCAAGCACGGTGGTGAAACCAAACCCGAGCACACTAGACCACCTTCCCGTGCTTAAAACCCTCAAAAACCCATGTGTGTAACCAAGGGCTGCGGCCCCCGAAGCCTAGCCGCGACCCTTCCCTAAAACAGAACCTACTCCCACGTTGATCCACACACACGCTGCGACCCTTACCTTGGGCGCCGCAACACGCCCCCCTTGGCCGAGCCTCCTTGGCTTCTTTGCATGCTAGGGCCGCAGCGCTCTAGAACAGAGCCGCGGCCCTCCCCTTCGAACCCAGAATTTACACCATTTTTAAGTCTGAGACCTCACCTTAAACCATCCCAAAGCTTCCCAACTCTTAACCAATTAATTCCCAACTTCTTTAGCATGACCTAAACAACATAATTCCCAAGAAAACACAGCCTAACACACTCTAATCTCCTCCTTTCAATATCTGAAACCCAAGTACTATAAACACTCAAACCAGTCACTCAAACTCAATTTAAAATCTCTAAACTTGGAGTTGAAACTTACCTTTGCTGTAGAATTGCTTCACCAAGCTATAGCCAAGCTAAGTTCCCAAGTTTTCCCTCTTAATTCTGCCTTAAAACATCAAAACCATATTTGTTTCAGCACTTAACCAAAACCCAGCTAGAACTCAGAATTCAACCACAGAAAAGATGTTTAGATGCTTACCTTAATCCCTGTTATAGTTCCTTGATTTACTCCTGAGCTAAACCTTCAATTCCTCACCACAAATCCAAGAGATTCCAGCTTGTTTCCCCTTAGTTTTCTGTGTTCCTTTCCTTGGTTTTTCCTTAAGCGTGAAAGAGAGCTGAGACTAAGTTTAAGTCGGTTTGTGTTTTTCTTCTAAAAGCTTCTCTATGTCTAAATTACTTGTTAAATTAATCCCGAGGCTCGGGATGCCGAAACTGTCCCCGAGGCCAAAATGGTAAAATCCCCCAATATTCCCGCCTAGACATTCTAACCTCGAATATATCTCTATATATTTATTTTCATGACCCGACAATCCAAATCGCTACCCGCTATCTTAAAGATACTCCCGACTTATCCAAAGTCATATCTTAAGCCCCGTTGTGACTTTCCCCACTATCTGACCCTGAAATCGTCTTGAGTCGTGCTCTGCGAACCTGTCCACATAATAATGTGGTTCTCACATATATGACATATTCATTTCATATCATATTACCACATAATATAATAAATTATCATATAAACATTATTAAACATATAATTACTCATTTAAATCACAATTATTCCATTAATGCCCTCCTGGCACACTAATCACGGCCCTTAAGCTTTATTAGCGATTTTTGGTCGTTACAATAAACTTCATAGAAAATTAACAAATATCCAAGTGACTACATTAAACCCTAGAACAGATGTTTAGTTCATATCAGAAATGACTAAAATCATAAAACAATTTCTCATAAACATATAATTAAACTACTAAAAACTAAGAGAAATGTGAAGAAAAATCTATCAATAATGTTGAACAGCTGTTAATCTCGAATCCAAGAAGTCTCTAAAAATCTTTCATTAGAAAACCATAATCCATATCTTAATTTATAATGTTTTAAACTTAAATAAGATATTTTTTCTCTTCAAGGAGGCGTGCCATGGCCCTTGCATTTCCATGTTGCGGCCCGTGTCTTCAAAATGCCCAAGAGATTTGCGCCTCCGTCTTCAAGTGTCATAGCTCATGTGAAAACCCAGATTTTCTTTGCTCTCTGCCACTCATCATGTCGTAGCCCTAAAGGGCCTGCCGCGACATTAATTCCTGCCAGATTTGGGTAGTTTCTGACTTTGCTAGAGTCGCGTCCCTTAAGCCCATGCCGCAACTCTAATTCTATTTTTTTTCAAAACTTGACCATTTTAAGTCGACCTTCATCCAAACTTTGTCAAAACTTCTTCTTGATGCCAATTTGACTCAAACAACAACAAAAAGTTTCATTTTCCCATTATTTCTTCTTCTTTCCATGTTTAGCTCATAATTCATAGCACCGTTCTACAACAAAGACAAACACAAGCGTAATATTGCACAAAACAAAACAAAAAAGACTCAAGATTACAACAAAAACACATCCTAAAACAACACTAAAATGAAGTTATCACACCTACGCAAGTATTATCAATAAAACATTTCTTTTTAAAGGAGTGGCTTGTATTTATGCAATTATTTTTACAAGTTTTGAACAAGGGCTGGCCACTTTTGGCTGGTTGCTTATAAGTGTAAGATGATTTGATCACTCGTACAGACACGAATTTTCATCCATTTTTTTACGAGAAATAAAAGGAACTTTGTGCAGCCCATTATTCTTGCCAATTATTGTATTTTTTTACAAGTATTTTCTCATTACGTGTGTTTTTTTGCTATATTCATAAATATTTATAAGATATGCAAGCAGTTATGTTCAAACATGTATTGGTCTATGGCAAGTGATGGAGCACCTTAAGCCCCTCGATCACTTGGGGGCATATAAGATACTAAGTTATGCAAAGCATATGAAAATATGTAAACACACGAGCAAAATAAGGGAAAGCATGCAACAACACTTAGAATATTTTTTCAAATTTTTTTTTTGCAAAGAAATATGAAGTGTTATGCTAAGTATAATCATGCGAGCAGGTGTTATAATTACAATTATAATACTAAAATTATTTTTCTTTGCACTGCGAGCAGCACTGCTAGGATGTAATAGAACACACCAGTATAAATAAGAAAGTAAAACTGCCATAGGAAATGAATTGTCTCAACACCACGAACAAGTTGCCCGGGTGTTGTATTTACATAATAAACATTAAAAATATAAAATCACTGAGCAGAAGGATCCTTTTGCGGCTACTGGTCGACGGTAGCCCAGGCTTCATCCTCCCCATCTATCCTAGTTGCCAAGGAGATCTTAGGAGATGCAGGGGTTCACAGCGCACCTAGAAACCTTCGCTTCTTTTATCTGTTCAGGAAGATAATAAAAATTTTCATTTTGATTATTTTTCAAGAATATATAAAAGTAATTAAAGGTTGTGATCTGGAACCTCAAGGTTTCTCACATTTATCTCCTCAAGTTGTTTCACCTTCTCCTCCAGCTCATTGGCCTCCTTCTGACTAGCAAGCAGGTCATCCTGCAGCTTGACCGCCTCAATCTGGTTGGTCTTGGATGCAACTTTGTGTTTTCCTTTGACTTAAGGGCTTTGTCCAGGTACTCCTTCGCTGTTTTGAGCTCTGCAGTCAAGGACTTAATGGTGTTCTCTACAGTCTGCTACTCGGCGGCCCACTTCTTTCTCTCCTCGGCCCATTTTTTTTTGCTCCTTAGAAAGTTTGGAGTTTTCCTCTTCAACACGTCTCCACTTTTTGTTAAGGGTTAGGATGGCCTGCGATCAGCATAAAAATTTGAAAGCTATGTCAGTATGATAAAAAGGTAATAAGTATCAAGCAGTGAAAATAAAATTAAAAGAGAACTTACGCCGAGAAGCTCATTAAAACTCTGACCAATCACCTGGTCAGATTTTAAAGTGGGGAGAGAAGCAACCGCCTATTTTCTTAGCCTATGCTTTACCGACTTCTGCATCTTGTTGATGGTGGAGATGGAGGCATTGCTTAGCATCTCATTTACTGAGGGTCCTCCCACCTACTTGGTGGAGGACTCTGGCTGAGGAGAGGGTGGAGGAGTTGTTGTCATGGAAGGAGGGAGAGTCGTCTCCTTGGTCGGGGAGTCTTTGGTGGTTGAGAATTCTTGCTCGGAGGGCCCCCGCTTGGACCTCTAGCTTCCTTTTTGCTCGACTTTGAGCCAGCAGCTGCACCACTCGAGGCATAGAGATCGAAGGCATTAGAAACTTCCATGATTGTAAAAGGATCGAAAAGTTAGTCAAATATTCACAAGAATAAGGAAAAATAAACAAGGAAAAATTCTAAGTTATATACCTGAGCTACGATTACTGGTCGCTACATTTTCTGAACTACTACTGCTACAAACACTATGTGCCTAAAAAATGCTGAATTAAAGCTACTGGTTGAAGAAATAAAGTTTCCATCCCTATTGAATAGACTATTTGGGATGGGCAATATATTTAGAAGAATCAAAAAGTTCATACCGTTTGAGTCATCTACCCAACCAGGGTGCTCGTGTAATGACCCAACTATTTCTAAGACCTTGGACCATTAAAACTACTAGACATAGCTACTATTTTTGAGAAAACATACATAAGAAAATAATCATAACTTTATTAAAACCCCAAAATAAATATTGTGCAAATTACAAAATAAGATGTAAAATATGGTATGGGTACCCATTGTTTAATAAAACATAAAACATAACTTTAAATCAATTGCTCAAAAACTAAATGTGGAATTACAAAAGAAACATAATTAAAAAGACTAAAATAAACTTCATCCTTGATCAACACGCAGTCCATTCATCCTCAACACACAAGCCAAGCTACCAAGAATCCTTCCGCCTTCCATATCATTTTCCTGCATCACACTAAAAATAAATAAAGGAGTGAGCCTAATGCCCAGCAAGGAAAATCTACTAACAATCATATAACATAAATCATAAACATAAGACTATATCATAAACATATACTATAAACATATGACTATAAAAACATATATCATAAGGGACTACAATGGCCATCATACTTCTTAGGGCTCGTTATCAAAGCAAGTCATATGCCCATAAATTTGTGGGGCTTGCTAGCTAAGCAAGTCATATGCGCATAAATTCTTGGGGCTTGCTAGCTAAAAAAGTCATATGCCCAAGGACTATAAAACATATTCTTGGGGCTTGTAACTAAACAAGTCATATGCCCAAGGAATATAAAACATATAACATAAAATATATCATACCATAGCATAAAACATATCATAACATAAACATATAAACACATATATCTAGCCTATTTTCCTTACCAAAAGCCGGGATATTTGGGAACAAGAACGGGATTAGAACACTCCTATAAACAAACAGTAGAAATGGTGAGAATCTCTAAGAATAAAGATGAATATGAGAACTAAACCATCAAGAAGAAACTTACCAAGAAGGGCCTTAAGTTTTAAGAACTTAAATACCTAATCAAGAATCATAAACAAGAGTTAGGATCTGAATAGAAGAAACTAAAGAAAACTAACGAATTATATAGAACTGATCTTAGGAATAGAAATACCTTGAATGACCTTATGGATTGGTCTAAACCTCAATACCAAAATCACACTATTTCTCACTTCCCAAGGGTTTATAAAAGTTTAGAACGATAAAGCTTTAAACCAAAACCCAAGTGTATCTCTCTATAGTAACACTAGCACCTTGGAGGCTCTGATCAAATGCTTGAAGAATGAAGAAAATGGCTGAGTACTAGGTCCTATTTATAGAGTTCAAGGAGTGAAACTAACCCCTTTTAATTTGAATAAATAAATTATTATAAAATGAAAAAGTTTTGAATTTTTGTTCAACTGATGCCCAGAACTCAGTCAAAATTGTTCAAAGGCAGGTCTAAGTGATTAAAGGTAATTTTTAAAATCAATAACCAAACTTTTCAAAAATCATCACTAAGGGCGATATATTGCCCCCTATATGCGATATATCGGCTCTACCCTAATCCCGAGCCCCGTTTGTACGTTCGTGCAAAGTCAACGTGTTTTCCGTATCTTCCATAGGCTATATATATCGGCCCCTATGCTGCGATATATCGGCATACGTTGATATATCAAACATGTATTTGCACTTTTTCAGCATAATTTGAATTGGATAAAAGCTTTGACTGAGTCATAATACGATCCTAACAGCTGCTGGAAGGTTCTAGAGCTTCTGGATCTTTCTATTATTAAAACTATTCATCAAAAATACTTAATTCCTTAATAATCATGATTATGACAAGTGTCATGCTCTTAATGGTTCTATCTAAACCTTAGGTTATAATAAATATATTTCTATGACCAGCAATATTAATCAAACCTTATATTATAATTAATATTCTTAAACTATAGGCTAAATTTATAAAATCCATAACTGTTGCTATGAGTTTCCAACTAAGTCCCGACTTGAACCAAAATCCACGGTAACTAACATACTATAAACTAATACTAACTACTACTACTACTAATAGCTAAGTAAATATTCTGGGACTCTACAGCTCGAGCAACTTTTGTTTTCCTTTCTTGTGGGAAGGGGGAATTGGTGTTGGTTGGGGGTGGAGCTAGGATCCCTGACAGAAACCCCGGTTGCTCGAGGCCTGGGGGTTGAGAGACGTCCTGGGCTTCTCGGAGGGCATTTACTCCCTAGTGCCTTCACCAGTGACACTCTTAGCAATGGAATCCCACACATCCTGTTGAGGTTCCAAAAGGCCGACTAGCCTTAAATTGTTCTTTGTGACCAGCTTCTTGACACTCTTCTTGATTGGTGTCATGTTGGCCAAAGTGGCGGCTCTCTCCACCATTGCATGGGTAGGCTATGGTCGGTACCATGGGCCTAAAATGAAAGAATATGCTAAGACAAAAAAAAAGTGACTAGTAAATGGAAAAGGATCATTGTGAGAAGAATTACCTTCCCAAGTAAATGAAAAGTTGTTCGCGACATGGTCGGTCATCAAAAAATACTCTTGTAAGTATTTTCCTATGTTGGATTTGTAGGTTATGTTTGTAAGGAAGGTGCGGGAAGATTCTTGGTGGAAGAAGTGGAAGAACCCCATATTATTTTGGTTGGGGCTAGACTTAAGGTCAAAATGATAATTGATCTTGTGGGGAGTAGGTGCAGGGCACCATTTGTGGTGGTAAAGGATATAGAGTTCAGATAACACTCTATATCTGTTCAGGGTTATTTGGAAAGGGGCGACGTCAAAGTAGTTCGCCACACCCTGAAGTAATCGTGCAGGGGCAAGATTGCTCCTACTTTAATGTGGTACCTCGACCAGGCGCTATAAGTGCCGCCAGGCACATTTGCCCTTTGGTTGAGTGTAGGCTTGTATAAAATAATCCTATGAAGGACATACTTCTTGGCATACTTAGCCACCATCCTACTCGATATAACGCTAGGAGGGGCAATGTACCAAGGTACATTCCTTTTGTTAATGCCTTCTTTGACAAGGGCATGGGTGAGGAGCAGCTCAGGGGGCTGCTCGATGGTTTCTTGTTGGGGGTTGTTTGACGGACCCTTACCATTGGCTGCATGATGACCAATGTGAAGATCAAGGGTCTTTTTCTATTGCTGGGCTACCTATTTAACTCTGGCCATGGATGGTTTGGGTCTTTGGGGCCTATGTCTAGGTTGGCTATAAAAGGGGTTTGGTCTAGAAGACTTGGTTGGTGGATTCGGTTTGGGAAAACTGGTCGATGGATTTAGTTGTGGTGGAAATTGGGAAATAGGAAAGATGGGTTTCTTGATGTCTTCAATCAACAAGGCTAGAATATCTCCGTCTATTGGCCTCTCACTTCCCCAATAATTGTGCATCAATATCTGTCAAAAGATGGGGAAATGAGAATCTACGACAAACAGAATAATTTAGACTTAGAATTAGGTGTGGCAATTTGGGTCACAACACGATGACACGACACGACACAAAAATAAATGGGTTTGAGTGACGCGTTTAATAATCGTGTTTGTGTTTGAATTTTCGACACATTTAATAATTGTGTCATGTTCGTGTTTACCTTAATCGTGTTGTCTCATAATCATGTTGACCCGTTTAATAATCGTGTCATTTCATAATTGTATCAACACGACAACATGAATAATTATCATAGGTTTTATGATCTTTTCATATAGTTATGATTAATTGTGTCAATTTCATGTTGTGTCATGACACATTAATCGTGTCATCGTGCCGTGTCATGTTGAATCGTTTAATGTAGAGTCTAAGAACTTTACTTAGCTAGTTAGATAGTAGTAGCAATAGTAATAGTTGTATTATTTTTATGACTGTGGATTTTGGTTCAGACCGGGATTTAGTTGGGCACTCGTAGTAACACTTGTAGATTTTCTAAATTTAACCTATAGTTTAAGAATATTAATTTTAACCTAAGGTTTGATTAATATGACTGATATTGATGGTGATATTTATTATATTATAAGGTTTAGATAGACCCAATAAGATAGTAACACTTGTCTTGTGTATGTTTAATGATAATTAAGTATTTTTGAGGAATAAGTTTATTAAGATCAATATTTGAATATCCTAGGGTCTGTCAGTAGCTTTGAAATCATTAGAGGACTTAGTCAAGGCTGTTTACTCAATTCAAATTAGGCTGAAAAAGTGTAACTTCGTGTTTAATATTTCAGCGTATGTCGATATATCGCAGCTATAGGGGGCGATATATCGCCATACGGGGATACGAAAAGCACGTAGCTTCACACGACCACCTCGACGAGCCTCGGGCATATTAGCCCAGGTGATATATCAGCTCATTTGAAGGATTTTTGAATGTTTTTAAAACCGAGCTCATTTTAATCTTTAACCTCTTGATAAGTCTAGCATCTTTCTGACCGAGTCTTCAGCCTCTGCTGAACGATAATTCAAATATTTTTCACTTAAAAAGCCATTATTTTATTCAAGTTAAATGAAGATCTTTTCATTCTTGAATTCTATAAATAGGACCTAGTACCCATCCATTTATTCATTCATCAAGCTAAGTTCAGAGTCTGCAAGCTGCTAGGTTATTTTTGAGTGCTTAAACACTTGGGTTGGGAATATAAGCTTTAACTTTATAAGCTTAATAAACACTCAGGAAGTAAGGTTCATAGTATTTTTCGGTTCGAGGTGTAGTTCGGTGATAGAAGCATTCAAGGTATTCATTATTTTAGTTCATTTCTATGTTATTCTTATAGTTTTCTACTCAAAATCCTAACTCTATTCTTTATTCTTGGTTAGGAAATCTAAGATCTTGAACGTAAGATTTTTGGTAATTATATTTTTGATGGTATAGTTCGTCCATTCTTTTCATCCCTTTCTCTTTAGTATACTCACCTTTCTTTGATGGTTTATAGGAGTGTTCCAAAGTCCCAATCCTGTTCTCATATCCCGGTTTCTTTTTGTAAGGAAAATAGGATAGGATTCTATATGTTATATGTTATCTTATGATTTATGTGTTATGAAATGTTATATTATGTATGTTTGTAGGCTTGGGCATATGACTTGTATAGCTAACAAGCCCCAATAAATTTATGGGCATATGACTTGCTTAGCTAGCAAGCCCCACAAATCTAATGGGCATATGACTTGTTTAGTTTACAAGCCCCAAGTAGTAATGGCCATTATAAGTATATATGACATATGATTATGATAAGCTTATGGTATATTTTTAGCATATAATATGAATTTTATAAATATGATTTATGTTGTTAGATTTTTCCTTGCTGGGCACTAGGCTCATTCCTTTATGTTTATATGTGCAGGAAAATAGCTATGGTGGCAGAAAGGTTCTTGGCAGCTTGGTGGTTGTGTATTGAGGTAGAATGGAAATAGATGGATTGAGCGTTCGATCTGAGGATGAAGTCGCTTCTTAGTCTTTTAAAAATTATGCTTTATATGTATTTTTCGCACTTTATTTTGTAATCCATTTATTTAAAGTCATGTTATGTTTTTATTTTAAAAACAATGGGATCCCATATCCTACTTTAAATTTATGTAGTTTAACATTTGTCTTACAAGTTTTAATGAAGTTATGATTATTTCACTAGTGAGCTTTATTAAAGATTAGTGTCTATGTATAAGTAGTCATTAATGGTCCAAAGTCTAGAGTAGTTGGGTCCTTACATTTAATAATCATGTCATGTTCGGGTTCATATTTTTTACATGTATAATAATTGTGTCATGTTCGTGTTTACCTTAATCATGTCGTTTCATAATCGTGTCGACACGAATCTGACACATTTACACAAATTGTCAGCCCTACCAAGAATAAAATTAATAATGCTCGTGGATAATAACTCTAATGCCCCACATCATTATGGCTGCTTTTTGGAACGACGACTGGCCCTGCAAACCAAAATGAGTATTTCCAACATGCTTTGTTATCACTTTCACGTTTCCTGGAAAAACTTCTCAGGAGGTCACCCATCATGAGACTACTCTAGGTCAAGCAAGCTTAACTTTGGCGTTTTCAAGTGATTAGCTACCAAGAAGAAGATGCATCTTGTTCTCATAGGTAGTACCCATCAATCCATTTAAGCCATCTTCAACTGTGTAGTCCCAAACCTACACAGTCTTAGAATCATCACACTTGTCCTTCCCAAGGCGATGTGGGACTGCACAACTTTTTACCCGGTCTTTCCCCCTGCGGATCACAGGATTATGACTGTCATAATCACCCCCCTTTGGGGTCCAACGTCCTCGTCGGCCACACTTCTAGTTGGGTCAAGGCTCTGATACCAATTGTAATGCCTCACGTCACTATGGATGCTTTCTGGAATAATGACTGGCCCTGCAAACCAACACGAGTCTTCCCAGCGTGCTTTGTCCTCACTCGCACGCTACTTGTGAAAACTTCTCAGGAGGTCACCCATCATGAGACTACTCCAGGTCAAGCACGCTTAACTTTGGAGTTCTCAAGTAATGGGCTAATGAAAAAAAGATGCAACTTGTTGGCATAGGTAGTACCCATCAATCCATTTAAGCCATCTTCAATTATGTAGTCCAATACTTGCACAGTCTTAGAATAATCACACTTGACCTTCCTCAGGTGATGTGGGATTGCACAACTTTACCAGGTCTTTCCCCCTACAGATCATGGAATACTCGCTGTCATAATTAAAGCATGCTGGAAAGGCTTGTGTTGGTTTGCAGGGTCAGTCATCATTCCAGGAATAAACCATAGTGACATGGGGTATTACGAATGGTATCAGAGCCTTTACCCAGCGGAAAGTGTGGCCAACGGGGACGTCGGACCCCTAAGGAAGGGTGATTGTGAGAGTATGTATCCCGTGATCTGTAGGGGGAAAGACTGAGTAACATTGTGCAATCCCACATTGCTTGGGGAAGGTCAAGTATGATGATTCTAAGACTGTGTAGGTATGGGACTACATAGTTGAAGATGGCTTAAATGGATTGATGGGTACTACCTATGCCAACAAGATGCACCTTCTTTTCAGTAGCCCATCACTTGAGAGCTCCAAAGCTAAGCATGCTTAACTTGGACTAGTCTCATGATGGGTGGCCACTTGGGAAGTTTTCCCAGGAAGCGTGCGAGTGAGGACAAAGCACGCTGGAAAGACTCGTGTAGGTTTGTGGGACCAGTGGACATTCCAAGAAGCAGCCATATTAACGTGGGGCGTTACAATAACTAAGCTTTTATCCGACCAGTAGTATTTGAAGACAAACAGATTGAAATATATGAGCAAAGGAGGAAAAAGAAATAAAAGTGAATCATAACAGGAGGGAAAACCCCTGATTTTTCCAAAATCCCAAAATTGAAATTTACTCTGATTTTAGGCCCAAAATCAGTCGTAATATAATATATTCTTCCTAATGTGTCTACATGCCTAAAAACTACCTAAAATACCCTTTTAAACCCATAATCATACATATTTTTTTACCAAAAAAGCCGGGTCTCTCAAGAACACAAACAAGAACTTCAAAATGACAATTACAAAGATGAGGAATCATGGCAATAACATGAAAGAATTTTCAAACACTTTAAGAAAGTTGATCGAAAACTTACTTGGTGAGAAGAGTGCTGAATAAATCGCGTGGAAATTGCTTAAAAAGCCTGGAATTCATCTTGGATTACTTTGAAATACCTTGAAAAAGTTTGGATGTTCTTGAGAAAAGATAAGACAAAGGTAAAAAGTGAGAAGAAAAATGAAGGGTTATTTATACTGAGTAGGGAAGGTGAAAAGTCATGATTTAAAAAGAAGGTTTTCGAAACATTGGGAAGTACAAAGCAGTCAGTTTTTCCTTGTAACTCATAAAATAATGATTACTTACCTTTTTTAGGAAATAAAAGTACAATGGATTTGATAGGTCAAGGATTGCTGGTCAAGTTTATTTAATGTTGGTCGCATCATAATAAACTTGGGGGGCAAATATTTCCCTAAAAATTATCATGATGACGTGGAATAAAAATGGGACACGTGGAAGGCACATGACAACCCATTAATGAAGGACTGGTCAACCCACGACCAGATAAAATAATGTGACTTATTATTCTAAACGAGTTCAGAAGCTAGGTGGAGCAGATGGTAAAGTAAGCTAGCCGCAAGTCACGAGCAGAGTTGCTCGATGGAACGCAATAAAAGCTCAAAATCAGTTAAAGCCCAGATATTTATGTGATAATTGATTATTTTGTATTATTTTATTCATGTTTGTTACGTAAATTATGGAAGGCCCATGGCCCATCTATGTACATTCTTGAGCCTATAAATAGAGGACTCAAAAAATCATTAGTTTTTACGCTGTAATTCTTTACTTCAGAGAGTTCATAGATTCAAGTGTCGTTATACACATTTCTTGTATTATTTCTCTTACTTGCGGAACTCGGTTAATTCTATTCATCTGATTGCAGGTTTTGGGAAATGTACATAAATAATAGTACTAAGTAGATGTAGGTTATTACCGACCATCTGGGCTGAACCACTATAAAATTTTGTGTCGTTTATTATTAGCAAGTTTAGTTCTTATTTCATATCGTTTTTTTGACTCACTGTCATTGACCAATTGGTGGGTCAACAGGGTTTATACCTTTAAAGCATATGTAAAGACATTTTATTCATAAAGTTAATAAAAGTACATTTTTCTTATAATTGAATATCTAGATTATTGTTTGAATAATTAATATAAATATTAGAAAATTTTATATTCATTTATGAGGATGTGATCTTGTATGGGTATGAGAGGATTAAGATCATAAATATTGAATAAAATAGTGAACAACTTATTAAAGTAATGAAATAGTCAACCACATATTCATAACACATCTCTTAATGCCAGTTTGAACATGCATATAACATTATGAGTGGAATTGTTTTGCAAATTAATGTAGTAAAGACCATCAGACATTGTACCATTCCCAACACACTCAGATTGATATAATAGATTAAAATATTTGTCTGAAAATGTAAATGAATGTCTAAAAGGTACAAGTTTTGAAACTGAAATCAAGTTTCTAGAAAAACTTGGAACATAAAAGGTTTTTTTCTAACTTTAAAACAAAACTACTACTTAAAACTAAAGTGCATGTTCTTATAGCTTCCGCATGTGAGCCCATCTTGTTTCCGGATAAGATGTTTTGCCTACTTCCTACTGGCTTCATTAAGTTTTGTAAACCTTGAAAGAAATTTGAAATGTGGATTGTTGATCCATAATCAATCCACCATGTGTTAATATTAACATTACTCATATTAGATTCATATCATACATATGAAACTAGAGTTCTAGTGGTGATGGCAGGTGTTTTATTGATCTAAATTGCACAGTAAATGTTTGTGCAACTTTGATGGAGGAGAATACTCTCCCACACTTTGGAGTTATCACCCCAAACTTTGGGAAGTTATTTTGGTACATTAGAATAAATGGGTTGTGATGTTGCATGAATAGGATTACAAGTTTATGAGTATAAAGTTTTGAGGTTTATATGAATTCATGTTTAATTAAGCAAAAATTTCTTGTGGACTAAATTTTTAATTTAATAAAATTATATGTACATTATGATAGTTTAACCAAACAATTGAAAACTTAAGGTTTGATATTTCTATCTTAATAAACTTTATGGTAAAACTATTAAATTAATTATCATAACTATTGTGGGTAGATTAAGAAAATTAATTTAATATGATAACCTAATTAATTATATAAACATAATAAAATCTATGTGGGGTAAAAGTATTATATCTATATAACCAATCATAATTTATGTCCATTATGTGATCCTAATCAGCTTAATATATAATTAAATATGTTGTTGCTAGTCTCTAATTATTTAAAATTATATGGTTCACTAGACATTATGTTTTAGGCTCTACTGAATTCCTAAGAAGAACTAAGCAACAACATAATAGGCAATCACTAAGAGTGCTACTAGTGTGGTCGTTGAAGATCATTAAAATGTGTTCTAGATTGAGCATTGTCTCAGTTTCATGCTTTCCCATGTTAACCACAAAATTATTAATGTATTATTTATAACTTAATTATTCTATCTAAGTAATTATTCTAATTAATTAGAGAATATTTTATGAATCTTAAAGTGCTAACTTTTAACTAAACTATATGTTAAAAATTTTTATATCTAATTTATTTAGCACTTAAATTATAATTAATGTCTAAAATATTTATGTGAACCTTATTGCCATAATATATACTTTTATTTAACTAAAGATGTTGTGGCTACTCTATAATTAAATAAAATTATATGTATCACTTGGACACATTTCATTAATGCTTAAAATCAAGAAAAATATAAATTCAAAAAATATTTTGAAAAACTTTAATTTTTCAGATTTTTCTTAATTTTTTTTAATTTCTTGTCATTTTCCCCATATTGGTGTCGTTTGACCCATCAAACGACGAGTCGTTTTGCTTCAGCTGGGACCTAAATGACACGTTGTTTCAGTTTTCCCATTCCTTCAGCTGGGTCGATTTGACCTGGTTTCCTGCAAGTGGGTCAGATAGACCAAAATTAAACCCAGCTGGAAATACCATTTTTGATGTCGATTTTTAGATTTTAAAGCCCAGATCAAACTGAAATGCATAGATATGAATATTTATAGCTTTATTTTTCATAAACAACAACTTAAAATCGATCATGAATATCAAAAAAAAAATGGCCATTATTGAGTTCTTTAAGATTTTAGTGACTTGCGTGAGCTGGAAAACACGATTTTAATGCACCAAATCATTAGAAAACATAAACTTAAGAGCTTCTAAAGTTATTTTGATTGAAAAACAGATTTGAATAAAAAAAAATACTTATAAACCTTCAACCATGAACGTGTATTCCAAAAAAAGTTTCCAAAAAATTTTCATTTGAGTTTTAGACTTGTTTTTCATGCACTAAATCATTAAAAAATTGAAATAAATTATTTACAATGTTATTAATATAAAAAAAAGATTTAATGCAATATAAAATCTCAAAATTTTGAATATACAATTTGAATTCTATATATAATCATACACCAATAATATATGTGTAAAAATTCATGGCAAAATATATATCAAGGCAGAGGTACACGTGGCTCTTGATACCAAATGTAAGAAGTTTATCTAGATGCATAAAAATCCTAATATGCATAATAGACTGTATAGGATTGTCACAAAATAAAGAGGATCGTTAGAGTACACCTCCAGCCAGTGATTTTGATAATCTCAATCTAATAGTTTTAGATCTGCAAAAAGAAAAGAAAAGATTATTAGTGAGGGTAAATAACTTCCAAACTCTTGCTAGCTCTTTAGATGGAGTATGAGAATAAGCATTGAACTTAGGGACCAGAACCCTATATTTATATAGGTGAGACCTTCCATCAAGGTCTCTGCCACAATTGATGTTAGAATATTTGACAATCAATAGGATATGAAATATTGGGTAACTCAATATTGAGTAACTACTTAAATGCTGACCATATTGAGAATATTTGTCAATTAATCTCAATATTTACTTTAACCATAATTAATTAGTGTTAGAATAATTGGTCTACATTAAACATCATATCACACTTGCAAAGTTACATTTTTTCTTCTAGTCTTTTCTACCATTTCATCGGATGAGTCTGTGTTTATTTCTGGTATTTTTAAGTTAGATGACGTTGTAACACTCTATATAAATAGGGCCTATTATCTTAGTTATTGTAAGAGGAACAAGAACAGATTTCATTTGAAAATAATATGAGCTATTTTAGAGAGATAAAGAGAAAGAGCTTAAGAGAGAAATACTTGGTCTTTTGGGTGAGAGATTTCTTTGTAAATGGTCAAGTGTACTTGGGATTTTTATCTGGGTTTAGGGCTTTTTAATCAATCAACTATAGAATTTCTCAAGTGGTGACAAACTATAATCTCCATTGTTGTTTCATAGTGCAGAGAAGAACATCCCAATGGGAGTTCAAAGACGATGTAGGGTCAAGTTTATTTGGGTCGAACCTCTATAATTCTTGGTGTCGATTTTATTATTTTTCTAGCTGATTTTTTTCTATTAAATTTGTGCAAGTTGGTTTGTTGATTTTATGTTTGTAGATGAAGCTGGTGTGAGGAAGGTAAATATCCTAACAGTGATATCAGAGACAGGTTAATTGGAAAAGTTTAGCTTCAAGATCAAAGGTGACAAAGAACGGAAGAACTGGCTAAATCAAGTTCTTCATCAGAAAGTGACACAGAAAAGTTTCAGTCATGAAAGAAGTCCAAGAATCGAGTTCTAAGGTTCAAGAATTTATTCGAAGAGTCTCGGATTGGGGTTATAACAACAATATGAGTAATATGAAGCTTGAAATAGAGAGTTTTGATGGCAATGGGGATTTTAGAATTTGGAGAAGGAAGATTAAAGGAATGTTTGCTTCTTAAAAATTATTGTGTGTTCTTGAAGATCCCATTTCATGGCCTGAAGGTACTACAAAAGATAAAAAAGAAGAAATGCTCGAATCAGTCATTGGGATTATGATTTTTCACTTGTCGGACTCAATCATTAGAATGGTTGATAAGGAACACACTCCATCCAAGATTTGGAAGAAATTAGATGAGTTATTTCAGCAAAAGACTATCGCCAACAAAAATATTTCTTGAGAGAATCTTTAGATTTAAGATGAGCACTAACAAGAGTTTGGAGCAGAATTTGGATGAGTTCCTAAGGATGAATTTTGAGTTGGCTAACTCAGGAGAAGGAGAAGCTTTAAGTGATGAAAACCAAGCAGTTATCATTTTAAATTCCATGTCTGAATCGTTTAAGGAGGTTAAAAGTGCTATCAAGTATGGACGTACATCAATTACTTTAGAATAAGAAATTTCAGCATTGAAGTCAAATGATTTAGAGTTGAAATCAGAGAAATCTTCTTCATCAAGCCTTGGAGAAAGCTACTATGCAAGGGGTCGATCACCACATAAAAACTCAAATGGCTATCAAGGTAAAAGGCACAACAAGAGCAGAGGTACATCTGGTTCCAGGGGTCCAAACAATTGAAGGGGGTGCTTTCATTGTGGCAAGATTGGTCACATGAAGAGAGATTGTTATCTCTGGTTCAGAAAACAAAAGTGTAACGACCCAGATTTTCAAGACTCGATAATGCGGAAATATAAATGTTTTCATTTAACAAAATGTCTCAAAAACCCATAGAAAAAAAACTTTTTAAAAAGTAGTATGGCCATACTTAACATTTAGTTACAAACATGTTTTATAAAGAGTAGAGTGAGCCTAGTTTAGGAAAATTACACAAGATTTCCAAAAATAAAACAGCTTCCCAAAAGGTCGGTCCACATGTACATTTGTAAGGAAAACTCCAGCGCTCACTGCTCTGCCTTGCCCTTGCACTTACCTACAACATGAAACAACTAGGTAAGCGAAAACGCTTAGTAAGATCAACTTTCAAACAAAGCATGTAAAGAATTAGGGTGCCGGACCCATCCGGACCCTACACAATCAATTTCAAGAACGCCAAAGCATCATGGCAAACTTATGGTCATGTCTGATAACCAATGATAAATAAATTCATAACTAGATAAAAATCCTGCACTCAGAAAAATCCCAGAACAAGCAGATATATAATATCACAGCTAATTCTTATCAACAATTATATCCCTGCACTCAGAAAATCCCAGAGCAAGCAGATATATTATATCACAACTATATCTTATCAACAATTATATCCCTGCACTCAGAAAATCCCAGAGCAAGCAGATATATTATATCACAACATAATTCGAGACCAACGCTCGACAATTTCCAACAATTCATGCGTAACGCGCCCTCCGACATAATTGCTAATCTGTAAAAGAGAACCGAGTCTCCACATTAAGATCTAGCCAATAAATATTCTCATCAAGGGTAACTATCATGTTACCTAGGGCATCACTACTTATCCAAGAGTATAATCCAATTTACACGGTTTTACGGAGACTTCTATGTTAACCAGTGGTGCTGGTGAGCAGTTGCCCCTAGGGTGTTCAGCCTCACTCAATCTTGGCAACCCCTAGTGTCTCTAGGCACTCTCACTGAATGGCCAATATTCACGGCTGCTATCCGGGAATAACTTATCAGAGCACTTGCTCGGATTCTAACCGTCCAATGATTAAGTAAGCATGAGGGCCCCTAGGTCCCATTTATCTTGGCGCCCCTAGGTTTAACCAGCTTATCCTCATCTCATGGCCACTCGTCGCGGTAATGAACCGGACATAAATAAAATCAAGCAGTGTGACGGGGATCAACCGTCTAGGATATGCGGACTTCTACCGTTCATATTTTCTAAATCAGCACTCACTAGACTAACGTCTCTAAGCAAATTTCTATGACAGCCTATATATGTGCATGTATCCCTATACTAACATACAAGACAATAATCATTTCATGTTGCAGCCATACAATATAAGTTGACTTACTTGGAGTCCTTAGCTCTCAGCAAGTTTTCACCCTACAACGTTCAGTCCAGTTACGCTTAGCCAATACTGTAATTATCCATACAGTATACTCGGATTAATTATGGCACTCATAATTCATTATTATTATTTTGGGCAGTTTGGTCATTTTAATAAAAGTCATTTGTAAGGATTTATAATCCTTATTTGGTTTTAAACCTATTAAGGAAAGTCATACAAAATATTCGAGACTAAACCCTAAGTCTCGGAGAGACCTATCCTAAGGTCTCGATACCTAGGCTCGGGTATCACAATGGTATTTCCCCACAACCTGCTAAAAATCTTGTTCTTTCAATGTATCGCTATTAACCTGCACTTTCGACTAGTCGGTTAAAATATGTAAGATTTTTAGCCGGTATTACATCCAGAAAATACAAATAAATTCCTTAATTATTTTTAAAGAAAATAAACTCTTTAAATTTTCCTTTCAGTTTTCTTAAGGTTTTAATATCTAAAAACCGATTTAAGAAAATTGTCTAATTTGTCTTAATTAGGAAAACCGTTATAAATTTCTCATCTTGACTAATTAATTTTCCAAAAGCAATTAATCAATTTTTACTTACTAGAAAAATAATTCATTTAATTATTTTCTCAAAATATAGAGTTTTAAACCCTCTTTTAATTTATTAACTATTAATAAATTAAATCTCTTATTTTTAGAAAGAATAAAAGCTCTTTAATAAAAAAAATTCATTTAAACTCAAAGTGGTAATTTTAGTGAAAATATGATTTCAAGACTTACCAATTTATATCTTGAAATAAGTAAAATTTTACTTTTTACCTTATGTTCCAAAATCTCATTTTTACACTAAGTGTGAAAAACCTATTTTTCACATTTTTAACTACATACTTCGTTAGTTCATAACTTGAAATTTACTTACCCAATTGTTACCAAAATTTCCCAATTCCATTTTTGTTATGCCATTTAGGTCTTTGTAAAATCTTAGGTCAAAATGAGCATTTTTTATTGGTGAAATCATTTTCCAACAATGAGGTAAAAATGACCTTATTTTCAAGCCCTTATTTTTTCCAAATTTTGACAGTTAATAACTTTCAAACCGTTCAATATTTTCTTACCAAATTTTACAGTGGAATAATAGGTTCTGCCAGAAATATGTCCAGAAAATTTTAGAAAAAACTGGGTTCATTTGCCCTATACAGTGGCTGTCCAAACATGGTTATGAAAATAAGAATACGAAAAAACAGTTTTTTACCTAAACTTTGAAATAGCATAACTTACTCATTTCTAAACATTTTTTTTTGTGTTTCAAAAGCTCAATTTTATGTACTCAATCTCAACAACATCACAGTACAATTTAATTTTACAAAAACAATATACAGTGGCTGCTTGACCCCTTGGAAGTCACAGCTCAAAACATGTTTGTTTTAGGGTATCCTACAAAACCCTTGGGGGTTTTGGTTTCCATTTTCAAAAATCAATACACATGCATCCTAAATATTATTAAACAACTAACATAACCTTATTACATCACCAACAAAAAACTTTAAGCATTAAATATACTAAATCATGCTTAAAACTAAAAACCCTACAACAAAATCATCAAAAGTAAACTTTTTACCTCTTTGGTGTTCTTGCTTAAGGTTTTGACCTTCCTATTAGCTTTGGCTCCTCCAAAACCTTTCAAAAACCCTAACAAACTTCCCCCAACAACATAGTCAATTAGCTATTTGAAACTCTATGCTTAAAACTTTACAAAAGCCTAGATTAGTGAAACTTTACCTTAGGGAAAATACTTCCTAGACCAAGACTTAGCCTCAAAGTTTCCTTGGTGTTCTTGGGGTTGAAAAATGGAGAGAACACTTTGAGAGGTCTTCAAAAATCAGATGAGTGAATGAGAGAGAGTGTGGGGGTCGGTTTTGGGGGTGAGAATAGTTTATACTATCTAATTTATCCTAAAAACACTCAAGTGTTTTACTCCCACTTGCCCACTTGACTTCTTAATTAAAATGGGATTTAAACTCAATTATTTTTTTGTTCACATCTTTAAAAAGAGTCACATGGCCGGCCACCATTTCATTTTTTTCTATGTTTTATATATATATATATATATTTAATGGTGAACAATTATTTCATAAGAAGAAAAACCCAATTTGACTTTTGACACCTTTTTCACTCTTATTAAGTTTTAACCACCAAACTTAACATTAATTAATTAAATTAAATGTCTCTCACATTTAATTTAATTAATCACATAATAAAATTTAACCTAAGGTCCATTCATGGAATAAAATTCCCCATTTCGGTAAAATTAGGCATTTAACACAAAATGCCTTAAAATTTCCATTTTCTTTTAGGTTAATTATTTTTGACCAAACTTTAACTTTTATGAATGTATTTTATGCCCAAAATATAATTTCCATGATTTTTCATTTTATTTTCCGAGGTTTTTACCCGATCAGGGTTTTTGTGTCGGTCCAGGAACGAAAGTCTTATCTTGACTTTTAAAATCACAAAATTCATATTTTGGCTAGAAATAACTCATGGAATACTTACAAACAAAAATATAATATTATTTAAAATAATATTCTTAACCCGGGGGAAAAATCCCGACCCGAGTCGTTTAAAGGTACCCGAAAACGTAGGACGTTACAAAAAGGGCAGGAGTTCCGTCTATGAAAATACTAAATCAAACTACGAGGAATATCAGAACATACAGATTTAACAAATATTGGAGAAGCTTGCAATGATGTTGAAGCTTTAATTGCAGCAACTGGAGAAAACGAAAAGATTGGATCTTGGACTCTGAGTGTTCATACTATATGACTTTCAATAAGGAATGACTTCAAGATTTCAGAGAGTTTAATCGTGGTAAGGTTATTATGGAGAATAATCAATCTTTCCAAGTTACTGGAATAGGCTCAATCAACATCAAAATGTTTGATGGTGTCATTCAAACATTGAAGAATGTCAGGTATGTTCCTATTCTGTCTAGAAAGTTGGTTTCACTAAGCATGATTGATGATGCAGATTATACAGTAAAAATAGAGTGTGGAACTACAAAGATTTGTAGAGGTTCAATGGTAGTTCTTAAGGAACTCAAGAAGCACTCTTTATTCTACCCAATTGGTGAAATAGTAACTGACAACAACTCTTTAGTTGAGGCACCAGAAGATCACAAGGCAATCCTATGGCATAGGAGGCTTGGTCACATAAGTGATAAATGCTTGCAAGTGTTAAAGCAACAAAGCTTACTTGGAAATGATAAGGTGAGTAAGGTAGATTTTTGTTAGAATTGTGTCTTGGGAAAACATCACAGATTGGCTTTCAAAGTTGGGCAACACAATTCAAGGGGCATACTTGAATATCTACATGTAGACTTATGGGGTCCAGAAAAGACTCCAACAATTGGAGGTAACAATTACTATCTTTATATTGTAGATGATTTTTCTAGAAAAATATGGTGCATTTATTGAAACATAAAATGATGCATTTGAGGCTTTTAAAAATTAGAAAGTTCTTATGGAAAATCAAACAAATAGATAGATTAAAATATTGAGGACCGATAATGGATTCGAATTTTGCAATGAGATTTGTTATTCATATTGTAGAGAGAATGGTATTCAAAGACATAGGACTGTGAGATTAACACCTCAACAAAATGGGATGGTTGAGAGAATGAACCAAACACTACTTGATAAAACTAGATGTATGATGATTAGTTCAGATATACCCAATGAATTTTGGGGAAAGCTATAATGACAGCTGCATATATAGTAAATAGATATCCTAATACAACTATAGAGTTTAGGTCACCTGTAGAAAAATTGTCCAATAGACCGCCAAACTTGTCACACTTAAGAGTATTTCGGTGTGCTACTTATGCACATCAAAGAGATAGTAAATTATATTCTAGAGCAGTTAAGTGTGCTTTTTTGGGTTATCCACAGGGAACTAAAGGTTACAAATTATGGGTTAAACAAAACAAATGTTACAAACTTATAATTAGCCGTGATGTTATATTTAAAGAATATTATTTTCATTGTTTATCTCAAACTAACATTCTGGCAGGTCATGAACAAAATAGTACTAACAATGCAGGTACAGTAGAGACTTTAGTTCAGATGGAAATAAGAGCACCCAACACAAATCGGGTGGAAGAAAATAAGATTCAGACCCCACCTCGAACTCCAGTCGAAATGCAACTGAGACAAAGTGTAGAAGCATATGAAATACAAGCAGATTCGACTGCGTCATATCAGCTTGCAAGAGACAGAGTTAGGAGAGAACCAAAATGTAACGCCCTGCATTTCGGGCACCTTTAAACGACTCGGGTCGGAATTTTTTCCTCGAGTTAAGAATATTATTTTAAATAATATTATATTTTTTTGGAATTTATTTCCATGAGTTATTGCTATCCACATTATGAATTTTGTGATTAAAAGTCAAGATATGACTTTTGGTCGTGGACCGACACAAAAACCCTAATCAGGTAAAAATCTCAGAAAATAAAATGAAAAACTATGGCAAATACATTTTGGGCATAAAATACATTCATAAAAATTAAATTTTGGTAAAAAATAATAAACGGAAGAGGAAATGGAAATTTTAGGGCGCTTTGTGTTAAAAATCTTAATTTTACCAAATTTATAGAAACTCATTTTTTATTTTTCTTCTTAGGAAATATTTATTAACCATTATATAAAAAAATAATAACATAAATAAAATAAATAGTGGCCAACCATGTGAAGGAAATAAATTGGGTGGACCAAATTGTTTTAGTTTTAATCCCCATTTAAATTAGGGTTAATTGCATCAAGTGGTCATAGTAAAAACACTCAAGTGTTTTAGATATTTTAGAGTAGTCTAAACTCTTCCAACCCCCCAAAACTGAGCACCCCCTCTCTCACAAATCACTCTCATCTTGTTAAAAAATTCTCTCTCAAGTTTTCTCTCCCTTTTCAACCATCAAGAACACTAAGAAAGCTTGGAAGCTTAAGCTTTGGTCTAGGAAGAGTTCCCCAAGTTAAAGTTTAAAAAAAACTTGACTTTTGTAAAGTTTTTAACCATAGGTCTTTCAATAGGTAACTATCTATGTTGTTGGGGGAGTTTCTTAAGATTTTGAAAGAGTTTTGAAGGATTCAAAGCTAGTAGAAACATGAAAACCTAAAGCAAGAACAACAAGAGGTAAAAAGTTTACTTTTTATGGTTGTTATTGTATGGTTTTTATTTTTAAGCATTATTTTGTATATTTAATGCTTAAAGTTTCTTACTGGTAATGTAATAAGGCTATGGTAGTTGCATTATATTTTTTATGATGCTTGTGTGTTGATTTTTGAAAATAGGGACCAAAATCCCTAAGGGGTTTTGTTGAAAACCCTAAAATAAAAATACAAGTTTTGAGCTGTGACTTCCATGGGGTCAAGCATCCATTGTATATTTATTTTGTAAAATTAAATTGTAATGTGATGTTGTTGAGATGGAGTACATAAAATTGAGCTTTTGAAACACTAAAAAATGTTTAGATATGAGTGAGTTATGCTATTTCAAAGTTTAGGTAAAAAACTGTTTTTTTTTTTCGTTTTCTTAAATTCGGGACCAAGTTTGGACAGCCACTGTATAGGTCAAATGAACCTAGTTTTTTCTAAAATTTGGTGGACATATTCTTGGCATAACCTAGTATTTCGCTGTAAAACTTGATAATAAGGTCATTTTTACCTCAATGTTTGGAAAATATTTTCACCAATAAACAATGCTCCTTTTGACCTAAGATTTTACAAAGACCTAAATGACACACCAAATATGGAATTGAGAAATTTTGGTAGTAATTGGGTAAGTAAATTTCAAGTTATGACCTAACATAGTATGTAGTTAAAAATGTGAAAAATGAGGTTCTCACATTTAATGCAAAAATGGGATTTTGGAACTTAAGATAAAAGTATATTTTTGCATATTGCAAGATAAAAACTTGGTATCTCTTAAAAACATTTTGACATAAAATACCACTTTGAGATTATTGAGAATTATTTTTATTAAAGAATTTTTATTTTTTCTAAAAATAAAAGATTTAATTTATTATTAAGTTGATAAATTAAAAGAGGGTTTAAAAGCCCTATATTTTAAGAAAATAATTAAGTATATTTTTCTAGTAAGAAAACTTGATTAATTGACTTAGGAGAATTAACTAATCAAGATAAGAAATTATTAACGGTTTCTCCTAATTAAGTTAAAATTAGATGATTTTCATAAAACAGTTTTTAGAGATTAAAGCCTTTAGAAAAATAAAAGGAAAAATTAAGATGTTATTTTCTTGAAAAATAATTGAGGAATTTAATTAGTATTTTCTGGATATAATCTTGCTAAAATCTTCTATATATTTAACCGACTTGTTGAAAGCAATGATTAATAGCGATACTTTTAAAGAATAAGATTCTTAGCGGATTGTGGAAAAATACTATTGCGATACCGGAGCCTAAGTATCGAGACCATAGGATAGGTCTCCTCGAGACTTAGGGTTTAGTCTCAAATTTTTTACTATGAATTTCTTGAATGGGTTTAAAACCAAATAAGGATCATTAATCCTTACAAATGATATTTAAAATGACCAAACTGCCCAAAATAATAATAATGAATAATGAAGTGCCATAATTAATCTGTGTATATTGTATGGATAATTACAGTATTGGCTAAGCATAAATGGACTATACATTGGAGGGTGAAATCTTGCGGACAGCACAGGTGTAATGCCCCAAAATCCCTAATAAGGTTTAGGACCTTGTTTAGGAGGCTGGGAGGGCCATAATTTATTTATTATGCCATTAAATGATTATATGCATGCTTATGTGAATTATATTATAATATGATGATAAATGAATGCATATGGGTCCATTTTTAATTGTAAGGGCATTTTGGTAATTTGGCCTGTTGAGGGCGTAATTGTGTATTTTCACGCATGTTGATGAATTGTGAATAATACTACATTATATGTGGATTTGTTCGAGCCATTCAGCATGAGACGATCTTTGAATGCAAGTTATGGGTCTGGTCATAATGGGATTAGTTTCGGGGCTCGGGGTGAGTCTCGAGGTAATTTGGTGATTAGAACATTGCCGAGAATTAAAGGGTAATGGGATATGATTTATTAGGATTTGATCATATTGAGAATAATAGGAATTAGAGGGTGTTAAGTATGATTAACGAAATAGGCAGGAAAGGACAATTTTTCCCTTGGTGGCTGTTAAGGGTTTTAATTAGGCATGATGGCATTTAGGTCTTTTCACCTTAAGGTTATATTTAGCCATTAGAAGGCTGTGGAAGTTAACCAAAACAGAGCATCTTCTTCTCCTCAACCGATCACCATTTATCCTCAATTTTCCTTTCAATTTTGAAGCTCTTTTTGAGGAACCAAGCTAAGGAATCAATTCTTGATAAGCTAGGGTTGTGTTCCACCATTGAAGAGGTTGTAATTCTGAGCTTGGGGTAAGTTTTTAACCATAGAATCTCTTGTTCTTGCTCTGTTTCCATTTGATTTTCAGTTTGGTTCTTGAGTTGGAAAGTTGAGAATTCAATGGGGTTTATGGCAAAGGTTACTTGGGTTATGATGCTTAAGTCATGTGTAGATGGTTTTTGGGTTCAATTAGGGGCTTAAATGGAGTTCGAAAGCTTGTTTTTCAGGTTGGGAAAGGAGGAGTCGAAGGAGGGAAGAACCAGGGCAATTCTACGTGTTCCTAGCGCTACAGCACCCAAAGGGTGGCGCTATAGCGCTAGCCAGGGCAAGTTTCCCCTAGTTGTAGCGCTAGGGCACTAGGGGGGCAGCGCTATCCTATTTTTCTTGATGCATGTTCTAGGAACTTTTTAGGGTTTTTGGCTCAGGGTTTCAATTCCTAAGGCTCTGGATCACATTTACTCACCGTTTGGGTACAATTTGGGGTCCCGGGAGTAAGGTTTAGGTCAAGACCCTTTTATTATTGATTTTCATTAATGGAAGTTATAATTGGTTATGACTAGATGACCACTAAATGATCAAAGGATCGATCGTTCTCAAGGGTCGTTCAATTATTATTTCTTGCTCGAACCAGAGGTAAGGAAACTGCACCCAGTATGTGATGCACGAGAAACATGTGATTAGGGCATGCCATCAATGTTTAATATGAGATTGATCATAGCTTGAGTCTCTGTGTTTGTGCATGATCCTAATTATGCTAGCTATTGTTAAGTAAGCACGTTGAATGCCCTACATTTGGATATTTGACATATGATATATGCATGGTTGCATTGCTTACTTGTGCATGGCACTGACTTACTAGTCAGAATAGGCAATGGTGTCAGTATTAAATGTGAAGCTGTGACTCACTAGTCAAGTTTGGCAAGTAGTACTGAGCACTAGTCATATGGTATTGATTAATAAGTCAAGAACAGTCTTAGCGTGTTTAACGCAAGTCGTCAAAGATTAGATCTAATCGACATCTGCATTGAATGACTCATCATGAGCATTAATGCCGGACCGACCTCAAGTTCCATGAAAACTAAAAGCGCTTGTCTATGGCTAGTCTCTTAGAGCCAGGGCCAGAAGGCCTAAGTGACTGCATCGTCACATGGCTGTGGGTGTTGAGCCCCATAGTGACTCGCTCATCAGTCACTCATCTGGTTTAAGTTAGTGACTTGCTCATCAGTAACTCATTATAGTTAATAGAACCTCAAGTGTTAAATCTTTCATCTAATTAGAGCTATACACTTCATCATGGTTAACACAACCTCAAAGTGTTAAATCACTCATCTGATTAGGATTGACTTGATAGTCATCCATTCAGGAGGATAGGATCCCCCATAATTTTCTGAACTTATTTGCATGCATGAATAGAGCTATAATTGCTAGGCATGCCTGATATGATTTTGTAACATGTTATTACTGTTCATGAGCATATTGAGTTTTCTTGCCGGGCTTTGGCTCACGGGTGCTATGTGGTGCAGGTAAAGGAAAAAAAAAGCTGGACCGTCCTTGAGTTGGAGAGCTTAGGTGACGACGTGTACATATGCGGCTGCTCGACCGCCACGGCCGAGGGTTGAAAGAGGAACTAGGGTTAAACCCTATTTTACCGCTTAGGTCGACTGGTTGTAAATATTTTCCTATAATTAACCCTTAAATTATATTTTTGGGATCCCAATGTATACGTTAAATGTTTTAGTGAAACATTAAATCTTAACCAAAATTTTAACCCTAAACTGCTAATCATACTTAGTTACACGATTATGGCCAAATGACTCGATTAGTGAGTTTAGCATTGTTTAAAATGCACACTGTAGCAGTCCCTATAGATTTGGGCGTTACAACTTGGTATCAGAGCGAGCCAATGTTAAGGGTTCCTGAAGACAAGCTGGGAATCTACACTCATCATCAAAGATAGCTTCACTCAGGGAATGGTAACTATTTCTGTAGTTATGTGCTTAACTGCTTAAATAGAATGTTAATGATTTACCTGCACATTGTATTAGGGAGCATGAGATTCTGATAGAGTCTGGCTCTTGACTATATGATTACCTGCTCCATGAATATATATATATATAATTGTGATATTTGCATGCTGGAGATGGAGGCATGGTAGGTATGTTGGAAGAGCGAGGATTATGAATGATGTATGAATGCCATGGGCATGTTTTTAGCATTGCAGTGGTTTGTGATGTAGTGTGGTAAGATTGTTTCTGTGGGGGAAAGCTCTGTATATGCCCATCATATTTAATGGGTCAAGTTATTGACTGCAGATTCAACCAGAAGGTATGTATCCAAGGAAAATAATGAGACCTGATGGTGCTTATGCTTAGGCTGGGAGTTTCAGCCAGGGGATGAGTTCTTCATATGCCTCTCATAATTTCTAGTAGGTGCTTACAGATGTGCAATTAAGATTGCAGAGGTAGGAGAAAGAGATTAGGTGTTTGAAGCAACAGTGGAATCTGTCGGGGAGCACCTCTTCCTTTGTTTTGCCAGGAGTGGCACCAGTTTTGACTCAGCCTAGGGTTGAGAACAGATGGGAATTTCTTTGTGGAAGATTCCAGGAGTTTTATCCTCCAGTCTTTGAAGGAGGCCTAGATACATTCAGAGCTGAGCAATGGATGGGCATGATCAGTTCTATTCTCGATAGTATGGGGCTGGTAGGTCATGATAGGGTAATATGTGCTACATTTGTATTGCGGGATGATGCCCGGACATGGTGGGAAGTAGTATCCCAGATGAGAGACATAGCTGTGATGCAGCTAGGACTGCAAAGATAAATGAGTTTCTGAATCTCGTTTAGAGAAATGCAACAGTATCGGAGTATGTTAATAAATTTGATGGGTTGGCCAGGTTTGCTTTTAATATGGTACACACATATGTAGCTCGAAAGGAAAAGTTTATTCAGGGACTGAATCCCGAAATAGCTCAGGGCATTAGAGTTGCCCCAGTGCATGAAATATCTACCTACGCTCAGGTGGTAGGGAAGGCTCTTACTGTTGAGAGCACAAGAAATCAGATTGGGCAGGAGAGTGTTGGAGAGCATGGAGATCAAGCAGAGATACCTCAATTTATTGGACCAAGCAAGAAGAAGGAGTGGAGGACTCGCCCAGAATGCAATCGGTGTAAGAGGCGTCATCTGGGAGAATGCTGAGCAAAGGTATGTTTCTTATGTGACATGGTTGGGCATTTCAAGAAGGATTGCCCAAGACGAGCAAAGGATGAGCAAAATGGGGGTGGACAACTCAACTCCAACCCAAGTGTTCGCTCCGATGCAACCAGAGACTGAGACGGAGACTAGTTCCTTAGGGGTGGCAGGTCAACTTTATAATTCTTATTTTGTATTATGCTGACTTGTTTGGTACCATGTTGTTTCTTTGTTTGATGCTTCTATAGAGGCATAGAAATGATATGCTGATCACATGGTTATGTTATGATGGGAATGTGATATTTTATTGGTGATTTAAGAGATGAGTTAGGTTATGATGAAAATGACTCATCAGTTGATATGATAAGGTTGGTTATGAGTGATTTCAAGATGATTATGAATTTAGATTGGTTAACCAAGTGTGGGGCAATGCTAAATTGCAAGGAAATGATAGCAACTCTTGAGCTTGAGAGTGGGAAGCCTTGTGGTAGTTGGCACTGTGCATGGACTTTGTATGCTTATGAAATTTGTATTCAGAGCTAGAGATCTATTGCTGGAGGATGCATTGGACTCCTAGCTAGTGTGGTGGATACCACTTAGGTTGTGCCAGAGGGATTAAGACAGACTGGATTAGTCTGTGAGTTTCTGGATGTGCTTCTAGGGAATTGGTCATAATTACATTTACACAAAGAGATAGAATGGTGAGTGGATTGGTGCCAGGGATGGAACCAGGTCTAGGGCACTATTTTGAATGGCTTCAGCAAAGTGGTAAGAATTAAAGGACTCAGTTATTGAGTAAGATGGTATTCTCCAAGGTGGATCTTTGATCTGGTTAGTACTAGCTGAAGATTAGGGAAAAAGATAAACAGAAGACTGGTTGTTGTATTAGATATGAGCACTGGGAGTGCTGAGTATGTTTTGAAGAATTGGTTAATGCTAAGTTATGTTTTGATGGATTAGATGACCAGAGTAATCAAGATTTATCTGGATTGAATTTGTGATCGTCTTGATCAATAGTATTGTGGTATATTCTCTACGGAGAATTGCCAAGGTCAAGGAATGCCTTAGGGGCAGGAGTTTCCTTGGATGGGCAGGATATTACATGTGCTTGGTGGATGAGTTCAGTCTTCTTACAGATCATAATCAGTAGTAGGTTGTTATGACACCTCAGTGATAGGGGAAGGTGATTGCCTATGCATCATGTTATTTAAAGGATATGACCAGAACAAGAGTAGAGTTTCTGGTGGGCCAGGTGGCCAGCTTTATCTTTGAGATTATCATTTTGGAGAGGATTAAAGGAAAACAATGAAGTGAACCACAGATAGGAAGATTGAGTGAAAAGTCTTAGCTGAATTGGCTAAGGATTATCCAGTGTCAGGTATGAATTTATTAAGGTATAGAGATCGGATTTTGAATCCGATGGACACTGGGATTAATTGGGAGATTATGGATGAATCTCATGCTACTCTCTTATTCTCTTCATCCAGTCGTCAGGAAAAGGTACCAGAGTTTGAAAGCTTTATATTGGTGGTCTGGGATGGAGAGGGACAAGACATAATATGTGGCAAAGTACTTAACCTGTTAGCAAATCAAGACATAGTATCAGAAATCAGTAAGGCCATTGCAGCCTTTGAGTATCTTATAGTGGAAATAAGGAAACATCGCGATGAGACTCCCCAAGATAGTGGGTCAGCATGATTTGATTTGGGTCATTATGAACCAGTATATTAAGTCAGCTCATTTTTATTAGTAATGACAAGCAACACAGCTGAGCAGTATTTAGATCTCTATGTGAGAGAGATAGTATGCATTCATGGAGTTCGAGGTCTATCTTATCAGATGAGGACTCAGTTTTTACTTCCAAGTCTTGAGGAAGGTTGCAGAAGGCTAGCAGTATATAGATGGAATTTAGTGCAGTTTATTATCCTCAGACTGATGGTAAATCAGAGAGAGAGAGAGAGTTATCCAGTTATTGGAAGGGCACTCTATGAGATGAAGTATGATAGAGAATGTATATCACCCATTCATTGGAATGAGATGGGTGAGATGTTGATTTTGGATCCTGAGGTAGTTTAGGGGACCATTGAGATTATTAGAGGTTACAGCTTAGATGCTCGCTTCTCAGAGTAAATGGAAAAGTTTTATTGATTTGAAAAGCATGAACATGGAGTTCCAAGTATAAGGTTGTATCTTCCTTAAAAGAATCACCATGGAAAAAGGGTGAGGAGTTGAGGGAAAGTTGAGCCCTAGATTAATATGAACATTTGAATCATGAATAGGATCGGTCAGGTTGCCTTTGGATTGGCCTTATCTTTGATACTGTCAGCAGTATACAGTGTATTTTATATTTCCATGTGGAGAACATGGGTTGGAAGGAAACTCATGAATTAAGTTATGAGAATCTTGAGATTGAGGCTAAGTGATCCTTTGAGGAGTAGCCAGTTCATATTTTAACAGAAAGAATGAGGTTCTGAGGAACAAAGTTATACCTTGAGTTAAGGTATGTTACAGAGACAGTGAGGTCGAGGGAACGACCTGGGAAACTAGAATCATTTGTGCAGAATTTTTATTCCGGGCGGTGCAGATAAATTTTGAGGACGAAATTTCTGTAAGGAGGGGACAGGTGTAATGACCCAAAATCCCTAATAAGGTTTAGGACCTTGATTAGAAGGCTGGGAGGGCCATAATTGATTTATTATGCCATTCAATGATTATATGTATGCTTATGTGAATTATATTATAATATGATGATAAATGCATGCATATGGGTCCATTTTTAATTGTAAGGGAATTTTGGTAATTTGGCATGTTGATAGCGTAATTATGTATTTTCATGCATTTTGATGAATTATGATTAATACTACATTATATGTGGATTTGTTCGAGCCATTCTGCATGAGGCGATCTTTGTATGCAAGTTATTGGTCTGGTCATAACGAGATTAGTTTCGGGGCTCGGGGTGAGTCTCGGAGGTAATTTAGTGATTAGAACATTGCCGGGAATTAAAGGGTAATGGGATATGATTTATTAGCATTTGAGAATATTGAGAATAACAGGAATTGGAGGGTGTTAAGTATGATTAACAAAATAGACGGGAAAGGACGATTTTTCCTATGGTGGTTGTTAAGGGTTTTATTTAGGCATGAGTGCATTTAGGTCTTTTCACCCTAAGGTTATATTTAGCCATTAGAAGGCTGTGGAAGTTAACCAAAACAGAGCATCTTCTTCTCCTCAACCGATCACCATTTCTCTTCAATTTTCCTTTGAATTTTGAAGCTCCTTTTGAGGAACCAAGCTAGGGAGTCAAGTCTTGATAAGCTAGGGTTGTGTTCCACCATTGAAGAGGGTGTAAATCTGAGCTTGGGGTAAGTTTTTAACCATAGAATCTCTTGTTCTTGTTCTGTTTCCATTTGATTTTCAGTTTGGTTCTTTAGTTGGAAAGTTGAGAATTCAATGGGGTTTTTGGCAAAGGTTACTTGGGTTATAATGCCTAGGTCATGTGTAGATGGTTTTGGGTTCAATTGGGGGTTTAAATGGAGTTTGGAAGCTTGCTTTTCACGTTGGGAAAGAAGGAGTCGAAGGAGGGAAGAATTAGAGCAATTCTTCCTGGTCCTAGTGCTATAGCACCGAAAGGGTGGCGCTACAGTGCTGGCCAGGGCAAATTTCCCCTGGTTGTAGCGCTGGGGCGCTAGGGGCAGCGCTACCCTGTTTTTCTTTATTCATGTTTTAGGTATTTTTTAGGGTTTTTGGCTCGGGGTTTCAATTGCTAAGGCTCGAGAACGAACCCACTCACCGTTTGGGTACAATTCGGGGTCCCGGGAGTGAGGTTTAGGTCAAGACCCTTTTATTGTTGATTTTCATTAATGGAAGTTATAATTGGTTCTGACTAGGTGACCGCTAAGGGATTAAAGGATTGATCGTTCTCAAGGGTCGTTCAATTATTATTTCTCGCTCGAACCAGAGGTAAGAAACTGCACCCAATATGTGATGCATGTGATGCACGAGAAACATGTGATTAGGGCATGCCATGAATGTTGAATATGGGATTGATCAGAGCTTGAGTCTCTGTGTTTTTGCATGATCCTAATTATGCTAGCAATAGTTAAGTAAGCATGTTGAATGCCTTACATTTGGATATTTGACATATAATATATGCCTGGTTGCATTGCTTACTTGTGCGTGGCACTGACTCACTAATCAGAATTTGCAATGGTGTCGGTATTAACTGTTAAGTTATGACTCACTAGTCAAGTTCGGCAGTAGAACTGAGCACTAGTTATATGGTATTGAATAATAAGTCAAGAACGGTCTTAGCATGTTTAACGCAAGCCAACAAAGATTAGATCTAATCGACATCTGCATTGAATGACTCATCATGAGCATTAATGTCGGACCGACCTCAAGTTCCATGAAAACTAAAAGCACTTGTCTAGCCTATGGCTAGTCACTTAGAGCCAGGGCCAAAAGGCCCAGGTGACTGGATCATCACATGGCTGTGGGTGTTTAGCCCCGTAGTGACTCGCTCATCAGTCACTCATCTGGTTTAAGTTAGTGACTTGTTCATCAATCACTCATTATGGTTAACAGAACCTCAACTGTTAAATCACTCATCTGATTAGAGCTATATGCTCTGTCATGGTTAACAGAACCTCAAAGTGTTAAATCACTCATCTGATTAGGATTGACTTGATAGTCATCCATTCAGGAGGACAGGATCCCCCATCATTTTCTGAACTTATTTCCATGTTATTACTGTTGATGAGCATATTGAGTTTTCTTGCTGGGCTTCGGCTCACGGGTGCTATGTGGTGCAGGTAAAGGAAAAAGAAAGCTGGACCCTACTTGAGTTGGAGAGCTTAGGTGACGACGTGTGCATATGCGGCTGCTCGACCGCCATGGCCGAGGGTTGAAAGAGGAACTAGGGTTAAACCCTATTTTGCTGCTTAGGTCGGCTGGTTGTAAATATTTTCTTGTAATTAACCTTTAAATTATATTTTTGGGATCTCAATGTATATGTTAAACGTTTTAGTGAAACCTTATATCTTAACCAAATTTTTTAACCCTAAACCGCTAATCATACTTAGTTACACGTTTATGGCCAAATGACTCGATTAGTGAGTTTAGCACTGTTTAACATGCACACGGCAACGGTCCCTGGAGATTAGGACGTTACAAAAGGACTCCAAGTAAGTCAACTTCTATTGTGTGGCTACAACATGAAACAACTATTGTATTGTAAGTTAGTATAGCGACACATGTACATATATACACTGTCATAGAAAGTTTTCATAAAGACGTTAGTCTAGTAGGTGCTGATTCATTAAATATGAACGATAGATATGCGTCATATCCGAGACGGCTGATCCCCGTCACACTACTTGTTTGATTTTATTATGTCTCGTTCACTACCGCGACGAGTGGCCAAGAGGTGAGGATTGCTAGTTTAAACCTAGGGGCGCCAAAATGAATGGGACCTAGGGGCCCTCATGCTTACTTAATCATTGAATGATTAGAACTCGAGCAAGTGCTCCGATAAGTTATTCCCGGATAGTAGCCATGAATATTGTGTTAGGAAAAATTGTTTTGCCTCAATGAAAATGATTATAATATAACAACTCTATGCAATAATTTTACAAATAAAAATAGATTGATTAAATAAGGTTACAACTCTATAACTGAAAATTACAAATAAACAAAGAAAAGGAAGAAGATGATGGTGAAGAAGAGAGTAGTGAGAATACAACTCTAAGCAAAAGATTACAAGTAAAATAAAGTGTTTGGACCAAAAGAAAAGATTACAACCCTTAAACAAAATATACAAGTAAATAGAACAAGAGAATAAGAAGAAAAGCAATAGAATAAAAGGAAGAGCAGAAACACAAGCAAACTCTCACTTACACAACCTAAGTGGAGAGGGTTGGGGATCACCAACTTGAACAAGGTTTAAAACCTTTATCCAAAAGCTTATTTCCCCCTAACTCAAGCACTAAGAGATCTCTCTCAGATATTGGAAAAGCTTTCTGGAATTATCAAGCCTCAAGGTGTTTCTAGCCAAGTGCTCTAATGGATAGAAATGTTATCTTACAAGTCAGCTATAGGCTCCTATTTATAGAGTTTAGAGACACCCTTTGAATTTCAAATTCCACCAACCCCCATGGCAGTTACCAATGTTTAATTGGATTAATATGGGATTAAAAAAGAGATTTGGGAGTTATTTGGGTTTTTGAGCTATTCAACAAAGATTGAAAAAACTGAAAATTGGTCAGTTTTTTGGCCTGTGGCCGCGGCCAGAGACATTAGTGGCCACGGCCACTGGTCTCTGTCCCACAGGCTGCGGCCACTAAATGTTGGTGGCCGCAGCCACCGACCAATTTCAGCATAAAAAATGTGTTGTTTTTCCGAAAGGTTCCAAACCCTCCCAAATTATTTTGTAACTCCCAAAACACATTATTGGGGCTAAAATCATATCTCTAACAGTCATATCACATATGGCTTTATGAAATTCATCTCAATATTGTGTAACAACAAATTTACACAATAAAGGGTAATATTTGGAAGTTACAAATTTGTAACACCAAATATGTTACATTATTTGGATATATCTTATATATCTAAATATTGTAACTCTCTATTATATGTTACAATATGTGACACACTTTGTCACATTTATTTAATCTAAAACATTATATTATAATATAATATAATATTACATTATATTATAAAATAATATAACATTCCTACACTAGATTAAATAGTTATCTATTGTAACACTTATTTAATCAATCGTTATATTTTGAAATATAACATATCCCCCACTTGATTAAATAAGAACTCTCTCTTATAGGAGTCATTGCATTAGTGCATAAAGCAAAGTGTTTTTCAACTTGAACTTTACTATAGTGTAATTATCACAAAATTTGTCGAAAATTAGGTTGCACTAGGCATTGAAACATCTTTTCATGATGACAAATCGGTGATAACACACACATCTTTGCGATGTTCACTTGAGACCTCTATGTCTCTCTTTGCACCGTTAATGGCCATGTGCACTTTCCATTCATGGACGTTCTTGAGAATACTACAAATTCTCATGAGAGGCGGCACCACCCCTAGGTCCATATAGGTATAATTCTTAAAGTATTTCGTTACCAAAAATACTTGTCTTTACAAGACTGAATTCTATTAAAAAACCTTTCGGTTTTAACCCTCCACTTGGTAACACACAAGTACTCAATATCTAAGATGGGACTTGTTTTGAGTATAACTAATATTCACTTGATTGACTTGTTATTACCTATTGAACCTAACACTAGTTGAATAACTAGTGTTAAGATAGGTTACCATCAATCGTGAATCTCTTTAGGGAGTTTAAGTCCCATCCCTCGAGATGATGCAGCCACTAAATCCCTCGTTAATGGTTTAGTGAAAGGATCCGCCAGATTTTCACTTGTTCTCACATAGGATATTGAGATGACACCTCTTTGAATCAATTCTCTTACATATCCATGTCTTAGACTAATGTGTCTAGACTTCCCATTATATACTCTGCTGTATGCTCTAGCCAATGTCACTTGGCTATCACAATGTATCGATATAGTAGATACATTATCTTTGATTAGGGGAATCTCTATCAACAGATCCCTTAACCATTCGGCCTCTTTGCCGGTAGCAGCTAGAGCTATGAACTCTGCTTCCATAGTGGAATGAGATATACAGGTTTGTTTCTTGGAACCCCAAGAAATTGCACCTCCACCAAGTGTAAATACCCAACCATTTGTGGACAAGTTGTCCCCAAGATTGGATATCCAACTTGCATCTGTATATCCTTCTAAAATCAAAGGAAATTTAGAGTAGTGAAGGCTTAGTCCTTTGGTTTTCGTAAGATAACCTAGGACTCTTCCAATTGCCTTCTAGTGATCCACACTTGGATTACTTGTAAACCTACTAAGTTTACTTACCGCAAATGCTATATCAGGTCTAGTACACTGGGCAGCGTACATTAGACTCCCTATAGCACTAGCGTACTCCAATTGAGCCACCGCTCTACCTTCATTCTTTTCTAGTTTTACACTATGATCGAATGGAGTATTGGCATCTTTAACCTTGAGATGGTTAAATTTGTTCAATATTTTCTCAACATAGTAGGCTTGCCCTAACGCAAAACCCCCACGATGTTTCTTTACTTTGATACCGAGTATGGTATCAACTTCTCCAAGATCTTTCATCTTGAAGGTTGATGATAGAAACCTCTTCGTTTCTTCTATACCTTTCATGCTATTACTTAGAGTAAGCATGTCATCCACATATAAGCAAACAATGATCACATATCCCTTACAATTTTTGGAATACAAACACTTGTCTCCATTGTTATGTCTAAACCCATTAGACATGATGACTTGATCAAATTTCTCATGCCATTGCTTAGGAGCTTGTTTCAATCCATATAAGGATTTTACAAGTCTACAAACTTTATGTTCATATTTTGGTAGGACAAACCCTTTGGGTTGTTCCATATAGACCTCCTCATTGAGGTCACCATTAAGGAATGTCGTTTTGACATCCATTTGATGAACATACAAGTTGTGCATAGAAGCTAAAGCGAACAAAATTCTTAAAGAAGTTGTTCTTGCAACAGGCGCATAGGTATCGAAATAATCGATACCCTCTTTTTGCCTAAACCCTTTAGCTACTAATCTAGCTTTAAAGGTTTGGATAGTGCCGTCAGTGCGATATTTTCTCCTAAATACCCACTTACACCCAATTAGCTTAGACCCCGGTGGGAGGTCTACCAATTCCCAAGTGTTATTGGAAAGAATGGAATTCATCTCATCATTGATGGCTTCTTCCAAAATGCACTGTCTCTCGATTGCATAGCTTCTCTATAAGTCTTAGGATCATCCTCAATGAGAAGTACAATAAGAATTTTCCTAATGATTTTTAAGCCTTTGACTTCTTCTAGGTTCAAAGGGTTGCTTTACATCATTTTGAGAATTCTCCTCTTGAGAATCAACTTTGGGATGTAGAAGCTTGAGAATTGTTCTCATATAACAAATTCTCCTTTAGAGATGTTGAAGCTTGAGAATTGTTGTCACATAACATATTCTCAAAGAATTCAACAACTCTCTAGATTCAATCATAATATTAGACTCTAAGTCTCATAGCCTATAAGCTTTACTATTGTTGGCATAACCAACAAAAGCACACTTAATGGCTCTTGAACCTAACTTTGCTCTATTAGGTTCGTTTTTCTTGCAATATGCAAGACACCCCCACACTTTGAAGTACCCTATGTTGGGTTTTCTTCCTTTCCATAACTCATATGGAGATATCTCATTTTTCTTCATCGGTATTTGATTAAGAATGTGACAAGCGGTTTAAAAGCGCTTCACCCCATAAGTTGAAGTTCAACTTAGAAAACACCAACATAGAATTTATCATCTCTAGATAAGTCATATTTTCCCTTTCAGCAACACCATTGTGTTGTGGTGTATAAGGTGCAGTGCACTCATGAATTATACCATTTTCTTCACAAAATGTATTGAATTCATTAGAGAAGTATTCTCCTCCTCTATCACTTCTTAGCACCTTAATCTTTTTATTTAGTTGATTTTCAACTTCTAATTTATACAATTTAAAAGCATCAAAAGTTTCATCTTTATGCTTTAAAAGAAACACATAGGTATATCTACTAAAATCATCTATAAAAGTAAGAAAATACATTTTACCACCTCTAGTTAAAACACCATTTAATTCACAAAGATCACTATGGATTAAATCTAGCAAATTAGATGATCTTTCTACACTAGGAAATGGTTTCTTAATCATTTTTGCCTTAACACATGTTTCACATTTACCATAGTTTTTAATATTGCATGCAATCATACCACATTTTACTACTTTTTTCATGGTAGAAAAACCTATATGCGATAGTCTAAGATGCCACAAAAATAAAGAATCATACTCAACAATATAGGCGGAATTAGCATTTTTATTGATAACATTGAAAGTTACATCATTGGTGCACAATTTAACCATACCCTAACAAGAGTACCCATTTCCCAAAAATACATTTGATTTGGTAAGTATAAGTTTACCGAACTCAAAAACAGCTTTAATGCTGGGCTTGCCAAGCAAATCACCACTTACCAAGTTTCTACTCATTTCGGGAACATAAAGTACATTCACTAATGTAACTTTCTTGCCAGAGGTGAAGTAGACATCAATAGTACCTTTGCCAAGTACCTTGGATTTGCCCTAAATGCCTATTTGTATTTCATGGTTGCCCTTTGACTCTTCAAAGGTCTTGAACAATGATTTGTCATAGGTGACATGGACGGTGGCACATGTATCATACCACCACCCTTTCACCTTGCCTTGGACCGCATTCACCTCACTAAGGGTAGCAACTATGTTTTCCTCTTGAGTTGTGTTCACCTTAGGTCCTTGTTGATCTTTTCTATGCCTACACTCTCTAGCATAGTGACCCTTTTTCCCACACACAAAGCAAGGACCTTTCTCGCCCTTAAACTTGTTTGGGTTGATTTTTGGAACCAAAGGTTTCTCATTACCCTTTTTCCCTTTGTTTTTGGGATGTTTTGGTTGTGACACCGCATTTTCTTTGGAAGTCTCTCCATTAGACCCCTCCACAAGTTTATCTCTACATATTGATTCCTCTTTGATTTGAATATGATTTTGGATCTCCTCCAATGAATAATCCTCATTTTTATGAAGGATTCTTTTCCTATAGCTCTTCCAAGTTGGTGGTAATTTAGCCACTATAGCACCAACTTGAAAGGACTCGGGAAGCTCAATCTTTAACACTTTCAATTTATTAACAATAATTTGCAATTCATGAATTTGAGGAAGAATAGGTTTATCACCAAAAAATTTGAAATCGAAGTATTGAGATATGAAAAACTTTTTGGTACCTTCCTCTTCTGCCTTAAACTTTTTCTCAAGTGCATCCCATATCTCCTTGGTCGATTTGGTCTCGGTGTAGAGGTCATAGAGCCTATCGGATAAGGCGTTGAGGATATGACCCCTACAAAGAAGGTTGTCCTCCTCCCTCTTCCTTCTCTTCTCCACCTCCTCGGGAGTGTCTTTATCGGATGGGTCGGCTAGAGGTGCCAAGGATGACTCAAGGATGACTCAAGGATGTAGGCGATTTTAAGAGTGGTTAAAAGAAACCTCACCTTGTCTTGCCACCTAGTAAAATTGGATCCATCAAACCTATCCAATCTCACTAGGTCTTGGTTCATGATCTTGATTGTCTCCCCTTCCATTGAAACAAAAAAGGGGTAAGCTTTTGAATGTTAGGAAAAAAAAATTTGCCTCAATGGAAATGATTATAATATTACAAATAAAAATAGATTGATTAAATAAGGTTACAACTCTATAACTGAAAATTACAAATAAACAAAGAAAAGGAAGAAGATGATGATGAAGAAGAGAATAGTGAGAATACAACTCTAAGCAAAATATTACAAGTAAAATAAAGTTTTTGGACCAAAAGAAAAGATTACAACTCTTAAACAAAATATACAAGTAAATAGAACAAGAGAATAAGAAGAAAAGCAATAGAACAAAAGGAAGAACAGAAACACAAGCAAACTCTCACTTACACAACCTAAGTGAAGAGGGTTGGGGATCACCAACTTGAACAAGGTTTAAAACCTTTGTCCAAAAGCTTATTTCCCCCTAACTCAAGCACTAAGGGATCTCTCTCAGATATTGGAAAAGCTTTCTAGAATTATCAAGCCTCAAGGTGTTTCTAGCCAAGTACTCTAATGGATAGAAATGTTATCTTACAAGTCAGCTATAGGCTCTTATTTATAGAGTTTAGAGACACCCTTTGAATTTCAAATTCCACCAACCCCCATGGCTGTTACCAATGTTTAATTAGATTAATATGGGATTAAAAAAGAGATTTTGGAGTTATTTGGGTTTTTTGAGCCATTCAACAAAGATTGAAAAAACTGAAAATTGGTCAGTTTTTTGGCCTGTGGCCGCGGCCAGAGACATTAGTGGCCGCGGCCACTGGTCTCTGTCCCACAGGCGGCGGCCACTAAATGTTGGTGGCTATGGCTACCGACCAATTTCAGCACAAAAAATGTGTTTTTTTTCCAAACGGTTCCAAACCCTCCCAAATGATTTTGTAACTCCCAAAACACATTATTGGGGCTAAAATCATATCTCTAACAGCCATATCACATATGGCTTTATGAAATTCATCTCAATATTGTGTAACAACAAATTTACACAATAAAGGGTAATATTTGGAAGTTACAAATTTGTAACACCAAATATGTTACATTATTTGGATATATCTTATATATCTAAATATTGTAACTCTCTATTATATGTTACAATATGTGACATAGTTTGTCACATTTATTTAATCTAAAACATTATATTATAATATAATATAATATTACATTATATTATAAAATAATATAACATATTGGCCACTCAATGAGAGTGCCTAGAGATATTAGGGGTTGCCAAGTTTGAGTGAGGCTGAACACTCTAGGGGCAACTACTCACCAGCCCCATAGATTAACATAAAAGTCTCTGTAAACCCGTGTAACTTCGATTACACTCTTGGATAGTAGCAATGCCCTAGGTAACTTTATTGTTACCCTTGTTTGGGATTTACTATTGGATAAGTAGTGATGCCCTAGGTAACTTGATAGTTACCATTGATGGGGATATTTATTGGCTAGATCTTAGTGTTGAGACTCGGTTCTCTCTTACAGACTAACAATTATACTGGAGGGTGCGATATGCCCAAATTGTTGGAAATTGTCGAGTGTTGGTCTCGAATTATATTGTGATATATCATATCCGTTTGCTCTGTGATTTTCTGAGTGCAGGGATTTATTTGTTTATCTGTAATAGTTTGTCAGTGGTTATTAGGCATGACCATAAGTTTTCCAGGACGCTTTTGCGTTCTTGAAATTGATTATTTAGGGTTCGGATGGATCCGGAATCCTAATTCTGTTAAGATATTGTTACCAGTGGTCAGTTACCACTTGTCCTCTCTGCATGCTTTTGTTTTAAAGTTGAACTTACTAAGCGTTTTCACTTACTTAGTTGTTTCCTGTTGTAGGTAAGAACAAGAGCAGGGCAGAGCAGTGAGCGTTGGAGTCTACCTTATGAATGTAAATGTGGACTGACCTTTTGGGAAGCCATTTTGTTTTTTGGAAATGTTGTATTATTTTCATAAACTAGGATCACTTTACTCTTCATAAACTATGTTTGTATTAAATGTTAAGTATGGCCATACAACATTATAAAAGTTTTTTTTATACGGGTTTTTGAGACATTTTGTTACATGAAAAAAATTTATATTTCTGCATTATCGAGTCTTGAAAATCCGGGATGTTAAACAAAACCAGTCCAAAAGCTTACACTTAAAACTTGGGATGACATGATAGCTTATGCACTGATGTCAGCACTTGAGTTAGCGAATTCAGAACCCAGCTCATATGAAGAGGCAGTAAAAGGTTCAGATTCAAAGCATTTGATTGATTCTAAGAAGGAGGAGATGAGGTCTTTTTATAAAAATGATACTTGGATGCTGGTTATTAGACCCAAAGACAAGGATGTAGTAGCATGTAGATGGTTGTTCAAAGTAAAAGAAGATATGAATGATCAAGATCAAGTGAGATACAAAGCAAGGTTGGTTGCTAAGGGCTTCACTCAAAAGGAAGGAGTGGATTTTACAAAGATTTTATCACCAGTGATTAAACATAAAACCATAAGAATCATGTTATCTTTGGTTGCCCAGTTCAATTTGGAACTAGATCAGATGGATGTGAAAACTTCATTTTTACATGGTGACTTAGAAGAGACTATTTACATGGAGCAACCAATTGGGTTTGAGATGTTCAAAGGCCAAGATAAAGTTCGTTTGCTCAGGAGATCATTGTATGGCCTCAAGCAATCACCTCGGCAGTGATATAAACATTTTGATGGGTTCATGGTAAAGCATGGTTTTCAAAGAAGCTACTACGATCCTTGCATCTACTTAAAAGGACAACAATTCGAAGATGATGAGTATCTATTGTTGTATGTGGATGATATGTTGCTGATTAGTGACAAAAGGGACAAGTTAAATAAGTTGAAGGCTATTTTCAAAACAAAATTTGAAATGAAGGATTTGGGCATGGCTACAAAGATTTTAGGTATGGAAATCAAGAGAAATAGGGAATAACATACCATCTTCATCACTCAGAAGTCTTATGTGGAAAAGATCCTGAAAAGGTTTTCTATGAAGGGTGCTAAAGCTGTCGAACAACCATTGACAAGTCAATATCAACTTACAAATGTTGATTGTCCTAAAACTAAGTTTGAAAAGGAAGTTATGGCCAAGGTACCTTTCTCTAATGTTGTTGGAGCTATAATGTATCTAATGATTTGCACTAGGCCTGATTTAGCACACTCTATTAGTGCTCTAAGTAGATACATGGCGAATCCCGGAAGAATTCATTGGGATGTTATGAAGTGGTTGCTGTGTTATTTGATTAATACTACTAAACATGGGTTGGTGTACAAGCGACATCATAATTAGATGGAAATCAGTGGGTTTGTAGACTCAGATTATGTTGGAGACCGAGACACTAGAAAGTCTACTACAACCTATTACTTTCTAGTAAGTGGGAATTGTGTGAGTTGGAAGTCTCAACTACAATCTGTATTTGCACTTTCAACTACTGAAGCTGAGTACATGGCTGCTACTAAAGCCATCAAAGAAGGTATTTGGATTCAAGGTCTTCTAAAAGAGCTACAAGTTTTCAAAGGGAAAGTTACAATTTTTTCAGATAGTCAAAGTGCCATACATTTGTGTAAGAATCCAGTATTTCATGACCAGACTAAGCAGTGGAGATCAACTATCACTTTATACGTGAGAAGGTCACTGAAGGTGTGATTAATGTCGAAAAATTCCCCACAGAAGAGAACCCCGTTGATGCTGGAACTAAGATATTGCCATTGTGCAAGTTTAACTACTTCCTAAGCTTGCTCGGAATTGATCATGGATGATAGTTGATGGCTAAACTGGGATCCTTGGGAAGTTGTATTTATCTTTGCAATCCATGTTTAATGAAGACCAAGGTGGAAATTTGTTAGAATAGTTGGTCTGCATTAAACATCAGATCACATCAGCAAAGTTGCATTTTTTTTCTAGTTTTGTCTACCATTTCGTCAGATGAGTCTACATTTATTTTTGGTATTTTTTAAGTTTGACGACAGTTGTAAAACCCTCTATAAATAGGTCCTATTATCTCACTTGTTGCAAGAGGAACAAGAACATATTTCATTTGAAAAGAATAGGGGCTATTTTAGAGAGAGAAAGAGAGAGAGAGCTTGAGAGAGAAACACTTGGTCTTTTGGGTGAAAGATTTCTTTGTACATGGTCAAGTGTACTTGGGATTTTTTTTCTGGGTTTAGGGCATTATAATCTATCAAGTGTAGAAGTTCTCAAGTGGTGACAAGTTGTAATCTTCATTTTTGTTTCATACTGCAGAGAAGAACATCCCAAGGGGAGTTCAAAGAGGACGTAGGCTAAAGTTTATTTGGGCTGAACTTTTATAATTCTTAGTGTTGATATTATTGTTTTTCTTGGTGATTTTTTTTTCTATTGAATTTGTGTATTTGTGTCTACTGGTTTGTTGATTTTGTGTTTGTAGATGAAGCTGGTGTGAGGAAGGTGAATTTCCTAACAATTAAAATTATAGTTTTTGGTAACTCTAATTAATTTAATAATATTCTGACATTTTGTTCTTGAATTTGACTACAATAGGGCTCTCTCAATTATAAATGGGCAAGAAAGAATTTGTTCAAACTGATGCTATTATTTGTGATATCTCTTAGCTTATTGCTAAATCTGATTTGCATACTACAAGAGAAGGACACTTACTTGCTCATATTTAGCCAAATCAATTTTGAATGCCAAAGTTTGTGCTAGATAATATGAGGGTTATCCCTGTGTTGCTAGTTCTGCTGTAATGTCAGACATGCCTTTTTCCTTTATAAGGTTTTTCCTTTGTTGAATGAATGTATTCCCTTTACAAAAAAAAATTATTCTTACATGATTCACCATTTCTATTGCCCAATGAAGAAATACAATTACCCACTTACCTTCATCTTCAACATTTCTTTATGTATTATTTTCAATAAAATAGAAAATGAAATATATTGGATATATACAATTTAATACAACATATTAACATGAAGAAATGAAATATCAAAATTCAATTTATATATATATATAGAATTTACAAAACAAAGACATATGTGTGGGAAGTGAGAGAAAACATACCAATGGTGGAGAAGGATAGACGACCTACACAGAAGTGAACACACCAACAACTCTAGCATCGAGAGTTGATTGAGAAAGAACGACAAATATGGAAGCTAGTTGATTGAGAAATAACAACAAATATGGAAGCGGAGTTAAGGGTTAAACTTTAGAAAGAAAAAAAACAAAAAGATTATCATAATAAGGGTTACACTATAGAAAGAAAAAAAGCAAAAAGATGATCATAATAATTTCAAAATTTTCCATCTAATATCCCTACGTAATCATCACATGCCACTCACATGTTCATTTAACAGCAAAAATAAACAGCTCAAACAAAAATACTAGACTTTGGGAATCCAGTTGCAAACACATAAAGATTGGGACTTAAGAGCAGGTTGAGGTTTTTATGGTCCCTGGGCTGGTCGTACTGATTACCATAGAGTATGAGTATGGAGGAAGGACCATCCTCACCAGTAACATCAGCGGTAGAGCTAAGAGAGTGCATGGAAGAACCCCTCATGTTCACACTGGAGTCCCCCATCGATTTGGGCTTTTCTCCCAGCCTTCTTCTCTGTTTCCACTCCCAAATCACTCGTAATCAAATAAAAAACACCCAACTCTTTGATCACTCTTTTGCTTTGCCATGCTTCTTTATCATATTTATTTTTTAAGAATGAGAAAGAAAATATTTATTTTGTACTCAACAGAAACCCCAGATCCTCTTTACAAGCACTTAGCATCAGTTTTGTGTGAGTGCATCAATTCCGGAGGATTGAGGGACTTAAAGAATAAGGAAGAGTGGAATGAGTTGGTGTAGGAAAAGGGTTTTGAACTTCATAATGTAATGTGTGCTGTTATTTGAGTATGTGCATTCTTTGGTGGCTGTTTTTTGCTCTAAATGTTTTTGTTTTGTTAAATCACTTTATGGGTTTTCTTAGATTTTGAAGACTGTTGATTTTGAACTTCATGTTCAAGAGCCTTTCTTTACACAACTAAGAGGTATTGTTGATTTCTTGTGGCTCTGTGAATGATGACTAGAAATGATGCTTAGCTATGCTGTAGAATAAAATAAAAGGAATTATTGCACTTTTTATCTTTGTGGCAATCATGTTTTTCTAATATATGACTCTCTAATGTCAGACGATGTTCTTCTATAGTTGGCTTAAAGACAGTTGAAGGAAGTTGTAAATCCTATAATCGACTTTTTTATAGAAATATCTTTTTCTTAAAAGATAAATTGGTTGTTTCCCTTTATTGTAATTTTCGGAAATTCACTTTCCCTTTTTGTGAATTTCGAATAATAATTAGCTTCCTTATTTAGCTTTATATTGTCCCAATTTGTTTATAAAGGGAAGTTTTATATTGCAAATATTCAGTACTTACCCAAAGTCATTTCTGGATTATTTGTTTATATATTTGTGCAACTCAAGAATTGAAAAACAGGAAACTAAATCCTTAATGTCATTAATTGTTGTTTCCTTTTTTAGCTTGTTTTGGATTCGACACAGGTCTGAGCTATCCCCACCAAAATCGTATTTTCGGATCAGCATCTTCTAAAAAAGGCAACTCTTCATCAATCAAGAATATCTTCAATTATTCTTGCCTTTATTAGAAGAATTCTTTCTCAGCCTTTATGAGTACGAAAAGGGACTCTATAAATAGGGCTCTAAAGGCAGTGAGAAAAGTGAACTCTTAGATGCATAATTTGTGAGCATAATTGTAATATTTGTGAGAGTTCCTCCTTGTATTCAAGATCATAAGTATTCACGTGATCTTGTAGAAATATGTGTGTTTAGTTTTTAGTGGTGAGTTTATACCATGTTCACGAGTGAATACACATTGTAATTTGAACACAACGTTTGTAGTCTTCGGGAGAAGTATTTTACAAGCCTTGCGTCGGGAGGATGCAAGCACTCGCTGGCCATTGAAGGGAGTTCAAGTGGTTGAGCGTTTCAATCAAGATCAGATTAGTGAAGAGAAGTACAACAGAGTTGCAGCAAATCTCAAGAGGGAGTCTTGTTTTGTTTAAGTCAATATTTTGTACTTGTGATTCTTTATTAATTGGTTTTATTCTCCGGGCGTGGCCCCAAGGAGTAGGTTATCCGAAAGGTTTTGTGAACCTTGTACAAATTTGTTGTGTTCTTTATTGTTTTGAACTGTCTTTTTAATGTGTTCAGTTTCTGTCGTGATATGTTCGGATTCTGTCTCGACAGAACTGGAATCTGTGTAAACAGTTAATTACCATTCCTCACTTTAATTAATTCAAATTGTTTAATTAATTTGGTAATTACTAAAAATGGAATTTCATTTGGTATCAGAGCAGGTCACTCATTTCTGAGTGTGATCTTGGTTTATTCCGTTTGTTGTTCTCGTTCTTGTAATGTCTTTTTTCACAAAAGGAGGCTCCATAACTCGCCCCCCTTTACTCAACGATTCGAACTATCCATATTGGAAAGTTAGAATGAGAGCCTTCATCAAATCTCAAGATGAAAAGGCTTGGAGAGTTGTTTTAAGTGGTTGGACTCCTCCATCAGAAAGCGATGATGTAACTAAGGTGAAATCCGAACTCGATTGGACTGATGCTGAAGAAAAACTGTCCAATTACAATAATAAAGCATTACATGCTTATTTTAATGGTGTTGGTGAAGGTTACATTAAATTGATTTCTTCATGTGTTTCGGCCAAAGATGCTTGGAAAATCCTTCAAACTCAATTTGAAGGAACTACTGATGTCAAGCATTCTAGGCTTGTTATGCTCACTACAAAATTTGAAAATTTGAAAATGAATGAAAATGAAACTCTCACTGAATTTTATGAGAAATTGTCGGATATTGCTAACGAATATTTTGCTCTTGGTGAAAAACTTGAAGAGAATGTTTTGGTTCGAAAAATTGTTAGAGTTCTTCCTGAAAGGTTTTAGACGAATCTAACTGCAATTGAAGAAGCAAAAGATCTGGACAAAATAAAAGTAGAAGAATTGATGGGTTCACTTCGAACTTTTGAACTAAACCAACAAATTAGACAAAAAGGGAAGACAGAAGAAATCAAGGAGAAATCTATTGCCTTGAAATCTTCTAAAGAAAAGAAGGAAAGTTCGGATGATGAGGATGATGAGATGGCTCTGTTGACAAAAAATTTCCAAAAATACATAAAGAAATTGGGAAACAAAAAGGCCATATCCAAAAACCCAAAAGGTAATTTTTCTAAACCCTTTGAGACTAATAAAAAGGGTATTCAGTGCAGGGAATGTGAAGGATTTGGACACATTCAATCTGAGTGTGCAAATACCTTAAAGAAAAAGAAAGTCATGACAGCCACGTGGAGTGATCAAGACTCTGAACAGAGTGATGAGGAGGAAAATAGTGTTGCCTTAACCTCTGTTCACAAAGGTATGGTTGTCTCTTCAATCGATTACAAGGATGCGTTATGCCTTAATAATTCTGTTCAGAATAATGAGAATTCTGACATTGATTTTGATGATTATGACTTAGAAGAGGAGACAGTGAAAGAGTCTTATAAAATAATGTATGATCAATGGCTGAAAGTGTGTTCTGAGAATCGTCTAATGGCTAGCAATAATAAAAAATTTGTTGAAAAAATTAAAGAACTTGAGATGATTATTGCTTCCAAAAATGATGAAATTAATTCTTTGAGTAAAGAAATTGATCTTTTGGAAAAAGGTGTCAAAATGCTTAATCCTAGATCTGGAATATTGGATGATATTCTTTCTGCAAGAAAAAAGGCTGGTGATTATAGTGGATTAGGATCTAATGGATCTGAATCCTCAAGAAACACAGTTTTTGTAAAATCTATGAATTATCCGACTGTTGTGCCAACTAACTGTTATGCAGGAACAAGTCACTCTGCTGAGACCACAAAGTTGTCATCTGTTCCAACAGATCTACAACTAAAGAAAATTTCTCCAAAAAGAAACATTGGACAATTTGTACCATTTTGTCATTTTTGTGGGATGAAAGGACACATAAGACCTAAGTATTTTTCTTTGTTAAAATTGTTTAAAAATAATTATGTTAAACACTTTGGTAGTATGAATCAATTCTTGTCCAAAACAAATTCAAAATAAAAAACAATATGGGTCAAGAAAGTTAACTCTGTCTGCTTGGCTACCTTTACCTATCATAAAATGCATGCATCTAGTTCATGGTACTTTGATAGCGGTTGTTCAAGACATATGATAGGTGATGCCAACATACTTACCAACTTCAAATCCTTGAAGTGTGGAGTAGTAACATTTGGGGATGGAATGACAAGAAATATTTTAGGTAAAGGTACTCTAAACACTGAAGGGTTACCGAAACTGAAAAATGTGCTTCTTGTTGTGTATAGACCCAAATTTTCTAAGGGAAATTTGATAAATCATGCTTACATTAGCTTAATATTTAAAATTTGAACCAAAGTTAACTACCATATGAAACAAATGCTCATCTTTCATTTAATACCAAAAATACCCCCATACCTTTCCTCTCTATTCTCCATCTTTCTCTCTACCTTTCATTTAATAGCTTAATAATTAAAATTTGAACCAAAGTTAACCACTATTTAGAATGCTGTTTAGATGTTGGATTTGTAGTTTGTTGGTATTTTTTGTAGTTTTTTGGGTGAAAATCGTGTTCTGTGAAAATCTGCGTTTTTTTTGGGTTCCTTGAGTTTTTTTCGAAATGCCCGATAGTGTCCGATAGAGGCCCGATTCGGGCACGATAGTTGTTGAGTTTCAAGGTTAGGGATGAAGGTCCGATGGAAACCCGATGGTTGCTCGATAGTTTTGGTTACCCGATAGTTTCCCTATCGTGCTAATGTCGTACCATCATCGTACATTTATGGCAAAAACTACAGTATTATACACCATCGTACCCACTAGCGTCCCACTGTCGTACCATCATCGTACCATTGACAAAGTAAGTTAACAATTTGAAACTAACTATTATCGTACTACCATCGTACCTATATCGTCCCACTACAAATTCTAAAATTACGATGTTATAGTAACTACTTAACAAATTCTATCATACACCTATCGTGCTAATATCGTACCATCATCGTACCCATTATGGAAATAACTACAGTATTGCACACTATCGTACCCACTATCGTAATACCGTCGTACCACCATCCCTAACCTTGACTATCGGGCAACCATCGGGTTGTCATCGGACCTTTATCCCTAACCTTGAAACTCAATAACTATCGTGCCCGAATCGGGCCTCTATCGGACACTATCGGGCATTTCGAAAAAAACTCAAGGAACAAAAAAAAACGCAGGTTTTCACAGAACACGATTTTCACTAAAAAAACAGCAAAAAATACCAACAAACTACAGATCCAACATCTAAACAACATTCTAAATGGTGGTTAACTTTGGTTCAAATTTTAATTATTAAGCTATTAAATGAAAGGTAGAGAGGAAGAGGGAGAATAGAGAGGAAATGTATGAGGATATTTTTGGTATTAAATGAAAGATGAGCATTTGTATCATATGGTGGTTAACTTTGGTTCAAATTTTAAATATTAAGCTAATGTAAGCATGATTTATCAAATTTCCCTTTTCTAATCAGGTTTAGGGCCTTGATTAGTGTGCCTAGAGGGAAATAAGTGGTTTAATATGCTTATATGTGGAATTATGTGTATATATGATTACAATGCATGTTTAATTGAGTGAAATGTGCATGTGGGCCCCGTCTGGATATTACAGGCATAAGTGTGATAAATGTTATATATATGTGATATGTCTACGCAGCACGATCCGAGACAGTCCTGGGGAGCGGTTAGCCAGAGAGTCACAACGGGGTTGAGATTCGGACTCGGGGCGAGTCGAGGGGTAATTTGGGAATTAGATGAGTTATGGGGTTATCGGGACATGAAAATAAATATTTGGAGATATATTTGAGGATAGAATGTCTAGGCAGGAATATTTAGGAAATTTACCATTTTGCCCTCGGGGACGTTTTGGTACCCCGAGCCTTGAGGTAACCCTTTAGACTTAAGTCAAATAAAACAAAAAGGGGAGAATTGTTTAGAAACTTGAGAAACCAACACATATTTCCTTTGAACTGAAGATAGCTCTTGTCTCTCTCTCTTTCACTCTCTAAGACAAAGCTCAAGGGGAAACTCAAAGGAATTGGCTAGGAATTAGGAGGATTTCAGCTGGGATACTCTAGGAACTTGAAGCTTGGGGATTGAGGATCAAACTCAGGGACTAAGCTCTGCAAGGTAAGTTCTAATTACTAAGGTTTAGTCTTAAATTTCTGCTGGTTATAGGGGATTGCATGTTAGCTAAGCTTGATTTATCTTTGGGTGTTCTAGCTGAGTTTTGGAGCATACTTTAATGGGGTCTTGTTGTTGTTTCTGGGCTGGAATAACTGTGCTGGATATCTGGGAATATTAGTCATGTTTTAGGATGAATTGCCTTGGGGAAAGGTTTAGAAAAATGGTGTGAAAATCTGGGCTTGGTGGGCGCGCCGCGGCCCGTGTGGGGGTCACTGTGGTGCTAGCCTCTGTTTCGAGGCTAGCCGCGGCTCTTGTGGGTGGGGCCGCGGCCCTTAGTGTCAATTTGGGTTTTAAGGGTACTTTAAGCTTGAGAACTCAAGGTGTAAGGCTCGGGATGGATTTTATCACCCGAATTGATAGAATTCAAGGTCCCGGAGGTTGGGATTATGGCTCGAAGTTATTTATTGGATTAGAATTTGATGGATGGACGTTGTTAATGTGTTGTGACTAGGGTTTTGGCGAAGCTCACATTAGAGGACTGTGCTCGGGGCATCGGTGCTCAGAAAGCTCGGAACTCAGGTAAGAAAACCCTTGTTCCCATAGAGCTTGTGTACAGGGCTGATCCCAATGTGTTTGAGTGGAATTGATATGCAGGGTTGAGCCCAATATATTAGAACTGCGGGGCGTAGCCCTTTAACTGAATATGCTAGAATTCTATACTTGCTTGTTATGCTATGTGTCTTATGATGTGAATGAACGGCGAAGGGCCGGGAACGGCGTTGGGAACGTTGAGTGCAAGGCCGAGAATGGCAAGGGGCCGAGAGCAATGTTGAGCACGTGGAGTGCGAGTTTCCAAGGCAAGTCCCTAGAAGGATACCTGAGATATCCTCACAGCGTGGTCCACGAACCCAGGGCTTGGTAAACGCCTGGGACGGCTAGGACGTATGTGTTTAGCCATTGGTGGCCTGTTTATATGCTTGATTTATGTGTTGTACATGCTATCTATTTGTGGGTTTTCTTGCTGGGCTTCGGCTCACAGATGCTCTGTGGTGCAGGTAAGGGTAAAGAGAAGATCAACCAACCATGAGTACAGCAGGCGTGAGGCGGCGTGTACATGTTTGGCCAGCCTGGCTGCCACAGCCAGAGGATTTTGGGAGATGTTTGTAATGAATTTAGATTTTTTCGTTTAGCCGACTTAGTACAGTTTTTATGTTGTAAATATGTCTAAACTGTATTTTGGGATCCCAAGTGTAAAACTTTAATGATTTACTATGAAAAATTACTGTTTCCTATGTTTTTCCTCTGTGTACAGCTTAATTACACTGTTTGACCTAAAACCTCGATTAGCGAGTTGAAAGCACATTTTAAAACTCACTTAGTAATGACTCTAAGGTAGTAGGGCGTTACAACTTGGTATCAAAGCGAGCCAAGGTTATTTGTTCTGGAGATTGACTGAACATGTACACACGCAGTCAGTGACAGGCTTAACTCAAGGTTGGTTGGTAAGATTGGCTGATATGTCTGAATATGTGTTTGAATGCCCTGTTTGCCTGCCTATTTTGCATAGAGCATGATGAATGAATTAAAATATGCATGATGCTAGGGCACGGCCCGTTGTGTGTTATATGTTATATGAGTTATTATGTGTGGATTACTGATGTGCCTGGGAGGTGGTTTTGGATGTTGTTATCATGCCTAATGAGCGGCGTCGTTGGTTGTTGAGATGCCTCGACAATCAGCTAGACTCCGCGGCAGTAAGGCCGAGGATAACAATCAGGTTCAGGACCCTCCACCTGCCCCACAGAACTGGCAGCGGATATTGGCCGAAATGGAAGCTAGACTGCAGAGAACAGAGGAAGAACTCCGTCAGATGAGGCAACAGGTCCTGCCTCAAGTTACTGGGCTGCCAGTACAGCAGGTTGCAGCGCCGGTGCCAGTTTAGCCTGCTTTGGAGAATAAGTGGGAACCTTTATATGAGAGGTTTAGGAAGCAACAACCTCCTACCTTTGAGGGTGGTTCAAACCCACTGCGGGCAGAGCAGTGGATGAACATGATTTCCTTGATCTTAGACTTTATGAGGGTCGAAGGGAGTGAAAGGATTGCCTGTGCGAGCTATATGTTTAGGGAGGATGCCCGCATCTGGTGGGATGTGGTGAGACAGCGGAGGAATGTTGCAGTTATGACATGGGAGGAATTTAAGAGTATCTTTAATGAGAAATACTACAGTGTGGCAGTACGAGCTGCGAAGGTTGATGAGTTTATCAACCTGACCCAGAATCGATCGACAGTAACAGAGTATGCAATAAAGTTTGATAGATTGGCGAAGTTTGCGCCAGATCTAGTGCCGATAGATTCAGCCAGGAGAGATAGGTTCGTGCGGGGGTTGAATGTCATGATCGCCCGTGATGTGAATATTACCTTTGATCCAGCGACTACTACTTATGGCCAAGCTGTGGATAAGGCCCTTACTGCAGAGAGGGCTGAGGATCAGATATGGAAGGACAACGCTGTTAGGCGGGATGCCAGGAGGACGGTGCCTCCTTTTGTTGGGACTAGTCGGGGCAGTGGCCCTAATGAGCAGAAAAGAAGAGTTCCGGATTCATTTACCTCTCCTAGTTCTGATAGGAGAGTGCGGGGTGCTTCTGTTGGCCATCAGAGTAGTAGTGATAATTGGAGGAGTTTTCCTATTTGTCCACGGTGCACGCGTCGACACTAGGGTGAGTTCAGGATTAGGGCCTACTTTGTTTGTGGGAGTGTCAGCCATCTGAAGAGGGATTGTCCTGAAGTTAAGAAGGAGGAGCAGAAGCAGAGTGACAGTCTTGCCCCTGCCAGGGTATTCACTTTGACACAGACTAAGGCGGAGGCTAGCCCTTCAGTTGTGACAGGTCAAATCTCTAGTGCTGGTTCTTTGTATACTGCATTGTTTGATTCAGGGGCTACCCATTCATTTGTGTCTGCTAGGGTTATTGATAAGCTTTGTAGGCCTAGTGGAGTGTATGCTAGGGGATTCAAGACTTTGTTGCCAACAGGAGAATTGGTAGTCTCTAGGAAGTGGATTAGGGCATTGCCAGTAGAAGTAGATGGTAGGGAATTGTTTGTTGATCTGATTGAGTTGGAGATGGATGACTTTGACATAATTTTGGGAATGGATTGGCTATCCAAGTATGGGGCAATGATTGACTGCGGGCACAGAATGGTGACTTTTGAACCAGAAGGGGAGGTACCCTTTGTGTTTGTGGGGTCAGTTAATGGACCGCGTGTACCAATGATTTCAGCCCTAAGGGCTAGGGACCTGATGCAGGAAGGTTGCATAGGATTCCTGGCAAGCGTTGTGGATACTTCTAGGGTGGTGCCAGTTGGACCGGGTGAGACAAAGGTGCTGTGTGAATTTTCGGATTTGTTTCCAGCGGATTTGCCAGGATTGCCGCCGCGGAGGGAGATTGACTTCGTTATAGAGTTAGAACCAGGAGCGGAGCCAGTATCTAGGACACCTTATAGAATGGCTCCGGCGGAGCTAAAGGAGTTGAAGATTCAGCTGCAAGAGTTACTTGACTTGGGGTTCATTAGACCGAGTTTCTCGCCATGGGGTGCACCAGTGTTATTCGTTAAGAAGAAGGATGGGTCCCTTAGGATGTGTATTGATTACAGGGAGCTAAACAAGTTAACCATTAAGAACAAGTACCCACTGCCTAGGATCGACGATTTATTTGATCAGCTACAGGGAAGAACAGTGTTTTCCAAGATAGATCTCCGATCAGGTTACCATCAGTTAAGGATTAAAGAGGAGGACATACCAAAGATCGCTTTCCGAACGAGGTATGGACACTATGAATTCCTGGTTATGTCCTTTAGATTAACCAATGCCCCAGCAGCTTTTATCGACATGATGAATAAGGTTTTCAAGGATTATCTAGATAAGTTTGTGATCGTATTCATCGACAACATCCTAGTGTACTCCCAGTCAGAGGTAGAGCATGAGCAGCATCTGCGGTTAGTGTTACAGTGGTTGAGGGAGCATAAGTTATATGCTAAGTTCAGAAAGTGTGAGTTCTGGTTGCCGCAAGTTACATTTTTGGGCCATATCGTCAGTAAGGAGGGGATTCTGGTTGACCCAAGTAAGATTGAGGCAGTCAAAGATTGGCCTAGACCAAGCAATGTTCCTGAAGTGAGAAGCTTCTTGGGTCCAGCAGGGTTTTATCGGCGATTTTTTGAGGGGTTCTCCAGAATAGCTACGCCCTTGACAGAGTTGACAAAGAAGAAGACCAGGTATGTCTGGACGAATAGATGTGAGAACAGTTTTAGGGAACTTAAGCGGCGATTGATTACTGCGCCAGTACTTAGCTTACCGACAGAGAATGAAAAGTTTGTGGTCTACTGTGATGCATCCAGGCAGGGTTTGGGGTGTGTATTGATGCAAGCTGGCAAGGTGATAGCCTATGCATCGAGACAGTTGAAGGAATATGAGCAGATATATCCTACGCATGACCTGGAGTTGGCAGCGGTGGTGTTTGCACTTAAGATTTGGAGGCATTATCTGTATGGTGAGAAGTGCGAGATATACACCGACCATAAGAGCCTAAAGTATTTCTTTACTCAGAAGGATCTGAATATACGCCAAAGGCGGTGGCTGGAGTTGGTTAAGGATTATGATTGTGATATCCTTTACCATCCTAGGAAAGCTAATGTTGTGGCTGATGCATTGAGTCGGAAGAGCCCAGGACAGTTGTTTAGCTCGAGGCAGATATCTGATAAGTTAGCTGAGGAGATGACCATGGCCGATATAGAGTTGGTGGTTGGTCAGTTGGCTAACATCACTCTTCAGTCTACACTCCTTGAGAGGATCAAGGAAGCACAGGGGAAGGATTCTCAGTTGCGAGGTCATAGGGAGAATGCCTTAGTCAGAGCGACAAAGGACTTCTCCATTTTAGAGATGGGATTACTGAAGTATAAGGGACAGATCTGTGTTCCGATGGATTCTGATATCCGGCGAGAGATCTTGGATGAATCGCATACCACTCCCTATTCCTTGCACCCGGGTACGACGAAGATGTACCAGGACTTGAGAACTCTGTATTGGTGGTCGGGCATGAAAAGGTATGTGGTGGATTATGTGGCTAAATGCTTAACTTGTCAGCAGGTTAAAGCTGAGCACTAGAGGCCAGCGGGGTTATTGCAGCCTTTAGGGATCCCAGAGTGGAAGTGGAAAGATGTTACTATGGATTTCATAGTTGGTTTACCGAGAACTGTGGGACGGCATGACTCAGTGTGGGTGATTGTGGATAGGTATACCAAGTCTGCCCACTTTTTGCCTGTTAAGACAACTTATACTGTGGAGCAGTACGCAGAATTGTATGTGAAGGAGATTGTTCGACTTCATGGGGCTCCAAGGTCGATAGTGTCGGACAGAGACCCCACCTTCACTTCCAAGTTCTGGGAGAGTTTGCAAGAAGGCTATGGGCACGCAGTTACGGTTTAGTACCGCTTATCATCCTCAGATGGATGGACAGTCTGAGAGGACGATTTAGGTATTGGAGGATCTACTGCGAACCTGTGTGCTTGACTTTGGGGGATCGTGGAGTAAGTATCTCCCTTTGATTGAGTTCTCGTACAACAACAGTTATCAGGTGACCATTGGTGTCGCTCCGTACGAGATGCTTTATGGAAGGAAGTGTAGATCACCTATTCATTGGGATGAAACAGGTGAGAGAAGGTATTTGGTTCCAGAGATGGTTCAGAGGACCAATGAGGCGGTTGAGAAGATTAGAGCGCGTATGCTCGCTTCCCAGAGTCGACAGAAAAGTTATTCAGGCCTGAGACGCAGGAACGTGGAGTTTCAGGTTGGTGATCATGTGTTCCTTAGGGTTTCACCCATGAGGGGTGTGAAACGGTTTGGTGTTCGGGGTAAGTTGAGCCCCAGGTATGTCGGCCCCTTCGAGATTTTGGAACGAGTTGGTGAGGTAGCTTACAGATTAGCGATGCCTCCAGCTTTATCAGGGGTTCATGATGTATTCCATATATCTATGCTCCGGAAGTATATGTCAGATTCAACGCATGTTTTAAGTTTTGAGAATTTGGATCTTGATCAGGATTTATCCTATGAGGAGAAGCTGGTTCAGATTCTTGATCGAAAAGATTAGGTCTTGAGGAACAAGACCATCGCCTTGGTGAAAGTGCTGTGGAGAAACAGCAAGGTTGAGGAGGCGACGTGGGAACTTGAGTCAGAGATGAGGGAGCGGTACCCCGAGTTATTCAGGTAATTTCAAGGACAAAATCTCTATAAGGAGGGGATAGTTGTAACGACCCGAATTTGCTAATCAGGTTTAAGGCCTTGATTAGTGTGCCTGGAAGGCAATAAGTGGTTTAATATGCTTATATGCGGAATTATGTGTATATATGATTACGATGCATGTTTAATTGAGTTAAATGTGCATGTGGGCCCCGTCTGGATATTAGGGGCATAAGTGATAAATGTTATATATATGTGATATGTCTGCGCAGCACGATCCGAGACAGTCCTGGGGAGCGGTTAGCCAGAGAGTCACAACGGGGTTGAGATTCGGACTCGGGGCGAGTCGAGGGGTAATTTGGGTATTAGATGAGTTATGGGGTTATCGGGACATGAAAATAAATATTTGGAGATATATTTGAGGATAGAATGTCTAGGCGGGAATATTTGGGAAATTTACCATTTTGCCCTTGGGGACGTTTTGGTACCCCGAGCCTTGAGGTAACCCTTTAGACTTAAGTCAAATAAAACAAAAAGGGGAGAATTGTTTAGAAACTTGAGAAACCGACACATATTTCCTTTGAACTGAAGATAGCTCTTGTCTCTCTCTCTTTCACTCCCTAAGACAAAACTCAAGGGGAAACTCAAAGGAATTGGCTAGGAATTAGGAGGATTTCAGCTGGGATACTCTAGGAACTTGAAGCTTGGGGATTGAGGATCCAACTCAGGGACTAAGCTCTGCAAGGTAAGCTCTAATTACTAAGGTTTAGTCTTAAATTTCTGCAGGTTATAGGGGATTGCATGTTAGCTAAGCTTGATTTATCTTTGGGTGTTCTAGCTGAGTTTTGGAGCATACTTTAATGGGGTCTTGTTGTTGTTTCTGGGCTAGAATAACTGTGCTGGATATCTGGGAATATTAGTCAAGTTTCAGAATGAATTGGCTTAGGGAAAGGTTTAGAAAAATGGTGTGAAAATCTGGGCTTGGTGGGCGCGTCGCGGCCCGTGTGGGGGTCACTGTGGTGCTAGCCTCTGTTTCGAGGCTAGCCGTGGCTCTTGTGGGTGGGGCCACGACCCTTAGAGTTAGTTTGGGTTTTAAGGGTATTTTAAGCTTGAGAACTCAAGGGGTAAGGCTCGGGATGGATTTTATCACCCGGATTGATAGAATTCAAGGTCCCGGAGGTTGGGGTTATGGCTCGAAGTTATTTATTGGATTAGAATTTGATGGATGGACGTTGTTAATGTGTTGTGACTAGGGTTTCGACGAAGCTCACGTTAGAGGACTGTGCTCGGGGCATCGGTGCTCAGAAAGCTCGGAACTCATGTAAGAAAACCCTTGTTCCCATAGAGCTTGTGTACAGGGCTGACCCCAATGTGTTTGAGTGGAATTGATATGCAGGGTCGAGCCCAATATATTAGAACTGCGGGGCTTAGCCCTTTAACTGAATATGTTAGAATTCTATACTTGCTTGTTATGCTATGTGTCTTATGATGTCAATGAACGGCGAAGGGCCGGGAACGTCGTTGGGCACGTTGAGTGCAAGGCCGAGAACGGCAAGGGGCCAAGAGCAACGTTGAGCACGTGGAGTGCGAGTTGCCAGGGCGAGTCCCTAGAAGGATACCTGGGATATCCTCATGACATGGTCCGCGAACCAAGGGCTTGGTAAATGCCTGGGACGGCTAGGCTTTATGTGTTTAGCCATTGGTGGCCTGTTTATATGCTTGATTTATGTGTTGCACATGCTATCTATTTGTGGGTTTTCTTGTTGGGCTTTGGCTCACAGATGCTCTGTGGTGCAGGTATGTAATGACCCACTACTCTAGACTATTTGGACCATTAATGAAACTATACATAAAATGTACATTTTTACGAAAATACCATAATTTATTGAATAACTTGCAAAATAAGAGTTATTTACAAATAAACAGAATACTAAGAAGGATTATGGGATCCCATTGTCTTTATAAAAACAAAACATGATTTAAAATAAAAGACATTACATAATAATGCGGAAAATACATGTAAAACCATAAAAATTAAAAGGAGACTACATCCTCGAATCGAATAACGCTCGGCCCCTTGACTCCATTCATCATCGATACACATCCTCCAAGCGTCACGAATCTTTCCACCTCTAAAGCTTATTTCCTGCACATAAACAGAAAGGAATGAGCCTAATGCCCAGCAAGGAAAAATCTAACACATAGTCATAAACATAAACATAATTTCATAATAACTTAAAGACATATCATAACACATAATTCACTTATTATAATGGCCATTATTACTTGGGGTCCCATAGACTAAACAAGCTTACGCCCATGAGATTAGTGGGGTCCTACCAGCTAAATAGGCATATGCCCACAATCTTTTTGGGGTCTTGTTAGTCAAATAGGGCATAAGCCCAAGCCTACAACAAACACATGCATAACAAATTCATAACACATTCATAACATATCATAACTTAACACATAAGATAACATAAACATAAACATATAGATTCTAGCCTATTTTCCTTACCAAAGTTACCGGGATAAAATGGACTGAGTTGGGACTTTTTGGAACACTCCTAAAACCATAATGAATAAGAGTGAGTCTAAAGAAAGTAGATGAAATGAAAGAGAATAGGAAGACTAAACCATTAAAAGAAAATATGCTTACCACAACTTAAGTGCTTAAGAACTTGGATTCCCTAACCAAAATAAGAATGAGGTTAGGAAATTGAGTAGAAGACTAAGAGAAAGGAAACATAATACAGAAAGGAACTAGATTTTTGGTTACCTCAAAGATTTTCAAGATCAATCTAACCTCCATCGAAATACTACAGAACTCACTTCCCAAAGTGTTTGATAAGCTTATGATGTTTAAGCTTATAGTTTTTCCCCAAACCAGGTGTTTACACTCTCACACTCACTTAACACTAGCAGCTTCTGAACTTAGAGCAAATGGTGAATAATGGCTGGGTACTAGGTCCTATTTATAGAGTTTGGGAATGAAAATATCTTGATTTTACTTGAATTAAAATAATGGCTTTTTAGGTGAAAATCATTTGAATAATCGTTCAGCAGAGGCTGAAGACTCGTTCAAAAGATGCTGGACTGTTGAAGGAGTTTGAATGGCTGAAAGGAAATGAATTCAAAAACATTTGAAAACATACTGGAGGAGGCGATATATCGCCCCCTGTAGGCGATATATCGCCTGGGCCAGTATGCCCGAGGCGACCGTGCATCGTTTCGTGTTTTCCGTATTTACGTGCTGCGATATATCGCCCCCTATAGCTGCGATATATCGGCACATGCTGAATAAGTAAACACGAAATTACACATTTTTAGCTAAGTTTGAATGGAGTAAACAGCCTTGACTAAGCCCTCAACGTATTCAAAGCTGCTGACTGACCCTATAACATTCAAACTTTACCCTTATTTAATTTAATCCTCCAAAATACTTAATCCTTAATTACCATTCATAACATGTGCTTAAAATCCTATTGGTTGATGTCTAAACCTTATAATATAATAAATATAATCCTTAATATCAGTCACATAATCAAACCTTAGGTTATACTTAATATTCTTAAACTATAGGTTAAACTTAGAAAATCTATAAGTGCTACTATGAGTGTCCAAATAATTCCCGGTCTGAACGAAAAATCCATAGTAACAAAGATAACACTAAACATACTATAATACTACTAAACATTTAGCTAAGTAAAGTTCTTGGACTCTACAAGGTAAGGGTAAAGAGAAGATCAACCAACCATGAGTACAGCAGGCGTGAGGCGGCGTGTACATGTTTGGCCAGCCTGGCTGCCACAACCAGAGGATTTTTGGAGATGTTTGTAATGAATTTAGATTTTGTCGTTTAGCCGACTTAGTACAATTTTTATGTTGTAAATATTTCTAAACTTTATTTTGGGATCCCAAGTGTAAAACTTTTATGATTTACTATGAAAAATTACTGTTTCCAATGTTTTTCCTCTGTTTATAGCTTAATTACACTGTTTGACCTAAAACCTCGATTAGCAAGTTGAATGCACATTTTAAAACTCACTTAGTAACAGCTCTAAGGTAGTAGGGCGTTACATGTTGGTAGGCTGAAAGCCAACTTAATGAGCACAAGTCAAATTTGTGACCAAGGTTTTCTTGTTAATTTTTCGCATGATGAGTGTAATGTTTTAAATCAAAGTGGTGATATTGTTCTCAAAGGTTCTTGTTCTTTGGATAATTGTTACACTCTCACACAAAAATTCACATGTCATGCGTCTTCATCAAGTTTTAATATTACTGACTTGTGGCATGAAAAACTTGGACATGTAAATTTCAAAACCTTGAAAAGATTGCTAATGCAGGTCTCATTCGTGGTATACCCAAGCTGGGTAAAGAATCGCTTGGTAATTGTGAATCATGTCAATTGGGAAAACAGTTGAAAATTTCCCATAAAGCTTTATCTAATATTAATACTTCAAAAGTGTTAGAATTATTGCGTATGCATCTCATGGGTCTTATACAAGTTGAAAGTATTAATGGTAAGAGATACATTTTTGTATGTGAGGATGATTTTTCTAGATTTACTTGGGTAGATTTCTTAAGAGAAAAATCAGATACATTTGAAGCTTTTCAAACACTATGCACAAGACTTAGATTTGAAAAAAATTGTAACATCGGAGAGATTGTAAGAATACGAAGTGATCATGGTAAGGAGTTTGAAAATTCTGTTTATGATGAATATTGTAAATCTTTTGGAATTTTGCATGAATTTTCTGCTCCCAAAACCCCTGAACAAAATGGGGTAGTGGAACGGAAAAATCATACATTGCAGGAAATGGCCAGAGTTATGCTTAATAGCAAAAAAATCACAAAGAAATTGTGGGCAGAAGCAATTAATATAGCTTGTTACATAATTAATCGTGTTTTTCTGCGTCCAGGTACAAATAAAACTCCTTATGAAATCTGGAAAGGTAGAAAACCCAATGTCAATTATTTTCATGTATTTGGGTGTCTGTGTTATATTCTTAGAGATCGTGAGAATCTGGGCAAATTTGATGCCAAAAGCGATATGGGAGTTTCTTTTTGGTTATTCCACCAATAATAGGGCTTTTCGTGTCTATAACATGAAAACCCAAACTATTATGAAATCAGCTAATGTGGTTGTAGATGATTTAAAAGATTTTTCTGAGTACTCCCATGAGGAGGAAATTGACAGGCCCATTGATGTTAAACATCATAAAGAAATGGCATATCTGACAGCACAGTATTTGGAGGTGACAACAGCCACTGCTGATGTATCAAACGCTGATTCTGTCAAAACAACAACTAGGCAAACAGAGAAGGAAAATCCAGTTATTTCCTCTGACTCTGTTCAAAAAGAACCATCAACTAGAGTAAAAAAGAATCACCCTTCTGACATTATTTTGGGAAATCTTGAAGAGAGTATGGTCACTCGAAATAGGTATGTAAATTTGGTTCAATTTGTTTGTTTTACTTCTACTTTGGAACCAAAAAATACAAAGGAAGCCTTAAATGATAAATCATGGATCAATGCTATGCAAGAAGAGCTAGATCAATTCACAAGGAATGAGGTATGGATTCTTGTCCCTACACCGAGTCATACTAATGTTATAGGTACAAAGTGGATATTTAAAAATAAAACTGATGAATTTGGGACCATAATAAGAAATAAAGCCAGACTAGTTGCACAGGGGTACACTCAAGTTGAAGGAATTGATTTTGATGAGACATTTGCCCCTGTTGCAAGACTTGAATCCATAAGATTATTACTAGCTATTTCACGTGTTCTTGGTTTTAAATTGTTCCAAATGGATGTAAAATCTGCCTTTTTAAATGGATTTTTGAATGAAGAAGCTTATGTGGAACAACCCAAAGGGTTTGAGGATCTTTACAATCCTAATCATGTTTATAAATTGCAAAAAGCTTTGTATGGGCTGAAAGAAGCTCCACGGGCTTGGCATGAGAGACTAACTCATTTTTTTGGTCTCAAAGGGGTACAAGAGAGGGGGAGTAGACAAAACACTTTTTATCAAAAATGTTGATGAAAATATTATGATAGCACAAATCTATGTTGATGATATAGTGTTTGGTTCTACTAATGATTCTCTAGTACAGGAATTTGTGAAACAAATGCAGGAAGAGTTTGAGATGAGAATGGTAGGAGAACTCAATTTCTTCTTAGGACTTCAAGTGAAGCAGTCAGATGAGGGAATTTTCATTTCACACAGCAAGTATGCAAGAAGTCTAGTGAAAAGAATTGGACTCGATGCATCGAAACATGCTAAAACTCCAATGGGTACTACGGTCAAATTATCTAAAGATGAAAATGGGAAGAAAGTTTATCCAACTCTTTACAGGAGTATGATTGGGAGTCTCCTTTACTTAACTACAAGTCTCCCTGACATCAGTTACAGTGTTGGAGTGTACGCTCGTTTCCAAGGGAACCTCAGGGAGTCTCATGTGATTGCTGTAAAAAGCACTACTACAAAATATCCTTTACGGGACACTTTTTTAGGACTCGCACATAAATGCAAGTCCTTAAAAATATTTCTGGAGCTTTTAGGACACTCATTGGGAGTCCTGAAAAAACACAATTTAGGACTCGCAATGAGTGTCCTAAAAAAATATGCGAGTCCTAAAAAAATCTGGGCTAAAAAATGAGTGTTTTACTTAACAATTTTAAGGACTTGCTTTGGGAGTCCTTAATACTCTTTAAGGACTCACTTTGCGAGTCCTAAAAACATGATGACTTTTAAAGACTCATTTTGCGAGTCCTAAAAGAGTATTAAGGACTCTCAAAGCAAGTCCTTAAAATTGTTAAGTATAAGAGCATAAAAACACTCATTTGTTTTGAAAATATATAATGGATCAAAATACACATTTTGGAAATCTATTTCAGTCACACACACAAGATTTTTTTAATTTAAATAAAAAATAAATTGTGTTAACTAAAAAAGAATTTATATATTAGATATTAGTTTTTTTCAATTAAATAAATAAGAAAATTTTAAAATAAAAAAAATATGAAAATCATTTCTCTCTCCCTCTTTTCCTCTATCTTTCCCGATGCCTCATTCTCTCTCTCACTGTGTTGCCTCTGCCAGGCCCGAACGGCCATCGTCCCATCGCCGGAGTCGTACACGCGCCAGCCCAATCGAACCGCCGGCCCTCAAAACGTCGACCCCCGCGAGCTCACCACCATACGCGCTGCCCAGGGCTGTCAACCAACGGTCCGAAGCTGTCCGCCTCTTGCACTTTCCGACGGTGACGGGGAAGAGGTGTGGGTCTGGGCTCGTGGTGTTCCTCGTCTCAGATGCGGGCTCAATGGTGGGGATGGGGATCGACGTGATGAGAAGAATCATCTTCCTCAGATGAAAAATGACGTGATGAGAATAATCATCTTTCTCTTTTCTTACATTTCAATTTATATTTGTTTGTATATGTGATGAGAAGAATGATTGATTATTGAAGGTGTTGGCTTCATTACTCAGATGAAAAATACTACAAGTCTTCTGATTCCATCAAATGTAAAGACGGATCCAAGAAATTCACCAAAACCCAGCTCAACGACAACTTCTGCGACTGCCCCGATGGCACCGACGAGCCTGGTATCATCTTCCTCTCCTATATTTTACTGAATTTGATTATTTATCTATATTAGGTGAAAGATGCATCTGATTTCTTATGGGGATGGGTTTTTTTTTTGTTATTATACTTGCTAATTTACTGCAGTTTGTATATCATTCATTTGGTTTTTCTTTCCCCTTTCTTTTCATTGCATTGTTTGGTGAAATGTTATACTTTTCTATTGGGTGTCTATGTGATTTACTGATTTTGATAAATGCTATGCATATTTGTTTTGTGGGTTGTAGGAACATCTGCTTGTCCAAATGGAAGATTCTATTGTCAAAATGCAGGGCATGCTCCTAAAGTGTTATTCTACTAGAGTGAATGATGGTATATGCGGTAAGTAGCTTTAAATTTACTGCTTTAATAACTTGTATAGAAGCAAGAACGAGTTTTTCCTTCTATGTTCCATTTTCCTAGTTTAATTTTCTTATATTTTGAGTTCTTTCTTTGGAGAGGATTGTGATTTTAGAAGAAACTATGTCATTGATCAGGGATAAAAAAAAATCTTATTGAATTAGTAATGGGTATTCAATCGTAATGAGCCTTTTTTTTTTCTCTGATTATCATGTTTTATTAAATGTGGCATGCATGTAGGATGTAATATAGAATTATTAGATCTTTTTTTTTTATGTTAAATAAGATTAGTGTATTACTAACTTTTAATTTACAACTCAACAGCCAAGGTAAGAAAAACCTGACTGAAAACTATTACAATTTCTCAAACCAAGTTCTTTCTATCAACTGAACATTGTTAGGCATTATACTTCTAATTTTGTACTTTACATTAAATTTAATCCTTTGAACAATTATATTTGCTGTATAAACTTTTTGATTCCATAGTGCCTCATTTCTACACCACCAAATCTGGTATATCATAGCTGCCAACGCCACCATAAGGACTTGTTTCCTGAACTGAGATAACTGAGATAACCTGGCTTTAGCAATCCATCTTAGCAGCTTATGCATAGTAGAAGATGTTGTCTTCCATTCCAGCCAGCTTTTGATTTTCCTCAAGCAAGAAAAGCTCAAATGACAGTCAAAGAAAACATGTTCTCTTGTTTCTCTGTTACTACCACGGATAAGACAAAGATAATTAGTGGTTGTGTTGAATCTAAATAACCTATCTTTCATTTGTAGCCTGTCTAGAACCGCAAGCCATAAGATAAATCAATGCTTAGGTATGATGGTTCTATTCCAAACTTCCCTATACCAAGATACTTTTTGATGATTCAGAACAAGAGCTTTGTAACCTTCAGCTGTCCTATAAATTCCATTAGGACAGAAATGAGTCAAGTTAAGCTCTTTGAACTTCTCTTTGACTTTAACAATTTTTTTCCAATGCCAACTAAATTCCATTATTAGATCTTTTTACTGAATTGTTGTTTTGAGTTGGATACTTGTCTTCTCTAATCTACTTGTCCTTAATCTCAGACTGTTGTGATGGGAGTGATGAGTATGATGATAAAGGGAAATGCCCTAATACATGTTGGGAGGCTGGGAAAGTGGCAAGGAACAAATTGATGAAAAAAATTGTGACTTCAAGAGGGTGTTGCAATAAGAAAGCATGAAATTGAACTAGCAAAAACAACTATAGCTAAGGATGAGGCCGAGCTATCACAACTACAAAATGAAGAGAAAACACTTAAAGGACTTGTCCAGCAGCTTAGAGGTATGATCTCCTCATTCCCTATTCATATTTATTTTAGCTAAGTTGGGTAGTGAACTTATGATAGATGTCATTATTCATAGGGTTTATGCAAATTATTTCAACTTGCATATGGGTCAGTATCTTTTAATGAACTTCCAATGCTCAATGAAGTGATATTTTGTATTAATGAAAAATAAGTATGGGTCTTGGGAGGTGTACATTCCAAAGTTTATTTTTTTCCATGTGTAAGTAATATAGGCTTCTCATGTTTTTATTTTTCTCCAAACCAATACAAAGCTCACCTTATTTTGAGCAGCACGAGAACTGGAAGTTGTACAGTGTTAGAATTTTCTATGAATTGCTTTTGTAAATATTCTCACTGCCTTTACTTCTCACATTTGCCACTGTTAATAGGATGTTGTGGACGTCCATGATAGTTTGGCCGCTGAAGCTGAACATGGTGATGCTTCCAGAAAGGAAAGGTCCTTAGTTCAAGGTGTAGAACAGGTAATTAATACCAAACATGTTTCATGTAATTAGAAATTGATTGCAGTTTTATTTTCATATATTTTAAAGATTTTTATTAGAGCTTATCTGAGTTTGAATTATAAAAAAATAGTTTCCTAGTTGAGTTAAGACTTCTTATTTATGGCTATATGTAAAATATTTTTGTACTTAGTGGAGTTTGAATATCTTAGATATTCACCCGTAGTGAAGTAGGTTCTGGGAATTCTGTGTGCTGCGGTGATAATGGAAGGTTGAAAACTTGCATGTCTTAGTGAAGTAGGTTCTGAGAATTTTGTGTGCTGCGGTGATATATGGATGAAAACTTGTGTGTTGTTTGATTTTTTTGACATGGTGTTGATTGTGACATATGGCTAGGCTAGTAAATTAGGGGGTATGTTGTCCGATTTTCTATAGATTTTTTTGTACTTAGTTTTGTGTGGAAATATGAAAAAGATGGCTGCCACAATGATAAATTTGTGATCCGGATA